>NC_069140.1:28981791-29700088 GCF_943734755.1 Anopheles moucheti
CCTGGAATCAGAGCTTGAAAAACTGGTCATTTTTGGCGCGTTTTGTGGCTCGATTGACACGGGAAAAGCATCCTCCTGCATTGGATGCTCTCCTGGTATCAGAGCTTGAAACACTGGTCATTTTTGGCGCGTTTTCTGGCTCAATCGACACAGAAAAAGCATCCTCCTTTATTGGATGCTCTCCTGGTATCAGAGCTTGTAAAACTGGTCATTTTTGGCGCGTTTTCTGGCTCGATTGACACGGAAAAAGCATCCTCCTGCATTGGATGCTCTCCTGGTATCAGAGCTTGTAAAACTGGTCATTTTTGGCGCGTTTTCTGGCTCGATTGACACGGGAAAAGCATTCTCCTGCATTGGATGCTCTCCTGGTACCAGAGCTTGTACAACTGGTCATTTTTGGCGCGTTTTCTGGCTCGATTGACACGGAAAAAGCATCTTCCTGCATTGGATGCTCTCCTGGTATCAGAGCTTGTAAAACTGGTCATTTTTGGCGCGTTTTCTGGCTCGATTGACACGGAAAAGCATCCTCCTGCATTGGATGCTCTCCTGGTATCAGAGCTTGTAAAACTGATCATTTTTGGCGCGTTTTCTGGCTTGATTGACACGGGAAAAGCATTCTCCTGCATTGGATGCTCTCCTGGTATCAGAGCTTGAAAAACTGGTCATTTTTGGCGCGTTTTCTGGCTCGATTGACACGGGAAAAGCATCCTCCTGCATTGGATGCTCTCCTGGTATCAGAGCTTGAAAAACTGGTCATTTTTGGCGCGTTTTCTGGCTCGATTGACACGGGAAAAGCATCCTCCTGCATTGGATGCTCTCCTGGTATCAGAGCTTGAAAAACTGGTCATTTTTGGCGCGTTTTGTGGCTCGATTGACACGGGAAATAATATTCTATCGTTTATATTAATATGTATATGATTTAAAACCATTTTGCGATTCCACGATCCTATTAAAGTTTAAGGAGATATAATTTCTACCTGTTTTTTTAAATATTTGTAAAGGCTTCGCCCACTTTGCCTGTTCCATGCGGATTGCCAAAGCATAGATAGTCTCAGGGTATGACAAAAACATCCCAGACAAACCAAGCGGGTTTATTTTGTATCTTGTTTGTGTGGGATGTTCGATACAAGTTGACAGCGCACCTCCATATGATTACACGGGTTTGTTCTTATCGTGTGGTCTGTTTTGTCTTGTTCGAGGACTGACAGCGCGCTGACTTCGAAAACTACCTGTTTCCGAATGTATAGTACCAGGAGAGCATTCACGGAAGAGGTACGGAAGAGTACAGCAATTTTGCTCGAAAACCGCCGAAAGGCATGCAATGTTTAAACACTAACTTTCCCGTTGGTGGAGCAAAATTTCTTCGAAAACTACCAGTTTCCGAATGTATAGTACCAGGAGAGCATCCACGGAAGAGGTAGCTGTTTGGTAGAACTAGCAATGCAAGTTTGGTGCATGCAAGAAACTAGCATGTACCAGCCGAGCAAGATGACGCGCAAGATGGCGCCCAACTTCGTAATTGCACGCAACATTCTGCATGCAAACATGACGATAGTTATCCGATAGTTATCCGATTGTTTTCCGAGAATAATCGGTGATAATTCGATAATAGTTCGATAGTTATCCGATAATTATCCGATAAAAATCCGATAATTGTACGATACATATCCGAGGATTATCCCAGGGTTCGGAAATCTTGGTGCAATTTCGTTTATACTTTCAAGTCACAGAGTCGATATCCTTCTCTGCATTTATTTTATCTAATAGAAAACTTTGCTGTTAAATTTCCAAAAACCGCCTGCATATGGAAACCCTGTTACTTACTTTCAATTCATTCAAGAAACATTCCCCTTAACGGTGCGCCAACTCGGCCTTGCTGGCCGTTATGAGGCCGCCCAAGCTTTCTTCTGCGCTATATTTGCTATCTGTATTGAAAGAAGTCATCACTACACCAAAGAGCCGTCGAGGGCTTCGCTCCGTACTATTATCTTCCTGCCATAGTGCCTCACGTTGCCGAGTTGCTTCACGATGTTCAGCAGCTGTTAGCGACGGTGGTGGTGATGACCTTGTTGCGCAAGCTGGGCGGATTCTTCGCGGTTCTGGTTTTCTCTAAATGGGGTTCATGCTACGTTTGCAGTCAAAATGCTTTATACTTAAATTAAATATAAGAGACACAATAGTGTCATACACCCGCAATACAACATTTGCTTTAAAGTGATTGAAAGCCGGTCGATGGAGTTGTACAACAGCATGTTACAAACATGCCATCATTTTTAATGATTTACTTTCCTCAAATGCCTCTATTTCAGAGGAAAATTTTACAATTACTTCTTATTCTCTACTCCTTAAGGCATCTACGAACTGTTCTTGTAAACCCCTAATTAATTTAAGCTGTAAAAATGAAAGGTTTTCAGCGGCCACACAAATTAGTTTCTCAACATTACAAAACAACATTAAAGATGCGTACCGGTGTTCTCGAATAACCACTCGCTTACCAACTTGTAATCCAATTCAGGAATGAAAGGATATGACAAAAAGAGAAGAGGGGAGGGGGGGGGGCGTGATCTCCCTCCCGGATCGCATCAAACTTAGTTACGCCACGGAAGCATCACGAATCCCCCATTACCATCACGTAACAAGGTGAGCAATTTAAAACCATTTCAAAGAGCACACCTTGCACTTTGAATACCGCGGGTGGTTTTCAAACCGACAATATTTTTTTTTACAAAGGTTTCATTTTAAAATTTGCAAACCTGACGGTACATTGAAGCGACCACGGCAACGTGTGAAGCTGCTAAAAAGAGCGCGAAAAGACACCACCGGACCCGCCTGATGAACCGGATAAAACCGGAAGGACAGTATAATGTATGGAAGGGGAAGGAGGTGGAAAGAGGGTGTGAAATGGATACGGGACAATAATAACAGCAAAAAAATATGCTGAAGCACCGTTAGCACCGGATATAGCAAAGTTTAAGAGTTTCCCACAACTCGCTTAACAGACCAAACACGGCACGAGCGAGAATCGTTCCCGGTCCGTGGGGAAGAATGTGTGTCGGAAAGGAAATTGGGAGGTTAAAAAATAATAATGTAAAGTCACATAAACCCCGAACGGCCACGAGAAAGAAAGAGAGACAGTGTGTGTATACCAGGTTAACGGGTGGCAGAGCAAAAAGGGCAGTGCCGAAGGACACATTTCTTTCACCAGTAGCACACGGCAAGAACAACAAAAAATACCCGAAAACTACCCAAAAAAACCCCTCGCTAACGTCACTTTGTCGGGTTGGCGCGCGAGACATTTGCAGCAATTGCGGATGTCGGACAACCCCCAGTTGCGATAAGACTAAAGAAAATGTAGCTGGCACAAAAAAATATGGGCACACTTACACACCAGAATGGCAGGACAGCCAGCATTTATGAAGAAAAATGGTCCGCCAGAGAAACTAACAGCTGCTACCACGGTGCCGTATATCTCACACGATGATACATCCGCACAGGGTGAGAAATGGGTTTTCGCTCTGGAATGTCTCCAGTTTGGCGAATTATATGAGTGTCTGTGTGTGTTAAGGGCTCACACTTTTAGCTCACCTTACGGCTATTAGATATTTCTATCCTCTTCCCTCTTCACTCCCCACTGGATCGTTTCCCTCCCATTCGAACATCAAATAGCTTTTCCCGTATTTTCGCCTTCAACTATGGCTTCTTCTCGGCTGTGTCCTGCGTCTGGTACTGGCACAGCAACCTGTGCGGTTGCTTCCGTTTGATAGTGGCCCATCATCCTTTTTGCCCATGCCCGGGTTAGCGAGGGGGGGTTAAAATGTGCTGACAGCTAATCGTCAATACCGTTCAGCATACGACGGCTCGGAATGCCCTCGTTGAGAAGTGGTGGTTGATGCGCTATTAGAAAACTTTTTACCAGTAACGGAGGGCCCTCCACATTTCCACGGTCAGCGGTGTCGGCACAGTCTGTAATAAGTAACAACAAATTATTAAAAACTTTGTCTATTTGGTTTAATTGTAATGTTGTAATACTTACACGGTGTTTGTGCGCTGAGAAAGACACAATCGTTTCTCGCGAAGCATTCTTCAAGGCGGGTTTGACACCTCTGACCCATCGGAAGGGTAGCTACGTGCCGGCAACTTTAGACGGCGTGGAAAATTGCCTCCACCAGTTTTCCCTCCCCCCACGTGGCCTTCGGCAAAGAAGCAGCCTGAAAGTTTTGGTCTGTTTTGCATCGTCATCGACATTCCTATTTCAGAGTGTCGCACACTACAACGACACTCGGCCGACACGAACCACCCCTCCTTGGGGTTGTTACGGTCATTTTTCGTTTCCTTTTGTTTTTTTTTCTTTTTTCCACTCTTTTACCGCTTAATAGCTGTTGGAGAATATTGCGAAAGTTAGTTTTAATTATTTTAAACTCAACAAACTTGCCGACAAACTCCACGCCAGCCCCACGTGCGGCGAGAACATTCACCGGTGTGACAACATTTGCTGCCACAATCGCAAAACCTGACGAATGCAGGGCGCTTGTATGTGTGTGTGTGTTTCATACTTTTGTAAGAATAATTTTTGACAACTATTTCTCCGCTGCATCCCGATTATTCCCCACTTGTCAGGGAGGTTTCACATTCTTCGGGCATTACATATCCATCTCCAATGGAAAACAATTTTGCTTCGTTTTCATCCTTCTAGCACCGGTACAGAGGGTCGGTAAAGTCAAGCGGAGTAAAAGTTTCCACGGTGAGGGATGAAGGTGAAACTTTGCTAATCGAAAGTTCTGTCAATAATTGTTAGTTCGAGTAACAGCAAGCGGGCACAAACGAATAAAGCAGGAACCTTCCATTTTCCAACCGTCTTCTTGGGCTGCAACTTGCACTTGGCCGATGGAAAGGTTTTATTGCATTTCTTCATTCTGGCTTTTGCTCATTGATGCACGTCCCGATCGGTAGGCGATCAACTTTTCCAATATGCATGTTTTACGTAATTACATCACAAGCAGATGGTTTCGCGCTAGCTAACAGGGTAGCGTTGAATGAGAACAGTTTTGTTCGCGCAACTAGTCAGCGGCGGATCAAACGGTAGGCGGTCGCCTAGGACCTCGCCGTGTTGGGGGCGCCAAAAAATGTGTGCCGATTGTGCGATTTTTGGAAATTTTAACAGCAAATTTAAAGCACAAGATTTAATGAAAAAGGTAAAAAATTAATCGAAAATATCCTTGTAATCTTCTTTTGCACGATTTTTCCAACCGTTCATTGTTGAGACAATTTTAAAAACAGTGAATAATCCAGAGGAGGATCAATCCCCTTGGAGACCCAGGGCGGAATTATAGTTGGGGCCTCTAATTTTAAAACGATGCAGGAGGGAAGAGGGACATTGAGGGACTTGAAATGAGACAAGCAGCGGCGGATCAAGCGGTAGGCAGTTGCCTAGGACCTCGCCGTATTGGGGGCCCCAAACAATTTGTGCCGATTGATTTGTGCAGTATTCGTCAGCTATTGCCATTGCGATACTGGTGGTGTGGTATTGTTTTCTCTCCCCGATTGAACCGTGAAAATGTCCTGCCTGCGTGTTTCTGAACAGTATTGTGGTGGAGTGTTGTGTTAAGTATTATGATTGTCACAATTTCTGCAAGTTTGCAAGCCGGTAATGATGTTATATCCGACACAATCTGTCAGTGTACTACGACATAGCTAGCATTGTCATAGAATATGAATAAAATCATATTGCAATCATTAGAACTCTCTTTTCCGTTTGATTATTCATACCTCATGGTTCTTGGAATACAATTTCTTTTCTTTTACCCATCCCAAACTGTCCAAACACTTCATCATATCCCCGTGTAGAATACTGTTCAAACTACAATGTTGTAATCTCGGTAACATTTGCATCGTTGTTAGACTAGAATTGTTCTAAAATTTCCAATTCTAAATCCATATGGTTGAAGATCATTACCGCGAAATCGTTAATCTAAATAAAAAAAACACGAAAAAAGATACTTGAAGAAATCAAGTATGCATTGATATAAAAACAATGTATTCAGTGAAGAACCTATCATAGTAGTCTTGCTAAAACATTGTTGGCGATATCGTGCGTGCTGAAAGCGGTCTTGATTTTTTGCATTGAAAACTCAGATTGTTTGAGAAAAATTAGTGAGTGCTTTGTGGTGTTCTAAACCTATAATTTGCTACTGACTATCAAATTGTGCATGAGGAGCACGTAGTGTATTTCATACTGATGTAAAAGTGACGAAATGAACGCAAGTGTCTTCACAATGACCGAAGGGATCGGCCAAGAAATTCTTGGATTTATTGACGCACGGACAACCGATCTCCACTTGAAGCATCAAACTTAATACGCGAAAATCTAGCGAACGATCGAAATTCACATTAATATTTGCAGGGCCACGAGAGTTGCCCTCACCATAATAACCAGTTTGTCAAGCTCTGATACCAGGAGAGCATCCAACGCAGGAGGATGCTTTTTCCGTGTCGATCGAGACAAAGAACTCACCAAAATTGACCAGTTTGTCAAGCTCTGATACCAGGAGAACATCTAACGCAAGAGGATGCTTTTTTCCGTGCTGATCGAGACAGAGAACTCACCAAAAATGACCAGTTTGTCAAGCTCTGATACCAGGAGAGCAGCCAGCGCAGGAAGATGCTTTTCCGTATTGATCGAGACAGAGAACTCACCAAAAATAATCTGTTTGTCAAGCTCTGATACCAAGAGAGCATCCAACGCAGGAGGATGCTTTTTCCGTGTTGATCGAGATAGAGAACTCACCAAAAATGACCAGGTTGTCTAGCTTTGATACCAGGAGAGCATCCAACGCAAGAGGATGCTTTTTCCGTGTTGGTCATGACAGAGAACTCGCCAAAAATGACCAGTTTGTCAAGCTCTGATACCAGGAGAGCATCCAACGCAGGAGGATGCTTTTTCCGCGTTTATTGAGACAGAGAACTCACCAAAAATGACCAATTTGTCAAGCTTTGATACCAGGAGAGCATCCAACGCAAGAGGATGCTTTTTCCGTATTGATCGAGACAGAGAACTCACCAAAAATGACCAGTTTGTCAAGCTCTGATACCAGGAGAGCATCCAACGCAGGAGGATGCTTTTTCCGCGTTGACCGAGACAGAGAACTCACCAAAAATGACCAGTTTGTCAAGCTCTGATACCAGGAGAGCATCCAACGCAGGAGGATGCTTTTTTCCGTGCTGATCGAGACAGAGAACTCACCAAAACTGACCAGTTTGTCAAGCTCTGATACCAGGAGAGCATCAAACGCAGGAGGATGCTTTTTCCGCGTTGACCGAGACAGAGAACTCACCAAAAATGACCAATTTGTCAAGCTCTGATACCAGGAGAGCATCCAACGCAGGAGGATGCTTTTTCCGTGTTGATCGAGACAGAGAACTCACCAAAAATGACCAGTTTGTCAAGCTCTGATACCAGGAGAGCATCCAACGCAGGAGGATGCTTTTCCGCGTTGATCGAGACAGAGAACTCACCAAAAATGACCAGTTTGTCGAGCTCTGATACCAGGAGAGCATTCAACGCAGGAGGATGCTTTTTCCGTGTTGGTCGAGACAGAGAACTCACCAAAAATGACCAGTTTGTCAAGCTCTGATACCAGGAGAGCATCCAACGCAGGAGGATGATTTTTCCGTGTTGATCGAGGCAGAGAACTCACCAAAATTGACCAAATTGTCGAGCTCTGATACCAGGAGAGCATCCAACGCAGGAGGATGCTTTTTCCGCGTTGACCGAGACAGAGAACTCACCAAAAATGACCAGTTTGTCAAGCTCTGATACCAGGAGAGCATCCAACGCAGGAGGATGCTTTTCCGCGTTGATCGAGACAGAGAACTCACCAAAAATGACCAGTTTGTCGAGCTCTGATACCAGGAGAGCATCCAACGCAGGAGGATGCTTTTTCCGCGTTGACCGAGACAGAGAACTCACCAAAAATGACCAGTTTGTCAAGCTCTGATACCAGGAGAACATCCAACGCAGGAGGATGCTTTTTCCGTGTTGATCGAGACAGAGAACTCACCAAAACTGACCAGTTTGTCAAGCTCTGATACCAGGAGAGCATCCAACGCAGGAGGATGCTTTTTTCCGTGCAGATCGAGACAGAGAACTCACCAAAAATGACCAGTTTGTCAAGCTCTGATACCAGGAGAGCAGCCAACGCAGGAGGATGCTTTTTCCGTATTGATCGAGACAGAGAACTCACCAAAAATGACCAGTTTGTCGAGCTCTGATACCAGGAGAGCATCCAACGCAGGAGGATGCTTTTTCCGTGTTGGTCGAGACAGAGAACTCACCAAAAATGACCAGTTTGTCAAGCTCTGATACAAAGTGAGCATCCAACGCAGGAGGATGATTTTTCCGTGTTGGTCGAGACAGAGAACTCACCAAAAATGACCAGTTTGTCAAGCTCTGATACCAGGAGAGCATCCAACGCAGGAGGATGCTTTTTCCGTGTTGATCGAGACAGAGAACTCACCAAAAATGACCAGTTTGTCAAGCTCTGATACCAGGAGAACATCCAACGCAGGAGGATGCTTTTTCCGTGTCGATCGAGACAGAAAACTCACCAAAAATGACCAGTTTGTCAAGCTCTGATACCAAGAGAGAATCCAACGCAGGAGGATGCTTTTTCCGTGTTGATCGAGACAGAGAACTCACCAAAAATGACCAGTTTGTCAAGCTCTGATATCAGGAGAGCATCCAACGCAGGAGGATGCATTTTCCGTATTGATCGAGACAGAGAACTCACCAAAAATGACCAGTTTGTCAAGCTCTGATACCAGGAGAGCATCCAACGCAGGAGGATGCTTTTTCCGCGTTGACCGAGACAGAGAACTCACCAAAAATGACCAGTTTGTCAAGCTCTGATACCAGGAGAGCATCCAACGCAGGAGGATGCTTTTCCGCGTTGATCGAGACAGAGAACTCACCAAAAATGACCAGTTTGTCGAGCTCTGATACCAGGAGAGCATCCAACGCAGGAGGATGCTTTTTCCGCGTTGATCGAGACAGAGAACTCACCAAAAATGACCAGTTTGTCAAGCTCTGATACCAGGAGAACATCCAACGCAGGAGGATGCTTTTTCCGTGTTGATCGAGACAGAGAACTCACCAAAACTGACCAGTTTGTCAAGCTCTGATACCAGGAGAGCATCCAACGCAGGAGGATGCTTTTTTCCGTGCAGATCGAGACAGAGAACTCACCAAAAATGACCAGTTTGTCAAGCTCTGATACCAGGAGAGCAGCCAACGCAGGAGGATGCTTTTTCCGTATTGATCGAGACAGAGAACTCACCAAAAATGACCAGTTTGTCGAGCTCTGACACCAGGGGAACATCTAACGTAGGAGGATGCATTTTCCGTATTGATCGAGACAGAGAACTCACCAAAAATGACCAGTTTGTCAAGCTCTGATACCAAGAGAGAATCCAACGCAGGAGGATGCTTTTTCCGTGTTGATCGAGACAGAGAACTCACCAAAACTGACCAGTTTGTCAAGCTCTGATACCAGGAGAGCATCCAACGCAGGAGGATGCATTTTCCGTATTGATCGAGACAGAGAACTCACCAAAAATGACCAGTTTGTCAAGCTCTGATACCAGGAGAGCATCCAACGCAGGAGGATGCTTTTTTCCGTGCAGATCGAGGCAGAGAACTCACCAAAAATGACCAGTTTGTCAAGCTCTGATACCAGGAGAGCAGCCAACGCAGGAGGATGCATTTTCCGTATTGATCGAGACAGAGAACTCACCAAAACTGACCAGTTTGTCAAGCTCTGATACCAGGAGAGCATCCAACGCAGGAGGATGCTTTTTCCGCGTTGACCGAGACAGAGAACTCACCAAAAATGACCAGTTTGTCAAGCTCTGATACCAGGAGAGCATCCAACGCAGGAGGATGCTTTTCCGCGTTGATCGAGACAGAGAACTCACCAAAAATGACCAGTTTGTCGAGCTCTGATACCAGGAGAGCATCCAACGCAGGAGGATGCTTTTTCCGCGTTGACCGAGACAGAGAACTCACCAAAAATGACCAGTTTGTCAAGCTCTGATACCAGGAGAGAATCCAACGCAGGAGGATGCTTTTTCCGTGTTGATCGAGACAGAGAACTCACCAAAAATGACCAGTTTGTCAAGCTCTGATACCAGGAGAACATCCAACGCAGGAGGATGCTTTTTCCGTGTTGATCGAGACAGAGAACTCACCAAAACTGACCAGTTTGTCAAGCTCTGATACCAGGAGAGCATCCAACGCAGGAGGATGCTTTTTTCCGTGCAGATCGAGGCAGAGAACTCACCAAAAATGACCAGTTTGTCAAGCTCTGATACCAGGAGAGCAGCCAACGCAGGAGGATGCATTTTCCGTATTGATCGAGACAGAGAACTCACCAAAAATGACCAGTTTGTCAAGCTCTGATACCAAGAGAGAATCCAACGCAGGAGGATGCTTTTTCCGTGTTGATCGAGACAGAGAACTCACCAAAAATGACCAGTTTGTCAAGCTCTGATACCAGGAGAGCATCCAACGCAGGAGGATGCATTTTCCGTATTGATCGAGACAGAGAACTCACCAAAAATGACCAGTTTGTCAAGCTCTGATACCAGGAGAGCATCCAACGCAGGAGGATGCTTTTTTCCGTGCAGATCGAGGCAGAGAACTCACCAAAAATGACCAGTTTGTCAAGCTCTGATACCAGGAGAGCAGCCAACGCAGGAGGATGCATTTTCCGTATTGATCGAGACAGAGAACTCACCAAAACTGACCAGTTTGTCAAGCTCTGATACCAGGAGAGCATCCAACGCAGGAGGATGCTTTTTCCGTGTTGACCGAGACAGAGAACTCACCAAAAATAACCAGTTTGTCAAGCTCTGATACAAAGTGAGCATCCAACGCAGGAGGATGCTTTTTCCGAGTTGATCGAGACAGAGAACTCACCAAAAATGACCAGTTTGTCAAGCTCTGATACCAGGAGAACATCCAACGCAGGAGGATGCTTTTTCCGCGTTGACCGAGACAGAGAACTCACCAAAAATGACCAGTTTGTCAAGCTCTGATACCAGGAGAGAATCCAACGCAGGAGGATGCTTTTTCCGTGTTGATCGAGACAGAGAACTCACCAAAAATGACCAGTTTGTCAAGCTCTGATACCAGGAGAGCATCCAACGCAGGAGGATGCTTTTTTCCGTGCAGATCGAGACAGAGAACTCACCAAAAATGACCAGTTTGTCAAGCTCTGATACCAGGAGAGCAGCCAACGCAGGAGGATGCTTTTTCCGTATTGATCGAGACAGAGAACTCACCAAAAATGACCAGTTTGTCGAGCTCTGATACCAGGAGAGCATCCAACGCAGGAGGATGCTTTTTCCGTGTTGATCGAGACAGAGAACTCACCAAAAATGACCAGTTTGTCAAGCTCTGATACAAAGTGAGCATCCAACGCAGGAGGATGATTTTTCCGTGTTGGTCGAGACAGAGAACTCACCAAAAATGACCAGTTTGTCAAGCTCTGATACCAGGAGAGCATCCAACGCAGGAGGATGCTTTTTCCGTGTTGATCGAGACAGAGAACTCACCAAAAATGACCAGTTTGTCAAGCTCTGATACCAGGAGAACATCCAACGCAGGAGGATGCTTTTTCCGTGTCGATCGAGACAGAAAACTCACCAAAAATGACCAGTTTGTCAAGCTCTGATACCAAGAGAGAATCCAACGCAGGAGGATGCTTTTTCCGTGTTGATCGAGACAGAGAACTCACCAAAAATGACCAGTTTGTCAAGCTCTGATACCAGGAGAGCATCCAACGCAGGAGGATGCATTTTCCGTATTGATCGAGACAGAGAACTCACCAAAAATGACCAGTTTGTCAAGCTCTGATACCAGGAGAGCATCCAACGCAGGAGGATGCTTTTTCCGCGTTGACCGAGACAGAGAACTCACCAAAAATGACCAGTTTGTCAAGCTCTGATACCAGGAGAGCATCCAACGCAGGAGGATGCTTTTCCGCGTTGATCGAGACAGAGAACTCACCAAAAATGACCAGTTTGTCGAGCTCTGATACCAGGAGAGCATCCAACGCAGGAGGATGCTTTTTCCGCGTTGACCGAGACAGAGAACTCACCAAAAATGACCAGTTTGTCAAGCTCTGATACCAGGAGAACATCCAACGCAGGAGGATGCTTTTTCCGTGTTGATCGAGACAGAGAACTCACCAAAACTGACCAGTTTGTCAAGCTCTGATACCAGGAGAGCATCCAACGCAGGAGGATGCTTTTTTCCGTGCAGATCGAGACAGAGAACTCACCAAAAATGACCAGTTTGTCAAGCTCTGATACCAGGAGAGCAGCCAACGCAGGAGGATGCTTTTTCCGTGTTGATCGAGACAGAGAACTCACCAAAAATGACCAGTTTGTCGAGCTCTGACACCAGGGGAACATCTAACGTAGGAGGATGCTTTTTTCCGTGTTAGTCGAGACAGAGAACTCACCAAAAATGACCAGTTTGTCAAGCTCTGATACAAAGTGAGCATCCAACGCAGGAGGATGCTTTTTCCGCGTTGACCGAGACAGAGAACTCACCAAAAATGACCAGTTTGTCAAGCTCTGATACCAGGAGAGAATCCAACGCAGGAGGATGCTTTTTCCGTGTTGATCGAGACAGAGAACTCACCAAAAATGACCAGTTTGTCAAGCTCTGATACCAGGAGAACATCCAACGCAGGAGGATGCTTTTTCCGTGTTGATCGAGACAGAGAACTCACCAAAACTGACCAGTTTGTCAAGCTCTGATACCAGGAGAGCATCCAACGCAGGAGGATGCTTTTTTCCGTGCAGATCGAGGCAGAGAACTCACCAAAAATGACCAGTTTGTCAAGCTCTGATACCAGGAGAGCAGCCAACGCAGGAGGATGCATTTTCCGTATTGATCGAGACAGAGAACTCACCAAAAATGACCAGTTTGTCAAGCTCTGATACCAAGAGAGAATCCAACGCAGGAGGATGCTTTTTCCGTGTTGATCGAGACAGAGAACTCACCAAAAATGACCAGTTTGTCAAGCTCTGATACCAGGAGAGCATCCAACGCAGGAGGATGCATTTTCCGTATTGATCGAGACAGAGAACTCACCAAAAATGACCAGTTTGTCAAGCTCTGATACCAGGAGAGCATCCAACGCAGGAGGATGCTTTTTTCCGTGCAGATCGAGGCAGAGAACTCACCAAAAATGACCAGTTTGTCAAGCTCTGATACCAGGAGAGCAGCCAACGCAGGAGGATGCATTTTCCGTATTGATCGAGACAGAGAACTCACCAAAACTGACCAGTTTGTCAAGCTCTGATACCAGGAGAGCATCCAACGCAGGAGGATGCTTTTTCCGTGTTGACCGAGACAGAGAACTCACCAAAAATAACCAGTTTGTCAAGCTCTGATACCAGGAGAGCATCCAACGCAGGAGGATGCTTTTTCCGAGTTGATCGAGACAGAGAACTCACCAAAAATGACCAGTTTGTCAAGCTCTGATACCAGGAGAACATCCAACGCAGGAGGATGCTTTTTCCGCGTTGACCGAGACAGAGAACTCACCAAAAATGACCAGTTTGTCAAGCTCTGATACCAGGAGAGAATCCAACGCAGGAGGATGCTTTTTCCGTGTTGATCGAGACAGAGAACTCACCAAAAATGACCAGTTTGTCAAGCTCTGATACCAGGAGAACATCCAACGCAGGAGGATGCTTTTTCCGTGTTGATCGAGACAGAGAACTCACCAAAACTGACCAGTTTGTCAAGCTCTGATACCAGGAGAGCATCCAACGCAGGAGGATGCTTTTTTCCGTGCAGATCGAGGCAGAGAACTCACCAAAAATGACCAGTTTGTCAAGCTCTGATACCAGGAGAGCAGCCAACGCAGGAGGATGCATTTTCCGTATTGATCGAGACAGAGAACTCACCAAAACTGACCAGTTTGTCAAGCTCTGATACCAGGAGAGCATCCAACGCAGGAGGATGCTTTTTTCCGTGCAGATCGAGGCAGAGAACTCACCAAAAATGACCAGTTTGTCAAGCTCTGATACCAGGAGAGCAGCCAACGCAGGAGGATGCATTTTCCGTATTGATCGAGACAGAGAACTCACCAAAAATGACCAGTTTGTCAAGCTCTGATACCAGGAGAGCATCTAACGCAAGAGGATGCTTTTTCCGTGTTGACCGAGACAGAGAACTCACCAAAAATGACCAGTTTGTCAAGCTCTGATACCAGGAGAGCATCTAACGCAAGAGGATGCTTTTTCCGCGTTGACCGAGACAGAGAACTCACCAAAAATAACCAGTTTGTCAAGCTCTGATACCAGGAGAGCATCCAACGCAGGAGGATGCTTTTTCCGAGTTGATCGAGACAGAGACCTCACCAAAAATGACCAGTTTGTCAAGCTCTGATACCAGGAGAGCATCCAACGCAGGAGGATGCTTTTTCCGAGTTGATCGAGACAGAGACCTCACCAAAAATGACCAGTTTGTCAAGCTCTGATACCAGGAGAGCACCCAACGTAGGAGGATGCTTTTTCCGTGTTGATCGAGACAGAGAACTCACCAAAAATTACCAGTTTGTCTAGCTTTGATACCAGGAGAGCATCTAACGCAAGAGGATGCTTTTTCCGCG
The DNA here is from genome assembly GCF_943734755.1 of Anopheles moucheti. NCBI lineage: Eukaryota > Metazoa > Arthropoda > Insecta > Diptera > Culicidae > Anopheles > Anopheles moucheti. The sequence goes on from NC_069140.1 coordinate 28,996,479, forward strand.
TTGACCGAGACAGAGAACTCACCAAAAATGACCAGTTTGTCAAGCTCTGATACCAGGAGAGCATCCAACGCAGGAGGATGCTTTTTCCGTGTCGATCGAGACAGAGAACTCACCAAAAATGACCAGTTTGTCAAGCTCTGATACCAGGAGAGCATCCAACGCAGGAGGATGCTTTTTCCGTGTCGATCGAGACAGAAAACTCACCAAAAATGACCAGTTTGTCAAGCTCTGATACCAGGAGAGCATCCAACGCAGGAGGATGCTTTTTCCGTGTCGATCGAGACAGAGAACTCACCAAAAATGACCAGTTTGTCAAGCTCTGATACCAGGAGAGCATCCAACGCAGGAGGATGCTTTTTCCGCGTTGACCGAGACAGAGAACTCACCAAAAATAACCAGTTTGTCAAGCTCTGATACCAGGAGAGCATCCAACGCAGGAGGATGCTTTTTCCGAGTTGATCGAGACAGAGACCTCACCAAAAATGACCAGTTTGTCAAGCTCTGATACCAGGAGAGCACCCAACGTAGGAGGATGCTTTTTCCGTGTTGATCGAGACAGAGAATTCACCAAAAATGACCAGTTTGTCTAGCTTTGATACCAGGAGAGCATCTAACGCAAGAGGATGCTTTTTCCGCGTTGACCGAGACAGAGAACTCACCAAAAATGACCAGTTTGTCAAGCTCTGATACCAGGAGAGCATCCAACGCAGGAGAATGCTTTTTCCGTGTCAATCGAGACAGAGAACTCACCAAAAATGACCAGTTTGTCTAGCTTTGATACCAGGAGAGCATCTAACGCAAGAGGATGCTTTTTTCGTGTTGATCGAGACAGAGACCTCACCAAAAATGACCAGTTTGTCAAGCTCTGATACCAAGAGAGCATCCAACGCAGGAGAATGCTTTTTCCGTGTCAATCGAGACAGAGAACTCACCAAAAATGACCAGTTTGTCAAGCTATGATACCAGGAGAACATCAAACGCAGGAGGATGCTTTTTCCGTGTTGATTGAGACAGAGAACTCACCAAAAATGACCAGTTTGTCAAGCTCTGATACCAGGAGAGCATCCAACGCAAGAGGATGCTTTTTCCGCGTTGACCGAGACAGAGAACTCACCAAAAATGACCAGTTTGTCAAGCTCTGATACCAGGAGAGCATCCAACGCAGGAGGATGCTTTTTTCCGTGCAGATTGAGACAGAGAACTCACCAAAAATGACCAATTTGTCAAGCTCTGATACCAGGAGAGCAGCCAACGCAGGAGGATGCATTTTCCGTATTGATCGAGACAGAGAACTCACCAAAAATGACCAGTTTGTCAAGCTCTGATACCAAGAGAGAATCCAACGCAGGAGGATGCTTTTTCCGTGTTGATCGAGACAGAGAACTCACCAAAAATGACCAGTTTGTCAAGCTCTGATACCAGGAGAGCATCCAACGCAGGAGGATGCTTTTTCCGTGTCGATCGAGACAGAGAACTCACCAAAAATGACCAGTTTGTCAAGCTCTGATACCAGTAGAGCATCTAACGCAAGAGGATGCTTTTTCCGCGTTGAGCGAGACAGAGAACTCACCAAAAATGACCAGTTTGTCAAGCTATGATACCAGGAGAGCATCCAACGCAAGAGGATGCTTTTTCCGCGTTGACCGAGACAGAGAACTCACCAAAAATGACCAGTTTGTCAAGCTCTGATACCAGGAGAGCATCCAACGCAGGAGAATGCTTTTTCCGTGTCAATCGAGACAGAGAACTCACCAAAAATGACCAGTTTGTCAAGCTCTGATACCAGGAGAGCAGCCAGCGCAGGAGGATGCTTTTTCCGTGTCGATCGAGACAAAGAACTCACCAAAAATGACCAGTTTGTCAAGCTCTGATACCAGGAGAGCATCCAACGCAGGAGGATGCTTTTTCCGAGTTGATCGAGACAGAGAACTCACCAAAAATGACCAGTTTGTCAAGCTCTGATACCAGGAGAGCATCCAACGCAGGAGGATGCTTTTTCCGAGTTGATCGAGACAGAGACCTCACCAAAAATGACCAGTTTGTCAAGCTCTGATACCAGGAGAGCACCCAACGTAGGAGGATGCTTTTTCCGCGTTGACAGAGACAGAGAACTCATCAAAAATGACCAGTTTGTCTAGCTTTGATACCAGGAGAGCATCTAACGCAAGAGGATGCTTTTTCCGCGTTGACTGAGACAGAGAACTCACCAAAAATGACCAGTTTGTCAAGCTCTGATACCAGGAGAGCATCCAACGCAGGAGAATGCTTTTTCCGTGTCAATCGAAACAGAGAACTCACCAAAAATGACCAGTTTGTCAAGCTATGATACCAGGAGAACATCAAACGCAGGAGGATGCTTTTTCCGTGTTGATTGAGACAGAGAACTCACCAAAAATGACCAATTTGTCAAGCTCTGATACCAGGAGAGCATCCAACGCAGGAGGATGCTTTTTCCGTGTTGATCGAGACAAAGAACTCACCAAAAATGACCAGTTTGTCTAGCTTTGATACCAGGAGAGCATCCAACGCAAGAGGATGCTTTTTCCGTGTTGATCGAGACAGAGAACTCACCAAAAATGACCAGTTTGTCAAGCTCTGATACCAGGAGAGCATCCAACGCAGGAGGATGCTTTTTCCGTGTTGATCGAGACAGAGAACTCACCAAAAATGACCAGTTTGTCAAGCTCTGATACCAGGAGAGCATCCAACGCAGGAGGATGCTTTTTCCGAGTTGATCGAGACAGAGAACTCACCAAAAATGACCAGTTTGTCAAGCTCTGATACCAGGAGAGCATCCAACGCAGGAGGATGCTTTTTCCGTGTTGATTGAGACAGAGAACTCACCAAAAATGACCAGTTTGTCAAGCTCTGATACCAGGAAAGCACCCAACGTAGGAGGATGCTTTTTCCGTGTTGATCGAGACAGAGAACTCACCAAAAATGACCAGTTTGTCAAGCTCTGATACCAGGAGAGCAGCCAGCGCAGGAGAATGCTTTTTCCGTGTTGATCGAGACAGAGAACTCACCAAAAATGACCAGTTTGTCAAGCTCTGATACCAGGAGAGCTTCCAACGCAGGAAGATGCTTTTTCGTGTTGATCGAGACAGAGAACTCACCAAAAATGACCAGTTTGTCAAGCTCTGATACCAGGAGAGCATTGAACGTAGAAGGATTTTCCTGAGGAGCACATAGTCTGTTTCATACTGATGTAAATGTGCAAGTGTATATGTGATGAAATGATCGCAAGTGTCTTCACAATGACCGATTAGATCGGTCCAGTAATTCTTGGATTTCTTGACACACGGACAACCGACCTAAAATTGGAGCATCTAATTTAATACGCGAAAATCAAGCGAACGATCGAGATTCACATTAATATGTGCAGGGCCACGAGAGTTGATAAAATGCTGACAAATTGGTCAAAATTGGCAACAAATTGGTGCTGGTCAACTGTGAAAACCACTATACCGTAGCCGCACACACAATTGTTTTCAGATTTCCGATACCAGGAGAGAATGTTTTCCAAGAGGTGGAATAAATTTGCCCATCACTATTGCATTGCATACTATCAAACCCGTGAGAGCGTTACCTAGTTTAAGGAAGATGGATGAAACGGAGAGCATCCTTCATTTCGCTCAAACTTTCCGTCGGCTGGTACGAAATTCCATACAAAACCAGCTGTTTTCAGATTTCCGATACCAGGAGAGCATCCACGGAAGAGGTAGCACCTAGTACAGCAATTTTGATCGAAAACCGCCGAAAGCTATGCAATTTTTATACACTAACTTTCCCGTTTTTCGTGAAAAATTTCTTCGAAAACTACCAGTTTTCGAATGTATTGTACCAGGAGAGCATCCAAGGAAGAGGTAGCACCTGGTAATTTTGCCCGCCTAAAGGTATGCAATGTTTAAACACTAACTTTCCATACAAACCAGCTGTTTTGAGATTTCCGATACCAGGAGAGCATGTACTTCAAGAGGTGACCCTCAGCCACTCAGGCACTCATGAGTGACCGGCACTCATGAGTGACTAAGCGACCGGCACTCATAAGTGACCGGAACTCATGAGTGACGGGCACTCATGAGTGACCGGCACTCATGAGTGACTGGCACTCATGAGTGACTGGCACTCATGAGTGACTGGCACTCATGAGTGCCTGGGTGCCTGAGAGCTGTCAATAAGCCGTTGATTAGCCGTCGATTAGGCGTCGATTAGCCGTCAATTAGCCGTCGATTAGCCGTCAATTAGCCGTCAATTAGCAGTCGATTAGCCGTCGATTAGCCGTCAATTAGCCGTCGATTAGCCGTCGATTAGCTGTCAATTAGGCGTCGATTAGCCGTCAATTAGCCGTCAATTAGCCGTCGATTAGCCGTCGATTAGCCGTCAATTAGCCGTCGATTAGCCGTCAATTAGCCGTCAATTAGGCGTCGATAAGCCGTCAATTAGCCGTCAATTAGCCGTCGATTAGCCGTCAATTAGCCGTCGATTAGCCGTCGATTAGCCGTCAAATAGCCGTCGATTAGGCGTCGATTAGCCGTCAATTAGCCATCGATTAGCCGTCAATAAGCCGTTGATTAGCCGTCGATTAGCCGTCAATTAGGCGTCGATTAGCCATCAATTAGCCCTCGATTAGCCGTCAATTAGCCGTCAATTAGCCGTCCATTAGGCGTCAAATTGACGGCTAATTGACGGCTAATCGACGGCTAATTGACGGCCAATCGACGCCTAATTGGCGGCTATTTGACGGCTAATCGACGGCTAATCGACGGCTAATCGACGGCTAATTGACGGCTAATTGACGGCTAATTGACGGCTAATCGACGGCTAATTGACGGCTAATTGACGGCTAATCGACGCCTAATTGACGGCTAATCGACGCCTAATCGACGGCTATTTGACGGCTAATCGACGCCTAATCGACGGCTAATTGACGGCTAATTGACGGCTAATCGACGGCTAATTGACGGCTAATCGACGCCTAATTGACGGCTAATTGACGGCTAATCGACGGCTAATTGACGGCTAATCGACGGCTAATTGACGGCTAATCGACGGCTAATTGACGGCTAATTGACGGCTAATTGACGGCTAATCGACGGCTAATTGACGGCTAATTGACGCCTAATTGACGGCTAATCGACGGCTAATCGACGGCTAATTGACGGCTAATCGACGGCTAATCGACTGCTAATTGACGGCTAATTCACGGCTAATTGACGGCTAATTGACGGCTAATCGACGCCTAATCGACGGCTAATCAACGGCTAATTGACAGCTCTCAGGCACCCAGGCACTCATGAGTGCCAGTCACTCATGAGTGCCGGTCACTCATGAGTGCCGGTCACTCATGAGTGCCGGTCACTCATGAGTTCCGGTCACTCATGAGTGCCGGTCGCTTAGTCACTCATGAGTGCCTGAGTGGCTGAGGGTCACCTCTTGAAGTACATGCTCTCCTGGTATCGGAAATCTCAAAACAGCTGGTTTGTATGGAAAGTTAGTGTTTAAACATTGCATACTTTACGGCGCATTGCATTGCAAGTTGGTTGCAAAGTTAGTGTTTAAACATTGCATACCTTACGGCGCAGTACCAGGAGCTACCTCTTTCGTGGATGCTCTCCTGGTACTATACATTCGAAAACTGGTAGTTTTCGAAGAAATTTTTCACGAAAAACGGGAAAGTTAGTGTATAAAAATTGCATACCTTTCGGCGGTTTTCGATCAAAATTGCTGTACTAGGTGCTACCTCTTCCGTGGATGCTCTCCTGGTATCGGAAATCTGAAAACAGCTGGTTTTGTATGGAATTTCGTATCAGCCGACGGAAAGTTTGAGCGAAATGAAGGATGCTCTCCGTTTCATCCATCTTCCTTAAACTAGTGAACGCTCTCACGGGTTTGATAGTATGCAATGCAATAGTGATGGGCAAATTTATTCCACCTCTTGGAAAACATGCTCTCCTGGTATCGGAAATCTGAAAACAATTGTGTGTGCGGCTACGGTATAGTGGTTTTCACAGTTGACCAGCACCAATTTGTTGCCAATTTTGACCAATTTGTCAGCATTTTATCAACTCTCGTGGCCCTGCACATATTAATGTGAATCTCGATCGTTCGCTTGATTTTCGCGTATTAAATTAGATGCTCCAATTTTAGGTCGGTTGTCCGTGTGTCAAGAAATCCAAGAATTACTGGGCCGATCTAATCGGTCATTGTGAAGACACTTGCGATCATTTCATCACATATACACTTGCACATTTACATCAGTATGAAAAAGACTATGTGCTCCTCAGCAAAATCCTCCTGCGTTGAATGCTCTCCTGGTATCAGAGCTTGACAAACTGGTCATTTTTGGTGAGTTCTCTGTCTCGATCAACACGAAAAAGCATCCTCCTGCGTTGGATGTTCTCCTGGTATCAGAGTTTGACAAACTGGTCATTTTTGGTGAGATCTCTGTCTCGATCAACATGGAAAAAGCATCCTCCTGCATTGGATGCTCTCCTGGTATCAGAGCTTGACAAACTGGTCATTTTTGGTGAGTTCTCTGTCTCGATCAACACGGATAAAGCATCCTCCTGCGTTGGATGCTCTCCTGGTATCAGAGCTTGACCAACCGGTCATTTTTGGTGAGATCTCTGTCTCGATCGACACGGAAAAAGCATCCTCCTGCGTTGGATGCTCTCCTGGTATCAGAGCTTGATAAAGTGATCATTTTTGGTGAGTTCTCTGTCTCGATCAACACGGAAAAAGCACCCTCCTGCGTTGGATGCTCTCCTGGTATCAGAGCTTGACAAACTGGTCATTTTTGGTGAGTTCTCTGTCTCAATCAACACGGAAAAAGCATCCTCCTGCGTTTGATGTTCTCCTGGTACCATAGCTTGACAAACTGGTCATTTTTGGTGAGTTCTCTGTCTCGATTAACACGGAAAAAGCATTCTCCTGCGTTGGATGCTCTCCTGGTATCAGAGCTTGACAAACTGGTCTTTTTGGTGAGTTCTTTGTCTCGGTCAACGTGGAAAAAGCATCCTCTTGCGTTGGATGCTCTCCTGGTATCAAAGCTAGACAAACTGGTCATTTTTGGTGAGTTCTCTGTCTCGATCAACACGGAAAAAGCATCCTCCTGCGTTGGAAGCTCTTCTGGTATCAGAGCTTGACAAACTGGTCATTTTTGGTGAGTTCTCTGTCTCGATCAACACGGAAAAAAGTATCCTCCTGCGTTGGATACTCTCCTGGTATCAGAGCTTGACAAACTGATCATTTTTGGTGAGTTCTCTGTCTCGATCAACACGGAAAAAGCATCCTCCTGCGTTGGATGCTCTCCTGGTATCAGAGCTTGACAAACCGGTCATTTTTGGTGAGTTCTCTGTCTCGATCAACACGGAAAAAGCATCCTCCTGCGTTGGATGCTCTCCTGGTATCACAGCTGGAAAAACTTATCATTTTTGGTGAGTTCTTTGTCTCGATCGACACGGAAAAAAATCTTTCTGCGTTGGATGCTCTCCTGGTATCAGAGCTTAACCAACCGGTCATTTTTGGTGAGATCTCTGTCTCCATCGACACGAAAAAAGCATCCTCCTGCGTTGGATGCTCTCCTGGTAACAGAGCTTGACAAACTGGTCATTTTTGGCGAGTTCTCTGTCTCGATTAACACGGAAAAAGCATCCTCCTGCGTTGAATGCTCTCCTGGTATCAGAGCTTGACAAACTGGTCATTTTTGGTGAGTTCTCTGTCTCGATCGACACGGAAAAAGCATCCTCCTGCGTTGGATGCTCTCCTGGTATCAGAGCTTGACAAACTGGTAATTTTTGGTGAGTTCTCTGTCTCGATCAACACGGAAAAAGCATCCTCCTGCGATGGATACTCTCCTGGTATCAGAGCTTGACAAACTGGTCATTTTTGGTGAGTTCTCTGTCTCGATCGACACGAAAAAAACATCCTCCTGCGTTGGATGCTCTCCTGGTATCAGAGCTTAACCAACCGGTCATTTTTGGTGAGATCTCTGTCTCGATCGACACGGAAAAAGCATCCTCCTGCGTTGGATGCTCTCCTGGTATCAGGAACTTGAAAAACTTGTCATTTTAGGCGTGTTTTCTGTTTCGATTGACACGGAAAAAGCATTCTCCTGCATTGGATGCTCTCCTGGTATCAGAGCTTGTAAAACTGGTCATTTTTGGTGAGTTCTCTGTCTCAATCAACACGGAAAAAGCATCCTCCTGCGTTTGATGTTCTCCTGGTACCATAGCTTGACAAACTGGTCATTTTTGGTGAGTTCTCTGTCTCGATTAACACGGAAAAAGCATTCTCCTGCGTTGGATGCTCTCCTGGTATCAGAGCTTAACCAACCGGTCATTTTTGGTGAGATCTCTGTCTCGATCGACACGGGAAAAGCATCCTCCTGCGTTGAATGCTCTCCTGGTATCAGAGCTTGACAAACTGGTCAGTTTTGGTGAGTTCTCTGTCTCGATCAACACGGAAAAAGCATCCTCCTGCGTTGGATGCTCTCCTGGTATCAGAGCTTGACAAACTGGTCATTTTTGGTGAGTTCTCTGTCTCGATCAACACGGAAAAAGCATCCTCCTGTGTTGGATGCTCTCCTGGTATCAGAGCATTACAAACTGGTCATTTTTGGTGAGTTCTCTGTCTCGATCGACACGGAAAAAGCATCCTCCTGCGTTGGATGCTCTCCTGGTATCAGAGCTTAACCAACCGGTCATTTTTGGTGAGATCTCTGTCTCGATCGACACGGGAAAAGCATCCTCCTGGGTTGGATGCTCTCCTGGTATCAGAGCTTGACAAACTGGTCATATTTGGTGAGTTCTCTGTCTCGATCAACACGGAAAAAGCATCCTCCTGCGTTGGATGCTCTCCTGGTATCAGAGCTTGACAAACTGGTCATTTTTGGTGAGTTCTCTGTCTCGATCAACACGGAAAAAGCATCCTCCTGCGTTGGATGCTTTCCTGGTATCAGAGCTTGACAAACTGGTCATTTTTGGTGAGTTCCCTGTCTCGGTCAACGCGGAAAAAGCATCCTCCTGCGTTGGATGCTCTCCTGGTATCAGAGCTCGACAAACTGGTCATTTTTGGTGAGTTCTCTGTCTCGATCAACACGGAAAAAGCATCCTCCTGCGTTGGATGCTCTCCTGGTATCAGAGCTTGACAAACTGGTCTTTTTTGGCGAGTTCTCTGTCATGACCAACACGGAAAAAGCATCCTCTTGCGTTGGATGCTCTCCTGGTATCAAAGCTAGACAAACTGGTCATTTTTGGTGAGTTCTCTATCTCGATCAACACGGAAAAAGCATCCTCCTGCGTTGGATGCTCTCCTGGTATCAGAGCTTGATAAAGTGATCATTTTTGGCGAGTTCTCTGTCTCGATCAACACGGAAAAAGCATCCTCCTGCGTTGAATGCTCTCCTGGTATCAGAGCTTGACAAACTGGTCATTTTTGGTGAGTTCTCTGTCTCGATCAACACGGAAAAAGCATCCTCCTGCGTTGGATGCTCTCCTGGTATCAGAGCTTGACAAACTGGTCATTTTTGGTGAGTTCTCTGTCTCGATCGACACGGAAAAAGAATGTTCCTGCGTTGGATGCTCTCCTGGTATCAGAGCTTAACCAACCGGTCATTTTTGGTGAGATCTCTGTCTCGATCGACACGGAAAAAGCATCCTCCTGCGTTGGATGCTCTCCTGGTATCAGAGCTTGACAAACTGGTAATTTTTGGTGAGTTCTCTGTCTCTGTCAACGCGGAAAAAGCATCCTCCTGCGTTGGATGCTCTCCTGGTATCAGAGCTTGACAAACTGGTCATTTTTGGTGAGTTCTCTGTCTCGATCAACGCGGAAAAAGCATCCTCCTGCGTTGGATGCTCTCCTGGTATCAGAGCTTGACAAATTGGTCATTTTTGGTGAGTTCTCTGTCTCGATCAACACGGAAAAAGAATGTTCCTGCGTTGAATGCTCTCCTGGTATCAGAGCTTGACAAACTGGTCATTTTTGGTGAGTTCTCTGTCTCGATCAACACGGAAAAAGCATCCTCCTGCGTTGGATGCTCTCCTGGTATCAGAGCTTGACAAACTGGTCATTTTTGGTGAGTTCTCTGTCTCGATCGACACGGAAAAAACATCCTCCTGCGTTGGATGCTCTCCTGGTATCAGAGCTTGACAAATTGGTCATTTTTGGTGAGTTCTCTGTCTCGATCAACACGGAAAAAGCATCCTCCTGCGTTGGATGCTCTCCTGGTATCAGAGCTTGACAAACTGGTCATTTTTGGTGAGTTCTCTGTCTCGATCAACACGGAAAAAGCATCCTCCTGCGTTGGATGCTCTCCTGGTATCAGAGCTTAACCAACCGGTCATTTTTGGCGAGTTCTCTGTCTCGATCGACACGGAAAAAGAATGTTCCTGCGTTGGATGCTCTCCTGGTATCAGAGCTTAACCAACCGGTCATTTTTGGTGAGATCTCTGTCTCGATCAACACGGAAAAAGCATCCTCCTGCGTTGAATGCTCTCCTGGTATCAGAGCTTGACAAACTGGTCATTTTTGGTGAGTTCTCTGTCTCGATCAACACGGAAAAAGCATCCTCCTGCGTTGGATGCTCTCCTGGTATCAGAGCTTGACAAACTGGTCATTTTTGGTGAGTTCTCTGTCTCGATCGACACGGAAAAAGAATGTTCCTGCGTTGGATGCTCTCCTGGTATCAGAGCTTAACCAACCGGTCATTTTTGGTGAGATCTCTGTCTCGATCGACACGGAAAAAGCATCCTCCTGCGTTGGATGCTCTCCTGGTATCAGAGCTTGACAAACTGGTAATTTTTGGTGAGTTCTCTGTCTCTGTCAACGCGTAAAAAGCATCCTCCTGCGTTGGATGCTCTCCTGGTATCAGAGCTCGACAAACTGGTCATTTTTGGTGAGTTCTCTGTCTCGATCAACGCGGAAAAAGCATCCTCCTGCGTTGGATGCTCTCCTGGTATGGTCATTTTGGTCATTTTTGGTGAGTTCTCTGTCTCGATCAACACGGAAAAAGCATCCTCCTGCGTTGGATGCTCTCCTGGTATCAGAGCTTGACAAACTGGTCATTTTTGGTGAGTTCTCTGTCTCGATCAACACGGAAAAAGCATCCTCCTGCGTTGGATGCTCTCCTGGTATCAGAGCTTGACAAACTGGTCATTTTTGGTGAGTTCTCTGTCTCGATCGACACGGAAAAAACATCCTCCTGCGTTGGATGCTCTCCTGGTATCAGAGCTTGACAAATTTGTCATTTTTGGTGAGTTCTCTGTCTCGATCAACACGGAAAAAGCATCCTCCTGCGTTGGATGCTCTCCTGGTATTAGAGCTAAACAAACTGGTCATTTTTGGTGAGTTCTCTGTCTCGATTGACACGAAAAAAACATCCTCCTGCGTTGGATGCTCTCCTGGTATCAGAGCTTAACCAACCGGTCATTTTTGGTGAGATCTCTGTCTCGATCGACACGGGAAAAGCATCCTCCTGCGTTGAATGCTCTCCTGGTATCAGAGCTTGACAAACTGGTCATTTTTGGTGAGTTCTCTGTCTCGATCAACACGGAAAAAGCATCCTCCTGCGTTGGATGCTCTCCTGGTATCAGAGCTTGACAAACTGGTCATTTTTGGTGAGTTCTCTGTCTCGATCAACACGGAAAAAGCATCCTCCTGCGTTGGATGCTCTCCTGGTATCAGAGCATGACAAACTGGTCATTTTTGGTGAGTTCTCTGTCTCGATCGACACGGAAAAAGAATGTTCCTGCGTTGGATGCTCTCCTGGTATCAGAGCTTAACCAACCGGTCATTTTTGGTGAGATCTCTGTCTCGATCGACACGGGAAAAGCATCCTCCTGGGTTGGATGCTCTCCTGGTATCAGAGCTTGACAAACTGGTCATTTTTGGTGAGTTCTCTGTCTCGATCAACACGGAAAAAGCATCCTCCTGCGTTGGATGCTCTCCTGGTATCAGAGCTTGACAAACTGGTCATTTTTGGTGAGTTCTCTGTCTCGATCAACACGGAAAAAGCATCCTCCTGCGTTGGATGCTTTCCTGGTATCAGAGCTTGACAAACTGGTCATTTTTGGTGAGTTCTCTGTCTCGGTCAACGCGGAAAAAGCATCCTCCTGCGTTGGATGCTCTCCTGGTATCAGAGCTCGACAAACTGGTCATTTTTGGTGAGTTCTCTGTCTCGATCAACACGGAAAAAGCATCCTCCTGCGTTGGATGCTCTCCTGGTATCAGAGCTTGACAAACTGGTCTTTTTTGGCGAGTTCTCTGTCATGACCAACACGGAAAAAGCATCCTCTTGCGTTGGATGCTCTCCTGGTATCAAAGCTAGACAAACTGGTCATTTTTGGTGAGTTCTCTATCTCGATCAACACGGAAAAAGCATCCTCCTGCGTTGGATGCTCTCCTGGTATCAGAGCTTGATAAAGTGATCATTTTTGGCGAGTTCTCTGTCTCGATCAACACGGAAAAAGCATCCTCCTGCGTTAGATGCTCTCCTGGTATCAGAGCTTGACAAACTGGTCATTTTTGGTGAGTTCTCTGTCTCGATCGACACGGAAAAAGAATGTTCCTGCGTTGGATGCTCTCCTGGTATCAGAGCTTAACCAACCGGTCATTTTTGGTGAGATCTCTGTCTCGATCAACACGGAAAAAGCATCCTCCTGCGTTGGATGCTCTCCTGGTATCAGAGCTTGACAAACTGGTAATTTTTGGTGAGTTCTCTGTCTCGGTCAGCGCGGAAAAAGCATCCTCCTGCGTTGGATGCTCTCCTGGTATCAGAGCTTGACAAACTGGTCATTTTTGGTGAGTTCTCTGTCTCGATCAACGCGGAAAAAGCATCCTCCTGCGTTGGATGCTCTCCTGGTATCAGAGCTTGACAAATTGGTCATTTTTGGTGAGTTCTCTGTCTCGATCAACACGGAAAAAGAATGTTCCTGCGTTGAATGCTCTCCTGGTATCAGAGCTTGACAAACTGGTCATTTTTGGTGAGTTCTCTGTCTCGATCAACACGGAAAAAGCATCCTCCTGCGTTGGATGCTCTCCTGGTATCAGAGCTTGACAAACTGGTCATTTTTGGTGAGTTCTCTGTCTCGATCGACACGGAAAAAACATCCTCCTGCGTTGGATGCTCTCCTGGTATCAGAGCTTGACAAATTGGTCATTTTTGGTGAGTTCTCTGTCTCGATCAACACGGAAAAAGCATCCTCCTGCGTTGGATGCTCTCCTGGTATCAGAGCTTGACAAACTGGTCATTTTTGGTGAGATCTCTGTCTCGATCGACACGGAAAAAGCATCCTCCTGCGTTGGATGCTCTCCTGGTATCAGAGCTTAACCAACCGGTCATTTTTGGTGAGATCTCTGTCTCGATCGACACGGAAAAAGCATCCTCCTGCGTTGGATGCTCTCCTGGTATCAGAGCTTGACAAACTGGTCATTTTTGGTGAGTTCTCTGTCTCGATCGACACGGAAAAAACCATCCTCCTGCGTTGGATGCTCTCCTGGTATCAGAGCTTGACCAACCGGTCATTTTTGGTGAGATCTCTGTCTCGATCGACACGGAAAAAGCATCCTCCTGCGTTGGATGCTCTCCTGGTATCAGAGCTTGACAAACTGGTCTTTTTTGGTGAGTTCTCTGTCTCGGTCAACGCGGAAAAAGCATCCTCCTGCGTTGGATGCTCTCCTGGTATTAGAGCTCGACAAACTGGTCAATTTTGGTGAGTTCTCTGTCTCGATCAACACGGAAAAAACATCCTCCTGCGTTGGATGCTCTCCTGGTATCAAAGCTTGACAAACTGGTCTTTTTTGGCGAGTTCTCTGTCATGACCAACACGGAAAAAGCATTCTCTTGCGTTGGATGCTCTCCTGGTATCAAAGCTAGACAAACTGGTCATTTTTGGTGAGTTCTCTGTCTCGATCAACGCGGAAAAAGCATCCTCCTGCGTTGGATGCTCTCCTGGTATCAGAGCTTGACAAATTGGTCATTTTTGGTGAGTTCTCTGTCTCGATCAACACGGAAAAAGCATCCTCCTGCGTTGAATGCTCTCCTGGTATCAGAGCTTGACAAACTGGTCATTTTTGGTGAGTTCTCTGTCTCGATCAACACGGAAAAAGCATCCTCCTGCGTTGGATGCTCTCCTGGTATCAGAGCTTGACAAACTGGTCATTTTTGGTGAGTTCTCTGTCTCGATCAACACGGAAAAAGAATGTTCCTGCGTTGGATGCTCTCCTGGTATCAGAGCTTAACCAACCGGTCATTTTTGGTGAGATCTCTGTCTCGATCGACACGGAAAAAGCATCCTCCTGCGTTGGATGCTCTCCTGGTATCAGAGCTTGACAAACTGGTCATTTTTGGTGAGTTCTCTGTCTCGATCAACGCGGAAAAAGCATCCTCCTGTGTTGGATGCTCTCCTGGTATCAGAGCATGACAAACTGGTCAATTTTGGTGAGTTCTCTGTCTCGATCGACACGGAAAAAGAATGTTCCTGCGTTGGATGCTCTCCTGGTATCAGAGCTTAACCAACCGGTCATTTTTGGTGAGTTCTCTGTCTCGATCGACACGGGAAAAGCATCCTCCTGGGTTGGATGCTCTCCTGGTATCAGAGTTTGACAAACTGGTCATTTTTGGTGAGTTCTCTGTCTCGATCAACACGGAAAAAGCATCCTCCTGCGTTGGATGCTCTCCTGGTATCAGAGCTTGACAAACTGGTCATTTTTGGTGAGTTCTCTGTCTCGATCAACACGGAAAAAGCATCCTCCTGCGTTGAATGCTTTCCTGGTATCAGAGCTTGACAAACTGGTCATTTTTGGTGAGTTCTCTGTCTCGGTCAACGCGGAAAAAGCATCCTCCTGCGTTGGATGCTCTCCTGGTATCAGAGCTCGACAAACTGGTCATTTTTGGTGAGTTCTCTGTCTCGATCAACACGGAAAAAGCATCCTCCTGCGTTGGATGCTCTCCTGGTATCAGAGCTTGACAAACTGGTCTTTTTTGGCGAGTTCTCTGTCATGACCAACACGGAAAAAGCATCCTCTTGCGTTGGATACTCTCCTGGTATCAAAGCTAGACAAACTGGTCATTTTTGGTGAGTTCTCTATCTCGATCAACACGGAAAAAGCATCCTCCTGCGTTGGATGCTCTCCTGGTATCAGAGCTTGATAAAGCGATCATTTTTGGCGAGTTCTCTGTCTCGATCAACACGGAAAAAGCATCCTCCTGCGTTGGATACTCTCTTGGTATCAGAGCTTGACAAACTGGTCATTTTTGGTGAGTTCTCTGTCTCGATCGACACGGAAAAAGAATGTTCCTGCGTTGGATGCTCTCCTGGTATCAGAGCTTAACCAACCGGTCATTTTTGGTGAGATCTCTGTCTCGATCAACACGGAAAAAGCATCCTCCTGCGTTGGATGCTCTCCTGGTATCAGAGCTTGACAAACTGGTAATTTTTGGTGAGTTCTCTGTCTCTGTCAACGCGGAAAAAGCATCCTCCTGCGTTGGATGCTCTCCTGGTATCAGAGCTTGACAAACTGGTCATTTTTGGTGAGTTCTCTGTCTCGATCAACGCGGAAAAAGCATCCTCCTGCGTTGGATGCTCTCCTGGTATCAGAGCTTGACAAATTGGTCATTTTTGGTGAGTTCTCTGTCTCGATCAACACGGAAAAAGAATGTTCCTGCGTTGAATGCTCTCCTGGTATCAGAGCTTGACAAACTGGTCATTTTTGGTGAGTTCTCTGTCTCGATCAACACGGAAAAAGCATCCTCCTGCGTTGGATGCTCTCCTGGTATCAGAGCTTGACAAACTGGTCATTTTTGGTGAGTTCTCTGTCTCGATCGACACGGAAAAAACATCCTCCTGCGTTGGATGCTCTCCTGGTATCAGAGCTTGACAAATTGGTCATTTTTGGTGAGTTCTCTGTCTCGATCAACACGGAAAAAGCATCCTCCTGCGTTGGATGCTCTCCTGGTATTAGAGCTAGACAAACTGGTCATTTTTGGTGAGTTCTCTGTCTCGATTGACACGGAAAAAGAATGTTCCTGCGTTGGATGCTCTCCTGGTATCAGAGCTTAACCAACCGGTCATTTTTGGTGAGATCTCTGTCTCGATCAACACGGAAAAAGCATCCTCCTGCGTTGGATGCTTTCCTGGTATCAGAGCTTGACAAACTGGTCATTTTTGGTGAGTTCTCTGTCTCGGTCAACGCGGAAAAAGCATCCTCCTGCGTTGGATGCTCTCCTGGTATCAGAGCTCGACAAACTGGTCATTTTTGGTGAGTTCTCTGTCTCGATCAACACGGATAAAGCATCCTCCTGCGTTGGATGCTCTCCTGGTATCAGAGCTTGACAAACTGGTCTTTTTTGGCGAGTTCTCTGTCATGACCAACACGGAAAAAGCATCCTCCTGCGTTGGATGCTTTCCTGGTATCAGAGCTTGACAAACTGGTCATTTTTGGTGAGTTCTCTGTCTCGGTCAACGCGGAAAAAGCATCCTCCTGCGTTGGATGCTCTCCTGGTATCAGAGCTCGACAAACTGGTCATTTTTGGTGAGTTCTCTGTCTCGATCAACACGGAAAAAGCATCCTCCTGCGTTGGATGCTCTCCTGGTATCAGAGCTTGACAAACTGGTCTTTTTTGGCGAGTTCTCTGTCATGACCAACACGGAAAAAGCATCCTCTTGCGTTGGATGCTCTCCTGGTATCAAAGCTAGACAAACTGGTCATTTTTGGTGAGTTCTCTATCTCGATCAACACGGAAAAAGCATCCTCCTGCGTTGGATGCTCTCCTGGTATCAGAGCTTGTAAAACTGGTCATTTTTGGCGCGTTTTCTGGCTCGATTCACACGGAAAATGCATCCTCCTGCATTGGATGCTCTCCTGGTATCAGAGCTTGTAAAACTGGTCATTTTTGGCGCGTTTTCTGGCTCAATCGACACAGAAAAAGCATCCTCCTGCATTGGATGCTCTCCTGGTATCAGAGCATGTAAAACTGGTCATTTTTGGCGCGTTTTCTGGCTCGATTGACACGGGAAAAGCATCCTCCTGCATTGGATGCTCTCCTGGTATCAGAGCTTGTAAAACTGGTCATTTTTGGCGCGTTTTCTGGCTCGATTGACACGGGAAAAGCATTCTCCTGCATTGGATGCTCTCCTGGTATCAGAGCTTGTAAAACTGGTCATTTTTGGAGCGTTTTCTGGCTCGATTGACACGGGAAAAGCATCCTCCTGCATTGGATGCTCTCCTGGTATCAGAGCTTGTAAAACTGGTCAGTTTTGGCGCGTTTTCTGGCTCGATTGACACGGAAAATGCATCCTCCTTTATTGGATGCTCTCCTGGTATCAGAGCTTGTAAAACTGGTCATTTTTGGCGCGTTTTCTGGCTCAATCGACACAGAAAAAGCATCCTCCTGCATTGGATGCTCTCCTGGTATCAGAGCATGTAAAACTGGTCATTTTTGGCGCGTTTTCTGGCTCGATTGACACGGGAAAAGCATCCTCCTGCATTGGATGCTCTCCTGGTATCAGAGCTTGAAAAACTGGTCATTTTTGGCGCGTTTTGTGGCTCGATCGACACACAAAAAGCATCCTCTTGCATTGGATGCTCTCCTGGTATCAGAGCTTGTAAAACTGGTCATTTTTGGCGCGTTTTCTGGCTCGATTGACGCGGAAAAAGCATCCTCCTGCATTGGATGCTCTCCTGGTATCAGAGCTTGAAAAACTGGTCATTTTTGGCGCGTTTTGTGGCTCGATTGACACGGGAAAAGCATCCTCCTGCATTGGATGCTCTCCTGGAATCAGAGCTTGAAAAACTGGTCATTTTTGGCGCGTTTTGTGGCTCGATTGACACGGGAAAAGCATCCTCCTGCATTGGATGCTCTCCTGGTATCAGAGCTTGAAACACTGGTCATTTTTGGCGCGTTTTCTGGCTCAATCGACACAGAAAAAGCATCCTCCTTTATTGGATGCTCTCCTGGTATCAGAGCTTGTAAAACTGGTCATTTTTGGCGCGTTTTCTGGCTCGATTGACACGGAAAAAGCATCCTCCTGCATTGGATGCTCTCCTGGTATCAGAGCTTGTAAAACTGGTCATTTTTGGCGCGTTTTCTGGCTCGATTGACACGGGAAAAGCATTCTCCTGCATTGGATGCTCTCCTGGTACCAGAGCTTGTACAACTGGTCATTTTTGGCGCGTTTTCTGGCTCGATTGACACGGAAAAAGCATCTTCCTGCATTGGATGCTCTCCTGGTATCAGAGCTTGTAAAACTGGTCATTTTTGGCGCGTTTTCTGGCTCGATTGACACGGAAAAGCATCCTCCTGCATTGGATGCTCTCCTGGTATCAGAGCTTGTAAAACTGATCATTTTTGGCGCGTTTTCTGGCTTGATTGACACGGGAAAAGCATTCTCCTGCATTGGATGCTCTCCTGGTATCAGAGCTTGAAAAACTGGTCATTTTTGGCGCGTTTTCTGGCTCGATTGACACGGGAAAAGCATCCTCCTGCATTGGATGCTCTCCTGGTATCAGAGCTTGAAAAACTGGTCATTTTTGGCGCGTTTTCTGGCTCGATTGACACGGGAAAAGCATCCTCCTGCATTGGATGCTCTCCTGGTATCAGAGCTTGAAAAACTGGTCATTTTTGGCGCGTTTTGTGGCTCGATTGACACGGGAAATAATATTCTATCGTTTATATTAATATGTATATGATTTAAAACCATTTTGCGATTCCACGATCCTATTAAAGTTTAAGGAGATATAATTTCTACCTGTTTTTTTAAATATTTGTAAAGGCTTCGCCCACTTTGCCTGTTCCATGCGGATTGCCAAAGCATAGATAGTCTCAGGGTATGACAAAAACATCCCAGACAAACCAAGCGGGTTTATTTTGTATCTTGTTTGTGTGGGATGTTCGATACAAGTTGACAGCGCACCTCCATATGATTACACGGGTTTGTTCTTATCGTGTGGTCTGTTTTGTCTTGTTCGAGGACTGACAGCGCGCTGACTTCGAAAACTACCTGTTTCCGAATGTATAGTACCAGGAGAGCATTCACGGAAGAGGTACGGAAGAGTACAGCAATTTTGCTCGAAAACCGCCGAAAGGCATGCAATGTTTAAACACTAACTTTCCCGTTGGTGGAGCAAAATTTCTTCGAAAACTACCAGTTTCCGAATGTATAGTACCAGGAGAGCATCCACGGAAGAGGTAGCTGTTTGGTAGAACTAGCAATGCAAGTTTGGTGCATGCAAGAAACTAGCATGTACCAGCCGAGCAAGATGACGCGCAAGATGGCGCCCAACTTCGTAATTGCACGCAACATTCTGCATGCAAACATGACGATAGTTATCCGATAGTTATCCGATTGTTTTCCGAGAATAATCGGTGATAATTCGATAATAGTTCGATAGTTATCCGATAATTATCCGATAAAAATCCGATAATTGTACGATACATATCCGAGGATTATCCCAGGGTTCGGAAATCTTGGTGCAATTTCGTTTATACTTTCAAGTCACAGAGTCGATATCCTTCTCTGCATTTATTTTATCTAATAGAAAACTTTGCTGTTAAATTTCCAAAAACCGCCTGCATATGGAAACCCTG
The DNA here is from genome assembly GCF_943734755.1 of Anopheles moucheti. NCBI lineage: Eukaryota > Metazoa > Arthropoda > Insecta > Diptera > Culicidae > Anopheles > Anopheles moucheti. Next base: position 29,016,067 of record NC_069140.1, read on the forward strand.
TTACTTACTTTCAATTCATTCAAGAAACATTCCCCTTAACGGTGCGCCAACTCGGCCTTGCTGGCCGTTATGAGGCCGCCCAAGCTTTCTTCTGCGCTATATTTGCTATCTGTATTGAAAGAAGTCATCACTACACCAAAGAGCCGTCGAGGGCTTCGCTCCGTACTATTATCTTCCTGCCATAGTGCCTCACGTTGCCGAGTTGCTTCACGATGTTCAGCAGCTGTTAGCGACGGTGGTGGTGATGACCTTGTTGCGCAAGCTGGGCGGATTCTTCGCGGTTCTGGTTTTCTCTAAATGGGGTTCATGCTACGTTTGCAGTCAAAATGCTTTATACTTAAATTAAATATAAGAGACACAATAGTGTCATACACCCGCAATACAACATTTGCTTTAAAGTGATTGAAAGCCGGTCGATGGAGTTGTACAACAGCATGTTACAAACATGCCATCATTTTTAATGATTTACTTTCCTCAAATGCCTCTATTTCAGAGGAAAATTTTACAATTACTTCTTATTCTCTACTCCTTAAGGCATCTACGAACTGTTCTTGTAAACCCCTAATTAATTTAAGCTGTAAAAATGAAAGGTTTTCAGCGGCCACACAAATTAGTTTCTCAACATTACAAAACAACATTAAAGATGCGTACCGGTGTTCTCGAATAACCACTCGCTTACCAACTTGTAATCCAATTCAGGAATGAAAGGATATGACAAAAAGAGAAGAGGGGAGGGGGGGGGGCGTGATCTCCCTCCCGGATCGCATCAAACTTAGTTACGCCACGGAAGCATCACGAATCCCCCATTACCATCACGTAACAAGGTGAGCAATTTAAAACCATTTCAAAGAGCACACCTTGCACTTTGAATACCGCGGGTGGTTTTCAAACCGACAATATTTTTTTTTACAAAGGTTTCATTTTAAAATTTGCAAACCTGACGGTACATTGAAGCGACCACGGCAACGTGTGAAGCTGCTAAAAAGAGCGCGAAAAGACACCACCGGACCCGCCTGATGAACCGGATAAAACCGGAAGGACAGTATAATGTATGGAAGGGGAAGGAGGTGGAAAGAGGGTGTGAAATGGATACGGGACAATAATAACAGCAAAAAAATATGCTGAAGCACCGTTAGCACCGGATATAGCAAAGTTTAAGAGTTTCCCACAACTCGCTTAACAGACCAAACACGGCACGAGCGAGAATCGTTCCCGGTCCGTGGGGAAGAATGTGTGTCGGAAAGGAAATTGGGAGGTTAAAAAATAATAATGTAAAGTCACATAAACCCCGAACGGCCACGAGAAAGAAAGAGAGACAGTGTGTGTATACCAGGTTAACGGGTGGCAGAGCAAAAAGGGCAGTGCCGAAGGACACATTTCTTTCACCAGTAGCACACGGCAAGAACAACAAAAAATACCCGAAAACTACCCAAAAAAACCCCTCGCTAACGTCACTTTGTCGGGTTGGCGCGCGAGACATTTGCAGCAATTGCGGATGTCGGACAACCCCCAGTTGCGATAAGACTAAAGAAAATGTAGCTGGCACAAAAAAATATGGGCACACTTACACACCAGAATGGCAGGACAGCCAGCATTTATGAAGAAAAATGGTCCGCCAGAGAAACTAACAGCTGCTACCACGGTGCCGTATATCTCACACGATGATACATCCGCACAGGGTGAGAAATGGGTTTTCGCTCTGGAATGTCTCCAGTTTGGCGAATTATATGAGTGTCTGTGTGTGTTAAGGGCTCACACTTTTAGCTCACCTTACGGCTATTAGATATTTCTATCCTCTTCCCTCTTCACTCCCCACTGGATCGTTTCCCTCCCATTCGAACATCAAATAGCTTTTCCCGTATTTTCGCCTTCAACTATGGCTTCTTCTCGGCTGTGTCCTGCGTCTGGTACTGGCACAGCAACCTGTGCGGTTGCTTCCGTTTGATAGTGGCCCATCATCCTTTTTGCCCATGCCCGGGTTAGCGAGGGGGGGTTAAAATGTGCTGACAGCTAATCGTCAATACCGTTCAGCATACGACGGCTCGGAATGCCCTCGTTGAGAAGTGGTGGTTGATGCGCTATTAGAAAACTTTTTACCAGTAACGGAGGGCCCTCCACATTTCCACGGTCAGCGGTGTCGGCACAGTCTGTAATAAGTAACAACAAATTATTAAAAACTTTGTCTATTTGGTTTAATTGTAATGTTGTAATACTTACACGGTGTTTGTGCGCTGAGAAAGACACAATCGTTTCTCGCGAAGCATTCTTCAAGGCGGGTTTGACACCTCTGACCCATCGGAAGGGTAGCTACGTGCCGGCAACTTTAGACGGCGTGGAAAATTGCCTCCACCAGTTTTCCCTCCCCCCACGTGGCCTTCGGCAAAGAAGCAGCCTGAAAGTTTTGGTCTGTTTTGCATCGTCATCGACATTCCTATTTCAGAGTGTCGCACACTACAACGACACTCGGCCGACACGAACCACCCCTCCTTGGGGTTGTTACGGTCATTTTTCGTTTCCTTTTGTTTTTTTTTCTTTTTTCCACTCTTTTACCGCTTAATAGCTGTTGGAGAATATTGCGAAAGTTAGTTTTAATTATTTTAAACTCAACAAACTTGCCGACAAACTCCACGCCAGCCCCACGTGCGGCGAGAACATTCACCGGTGTGACAACATTTGCTGCCACAATCGCAAAACCTGACGAATGCAGGGCGCTTGTATGTGTGTGTGTGTTTCATACTTTTGTAAGAATAATTTTTGACAACTATTTCTCCGCTGCATCCCGATTATTCCCCACTTGTCAGGGAGGTTTCACATTCTTCGGGCATTACATATCCATCTCCAATGGAAAACAATTTTGCTTCGTTTTCATCCTTCTAGCACCGGTACAGAGGGTCGGTAAAGTCAAGCGGAGTAAAAGTTTCCACGGTGAGGGATGAAGGTGAAACTTTGCTAATCGAAAGTTCTGTCAATAATTGTTAGTTCGAGTAACAGCAAGCGGGCACAAACGAATAAAGCAGGAACCTTCCATTTTCCAACCGTCTTCTTGGGCTGCAACTTGCACTTGGCCGATGGAAAGGTTTTATTGCATTTCTTCATTCTGGCTTTTGCTCATTGATGCACGTCCCGATCGGTAGGCGATCAACTTTTCCAATATGCATGTTTTACGTAATTACATCACAAGCAGATGGTTTCGCGCTAGCTAACAGGGTAGCGTTGAATGAGAACAGTTTTGTTCGCGCAACTAGTCAGCGGCGGATCAAACGGTAGGCGGTCGCCTAGGACCTCGCCGTGTTGGGGGCGCCAAAAAATGTGTGCCGATTGTGCGATTTTTGGAAATTTTAACAGCAAATTTAAAGCACAAGATTTAATGAAAAAGGTAAAAAATTAATCGAAAATATCCTTGTAATCTTCTTTTGCACGATTTTTCCAACCGTTCATTGTTGAGACAATTTTAAAAACAGTGAATAATCCAGAGGAGGATCAATCCCCTTGGAGACCCAGGGCGGAATTATAGTTGGGGCCTCTAATTTTAAAACGATGCAGGAGGGAAGAGGGACATTGAGGGACTTGAAATGAGACAAGCAGCGGCGGATCAAGCGGTAGGCAGTTGCCTAGGACCTCGCCGTATTGGGGGCCCCAAACAATTTGTGCCGATTGATTTGTGCAGTATTCGTCAGCTATTGCCATTGCGATACTGGTGGTGTGGTATTGTTTTCTCTCCCCGATTGAACCGTGAAAATGTCCTGCCTGCGTGTTTCTGAACAGTATTGTGGTGGAGTGTTGTGTTAAGTATTATGATTGTCACAATTTCTGCAAGTTTGCAAGCCGGTAATGATGTTATATCCGACACAATCTGTCAGTGTACTACGACATAGCTAGCATTGTCATAGAATATGAATAAAATCATATTGCAATCATTAGAACTCTCTTTTCCGTTTGATTATTCATACCTCATGGTTCTTGGAATACAATTTCTTTTCTTTTACCCATCCCAAACTGTCCAAACACTTCATCATATCCCCGTGTAGAATACTGTTCAAACTACAATGTTGTAATCTCGGTAACATTTGCATCGTTGTTAGACTAGAATTGTTCTAAAATTTCCAATTCTAAATCCATATGGTTGAAGATCATTACCGCGAAATCGTTAATCTAAATAAAAAAAACACGAAAAAAGATACTTGAAGAAATCAAGTATGCATTGATATAAAAACAATGTATTCAGTGAAGAACCTATCATAGTAGTCTTGCTAAAACATTGTTGGCGATATCGTGCGTGCTGAAAGCGGTCTTGATTTTTTGCATTGAAAACTCAGATTGTTTGAGAAAAATTAGTGAGTGCTTTGTGGTGTTCTAAACCTATAATTTGCTACTGACTATCAAATTGTGCATGAGGAGCACGTAGTGTATTTCATACTGATGTAAAAGTGACGAAATGAACGCAAGTGTCTTCACAATGACCGAAGGGATCGGCCAAGAAATTCTTGGATTTATTGACGCACGGACAACCGATCTCCACTTGAAGCATCAAACTTAATACGCGAAAATCTAGCGAACGATCGAAATTCACATTAATATTTGCAGGGCCACGAGAGTTGCCCTCACCATAATAACCAGTTTGTCAAGCTCTGATACCAGGAGAGCATCCAACGCAGGAGGATGCTTTTTCCGTGTCGATCGAGACAAAGAACTCACCAAAATTGACCAGTTTGTCAAGCTCTGATACCAGGAGAACATCTAACGCAAGAGGATGCTTTTTTCCGTGCTGATCGAGACAGAGAACTCACCAAAAATGACCAGTTTGTCAAGCTCTGATACCAGGAGAGCAGCCAGCGCAGGAAGATGCTTTTCCGTATTGATCGAGACAGAGAACTCACCAAAAATAATCTGTTTGTCAAGCTCTGATACCAAGAGAGCATCCAACGCAGGAGGATGCTTTTTCCGTGTTGATCGAGATAGAGAACTCACCAAAAATGACCAGGTTGTCTAGCTTTGATACCAGGAGAGCATCCAACGCAAGAGGATGCTTTTTCCGTGTTGGTCATGACAGAGAACTCGCCAAAAATGACCAGTTTGTCAAGCTCTGATACCAGGAGAGCATCCAACGCAGGAGGATGCTTTTTCCGCGTTGACCGAGACAGAGAACTCACCAAAAATGACCAATTTGTCAAGCTTTGATACCAGGAGAGCATCCAACGCAAGAGGATGCTTTTTCCGTATTGATCGAGACAGAGAACTCACCAAAAATGACCAGTTTGTCAAGCTCTGATACCAGGAGAGCATCCAACGCAGGAGGATGCTTTTTCCGCGTTGACCGAGACAGAGAACTCACCAAAAATGACCAGTTTGTCAAGCTCTGATACCAGGAGAGCATCCAACGCAGGAGGATGCTTTTTTCCGTGCTGATCGAGACAGAGAACTCACCAAAACTGACCAGTTTGTCAAGCTCTGATACCAGGAGAGCATCAAACGCAGGAGGATGCTTTTTCCGCGTTGACCGAGACAGAGAACTCACCAAAAATGACCAATTTGTCAAGCTCTGATACCAGGAGAGCATCCAACGCAGGAGGATGCTTTTTCCGTGTTGATCGAGACAGAGAACTCACCAAAAATGACCAGTTTGTCAAGCTCTGATACCAGGAGAGCATCCAACGCAGGAGGATGCTTTTCCGCGTTGATCGAGACAGAGAACTCACCAAAAATGACCAGTTTGTCGAGCTCTGATACCAGGAGAGCATTCAACGCAGGAGGATGCTTTTTCCGTGTTGGTCGAGACAGAGAACTCACCAAAAATGACCAGTTTGTCAAGCTCTGATACCAGGAGAGCATCCAACGCAGGAGGATGATTTTTCCGTGTTGATCGAGGCAGAGAACTCACCAAAATTGACCAAATTGTCGAGCTCTGATACCAGGAGAGCATCCAACGCAGGAGGATGCTTTTTCCGCGTTGACCGAGACAGAGAACTCACCAAAAATGACCAGTTTGTCAAGCTCTGATACCAGGAGAGCATCCAACGCAGGAGGATGCTTTTCCGCGTTGATCGAGACAGAGAACTCACCAAAAATGACCAGTTTGTCGAGCTCTGATACCAGGAGAGCATCCAACGCAGGAGGATGCTTTTTCCGCGTTGACCGAGACAGAGAACTCACCAAAAATGACCAGTTTGTCAAGCTCTGATACCAGGAGAACATCCAACGCAGGAGGATGCTTTTTCCGTGTTGATCGAGACAGAGAACTCACCAAAACTGACCAGTTTGTCAAGCTCTGATACCAGGAGAGCATCCAACGCAGGAGGATGCTTTTTTCCGTGCAGATCGAGACAGAGAACTCACCAAAAATGACCAGTTTGTCAAGCTCTGATACCAGGAGAGCAGCCAACGCAGGAGGATGCTTTTTCCGTATTGATCGAGACAGAGAACTCACCAAAAATGACCAGTTTGTCGAGCTCTGATACCAGGAGAGCATCCAACGCAGGAGGATGCTTTTTCCGTGTTGGTCGAGACAGAGAACTCACCAAAAATGACCAGTTTGTCAAGCTCTGATACAAAGTGAGCATCCAACGCAGGAGGATGATTTTTCCGTGTTGGTCGAGACAGAGAACTCACCAAAAATGACCAGTTTGTCAAGCTCTGATACCAGGAGAGCATCCAACGCAGGAGGATGCTTTTTCCGTGTTGATCGAGACAGAGAACTCACCAAAAATGACCAGTTTGTCAAGCTCTGATACCAGGAGAACATCCAACGCAGGAGGATGCTTTTTCCGTGTCGATCGAGACAGAAAACTCACCAAAAATGACCAGTTTGTCAAGCTCTGATACCAAGAGAGAATCCAACGCAGGAGGATGCTTTTTCCGTGTTGATCGAGACAGAGAACTCACCAAAAATGACCAGTTTGTCAAGCTCTGATATCAGGAGAGCATCCAACGCAGGAGGATGCATTTTCCGTATTGATCGAGACAGAGAACTCACCAAAAATGACCAGTTTGTCAAGCTCTGATACCAGGAGAGCATCCAACGCAGGAGGATGCTTTTTCCGCGTTGACCGAGACAGAGAACTCACCAAAAATGACCAGTTTGTCAAGCTCTGATACCAGGAGAGCATCCAACGCAGGAGGATGCTTTTCCGCGTTGATCGAGACAGAGAACTCACCAAAAATGACCAGTTTGTCGAGCTCTGATACCAGGAGAGCATCCAACGCAGGAGGATGCTTTTTCCGCGTTGATCGAGACAGAGAACTCACCAAAAATGACCAGTTTGTCAAGCTCTGATACCAGGAGAACATCCAACGCAGGAGGATGCTTTTTCCGTGTTGATCGAGACAGAGAACTCACCAAAACTGACCAGTTTGTCAAGCTCTGATACCAGGAGAGCATCCAACGCAGGAGGATGCTTTTTTCCGTGCAGATCGAGACAGAGAACTCACCAAAAATGACCAGTTTGTCAAGCTCTGATACCAGGAGAGCAGCCAACGCAGGAGGATGCTTTTTCCGTATTGATCGAGACAGAGAACTCACCAAAAATGACCAGTTTGTCGAGCTCTGACACCAGGGGAACATCTAACGTAGGAGGATGCATTTTCCGTATTGATCGAGACAGAGAACTCACCAAAAATGACCAGTTTGTCAAGCTCTGATACCAAGAGAGAATCCAACGCAGGAGGATGCTTTTTCCGTGTTGATCGAGACAGAGAACTCACCAAAACTGACCAGTTTGTCAAGCTCTGATACCAGGAGAGCATCCAACGCAGGAGGATGCATTTTCCGTATTGATCGAGACAGAGAACTCACCAAAAATGACCAGTTTGTCAAGCTCTGATACCAGGAGAGCATCCAACGCAGGAGGATGCTTTTTTCCGTGCAGATCGAGGCAGAGAACTCACCAAAAATGACCAGTTTGTCAAGCTCTGATACCAGGAGAGCAGCCAACGCAGGAGGATGCATTTTCCGTATTGATCGAGACAGAGAACTCACCAAAACTGACCAGTTTGTCAAGCTCTGATACCAGGAGAGCATCCAACGCAGGAGGATGCTTTTTCCGCGTTGACCGAGACAGAGAACTCACCAAAAATGACCAGTTTGTCAAGCTCTGATACCAGGAGAGCATCCAACGCAGGAGGATGCTTTTCCGCGTTGATCGAGACAGAGAACTCACCAAAAATGACCAGTTTGTCGAGCTCTGATACCAGGAGAGCATCCAACGCAGGAGGATGCTTTTTCCGCGTTGACCGAGACAGAGAACTCACCAAAAATGACCAGTTTGTCAAGCTCTGATACCAGGAGAGAATCCAACGCAGGAGGATGCTTTTTCCGTGTTGATCGAGACAGAGAACTCACCAAAAATGACCAGTTTGTCAAGCTCTGATACCAGGAGAACATCCAACGCAGGAGGATGCTTTTTCCGTGTTGATCGAGACAGAGAACTCACCAAAACTGACCAGTTTGTCAAGCTCTGATACCAGGAGAGCATCCAACGCAGGAGGATGCTTTTTTCCGTGCAGATCGAGGCAGAGAACTCACCAAAAATGACCAGTTTGTCAAGCTCTGATACCAGGAGAGCAGCCAACGCAGGAGGATGCATTTTCCGTATTGATCGAGACAGAGAACTCACCAAAAATGACCAGTTTGTCAAGCTCTGATACCAAGAGAGAATCCAACGCAGGAGGATGCTTTTTCCGTGTTGATCGAGACAGAGAACTCACCAAAAATGACCAGTTTGTCAAGCTCTGATACCAGGAGAGCATCCAACGCAGGAGGATGCATTTTCCGTATTGATCGAGACAGAGAACTCACCAAAAATGACCAGTTTGTCAAGCTCTGATACCAGGAGAGCATCCAACGCAGGAGGATGCTTTTTTCCGTGCAGATCGAGGCAGAGAACTCACCAAAAATGACCAGTTTGTCAAGCTCTGATACCAGGAGAGCAGCCAACGCAGGAGGATGCATTTTCCGTATTGATCGAGACAGAGAACTCACCAAAACTGACCAGTTTGTCAAGCTCTGATACCAGGAGAGCATCCAACGCAGGAGGATGCTTTTTCCGTGTTGACCGAGACAGAGAACTCACCAAAAATAACCAGTTTGTCAAGCTCTGATACAAAGTGAGCATCCAACGCAGGAGGATGCTTTTTCCGAGTTGATCGAGACAGAGAACTCACCAAAAATGACCAGTTTGTCAAGCTCTGATACCAGGAGAACATCCAACGCAGGAGGATGCTTTTTCCGCGTTGACCGAGACAGAGAACTCACCAAAAATGACCAGTTTGTCAAGCTCTGATACCAGGAGAGAATCCAACGCAGGAGGATGCTTTTTCCGTGTTGATCGAGACAGAGAACTCACCAAAAATGACCAGTTTGTCAAGCTCTGATACCAGGAGAGCATCCAACGCAGGAGGATGCTTTTTTCCGTGCAGATCGAGACAGAGAACTCACCAAAAATGACCAGTTTGTCAAGCTCTGATACCAGGAGAGCAGCCAACGCAGGAGGATGCTTTTTCCGTATTGATCGAGACAGAGAACTCACCAAAAATGACCAGTTTGTCGAGCTCTGATACCAGGAGAGCATCCAACGCAGGAGGATGCTTTTTCCGTGTTGATCGAGACAGAGAACTCACCAAAAATGACCAGTTTGTCAAGCTCTGATACAAAGTGAGCATCCAACGCAGGAGGATGATTTTTCCGTGTTGGTCGAGACAGAGAACTCACCAAAAATGACCAGTTTGTCAAGCTCTGATACCAGGAGAGCATCCAACGCAGGAGGATGCTTTTTCCGTGTTGATCGAGACAGAGAACTCACCAAAAATGACCAGTTTGTCAAGCTCTGATACCAGGAGAACATCCAACGCAGGAGGATGCTTTTTCCGTGTCGATCGAGACAGAAAACTCACCAAAAATGACCAGTTTGTCAAGCTCTGATACCAAGAGAGAATCCAACGCAGGAGGATGCTTTTTCCGTGTTGATCGAGACAGAGAACTCACCAAAAATGACCAGTTTGTCAAGCTCTGATACCAGGAGAGCATCCAACGCAGGAGGATGCATTTTCCGTATTGATCGAGACAGAGAACTCACCAAAAATGACCAGTTTGTCAAGCTCTGATACCAGGAGAGCATCCAACGCAGGAGGATGCTTTTTCCGCGTTGACCGAGACAGAGAACTCACCAAAAATGACCAGTTTGTCAAGCTCTGATACCAGGAGAGCATCCAACGCAGGAGGATGCTTTTCCGCGTTGATCGAGACAGAGAACTCACCAAAAATGACCAGTTTGTCGAGCTCTGATACCAGGAGAGCATCCAACGCAGGAGGATGCTTTTTCCGCGTTGACCGAGACAGAGAACTCACCAAAAATGACCAGTTTGTCAAGCTCTGATACCAGGAGAACATCCAACGCAGGAGGATGCTTTTTCCGTGTTGATCGAGACAGAGAACTCACCAAAACTGACCAGTTTGTCAAGCTCTGATACCAGGAGAGCATCCAACGCAGGAGGATGCTTTTTTCCGTGCAGATCGAGACAGAGAACTCACCAAAAATGACCAGTTTGTCAAGCTCTGATACCAGGAGAGCAGCCAACGCAGGAGGATGCTTTTTCCGTATTGATCGAGACAGAGAACTCACCAAAAATGACCAGTTTGTCGAGCTCTGACACCAGGGGAACATCTAACGTAGGAGGATGCTTTTTTCCGTGTTAGTCGAGACAGAGAACTCACCAAAAATGACCAGTTTGTCAAGCTCTGATACAAAGTGAGCATCCAACGCAGGAGGATGCTTTTTCCGCGTTGACCGAGACAGAGAACTCACCAAAAATGACCAGTTTGTCAAGCTCTGATACCAGGAGAGAATCCAACGCAGGAGGATGCTTTTTCCGTGTTGATCGAGACAGAGAACTCACCAAAAATGACCAGTTTGTCAAGCTCTGATACCAGGAGAACATCCAACGCAGGAGGATGCTTTTTCCGTGTTGATCGAGACAGAGAACTCACCAAAACTGACCAGTTTGTCAAGCTCTGATACCAGGAGAGCATCCAACGCAGGAGGATGCTTTTTTCCGTGCAGATCGAGGCAGAGAACTCACCAAAAATGACCAGTTTGTCAAGCTCTGATACCAGGAGAGCAGCCAACGCAGGAGGATGCATTTTCCGTATTGATCGAGACAGAGAACTCACCAAAAATGACCAGTTTGTCAAGCTCTGATACCAAGAGAGAATCCAACGCAGGAGGATGCTTTTTCCGTGTTGATCGAGACAGAGAACTCACCAAAAATGACCAGTTTGTCAAGCTCTGATACCAGGAGAGCATCCAACGCAGGAGGATGCATTTTCCGTATTGATCGAGACAGAGAACTCACCAAAAATGACCAGTTTGTCAAGCTCTGATACCAGGAGAGCATCCAACGCAGGAGGATGCTTTTTTCCGTGCAGATCGAGGCAGAGAACTCACCAAAAATGACCAGTTTGTCAAGCTCTGATACCAGGAGAGCAGCCAACGCAGGAGGATGCATTTTCCGTATTGATCGAGACAGAGAACTCACCAAAACTGACCAGTTTGTCAAGCTCTGATACCAGGAGAGCATCCAACGCAGGAGGATGCTTTTTCCGTGTTGACCGAGACAGAGAACTCACCAAAAATAACCAGTTTGTCAAGCTCTGATACCAGGAGAGCATCCAACGCAGGAGGATGCTTTTTCCGAGTTGATCGAGACAGAGAACTCACCAAAAATGACCAGTTTGTCAAGCTCTGATACCAGGAGAACATCCAACGCAGGAGGATGCTTTTTCCGCGTTGACCGAGACAGAGAACTCACCAAAAATGACCAGTTTGTCAAGCTCTGATACCAGGAGAGAATCCAACGCAGGAGGATGCTTTTTCCGTGTTGATCGAGACAGAGAACTCACCAAAAATGACCAGTTTGTCAAGCTCTGATACCAGGAGAACATCCAACGCAGGAGGATGCTTTTTCCGTGTTGATCGAGACAGAGAACTCACCAAAACTGACCAGTTTGTCAAGCTCTGATACCAGGAGAGCATCCAACGCAGGAGGATGCTTTTTTCCGTGCAGATAGAGGCAGAGAACTCACCAAAAATGACCAGTTTGTCAAGCTCTGATACCAGGAGAGCAGCCAACGCAGGAGGATGCATTTTCCGTATTGATCGAGACAGAGAACTCACCAAAACTGACCAGTTTGTCAAGCTCTGATACCAGGAGAGCATCCAACGCAGGAGGATGCTTTTTTCCGTGCAGATCGAGGCAGAGAACTCACCAAAAATGACCAGTTTGTCAAGCTCTGATACCAGGAGAGCAGCCAACGCAGGAGGATGCATTTTCCGTATTGATCGAGACAGAGAACTCACCAAAAATGACCAGTTTGTCAAGCTCTGATACCAGGAGAGCATCTAACGCAAGAGGATGCTTTTTCCGTGTTGACCGAGACAGAGAACTCACCAAAAATGACCAGTTTGTCAAGCTCTGATACCAGGAGAGCATCTAACGCAAGAGGATGCTTTTTCCGCGTTGACCGAGACAGAGAACTCACCAAAAATAACCAGTTTGTCAAGCTCTGATACCAGGAGAGCATCCAACGCAGGAGGATGCTTTTTCCGAGTTGATCGAGACAGAGACCTCACCAAAAATGACCAGTTTGTCAAGCTCTGATACCAGGAGAGCATCCAACGCAGGAGGATGCTTTTTCCGAGTTGATCGAGACAGAGACCTCACCAAAAATGACCAGTTTGTCAAGCTCTGATACCAGGAGAGCACCCAACGTAGGAGGATGCTTTTTCCGTGTTGATCGAGACAGAGAACTCACCAAAAATTACCAGTTTGTCTAGCTTTGATACCAGGAGAGCATCTAACGCAAGAGGATGCTTTTTCCGCGTTGACCGAGACAGAGAACTCACCAAAAATGACCAGTTTGTCAAGCTCTGATACCAGGAGAGCATCCAACGCAGGAGGATGCTTTTTCCGTGTCGATCGAGACAGAGAACTCACCAAAAATGACCAGTTTGTCAAGCTCTGATACCAGGAGAGCATCCAACGCAGGAGGATGCTTTTTCCGTGTCGATCGAGACAGAAAACTCACCAAAAATGACCAGTTTGTCAAGCTCTGATACCAGGAGAGCATCCAACGCAGGAGGATGCTTTTTCCGTGTCGATCGAGACAGAGAACTCACCAAAAATGACCAGTTTGTCAAGCTCTGATACCAGGAGAGCATCCAACGCAGGAGGATGCTTTTTCCGCGTTGACCGAGACAGAGAACTCACCAAAAATAACCAGTTTGTCAAGCTCTGATACCAGGAGAGCATCCAACGCAGGAGGATGCTTTTTCCGAGTTGATCGAGACAGAGACCTCACCAAAAATGACCAATTTGTCAAGCTCTGATACCAGGAGAGCACCCAACGTAGGAGGATGCTTTTTCCGTGTTGATCGAGACAGAGAATTCACCAAAAATGACCAGTTTGTCTAGCTTTGATACCAGGAGAGCATCTAACGCAAGAGGATGCTTTTTCCGCGTTGACCGAGACAGAGAACTCACCAAAAATGACCAGTTTGTCAAGCTCTGATACCAGGAGAGCATCCAACGCAGGAGAATGCTTTTTCCGTGTCAATCGAGACAGAGAACTCACCAAAAATGACCAGTTTGTCTAGCTTTGATACCAGGAGAGCATCTAACGCAAGAGGATGCTTTTTTCGTGTTGATCGAGACAGAGACCTCACCAAAAATGACCAGTTTGTCAAGCTCTGATACCAAGAGAGCATCCAACGCAGGAGAATGCTTTTTCCGTGTCAATCGAGACAGAGAACTCACCAAAAATGACCAGTTTGTCAAGCTATGATACCAGGAGAACATCAAACGCAGGAGGATGCTTTTTCCGTGTTGATTGAGACAGAGAACTCACCAAAAATGACCAGTTTGTCAAGCTCTGATACCAGGAGAGCATCCAACGCAAGAGGATGCTTTTTCCGCGTTGACCGAGACAGAGAACTCACCAAAAATGACCAGTTTGTCAAGCTCTGATACCAGGAGAGCATCCAACGCAGGAGGATGCTTTTTTCCGTGCAGATTGAGACAGAGAACTCACCAAAAATGACCAATTTGTCAAGCTCTGATACCAGGAGAGCAGCCAACGCAGGAGGATGCATTTTCCGTATTGATCGAGACAGAGAACTCACCAAAAATGACCAGTTTGTCAAGCTCTGATACCAAGAGAGAATCCAACGCAGGAGGATGCTTTTTCCGTGTTGATCGAGACAGAGAACTCACCAAAAATGACCAGTTTGTCAAGCTCTGATACCAGGAGAGCATCCAACGCAGGAGGATGCTTTTTCCGTGTCGATCGAGACAGAGAACTCACCAAAAATGACCAGTTTGTCAAGCTCTGATACCAGTAGAGCATCTAACGCAAGAGGATGCTTTTTCCGCGTTGAGCGAGACAGAGAACTCACCAAAAATGACCAGTTTGTCAAGCTATGATACCAGGAGAGCATCCAACGCAAGAGGATGCTTTTTCCGCGTTGACCGAGACAGAGAACTCACCAAAAATGACCAGTTTGTCAAGCTCTGATACCAGGAGAGCATCCAACGCAGGAGAATGCTTTTTCCGTGTCAATCGAGACAGAGAACTCACCAAAAATGACCAGTTTGTCAAGCTCTGATACCAGGAGAGCATCCAGCGCAGGAGGATGCTTTTTCCGTGTCGATCGAGACAAAGAACTCACCAAAAATGACCAGTTTGTCAAGCTCTGATACCAGGAGAGCATCCAACGCAGGAGGATGCTTTTTCCGAGTTGATCGAGACAGAGAACTCACCAAAAATGACCAGTTTGTCAAGCTCTGATACCAGGAGAGCATCCAACGCAGGAGGATGCTTTTTCCGAGTTGATCGAGACAGAGACCTCACCAAAAATGACCAGTTTGTCAAGCTCTGATACCAGGAGAGCACCCAACGTAGGAGGATGCTTTTTCCGCGTTGACAGAGACAGAGAACTCATCAAAAATGACCAGTTTGTCTAGCTTTGATACCAGGAGAGCATCTAACGCAAGAGGATGCTTTTTCCGCGTTGACTGAGACAGAGAACTCACCAAAAATGACCAGTTTGTCAAGCTCTGATACCAGGAGAGCATCCAACGCAGGAGAATGCTTTTTCCGTGTCAATCGAAACAGAGAACTCACCAAAAATGACCAGTTTGTCAAGCTATGATACCAGGAGAACATCAAACGCAGGAGGATGCTTTTTCCGTGTTGATTGAGACAGAGAACTCACCAAAAATGACCAATTTGTCAAGCTCTGATACCAGGAGAGCATCCAACGCAGGAGGATGCTTTTTCCGTGTTGATCGAGACAAAGAACTCACCAAAAATGACCAGTTTGTCTAGCTTTGATACCAGGAGAGCATCCAACGCAAGAGGATGCTTTTTCCGTGTTGATCGAGACAGAGAACTCACCAAAAATGACCAGTTTGTCAAGCTCTGATACCAGGAGAGCATCCAACGCAGGAGGATGCTTTTTCCGTGTTGATCGAGACAGAGAACTCACCAAAAATGACCAGTTTGTCAAGCTCTGATACCAGGAGAGCATCCAACGCAGGAGGATGCTTTTTCCGAGTTGATCGAGACAGAGAACTCACCAAAAATGACCAGTTTGTCAAGCTCTGATACCAGGAGAGCATCCAACGCAGGAGGATGCTTTTTCCGTGTTGATTGAGACAGAGAACTCACCAAAAATTACCAGTTTGTCAAGCTCTGATACCAGGAAAGCACCCAACGTAGGAGGATGCTTTTTCCGTGTTGATCGAGACAGAGAACTCACCAAAAATGACCAGTTTGTCAAGCTCTGATACCAGGAGAGCAGCCAGCGCAGGAGAATGCTTTTTCCGTGTTGATCGAGACAGAGAACTCACCAAAAATGACCAGTTTGTCAAGCTCTGATACCAGGAGAGCTTCCAACGCAGGAAGATGCTTTTTCGTGTTGATCGAGACAGAGAACTCACCAAAAATGACCAGTTTGTCAAGCTCTGATACCAGGAGAGCATTGAACGTAGAAGGATTTTCCTGAGGAGCACATAGTCTGTTTCATACTGATGTAAATGTGCAAGTGTATATGTGATGAAATGATCGCAAGTGTCTTCACAATGACCGATTAGATCGGTCCAGTAATTCTTGGATTTCTTGACACACGGACAACCGACCTAAAATTGGAGCATCTAATTTAATACGCGAAAATCAAGCGAACGATCGAGATTCACATTAATATGTGCAGGGCCACGAGAGTTGATAAAATGCTGACAAATTGGTCAAAATTGGCAACAAATTGGTGCTGGTCAACTGTGAAAACCACTATACCGTAGCCGCACACACAATTGTTTTCAGATTTCCGATACCAGGAGAGAATGTTTTCCAAGAGGTGGAATAAATTTGCCCATCACTATTGCATTGCATACTATCAAACCCGTGAGAGCGTTACCTAGTTTAAGGAAGATGGATGAAACGGAGAGCATCCTTCATTTCGCTCAAACTTTCCGTCGGCTGGTACGAAATTCCATACAAAACCAGCTGTTTTCAGATTTCCGATACCAGGAGAGCATCCACGGAAGAGGTAGCACCTAGTACAGCAATTTTGATCGAAAACCGCCGAAAGCTATGCAATTTTTATACACTAACTTTCCCGTTTTTCGTGAAAAATTTCTTCGAAAACTACCAGTTTTCGAATGTATTGTACCAGGAGAGCATCCAAGGAAGAGGTAGCACCTGGTAATTTTGCCCGCCTAAAGGTATGCAATGTTTAAACACTAACTTTCCATACAAACCAGCTGTTTTGAGATTTCCGATACCAGGAGAGCATGTACTTCAAGAGGTGACCCTCAGCCACTCAGGCACTCATGAGTGACCGGCACTCATGAGTGACTAAGCGACCGGCACTCATAAGTGACCGGAACTCATGAGTGACGGGCACTCATGAGTGACCGGCACTCATGAGTGACTGGCACTCATGAGTGACTGGCACTCATGAGTGACTGGCACTCATGAGTGCCTGGGTGCCTGAGAGCTGTCAATAAGCCGTTGATTAGCCGTCGATTAGGCGTCGATTAGCCGTCAATTAGCCGTCGATTAGCCGTCAATTAGCCGTCAATTAGCAGTCGATTAGCCGTCGATTAGCCGTCAATTAGCCGTCGATTAGCCGTCGATTAGCTGTCAATTAGGCGTCGATTAGCCGTCAATTAGCCGTCAATTAGCCGTCGATTAGCCGTCGATTAGCCGTCAATTAGCCGTCGATTAGCCGTCAATTAGCCGTCAATTAGGCGTCGATAAGCCGTCAATTAGCCGTCAATTAGCCGTCGATTAGCCGTCAATTAGCCGTCGATTAGCCGTCGATTAGCCGTCAAATAGCCGTCGATTAGGCGTCGATTAGCCGTCAATTAGCCATCGATTAGCCGTCAATAAGCCGTTGATTAGCCGTCGATTAGCCGTCAATTAGGCGTCGATTAGCCATCAATTAGCCCTCGATTAGCCGTCAATTAGCCGTCAATTAGCCGTCCATTAGGCGTCAAATTGACGGCTAATTGACGGCTAATCGACGGCTAATTGACGGCCAATCGACGCCTAATTGGCGGCTATTTGACGGCTAATCGACGGCTAATCGACGGCTAATCGACGGCTAATTGACGGCTAATTGACGGCTAATTGACGGCTAATCGACGGCTAATTGACGGCTAATTGACGGCTAATCGACGCCTAATTGACGGCTAATCGACGCCTAATCGACGGCTATTTGACGGCTAATCGACGCCTAATCGACGGCTAATTGACGGCTAATTGACGGCTAATCGACGGCTAATTGACGGCTAATCGACGCCTAATTGACGGCTAATTGACGGCTAATCGACGGCTAATTGACGGCTAATCGACGGCTAATTGACGGCTAATCGACGGCTAATTGACGGCTAATTGACGGCTAATTGACGGCTAATCGACGGCTAATTGACGGCTAATTGACGCCTAATTGACGGCTAATCGACGGCTAATCGACGGCTAATTGACGGCTAATCGACGGCTAATCGACTGCTAATTGACGGCTAATTCACGGCTAATTGACGGCTAATTGACGGCTAATCGACGCCTAATCGACGGCTAATCAACGGCTAATTGACAGCTCTCAGGCACCCAGGCACTCATGAGTGCCAGTCACTCATGAGTGCCGGTCACTCATGAGTGCCGGTCACTCATGAGTGCCGGTCACTCATGAGTTCCGGTCACTCATGAGTGCCGGTCGCTTAGTCACTCATGAGTGCCTGAGTGGCTGAGGGTCACCTCTTGAAGTACATGCTCTCCTGGTATCGGAAATCTCAAAACAGCTGGTTTGTATGGAAAGTTAGTGTTTAAACATTGCATACTTTACGGCGCATTGCATTGCAAGTTGGTTGCAAAGTTAGTGTTTAAACATTGCATACCTTACGGCGCAGTACCAGGAGCTACCTCTTTCGTGGATGCTCTCCTGGTACTATACATTCGAAAACTGGTAGTTTTCGAAGAAATTTTTCACGAAAAACGGGAAAGTTAGTGTATAAAAATTGCATACCTTTCGGCGGTTTTCGATCAAAATTGCTGTACTAGGTGCTACCTCTTCCGTGGATGCTCTCCTGGTATCGGAAATCTGAAAACAGCTGGTTTTGTATGGAATTTCGTATCAGCCGACGGAAAGTTTGAGCGAAATGAAGGATGCTCTCCGTTTCATCCATCTTCCTTAAACTAGTGAACGCTCTCACGGGTTTGATAGTATGCAATGCAATAGTGATGGGCAAATTTATTCCACCTCTTGGAAAACATGCTCTCCTGGTATCGGAAATCTGAAAACAATTGTGTGTGCGGCTACGGTATAGTGGTTTTCACAGTTGACCAGCACCAATTTGTTGCCAATTTTGACCAATTTGTCAGCATTTTATCAACTCTCGTGGCCCTGCACATATTAATGTGAATCTCGATCGTTCGCTTGATTTTCGCGTATTAAATTAGATGCTCCAATTTTAGGTCGGTTGTCCGTGTGTCAAGAAATCCAAGAATTACTGGGCCGATCTAATCGGTCATTGTGAAGACACTTGCGATCATTTCATCACATATACACTTGCACATTTACATCAGTATGAAAAAGACTATGTGCTCCTCAGCAAAATCCTCCTGCGTTGAATGCTCTCCTGGTATCAGAGCTTGACAAACTGGTCATTTTTGGTGAGTTCTCTGTCTCGATCAACACGAAAAAGCATCCTCCTGCGTTGGATGTTCTCCTGGTATCAGAGTTTGACAAACTGGTCATTTTTGGTGAGATCTCTGTCTCGATCAACATGGAAAAAGCATCCTCCTGCATTGGATGCTCTCCTGGTATCAGAGCTTGACAAACTGGTCATTTTTGGTGAGTTCTCTGTCTCGATCAACACGGATAAAGCATCCTCCTGCGTTGGATGCTCTCCTGGTATCAGAGCTTAACCAACCGGTCATTTTTGGTGAGATCTCTGTCTCGATCGACACGGAAAAAGCATCCTCCTGCGTTGGATGCTCTCCTGGTATCAGAGCTTGATAAAGTGATCATTTTTGGTGAGTTCTCTGTCTCGATCAACACGGAAAAAGCACCCTCCTGCGTTGGATGCTCTCCTGGTATCAGAGCTTGACAAACTGGTCATTTTTGGTGAGTTCTCTGTCTCAATCAACACGGAAAAAGCATCCTCCTGCGTTTGATGTTCTCCTGGTACCATAGCTTGACAAACTGGTCATTTTTGGTGAGTTCTCTGTCTCGATTAACACGGAAAAAGCATTCTCCTGCGTTGGATGCTCTCCTGGTATCAGAGCTTGACAAACTGGTCTTTTTGGTGAGTTCTTTGTCTCGGTCAACGTGGAAAAAGCATCCTCTTGCGTTGGATGCTCTCCTGGTATCAAAGCTAGACAAACTGGTCATTTTTGGTGAGTTCTCTGTCTCGATCAACACGGAAAAAGCATCCTCCTGCGTTGGAAGCTCTTCTGGTATCAGAGCTTGACAAACTGGTCATTTTTGGTGAGTTCTCTGTCTCGATCAACACGGAAAAAAGTATCCTCCTGCGTTGGATACTCTCCTGGTATCAGAGCTTGACAAACTGATCATTTTTGGTGAGTTCTCTGTCTCGATCAACACGGAAAAAGCATCCTCCTGCGTTGGATGCTCTCCTGGTATCAGAGCTTGACAAACCGGTCATTTTTGGTGAGTTCTCTGTCTCGATCAACACGGAAAAAGCATCCTCCTGCGTTGGATGCTCTCCTGGTATCACAGCTGGAAAAACTTATCATTTTTGGTGAGTTCTTTGTCTCGATCGACACGGAAAAAAATCTTTCTGCGTTGGATGCTCTCCTGGTATCAGAGCTTAACCAACCGGTCATTTTTGGTGAGATCTCTGTCTCCATCGACACGAAAAAAGCATCCTCCTGCGTTGGATGCTCTCCTGGTAACAGAGCTTGACAAACTGGTCATTTTTGGCGAGTTCTCTGTCTCGATTAACACGGAAAAAGCATCCTCCTGCGTTGAATGCTCTCCTGGTATCAGAGCTTGACAAACTGGTCATTTTTGGTGAGTTCTCTGTCTCGATCGACACGGAAAAAGCATCCTCCTGCGTTGGATGCTCTCCTGGTATCAGAGCTTGACAAACTGGTAATTTTTGGTGAGTTCTCTGTCTCGATCAACACGGAAAAAGCATCCTCCTGCGATGGATACTCTCCTGGTATCAGAGCTTGACAAACTGGTCATTTTTGGTGAGTTCTCTGTCTCGATCGACACGAAAAAAACATCCTCCTGCGTTGGATGCTCTCCTGGTATCAGAGCTTAACCAACCGGTCATTTTTGGTGAGATCTCTGTCTCGATCGACACGGAAAAAGCATCCTCCTGCGTTGGATGCTCTCCTGGTATCAGGAACTTGAAAAACTTGTCATTTTAGGCGTGTTTTCTGTTTCGATTGACACGGAAAAAGCATTCTCCTGCATTGGATGCTCTCCTGGTATCAGAGCTTGTAAAACTGGTCATTTTTGGTGAGTTCTCTGTCTCAATCAACACGGAAAAAGCATCCTCCTGCGTTTGATGTTCTCCTGGTACCATAGCTTGACAAACTGGTCATTTTTGGTGAGTTCTCTGTCTCGATTAACACGGAAAAAGCATTCTCCTGCGTTGGATGCTCTCCTGGTATCAGAGCTTAACCAACCGGTCATTTTTGGTGAGATCTCTGTCTCGATCGACACGGGAAAAGCATCCTCCTGCGTTGAATGCTCTCCTGGTATCAGAGCTTGACAAACTGGTCAGTTTTGGTGAGTTCTCTGTCTCGATCAACACGGAAAAAGCATCCTCCTGCGTTGGATGCTCTCCTGGTATCAGAGCTTGACAAACTGGTCATTTTTGGTGAGTTCTCTGTCTCGATCAACACGGAAAAAGCATCCTCCTGTGTTGGATGCTCTCCTGGTATCAGAGCATTACAAACTGGTCATTTTTGGTGAGTTCTCTGTCTCGATCGACACGGAAAAAGCATCCTCCTGCGTTGGATGCTCTCCTGGTATCAGAGCTTAACCAACCGGTCATTTTTGGTGAGATCTCTGTCTCGATCGACACGGGAAAAGCATCCTCCTGGGTTGGATGCTCTCCTGGTATCAGAGCTTGACAAACTGGTCATATTTGGTGAGTTCTCTGTCTCGATCAACACGGAAAAAGCATCCTCCTGCGTTGGATGCTCTCCTGGTATCAGAGCTTGACAAACTGGTCATTTTTGGTGAGTTCTCTGTCTCGATCAACACGGAAAAAGCATCCTCCTGCGTTGGATGCTTTCCTGGTATCAGAGCTTGACAAACTGGTCATTTTTGGTGAGTTCCCTGTCTCGGTCAACGCGGAAAAAGCATCCTCCTGCGTTGGATGCTCTCCTGGTATCAGAGCTCGACAAACTGGTCATTTTTGGTGAGTTCTCTGTCTCGATCAACACGGAAAAAGCATCCTCCTGCGTTGGATGCTCTCCTGGTATCAGAGCTTGACAAACTGGTCTTTTTTGGCGAGTTCTCTGTCATGACCAACACGGAAAAAGCATCCTCTTGCGTTGGATGCTCTCCTGGTATCAAAGCTAGACAAACTGGTCATTTTTGGTGAGTTCTCTATCTCGATCAACACGGAAAAAGCATCCTCCTGCGTTGGATGCTCTCCTGGTATCAGAGCTTGATAAAGTGATCATTTTTGGCGAGTTCTCTGTCTCGATCAACACGGAAAAAGCATCCTCCTGCGTTGAATGCTCTCCTGGTATCAGAGCTTGACAAACTGGTCATTTTTGGTGAGTTCTCTGTCTCGATCAACACGGAAAAAGCATCCTCCTGCGTTGGATGCTCTCCTGGTATCAGAGCTTGACAAACTGGTCATTTTTGGTGAGTTCTCTGTCTCGATCGACACGGAAAAAGAATGTTCCTGCGTTGGATGCTCTCCTGGTATCAGAGCTTAACCAACCGGTCATTTTTGGTGAGATCTCTGTCTCGATCGACACGGAAAAAGCATCCTCCTGCGTTGGATGCTCTCCTGGTATCAGAGCTTGACAAACTGGTAATTTTTGGTGAGTTCTCTGTCTCTGTCAACGCGGAAAAAGCATCCTCCTGCGTTGGATGCTCTCCTGGTATCAGAGCTTGACAAACTGGTCATTTTTGGTGAGTTCTCTGTCTCGATCAACGCGGAAAAAGCATCCTCCTGCGTTGGATGCTCTCCTGGTATCAGAGCTTGACAAATTGGTCATTTTTGGTGAGTTCTCTGTCTCGATCAACACGGAAAAAGAATGTTCCTGCGTTGAATGCTCTCCTGGTATCAGAGCTTGACAAACTGGTCATTTTTGGTGAGTTCTCTGTCTCGATCAACACGGAAAAAGCATCCTCCTGCGTTGGATGCTCTCCTGGTATCAGAGCTTGACAAACTGGTCATTTTTGGTGAGTTCTCTGTCTCGATCGACACGGAAAAAACATCCTCCTGCGTTGGATGCTCTCCTGGTATCAGAGCTTGACAAATTGGTCATTTTTGGTGAGTTCTCTGTCTCGATCAACACGGAAAAAGCATCCTCCTGCGTTGGATGCTCTCCTGGTATCAGAGCTTGACAAACTGGTCATTTTTGGTGAGTTCTCTGTCTCGATCAACACGGAAAAAGCATCCTCCTGCGTTGGATGCTCTCCTGGTATCAGAGCTTAACCAACCGGTCATTTTTGGCGAGTTCTCTGTCTCGATCGACACGGAAAAAGAATGTTCCTGCGTTGGATGCTCTCCTGGTATCAGAGCTTAACCAACCGGTCATTTTTGGTGAGATCTCTGTCTCGATCAACACGGAAAAAGCATCCTCCTGCGTTGAATGCTCTCCTGGTATCAGAGCTTGACAAACTGGTCATTTTTGGTGAGTTCTCTGTCTCGATCAACACGGAAAAAGCATCCTCCTGCGTTGGATGCTCTCCTGGTATCAGAGCTTGACAAACTGGTCATTTTTGGTGAGTTCTCTGTCTCGATCGACACGGAAAAAGAATGTTCCTGCGTTGGATGCTCTCCTGGTATCAGAGCTTAACCAACCGGTCATTTTTGGTGAGATCTCTGTCTCGATCGACACGGAAAAAGCATCCTCCTGCGTTGGATGCTCTCCTGGTATCAGAGCTTGACAAACTGGTAATTTTTGGTGAGTTCTCTGTCTCTGTCAACGCGTAAAAAGCATCCTCCTGCGTTGGATGCTCTCCTGGTATCAGAGCTCGACAAACTGGTCATTTTTGGTGAGTTCTCTGTCTCGATCAACGCGGAAAAAGCATCCTCCTGCGTTGGATGCTCTCCTGGTATGGTCATTTTGGTCATTTTTGGTGAGTTCTCTGTCTCGATCAACACGGAAAAAGCATCCTCCTGCGTTGGATGCTCTCCTGGTATCAGAGCTTGACAAACTGGTCATTTTTGGTGAGTTCTCTGTCTCGATCAACACGGAAAAAGCATCCTCCTGCGTTGGATGCTCTCCTGGTATCAGAGCTTGACAAACTGGTCATTTTTGGTGAGTTCTCTGTCTCGATCGACACGGAAAAAACATCCTCCTGCGTTGGATGCTCTCCTGGTATCAGAGCTTGACAAATTTGTCATTTTTGGTGAGTTCTCTGTCTCGATCAACACGGAAAAAGCATCCTCCTGCGTTGGATGCTCTCCTGGTATTAGAGCTAAACAAACTGGTCATTTTTGGTGAGTTCTCTGTCTCGATTGACACGAAAAAAACATCCTCCTGCGTTGGATGCTCTCCTGGTATCAGAGCTTAACCAACCGGTCATTTTTGGTGAGATCTCTGTCTCGATCGACACGGGAAAAGCATCCTCCTGCGTTGAATGCTCTCCTGGTATCAGAGCTTGACAAACTGGTCATTTTTGGTGAGTTCTCTGTCTCGATCAACACGGAAAAAGCATCCTCCTGCGTTGGATGCTCTCCTGGTATCAGAGCTTGACAAACTGGTCATTTTTGGTGAGTTCTCTGTCTCGATCAACACGGAAAAAGCATCCTCCTGCGTTGGATGCTCTCCTGGTATCAGAGCATGACAAACTGGTCATTTTTGGTGAGTTCTCTGTCTCGATCGACACGGAAAAAGAATGTTCCTGCGTTGGATGCTCTCCTGGTATCAGAGCTTAACCAACCGGTCATTTTTGGTGAGATCTCTGTCTCGATCGACACGGGAAAAGCATCCTCCTGGGTTGGATGCT
This sequence comes from Anopheles moucheti, assembly GCF_943734755.1. NCBI lineage: Eukaryota > Metazoa > Arthropoda > Insecta > Diptera > Culicidae > Anopheles > Anopheles moucheti. The sequence goes on from NC_069140.1 coordinate 29,040,792, forward strand.
CTCCTGGTATCAGAGCTTGACAAACTGGTCATTTTTGGTGAGTTCTCTGTCTCGATCAACACGGAAAAAGCATCCTCCTGCGTTGGATGCTCTCCTGGTATCAGAGCTTGACAAACTGGTCATTTTTGGTGAGTTCTCTGTCTCGATCAACACGGAAAAAGCATCCTCCTGCGTTGGATGCTCTCCTGGTATCAGAGCTTGACAAACTGGTCATTTTTGGTGAGTTCTCTGTCTCGGTCAACGCGGAAAAAGCATCCTCCTGCGTTGGATGCTCTCCTGGTATCAGAGCTCGACAAACTGGTCATTTTTGGTGAGTTCTCTGTCTCGATCAACACGGAAAAAGCATCCTCCTGCGTTGGATGCTCTCCTGGTATCAGAGCTTGACAAACTGGTCTTTTTTGGCGAGTTCTCTGTCATGACCAACACGGAAAAAGCATCCTCTTGCGTTGGATGCTCTCCTGGTATCAAAGCTAGACAAACTGGTCATTTTTGGTGAGTTCTCTATCTCGATCAACACGGAAAAAGCATCCTCCTGCGTTGGATGCTCTCCTGGTATCAGAGCTTGATAAAGTGATCATTTTTGGCGAGTTCTCTGTCTCGATCAACACGGAAAAAGCATCCTCCTGCGTTAGATGCTCTCCTGGTATCAGAGCTTGACAAACTGGTCATTTTTGGTGAGTTCTCTGTCTCGATCGACACGGAAAAAGAATGTTCCTGCGTTGGATGCTCTCCTGGTATCAGAGCTTAACCAACCGGTCATTTTTGGTGAGATCTCTGTCTCGATCAACACGGAAAAAGCATCCTCCTGCGTTGGATGCTCTCCTGGTATCAGAGCTTGACAAACTGGTAATTTTTGGTGAGTTCTCTGTCTCGGTCAGCGCGGAAAAAGCATCCTCCTGCGTTGGATGCTCTCCTGGTATCAGAGCTTGACAAACTGGTCATTTTTGGTGAGTTCTCTGTCTCGATCAACGCGGAAAAAGCATCCTCCTGCGTTGGATGCTCTCCTGGTATCAGAGCTTGACAAATTGGTCATTTTTGGTGAGTTCTCTGTCTCGATCAACACGGAAAAAGAATGTTCCTGCGTTGAATGCTCTCCTGGTATCAGAGCTTGACAAACTGGTCATTTTTGGTGAGTTCTCTGTCTCGATCAACACGGAAAAAGCATCCTCCTGCGTTGGATGCTCTCCTGGTATCAGAGCTTGACAAACTGGTCATTTTTGGTGAGTTCTCTGTCTCGATCGACACGGAAAAAACATCCTCCTGCGTTGGATGCTCTCCTGGTATCAGAGCTTGACAAATTGGTCATTTTTGGTGAGTTCTCTGTCTCGATCAACACGGAAAAAGCATCCTCCTGCGTTGGATGCTCTCCTGGTATCAGAGCTTGACAAACTGGTCATTTTTGGTGAGATCTCTGTCTCGATCGACACGGAAAAAGCATCCTCCTGCGTTGGATGCTCTCCTGGTATCAGAGCTTAACCAACCGGTCATTTTTGGTGAGATCTCTGTCTCGATCGACACGGAAAAAGCATCCTCCTGCGTTGGATGCTCTCCTGGTATCAGAGCTTGACAAACTGGTCATTTTTGGTGAGTTCTCTGTCTCGATCGACACGGAAAAAACCATCCTCCTGCGTTGGATGCTCTCCTGGTATCAGAGCTTGACCAACCGGTCATTTTTGGTGAGATCTCTGTCTCGATCGACACGGAAAAAGCATCCTCCTGCGTTGGATGCTCTCCTGGTATCAGAGCTTGACAAACTGGTCTTTTTTGGTGAGTTCTCTGTCTCGGTCAACGCGGAAAAAGCATCCTCCTGCGTTGGATGCTCTCCTGGTATTAGAGCTCGACAAACTGGTCAATTTTGGTGAGTTCTCTGTCTCGATCAACACGGAAAAAACATCCTCCTGCGTTGGATGCTCTCCTGGTATCAAAGCTTGACAAACTGGTCTTTTTTGGCGAGTTCTCTGCCATGACCAACACGGAAAAAGCATTCTCTTGCGTTGGATGCTCTCCTGGTATCAAAGCTAGACAAACTGGTCATTTTTGGTGAGTTCTCTGTCTCGATCAACGCGGAAAAAGCATCCTCCTGCGTTGGATGCTCTCCTGGTATCAGAGCTTGACAAATTGGTCATTTTTGGTGAGTTCTCTGTCTCGATCAACACGGAAAAAGCATCCTCCTGCGTTGAATGCTCTCCTGGTATCAGAGCTTGACAAACTGGTCATTTTTGGTGAGTTCTCTGTCTCGATCAACACGGAAAAAGCATCCTCCTGCGTTGGATGCTCTCCTGGTATCAGAGCTTGACAAACTGGTCATTTTTGGTGAGTTCTCTGTCTCGATCAACACGGAAAAAGAATGTTCCTGCGTTGGATGCTCTCCTGGTATCAGAGCTTAACCAACCGGTCATTTTTGGTGAGATCTCTGTCTCGATCGACACGGAAAAAGCATCCTCCTGCGTTGGATGCTCTCCTGGTATCAGAGCTTGACAAACTGGTCATTTTTGGTGAGTTCTCTGTCTCGATCAACGCGGAAAAAGCATCCTCCTGTGTTGGATGCTCTCCTGGTATCAGAGCATGACAAACTGGTCAATTTTGGTGAGTTCTCTGTCTCGATCGACACGGAAAAAGAATGTTCCTGCGTTGGATGCTCTCCTGGTATCAGAGCTTAACCAACCGGTCATTTTTGGTGAGTTCTCTGTCTCGATCGACACGGGAAAAGCATCCTCCTGGGTTGGATGCTCTCCTGGTATCAGAGTTTGACAAACTGGTCATTTTTGGTGAGTTCTCTGTCTCGATCAACACGGAAAAAGCATCCTCCTGCGTTGGATGCTCTCCTGGTATCAGAGCTTGACAAACTGGTCATTTTTGGTGAGTTCTCTGTCTCGATCAACACGGAAAAAGCATCCTCCTGCGTTGAATGCTTTCCTGGTATCAGAGCTTGACAAACTGGTCATTTTTGGTGAGTTCTCTGTCTCGGTCAACGCGGAAAAAGCATCCTCCTGCGTTGGATGCTCTCCTGGTATCAGAGCTCGACAAACTGGTCATTTTTGGTGAGTTCTCTGTCTCGATCAACACGGAAAAAGCATCCTCCTGCGTTGGATGCTCTCCTGGTATCAGAGCTTGACAAACTGGTCTTTTTTGGCGAGTTCTCTGTCATGACCAACACGGAAAAAGCATCCTCTTGCGTTGGATACTCTCCTGGTATCAAAGCTAGACAAACTGGTCATTTTTGGTGAGTTCTCTATCTCGATCAACACGGAAAAAGCATCCTCCTGCGTTGGATGCTCTCCTGGTATCAGAGCTTGATAAAGCGATCATTTTTGGCGAGTTCTCTGTCTCGATCAACACGGAAAAAGCATCCTCCTGCGTTGGATACTCTCTTGGTATCAGAGCTTGACAAACTGGTCATTTTTGGTGAGTTCTCTGTCTCGATCGACACGGAAAAAGAATGTTCCTGCGTTGGATGCTCTCCTGGTATCAGAGCTTAACCAACCGGTCATTTTTGGTGAGATCTCTGTCTCGATCAACACGGAAAAAGCATCCTCCTGCGTTGGATGCTCTCCTGGTATCAGAGCTTGACAAACTGGTAATTTTTGGTGAGTTCTCTGTCTCTGTCAACGCGGAAAAAGCATCCTCCTGCGTTGGATGCTCTCCTGGTATCAGAGCTTGACAAACTGGTCATTTTTGGTGAGTTCTCTGTCTCGATCAACGCGGAAAAAGCATCCTCCTGCGTTGGATGCTCTCCTGGTATCAGAGCTTGACAAATTGGTCATTTTTGGTGAGTTCTCTGTCTCGATCAACACGGAAAAAGAATGTTCCTGCGTTGAATGCTCTCCTGGTATCAGAGCTTGACAAACTGGTCATTTTTGGTGAGTTCTCTGTCTCGATCAACACGGAAAAAGCATCCTCCTGCGTTGGATGCTCTCCTGGTATCAGAGCTTGACAAACTGGTCATTTTTGGTGAGTTCTCTGTCTCGATCGACACGGAAAAAACATCCTCCTGCGTTGGATGCTCTCCTGGTATCAGAGCTTGACAAATTGGTCATTTTTGGTGAGTTCTCTGTCTCGATCAACACGGAAAAAGCATCCTCCTGCGTTGGATGCTCTCCTGGTATTAGAGCTAGACAAACTGGTCATTTTTGGTGAGTTCTCTGTCTCGATTGACACGGAAAAAGAATGTTCCTGCGTTGGATGCTCTCCTGGTATCAGAGCTTAACCAACCGGTCATTTTTGGTGAGATCTCTGTCTCGATCAACACGGAAAAAGCATCCTCCTGCGTTGGATGCTTTCCTGGTATCAGAGCTTGACAAACTGGTCATTTTTGGTGAGTTCTCTGTCTCGGTCAACGCGGAAAAAGCATCCTCCTGCGTTGGATGCTCTCCTGGTATCAGAGCTCGACAAACTGGTCATTTTTGGTGAGTTCTCTGTCTCGATCAACACGGATAAAGCATCCTCCTGCGTTGGATGCTCTCCTGGTATCAGAGCTTGACAAACTGGTCTTTTTTGGCGAGTTCTCTGTCATGACCAACACGGAAAAAGCATCCTCTTGCGTTGGATGCTCTCCTGGTATCAAAGCTAGACAAACTGGTCATTTTTGGTGAGATCTCTGTCTCGATCAACACGGAAAAAGCATCCTCCTGCGTTGGATGCTCTCCTGGTATCAGAGCTTGATAAAGTGATCATTTTTGGCGAGTTCTCTGTCTCGATCAACACGGAAAAAGCATCCTCCTGCGTTGGATGCTCTCCTGGTATCAGAGCTTGACAAACTGGTCATTTTTGGTGAGTTCTCTGTCTCGATCGACACGGAAAAAGAATGTTCCTGCGTTGGATGCTCTCCTGGTATCAGAGCTTAACCAACCGGTCATTTTTGGTGAGATCTCTGTCTCGATCAACACGGAAAAAGCATCCTCCTGCGTTGGATGCTCTCCTGGTATCAGAGCTTGACAAACTGGTAATTTTTGGTGAGTTCTCTGTCTCTGTCAACGCGGAAAAAGCATCCTCCTGCGTTGGATGCTCTCCTGGTATCAGAGCTTGACAAACTGGTCATTTTTGGTGAGTTCTCTGTCTCGATCAACGCGGAAAAAGCATCCTCCTGCGTTGGATGCTCTCCTGGTATCAGAGCTTGACAAATTGGTCATTTTTGGTGAGTTCTCTGTCTCGATCAACACGGAAAAAGAATGTTCCTGCGTTGAATGCTCTCCTGGTATCAGAGCTTGACAAACTGGTCATTTTTGGTGAGTTCTCTGTCTCGATCAACACGGATAAAGCATCCTCCTGCGTTGGATGCTCTCCTGGTATCAGAGCTTGACAAACTGGTCATTTTTGGTGAGTTCTCTGTCTCGATCGACACGGAACAAACATCCTCCTGCGTTGGATGCTCTCCTGGTATCAGAGCTTGACAAACTGGTCATTTTTGGTGAGTTCTCTGTCTCGATCAACACGGAAAAAGCATCCTCCTGCGTTGGATGCTCTCCTGGTATCAGAGCTTGACAAACTGGTCATTTTTGGTGAGATCTCTGTCTCGATCGACACGGAAAAAGCATCCTCCTGCGTTGGATGCTCTCCTGGTATCAGAGCTTAACCAACCGGTCATTTTTGGTGAGATCTCTGTCTCGATCGACACGGAAAAAGCATCCTCCTGCGTTGGATGCTCTCCTGGTATCAGAGCTTGACAAACTGGTCATTTTTGGTGAGTTCTCTGTCTCGATCGACACGGAAAAAACCATCCTCCTGCGTTGGATGCTCTCCTGGTATCAGAGCTTGACCAACCGGTCATTTTTGGTGAGATCTCTGTCTCGATCGACACGGAAAAAGCATCCTCCTGCGTTGGATGCTCTCCTGGTATCAGAGCTTGACAAACTGGTCATTTTTGGTGAGTTCTCTGTCTCGCTCAACGCGGAAAAAGCATCCTCCTGCGTTGGATGCTCTCCTGGTATTAGAGCTCGACAAACTGGTCAATTTTGGTGAGTTCTCTGTCTCGATCAACACGGAAAAAACATCCTCCTGCGTTGGATGCTCTCCTGGTATCAAAGCTTGACAAACTGGTCTTTTTTGGCGAGTTCTCTGTCATGACCAACACGGAAAAAGCATCCTCTTGCGTTGGATGCTCTCCTGGTATCAGAGCTTGACAAACTGGTCATTTTTGGTGAGTTCTCTGTCTCGATCAACGCGGAAAAAGCATCCTCCTGCGTTGGATGCTCTCCTGGTATCAGAGCTTGACAAATTGGTCATTTTTGGTGAGTTCTCTGTCTCGATCAACACGGAAAAAGCATCCTCCTGCGTTGAATGCTCTCCTGGTATCAGAGCTTGACAAACTGGTCATTTTTGGTGAGTTCTCTGTCTCGATCAACACGGAAAAAGCATCCTCCTGCGTTGGATGCTCTCCTGGTATCAGAGCTTGACAAACTGGTCATTTTTGGTGAGTTCTCTGTCTCGATCAACACGGAAAAAGAATGTTCCTGCGTTGGATGCTCTCCTGGTATCAGAGCTTAACCAACCGGTCATTTTTGGTGAGATCTCTGTCTCGATCGACACGGAAAAAGCATCCTCCTGCGTTGGATGCTCTCCTGGTATCAGAGCTTAACCAACCGGTCATTTTTGATGAGATCTCTGTCTCGATCGACACGGAAAAAGCATCCTCCTGCGTTGGATGCTCTCCTGGTATCAGAGCTTGACAAACTGGTAATTTTTGGTGAGTTTTCTGTCTCGGTCAACGCGGAAAAAGCATCCTCCTGCGTTGGATGCTCTCCTGGTATCAGAGCTTAACCAACCGGTCATTTTTGGTGAGATCTCTGTCTCGATCGACACGGAAAAAGCATCCTCCTGCGTTGGATGCTCTCCTGGTATCAGAGCTTGACAAACTGGTCATTTTTGGTGAGTTCTCTGTCTCGCTCAACGCGGAAAAAGCATCCTCCTGCGTTGGATGCTCTCCTGGTATAAGAGCTCGACAAACTGGTCATTTTTGGTGAGTTCTCTGTCTCGATCAACACGAAAAAAGCATCCTCCTGCGTTGGATGCTCTCCTGGTATCAGAGCTCGACAAACTGGTCATTTTTGGTAAGTTCTCTGTCTCGATCAACACGGAAAAAGCATCCTCCTGCGTTGGATGCTCTCCTGGTATCAGAGCTTGACAAACTGGTCATTTTTGGTGAGTTCTCTGTCTCGGTCAACGCGGAAAAAGCATCCTCCTGCGTTGGATGCTCTCCTGGTATTAGAGCTCGACAAACTGGTCATTTTTGGTGAGTTCTCTGTCTCGATCAACACGGAAAAAAGCATCCTCCTGCGTTGGATGCTCTCCTGGTATCAGAGCTCGACAAACTGGTCATTTTTAGTGAGTTCTCTGTCTCGATCAACACGGAAAAAGCATCCTCCTGCGTTGGATGCTCTCCTGGTATCAGAGCTTGACAAACTGGTCATTTTTGGTGAGTTCTCTGTCTCGATCAACACGGATAAAACATCCTCCTGCGTTGGATGCTCTCCTGGTATCAGAGCTTGACAAATTGGTCATTTTTGGTGAGTTCTCTGTCTCGATCAACACGGAAAAAGCATCCTCCTGCGTTGAATGCTCTCCTGGTATCAGAGCTTGACAAACTGGTCATTTTTGGTGAGTTCTCTGTCTCGATCAACACGGAAAAAGCATCCTCCTGCGTTGGATGCTCTCCTGGTATCAGAGCTTGACAAACTGGTCATTTTTGGTGAGTTCTCTGTCTCGATCAACACGGAAAAAGCATCCTCCTGCGTTGGATGCTCTCCTGGTATCAGAGCTCGACAAACTGGTCATTTTTGGTGAGTTCTCTGTCTCGATCAACACGGAAAAAGCATCCTCTTGCGTTGGATGCTCTCCTGGTATCAAAGCTTGACAAACTGGTCATTTTTGGTGAGTTCTCTGTCTCGATCAACGCGGAAAAAGCATCCTCCTGCGTTGGATGCTCTCCTGGTATCAGAGCTTGACAAATTGGTCATTTTTGGTGAGTTCTCTGTCTCGATCAACACGGAAAAAGCATCCTCCTGCGTTGAATGCTCTCCTGGTATCAGAGCTTGACAAACTGGTCATTTTTGGTGAGTTCTCTGTCTCGATCAACACGAAAAAGCATCCTCCTGCGTTGGATGCTCTCCTGGTATCAGAGTTTGACAAACTGGTCATTTTTGGTGAGTTCTCTGTCTCGATCAACACGGATAAAGCATCCTCCTGCGTTGGATGCTCTCCTGGTATCAGAGCTTGACAAACTAGTCATGTTTGGTGAGTTCTCTGTCTCGATCGACACGGAAAAAAGCATCCTCCTGCGTTGGATGCTCTCCTGTTATCAGAGCTTGACAAATTGGTCATTTTTGGTGAGTTCTCTGTCTCGATCAACGCGGAAAAAGCATCCTCCTGCGTTGGATGCTCTCCTGGTATCAGAGCTTGACAAATTGGTCATTTTTGGTGAGTTCTCTGTCTCGGTCAACGCGGAAAAAGCATCCTCCTGCGTTGGATGCTCTCCTGGTATTAGAGCTCGACAAACTGGTCATTTTTGGTGAGTTCTCTGTCTCGATCAACACGAAAAAGCATCCTCCTGCGTTGGATGCTCTCCTGGTATCAGAGTTTGACAAACTGGTCATTTTTGGTGAGTTCTCTGTCTCGATCAACACGGAAAAAGCATCCTCCTGCGTTGGATGCTCTCCTGGTATCAGAGCTTGACAAACTAGTCATGTTTGGTGAGTTCTCTGTCTCGATCGACACGGAAAAAAGCATCCTCCTGCGTTGGATGCTCTCCTGGTATCAAAGCTTGACCAACCGGTCATTTTTGGTGAGATCTCTGTCTCGATCGACACGGAAAAAGCATCCTCCTGCGTTGGATGCTCTCCTGGTATCGGAGCTTGATAAAGTGATCATTTTTGGTGAGTTCTCTGTCTCGATCAACACGGAAAAAGCATCCTCCTGCGTTGGATGCTCTCCTGGTATCAGAGCTTGACAAACTGGTCATTTTTGGTGAGTTCTCTGTCTCGATCAACACGGAAAAAGCATCCTCCTGCGTTGGATGCTCTCCTGGTATCAGAGCTTGACAAACTGGTCATTTTTGGTGAGTTCTCTGTCTCGATCAACACGGAAAAAGCATCCTCTTGCGTTGGATGCTCTCCTGGTATCAAAGCTAGACAAACTGGTCATTTTTGGTGAGTTCTCTGTCTCGATCAACGCGGAAAAAGCATCCTCCTGCGTTGGATGCTCTCCTGGTATCAGAGCTTGACAAATTGGTCATTTTTGGTGAGTTCTCTGTCTCGATCAACACGGAAAAAGCATCCTCCTGCGTTGAATGCTCTCCTGGTATCAGAGCTTGACAAACTGGTCATTTTTGGTGAGTTCTCTGTCTCGATCAACACGAAAAAGTATCCTCCTGCGTTGGATGCTCTCCTGGTATCAGAGTTTGACAAACTGGTCATTTTTGGTGAGTTCTCTGTCTCGATCAACACGGATAAAGCATCCTCCTGCGTTGGATGCTCTCCTGGTATCAGAGCTTGACAAACTAGTCATGTTTGGTGAGTTCTCTGTCTCGATCGACACGGAAAAAAGCATCCTCCTGCGTTGGATGCTCTCCTGGTATCAGAGCTTGATAAAGTGATCATTTTTGGTGAGTTCTCTGTCTTGATCAACACGGAAAAAGCATCCTCCTGCGTTGAATGCTCTCCTGGTATCAGAGCTTGACAAACTGGTCATTTTTGGTGAGTTCTCTGTCTCGATCAACACGAAAAAGCATCCTCCTGCGTTGGATGCTCTCCTGGTATCAGAGTTTGACAAACTGGTCATTTTTGGTGAGATCTCTGTCTCGATCAACACGGATAAAGCATCCTCCTGCGTTGGATGCTCTCCTGGTATCAGAGCTTGACAAACTAGTCATGTTTGGTGAGTTCTCTGTCTCGATCGACACGGAAAAAAGCATCCTCCTGCGTTGGATGCTCTCCTGGTATCAGAGCTTGACCAACCGGTCATTTTTGGTGAGATCTCTGTCTCGATCGACACGGAAAAAGCATCCTCCTGCGTTGGATGCTCTCCTGGTATCAGAGCTTGATAAAGTGATCATTTTTGGTGAGTTCTCTGTCTCGATCAACACGGAAAAAGCATCCTCCTGCGTTGGATGCTCTCCTGGTATCAGAGCTTGACAAACTGGTATTTTTTGGTGAGTTCTCTGTCTCAATCAACACGGAAAAAGCATCCTCCTGCGTTTGATGTTCTCCTGGTACCATAGCTTGCCAAACTGGTCATTTTTGGTGAGTTCTCTGTCATGACCAACACGGAAAAAGCATCCTCTTGCGTTGGATGCTCTCCTGGTATCAAAGCTAGACAAACTGGACATTTTTGGTGAGTTCTCTGTCTCGATCAACGCGGAAAAAGCATCCTCCTGCGTTGGATGCTCTCCTGGTATCAGAGCTTGACAAATTGGTCATTTTTGGTGAGTTCTCTGTCTCGATCAACACGGAAAAAGCATCCTCCTGCGTTGAATGCTCTCCTGGTATCAGAGCTTGACAAACTGGTCATTTTTGGTGAGTTCCTGTCTCGATCAACACGAAAAAGCATCCTCCTGCGTTGGATGCTCTCCTGGTATCAGAGTTTGACAAACTGGTCATTTTTGGTGAGTTCTCTGTCTCGATCAACACGGATAAAGCATCCTCCTGCGTTGGATGCTCTCCTGGTAACAGAGCTTGACAAACTAGTCATGTTTGGTGAGTTCTCTGTCTCGATCGACACGGAAAAAAGCATCCTCCTGCGTTGGATGCTCTCCTGGTATCAGAGCTTGACAAACTGGTCTTTTTTGGTGAGTTCTCTGTCTCGATCAACACGGAAAAAGCATCCTCCTGCGTTGGATGCTCTCTTGGTATCAGAGCTTAACCAACCGGTCACCGGCCTGCAAATATTAATGTGAATTTCGATCGTTCGCTAGATTTTCGCGTATTAAGTTTGATGCTTCAAGTGGAGATCGGTTGTCCGTGCGTCAAGAAATCCAAGAATTTCTTGGCCGATCCCTTTGGTCATTGTGAAGACACTTGCGTTCATTTCGTCACTTTTACATCAGTATGAAATACACTACGTGCTCCTCATGCACAATTTGATAGTCAGTAGCAAATTATAGGTTTAGAACACCACAAAGCACTCACTAATTTTTCTCAAACAATCTGAGTTTTCAATGCAAAAAATCAAGACCGCTTTCAGCACGCACGATATCGCCAACAATGTTTTAGCAAGACTACTATGATAGGTTCTTCACTGAATACATTGTTTTTATATCAATGCATACTTGATTTCTTCAAGTATCTTTTTTCGTGTTTTTTTTATTTAGATTAACGATTTCGCGGTGATGATCTTCAACCATATGGATTTAGAATTGGAAATTTTAGAACAATTCTAGTCTAACAACGATGCAAATGTTACCGAGATTACAACATTGTAGTTTGAACAGTATTCTACACGGGGATATGATGAAGTGTTTGGACAATTTGGGATGGGTAAAAGAAAAGAAATCGTATTCCAAGAACCATGAGGTATGAATAATCAAACGGAAAAGAGAGTTCTAATGATTGCAATATGATTTTATTCATATTCTATGACAATGCTAGCTATGTCGTAGTACACTGACAGATTGTGTCGGATATAACATCATTACCGGCTTGCAAACTTGCAGAAATTGTGACAATCGAAATACTAAACACAATACTCCACCACAATACTGTTCAGAAACACGCAGGCAGGACATGTTCACGGTTTAATCGGTGAGAGAAAACAATACCACACCACCAGTATCGCAATGGCAATAGCTGACGAATACTGCACAAATCAATCGGCACAAATTGTTTGGGGCCCCCAATACGGCGAGGTCCTAGGCAACTGCCTACCGCTTGATCCGCCGCTGCTTGCCTCATTTCAAGTCCCTCAATGTCCCTCTTCCCTCCTGCATCGTTTTAAAAATTTGAGAACTATAATTCCGCCGTGGGCCTCTGTTACGAACGCGAATGTAAATCGAGCGAGCGTACCTGCATCGGAGAAGGTAAACGTAAAGAAACGTAGAGAACAGGAAAGGACTAGCGCGTAGACGAAAATAGATAAAAAAAACCAATAAGGTCCGACGCTCAAGCGTGGGCGTAAGGTGTGAAATGACACACGCAAGGATACGTTACAAGTAAAGCACACAAGGAACACGCCCAAGGGACAGGTAATAAAGGATAAGAAAAATCCTAAGCAAATTACAGATCGCCGCGTCGGCTAAAACCAAGAGAACTAAACGTCATAACAAACACGCCTTATGAGAAACATGTAAACATTAACCGCCATTAGGGTAATGTCATAAAATACCCAAAGATTCGTAGGTCAGCTAGCGTACCGGATAAAGGTAATTGGTAACACCTGAACTAATAAGCGAAATAGGGCTTAGCGAGCGCGCCATGCGCGGGTAACCAAAATATCCTATGCAAATAATACGAATCGAGATGCACTCAGACTAGCGAGGTGCAATAAAATGGCATACCTGATTTCATGTAAACCTCGTTTAGATAAAAAAGGCAATAGTGATAAATAACGAGATGAAGTTTCTATCTCATTCTAATTCTTCTATCTCATTTGCACTTAAAAACTTTCAAGACACATTGTTACTATAAAAGCTGGAAAATTTGTTAAATAAACTCACTTGTACTTGCAACTTTACCGTGATTGGTGCTTATTCGAGTCGCTGTGTTTGCCATCGAATTGGAAAAAGGTCTGCTGGGGAACTGATTCTGCTTGCCAGGATAAAAGCCTACTCGCTCGACCCCAACGATTTGAGCGCTTTCACTTCTAGCTGAGATTTACGCGAGAGTCTCTCCTGGGTGATCATACCTTCGCGTGATCATCCAACAAACGGCGGAACCGTGTTCCGATTTGTTCCCGTCAGTAACAGCCTCCAAGGGGATTGATCCTCCACTGCAACTAGTTGCTGTCGTATACAGTAAGAGAGGACTGAGAGTTCCTTCAATGATATTAAACACAGTTTTAGCCACCTTACTAGCCAAACTAGTTTCATATTATAACGTTTAAAGCATTACGCACGGTTGCCTTGCAGCATCCACAGACAGGGAAAGGACACCGCACCCAATGCAGCACAATGTTGTCATGAACAAATGATAGCTTTTATTAAATTTTAATGGAAACACAAGATACACAAAACCGGCACCATTCCGAAGCACACTCATTGCTCATCGTCGTCATCGTCGGCGCAGTGTGTGTGTGTATGTGGGAATGTGCGCGAAACGAACAACCGTTCCGGTTGCGCCATTGTGAGGACATGATGTAAAGTTACCCTCGGGCAACGAGCCGACAGTCTTCCCGAGCACATTACAATGAAAATACGTAGATTATTGAAGTGCTTCTGCTTTATAAAATCCTTAAAATTAGAAATAAGGATGCTCTATCCTTCGCACACTTGTGGCGTATGTAGTGCAATGGTTACCGAAACGAACATTTCAGCTCACCCTAATAATGAGCATAGAAACGAGAAATTATACATTTTTGTTCCGTTTCGTTTTGCTTTCTCTACCGGACGGGTTCTATTTTTTTTGTACATTTCATCGTTAGAAAACGGCTACCGGAGCACACACAGCACCATCGAATGGAACCAACTTCCGTTCGTTTGCGCTTCCCACATCTATGCTTAATGTTCAACCGGGTCTCATGCTTTTCCTTTGCTCTACGCGAACGGCATCGATGAAAAATGCATGCAAACGATGGACCGGTACGGGATAACGGCACCCCAACACAACCACAGTGCCTTCTGCTGCATTTTGCAGCAACGTTTCTTCACCGAGCCAAAGTTTCGCACGCCTCGCTCGCTCGCGATATTTCAAAAGGCGCATCCACAAACGCAAAGCACGGATCCCGAATGCAAAGGAGACAAAACCCGGGCTGTGGAAGATTATGCGCACGGTGCGGTAAAGCCAACGATCATTTTCCGGTGACAAAGCGCGTACCACGCCTCTTTACAGGTTACTTCCGGCAAACGAATAACGGTCGCACCGAGACGGATGTTGTTGCGGACCCGGGGTTGGAGAGAGGGTTTAATAAATTAAAAATTATAGCCATCCTACGGATGATAACGGAGATCAAAACGTTGTTTGCAATGCGTTTCCTTGCACCGATACCGCTCCTTACTGCTTATGTTACACTTCCGCATCGCACCAGACGCGCGCGGTTATAAACCATTGGTTACCTTTCATCAGTAAAACCATTAAAATGGTTGAAAAATGAGTTTCCCTCCGGCCGAGACAGATGGGCGAATTTTCCCGAAACACAAAACCTTTAACCATTACCGTGTGCATCGGTCGGGGCGGACGGGATACTTCTGTGAAGGTGTTCCGAAACTTTTCCAATCCTTCCCTCTCATCGGGATCGCTACAGACTGGATTCCATGCCCGATAGTAGCATGACACGATGACAACTGTTTTTCTCACTCCCCAACCCCGGGGGAGGGAGTGGTGTCACAGTGACAAACATTGGACGGAAAGCAATTAAAATGTTTGTCACTGTCTTGACGGACGAACGAACGAGGGGCCAGATATTAATGTGGAGAAATATTAGGGCACTCGGCACTATTGAGATATGTAATTAAAATCACAACCATGAAACTCAGCTGTACGAGCTTGTACAAAATAGATAGCTTGAGCATAATGTAGAAAGAAATAAAAACAACCGACTGTAAACTGGAATAACACCAATGAACACAGAACATGAGATATATAAAACAATTACCTGTTTACCTGTCTAATACACAACATACCAAATACGATCCCTTGTTCCGATCCCCGATCCCCCTACTTGTTCGGGTACGAGATAAGAAAAGAACTCACATTGGCTATTTTTCACGACGCGCACATCACACATGCTTACATTATCTAATTATTTTATGCAATTGTCTTATCAATACTCTATGTACACGCTTCGACACTTCACCCATTTAACATGGTGCATCGCATTATGAAGGGGCTTTTGTTTTGTTTTGTTCATATTTCTGTGTGTAACTGCATTGTTGCTTGATTTCGTTAGTGCGCTCTCCGTCCCCATCGAGAAAGAGAAGCAATCTTATCGCGTTTACAGAACCGTGAACGAACGGAATTCATTCTAAATGTTTTAATTTTAAATACACACACACCCACACATTAGTTGCGCGTACTCGCTTCTCTTCCATATTGCAGTGCCTTTGTTCATCAATCGATTGATTTCGTTTTGTTTGCTTTCATGCTGCATTTCATCAGCTTTTCGTGGACATTAGCGCCTTCATTTCACTTTCGTTTCGTTTCCGCCGATGACTCAAAAGATGGCTCTCGTTTTAGCGTTTCAGTTATCTCAACACAACCAATTCAATTCACTAGTAATTTGATTCGAAATTGAGAGCCAAATGTAATAGACGAAATCACAAAAACCTACAATTAGTGTTATCTGTTTTTTTTTTTGTTTTTCCTAATTTTAACAGTTTGAGAATAATTGAAAAATGCATTTGCACGTATGTTGCTTTTTTTCTAAATCAAATAACATGCAATCGAATAAAGCAAAGGCCTTGGGTCGCGAAACATAGTTCAGTTCATTTATATTAAGAAATAAATTTTACGATTTATCTTCTTAACCTTATGCAACACCATTTTGTTGTAAATTAACACTAACCTTAATATCGAACTAAATAAACAAAATGATGAAGTCGTTACATCCACAGGATCAACGATAGACGTTCCCCTCAACTGCTCAATGCTGCCAAAAGTGCGCTGCTTTGCACATTAAATTGCATCCAAATATCGTGGTTACACGGTGTCCTATTTTCGTGTTTCATGTATTAACGTACACAGGCTCCTTAATGATCGATAATAGTTCATAACGGAAGGCAATAGAGAGAATTCAATTTATTCTAAGACAAGATGGTACTTCAAACACGATGCATTGTAATAAGCTTAATTCTGTTATAAATTCATCAGTTTGGATAGTACAGCGAAAACACAATCTTCACCGCCTAACTTAAACATAATTGCGAAACATTAAAACCACGGCTGTGAATACATTGGTGCCTAGTTTCAGCTGCCATGGAACGCACTAACAAAAAGAACCTTCAATGTGTGCACGGGAAGGTAACCACATAACAAAACCGAGTGCTGTCATAGAATGGGAAGATCCCGTCAGCTCTATGTTGCAAAACTATTGCAGCATGGGAAAATATCTAACCGACATCGATGCATCAATATTGTAGCGAATAATAATTATGTTTGGTTTGCATTACTGATTGTTTAAGCCCGTCGTCAGCCAATCCGATGCCGACGCGTGCGTTTCATTCGTTACTTCATTCAAAGATAAAATACATTAACACATCAATAAACTAGAATACAAAACAAAGATTATTTTATGCAATAGCTGGGTGAAAAACAGTTCATACTAAATAGAGACAACACAAAAATGCCACTAGAAATAAAATTCGATTCAGTATGCTTAGAAATGTTCAGAAATAAAACCGATCTATACACCACCAGATGGCGCGCTTACTATTAGCTCAATACGAACACTTTCTCCCTCCGGCCGCTAGGTGGCGCGCCTTTTGTTTTGAATGAATTCTAAGCGTTTCAATCACGATATTCAAGCGTCTCGACTGGCTCGGATTTTGCCAGAAGCTCCGGAAAAACAGTCGCAGGCCGAGCAGCTAAATGTTCCAGCACGTTACGCCAAACCGTTGAATGAATGACGATATGAGGACGACGATGATGACCATTAGATGTGCAGATGTGGAGAGAATGTGAGACGATGGCGAAATTAATCTAAATTATCCTGGAAAATCAGCTTTATGTAACCGGGAGATCCTACAAGCGGGGTCGCACAAAACGGGCAAACCGACTGAAAACCGTTGGTACCATGAGGTATATCGACATTTGCCCAGTATCTGCAAAAAGTAAGGAAACCAACAATACATTAGTGTCATAATCGGATGCTATATATACGGCTCGAGGGTCTCGTCGTTTGCGGAAGGTAGATATTTACTTGACCGTTTTCTCCGTCGCCATATGGCCGCATGGGTTGAATGCGTACGTTGGTGGACCAGAATCAACGTAAAACGCGGGCTCAACACCCATGCACAGCGTCACCACCGGTCCCACCTCCAGACACATCGGACATCGACGTGCATTTGTATTTTTATCCTGGCCCCAACCATGCTGACCTGCCGTTATTAGAAACCGGAAAAAGAAGCACAATCGAGATTAGAAAAGAAAGACAATAAGCGTTTGCACTGATTGAACTGCAATACTCACCCTGAACATGGCCACAGTTAAGATATACGTAAGGCTGATTGACGTGATCACCCAATGACACTTTTCTAGGAATAACTAACGTGTTTAGGCCCACCGGGCATTGCGGCCGGCCAGCATTGATTTCGTCTACTAACTTTTCCAGGTCCTTCTTAGTCTGTGTACGGGAAGAAATGAAGAGAATAAAACATCAGGCTGTTGTTCCTCAATCTGTCTCCAAACGCGAATTGGCTTCCAAAATATGACACACACCGGTGAATGCCGCAAACCTTCGGCCGAACGCCACAGCAGCGTCGCGCCGCAGAGATCGATCAGGGTGCCATCCTGCAGCACATTCGTCTCGTCGTAGATCTGCTGTCCCTTCTGCTGTGCCGATCGGCATTCCCGCAAGCTGAAAACATCGCCGCCAACGGACGTTTCCCGCCACTGGCCGCAGTCCGCATTTCCGCCACAAAAGTCGCCCTTTGGATGCATTATCAGTACGCCGTTTGTAGTGAGGCCATCGATTTCTACATTGTCCTGCCATTTAGTGGCTTTCTCCTAAAAACAAAAAAGGATAGTTAATTATACAATTCAAAATAATTTCAAATATTTAATAAAAACATATTCAATCGCGAATGGCAAATTGCTACAAAAAATCTTCATCGCCCTCATTCATTGCGTAGAACTGGACAGAAAAAAAACTGAAAAGCAATGCAAAATTAATTTGCAATTTTATTGCGCAGCATCGAAACATCCATTCTTGCAAGATGCCGTTGCGCGGTGCACATGATTTCCTTTCCAATTTTAACGAATGGAACGATCGGGCACAAGGCGTAGTACGTCCGCGTTGTAGTACGTGATCGAAGAGGCGCGCACCATCCGCATCGCCGTTCCGTGCTCCGAAGGCGTGAAGCAGAATGGTACGCGAAACACGATAATCCTACAGGTACCACACCAACAAATAATACACACGCGGCCACAGCCGAACGCGCCCTGCTTCTATACCAGCGGCACACGCAAATGGACAAATGTTCGTTGGCGCGGTTTAACCGGCGTTGGAAAGATGATAAAGAGAACGCAGGTTCGTATAATACTACGCAGTACCACACTTTGGAAAGGTGACAAAGAAACGAAGCAAAATGTTTCGTTGTGTGCTTCTCCATTGACAATGCCCCCGATAGACGTGTTTCACTAATTGTTATGGCATAGTTTAGCTAGCAACAGCTAGCTTATGGCACAAAATTTCAAACAGCTTATTTGCCTTAATTTCCAAGCTGAAACCCCCCGAGTAATATCTAGTAAAAGCGTTCTAATAATTGCTAGGCTTAAAGCATTGTTTAATACTAGAACTACCAAGTGTGTTTCATTGATGGTCACTTTACAAATAATTCCGAAGAACTGAATTATGTTTTAATATGTTTTTGGCTTCGTACTAAAGAATAGATATGTAAAACCGTAGAATAATTAACCACCAAAACATTGCCCATTTTCACCGGTAGTTCTAATGTTAAAATTTGAATAATGTACTTAACGACCAGTTTTCAAACTTCAACTTGTAACACACCTCTAATCATTAGCGTCATTCAGTCATCCTAAATGTTTGAAAAACCGTTGGATTTTCCCTAGCTAGCAGCAAACACAATGACTGTACTGAGAATCATTCAGGCACAGAAAGCTACCAATGTAATGCTGCAATCTCACAGTTTTATGTAAAATTGCTTTCATTGAGAGTATATGATTCACATGTGAAAAATACTACTAAAAATTACCCTCGGGAATTTGGCCGTAATAATATTAGTAGTAGACCGTATTTCGAGAAATGTCTACAAAAGATATTACAAAACTAGTCGGTATAATCGCTTCTTATTCTTCTTAAATAATGTTTCATACTTATCATAACTTCTACATTCTTAAAAGGAATACGCGTACATCTTCACATATTATCTTTTAACCCCATTCCATTAACGACGTTATCTAAATCCAACATAAATTGTTAGCTAACCAAAACCTATTTTTAATTACATATCTATTCATTTTCCGGGATAAAAAGGTTTACTTACGGCAAACTGATAACTGATTTGACTTGTTTTTCTCCATCCTACCCGTGCATGACGCTGTACAACTATGCAAGTAACAACGCTTGTTGTACATTTTAACCATTTCTAACAGATAATAAAATTATTTTTCTAAGTCGTAATCATGGATACTTTTAATCCTTGGATGCATACGTTAATGTGCGACTATTTCGTCAATAACTTTCAAACCCAATCTCGCAGACACTTGCGTGCAACTTACGTGGTAACAAAATATCGCCATTATATTAACGAAGACGTAACAGCATATGCCACACACACGCCAGTTATCTAAGCGACAGAAAAGCATCCCCAGTTGTCCATTACGACGTACCACTCACTCTCGTTCACCTCCGCAACGCCTTCGACATGCTTCACATGACAGCACAAATATTCAGCTGCTATCGCGACGAGTCGGTCCATACAGACCCGAGGCCCGGCTGTGAGCCGGTTGTGATTTCATTATCATTACCAACGGTATCGGTTGCGCTGTCTGTAGCGAAAATCAAACACAGATTCCACTCAAACCATGTGCACCGTCATCGAAAGTCCTCGAGCGTGCGGCATATAATCACCGCGGTAGGAAGTTCAAAGAACCATGGTCATGGCAAAAAAAAATGCGTCAACCCCGGTACACGGTCGGATTGATGATCGTGCTGCGCATTTGTCAAACCTGTTTAAGTCTTTCCCTTTCTGGCTTCTTGTACAGTTCCCATACCAATGTCTAGTGAGAAAATGCACAACCATTACGCACCATCATCGGAAGACGGTTATCCCAAGTTACTGATATATCTAATGTATTCCCCTTTCACTAGTGATTGGGTAAAACGTGTGCCAAGTTGGCACTACCGACGTATAACCGGTACATTATAGGACATTTTTCCTATTGGTGGAGATCATATTTACATCCGTTTTCTCCTTCTTTGAATTGAATTCGTGAATTGGGCTTTTTGCATGTGCAACAAGTGTCCTAACACTTGCACACAAATATCACATAAAGTTTTACTCTTTAATTTAACTACTAAATAGTTCCATTTTATGCTAATTCATCTTAACGACCCTCTAGCTCGTATTTGCCACTACCGTAGTTCTTGCGTACTTGTTGATAAATTGAATACATCGCTTTCAAAATAAATAGCCTCATAAATCTATAACAGTAACACATTATTACACGGGGGAAATTCAAACATAAAAGCTTCACTTAAATTACGAACGTACCCCCAGAAATATGTTTCTGCTAGAATCGAACCCTGCTGCATATATCCGCGCCTTGTTACCATCCGCTCGGTCCACCAAAATTCTACAGGCAAATCTGGAAATCGTGCTCTGCACAATTTTAGCATCTTTCTTGTCTCCTGGGAGTGTGTCCATCACAACAAAATCGATCGGCGATTCGGACGATCGTCCAACCTGGAAGAGATATATAAAAAAAAACATGTATGAGTAATCAATTTTGAAGGAAAGCTTAAGTGGTACGAGTTAATTTCAGCAAAAGAATAAGTTAATTCACCATTCATCATTGCAGAGAAGTACAACTTCTTCAACAAATTTCGAAGAAAACTATAGACTAGAATGGCACAATTGCAGCACAAAAATATCTTTTTTTGGTAGAAATTCAAACGTAACTGCAACATATTACACACAACACGTTAAGTGAACTACTCGTAAACCCCCAAAGCAAGAATATCAAATTAATTATCAAACACTACAACCCAAAATAAACTATCTTTTACTTCATTGCAGAAAAGCGTGATTGTACCACTGGCAATGAAAGCTTGGACGATTTCCTAAGCCTACTCAGTCACACTCAACACACCCACTCGAAGCATCGTTTAAAGCGAAAGACTGTTTTTCTCCGAGCTTAAGAGATATTTAGCCACACGCTTCGACCTTCGGACCATCGGATTGTAGCCCTATTACTTTATGTTGACTTGTGCATCGACAAAAAAAAAATAAAACAATTTATAGACAGTCTATAATAGACTTTACGCCACAACACAACACACGGACGGGTGCTACTTTAACTTTAACAAATCGTTCAAAACTGGATTCCTCTGCCTCAAATGTTCCAAAAAAAAGTAATTTATTAACGATTTCATAAGCGCAATACTTCATTGCAAACTATATAAAGCATTTCTTTTCCTCCCACCAAACAAATCGGGAATTGTTCAACAACATCAGTTTTATATCCTAATGTAGATCGAATTCTAACCCAATGCCTTCAACACGGCAAATTGGACGGCGATTGGCGCGGCGTTGCATCGATTTACTGGCCAGGCTGCGACACTACTTCGTAGGACGGACGCTGCACTACGAGAGCGATGAAGCAACAGACAGAGGCAGGGACGCAACCCACAGCTCCAGGAATAAAGTCGAGGAGGCTGATACCGGACATTTCCGTCTGGCTAAACCGTAAGCACCGGGGAGTGGACTTCTTCCTAACCCAGCTCCTCACGGGGCATGCATTTCTCCGTAGCTACTTCATCAAGAAAGCCATCCTGGACGGGTCACTGCAAACTGCCCAGTTTGCACCAACACCGTGGAGGACGTGAGCCATGTTCTTCTCATCCCATGAACTTTTAATGTGTATTTCTTAACATTATTCTCTCTTGTATCTACGCAGCAGCAGCAAAGCCAATAAACACATGAAGACGTCGAAGCAGCAGCAGAAGGGGACAAGGGTGCATGGCACACACGCCCCTGCAAGGAGTAATACGCATCTCAGCGCATCGGCAGTGTTGGATCAGGTCGAGGAGTGGTTTAGCGAGGTCGCGCCAGGACGCCCCGGAATTAGCGGACCTGGCGAATCCCGCACTGTTCACCGGATGGACGGTGGTTTTTCAAACGCTTATGTTAACCGTATCCTCTCTCCTCTTACGTGTTCGTCTTTTGATACCCTCCTCCTTAAAAGAAAAGTCGAAATCTAACCCTAGCTCACAAGAAATCTTTTCCCATCGCCCATCATAAAGTTGGTTGGTAGATGCCATGCACTAAGTTCACAGTTCCAACGGTGCCATATCGTGGCTCTCGTTACAAGTTTTTCACTGTTTACAAAATGACACAAAGAAAGTGCAATGCTCCAGTGACCATCGCGGGATGATGTTCATGTATCTATCTCAAGCTGGAGCGTAGTATTTGTTCTGCTTGCGTCTCAAGGACGAGCATTCAACCGAGCAAAGGCGTTAAAAAGCATCGGGTTTTTAGCCTGTGGTTGCAGCAAACGGGCCAAAGCGAAGGCCAAGCACGCTCCAGCTGCAAAAGAAAAGCTTAGGACACTTGTCTCACCGATAGGTTCGGTGGCTTTTATAATCTTCTGACTTTTCATCACGAAACTATAAATCACGTGAAGTTCATAGCATACTCTCGGAGCATTAATCATGGATATCAATATTGAATATTTTATCATAGAATGAAGATAAAATTTTCTTGGTATTTTATAGTGACAGTATTGAAGATGGAATGTACTAAATAAAAACACAAATAAGTAACACAGTTTACGGTTCTGAAAATTTTTTAACAAGAATTACATTTTTGTTGTCCCCATATTGTCAAGCATGCATGATTGTTGTCATGCTATTTTACTACCAGGCCTCACTAATGCCCCAAAATCCATTCCAATACGTCAGTTTAGATGTCAACTTTATGAAGTTGTAATACAATTTATTTAAAAAGTTGTTTCAGTTACTTGCAGTTTAATTACTAGGTGGAAAATAGATTTGTAGAATTAATTCTTAGGGTCCCTACATGATTATACTTAACATATTTTATGAAAAGTTTGTTCCTGCAGGTATATAAATATCTGCTCGTAAGTTTATAAGTATCTCCTCATTCTCCATTGGTGAGTTTGTAGCTTACAATGCATGCAACTGCACACAGCGACGAAAACGTGCGCTCGCTGCAACTGCAAGCAAAAAAAAAACCACCGATAACCATCGGAGCTAACATGCATAAAGTCAAGCGATCAACGGTCTGCGTGAATTTTAATGAAATAAAAAGTAAATAAATATCAAAATCCCACAACCTCGATCAAATCCGTTCTCAGAGCCAGCAAAACAAATAAATATTATCGAAAGGGAAACATCAAAATCCCTTTTGTTTTCAAACAGTGCTACGCCGCAACATTGTAGCTTAAGTTTTTTTAGCTTTTGCATTAGCTTTTGCACGTCTTGTTTTAATGTCTACATTGTAAGATTTTGTTATATTCCTTGGGAACGTTATGCACAAATAATGTAAATGAGCACCTTATGTTATAATTACAATGTGCAGGAACATTACGAATCAAAAACTAAAAATAAGAGATACTTTCCAATTAAATGTTAATGGAACATTAAACGATCATAAACCAAATGATTGCAAACATTTGCGACGAAAGTGAAACAACATTTACAACCCATTTCTACCACACGACTATCGTTATCTACATGCGGCAAAGAATGTTCTTTCTTTATGTTCCAATGCGACATTTCACGCATCAAACATCGATGGCAGAATGTTCGTTTTGTGTTGCTTTAAAGCACTATCAGTTATAAATGAGACATTTGTGATGGGAAGGTAAATGTTACAGAGCAATAAAAAAACACCATGTCAAATGGAATGAACATCATCAAATGGGCTTTTGCTAACCAATTTCATTTAGATTTAGTCTTTTTTTTTTATTCTTGTGACAAATAAACGTAAAATTTTGGATTTCATTACTGTACAAATTGACAGTCAAAGAAACCACCTCTTGGAACTTCTTCTGTAGGTGTCACTGTAAAAAAGGCATCCCGTAAAATGCTCCTTTGTGGTGCGCGCCCGATAGGATAAATGCTGTTGGATGAAGCCCTACTAGTCGTTGAGGCCCTTCGTCGGCATACGCTTTTACCGATATGATTAGGCAACTTTACTTGTGACAAACGTTTACCGTAAGAACCCAGCAGAAAACGGTCCTTAATATTCGTGTCGTAAGTAATGCAAAGAAACTAGAATGACTGGAGTGGTTTTATACATTCAGGTTTACCTAAACCTAAAATATGTTTAGGGTCAGTGAGTAAATAGTAAATCGCAATCAATATTGCACGCACAGTGACTAACATATTTATCGACACGAAATTTTATTTAATGGAAGATACAGGGGTTTCCATCCAGTTCAATCGGCAAATTCGGACAGGCCATTTACTGGATTCTGTTCCTGTAATAGGGTTTGGTGGTGAATCCCTAGCTCCTACAGGAGGGACTACTGATGCACTGGAAGTTTTATTCACACATTTGTAAGAATATACGAAATTACCACATAAAACAAAAAAAAAATCCAGCGGAGAATTTTCTTGGAGCCCTGTAGCGATTTTTCATTGGCCTTTTCCTTTTAGCTTTTCGTGAAAAAATTATCGGAATGCCAAAATTTTAAAATTTACGAAGGTTTCAAGCTTTGAATCGCGATATTGGACTAATTTTTTTTCAGTAAAAGATCTATGTGGTCAAAACGAATCAAATCAATTTAAATGAAAACGATTTGTGACGAAAACTGCAAATCGATCAGTTAACAGGACTCCGAAAAAAAATTGAGTTGTTTTGAAATTGTTGTTTGGACTGCTTGGAAAGCTAAATTTACGATGAAATATATTTCATCATCATATATAATTCCATTTTTTCGCATATTTGCTTATCAATCCGATTGTTTAACTTAACATAACAATACCTTCAATACTGTGCCATTATGAGCAAAAATCGACAAAAAAGTTGGGCTTCCCTTTACGGTTAGTGATATTTTTCAATGTCATTTTTTATACACAACACCGAGTCAACGAGCTACAATCAAGCAGGAAATGACAATTTTGCGCATAATTATACGCACCAAAACCCACAGCAAAATACGAATAAGATTCCTCACAGTAGCAGTAGCTGAGGGATATGAATTATTCCAATGGACACTATTTTAAAAGTTTAAACAAAACTACCTTCCTTTTCGTACCCCAATAAATAAGGTTTAAGATCAAATTTTACACTGCACATAAACGAATTTGCGAACATTCGCAGCATACATCATCCACGTTTCTCGTTGCCTTACATTCTTGTTTTATTCGTGTTTTTCTCGTGAAACTCTCTCTCCGGCATGAACTCTCGCAGGGGGGGCGCCCTCACAGCAACGCGTACCCAGGGCGGTGTAAAGGTTACACACGGAACCAGCAGCATTAGTCGCGTTGTTGTCGTTTACACCTAGACCCGGCCAGCCCAGTGTCAGGGAAGGTGTAAACCCGCGTACCACCACCAACCAAACACACCCGCGGCATGAATCACAGAGAGGAAGGAAAAAACAAAACAACACCGGCAATGAACAGTTAGGGCGAAATGCCGCCTCGTCTCCGGCCTGATCGGTGTGGCTGTGTGTGCGTTTAATGCTACCCACCCCTTGACAAAAGGGGGTGTGGGTTGGACGCGATCACCATTTCGCAAAACGGGACACAAACGCGGAAAAGTGGAACCAGTTACCCATTTCAATGCACCAATGTTTGTGCCGTGTATCGGGGTTTCGTTCTTTCTCTCTCTCGCTCTAAGTTCGCTGACTTTTTGATGTGAACTATTTTTACTTTACATACAAAAACAATAAGTCACACCAGCGATCGTGGCGTGCGTTTGTGTGGATCGGAAAGTGAACGGCCGGACAGAATGAAATGCCTACAAACATAGTGCATAGACAGTGTAGTTCAAAACTACTGCCAACTAATCAATCAACCATGTTAAGCCAAATATGTTTTAAGGTAAAATTGTACAAGAATAATTGTTTTTTGAATAGCAATATATTATTATCTTCCCACGCAATATTCTGTATTTATTAAATTATAATTCTTTGGACTACATTTATCAAACACACTGTAAAATTGGCCATTGCTCTCAGGTCACAACAACAGTAGAAAGAATAGAGAAAACAAGGGTAACAAGTGCAGCATTGACGTACGGAACCGGTGAGAAAACAAGGGACACGAGTTATGCAGGAAGGGGGGAATGCAACTGGGGATAAAGTTTTTCTGTACACTGTTTCTCGCTTTTCCACTGCATTGTTTCCTCCCAACATACAGACCACGAAAGGGCAGCGGCCGGGTGGAGTGATCGAATGCATGGTAAATGCATCATTGCAAAACCGGTCACAACGTACCCGCCGGTTGAGTTATGTTCTCTTGGTGAGCTATTATTTTTTTTTTACTATTTTAGTTTCATTTTCCTTTGCCTTCATACGCGTACTCACGCAACAGCTTGTGTTACCGCCGACAACAACATTAATGCCCATTATGTGACAGTTACCGTCAAACCATTCCAATCCCGCGTGTGGTTGCTGCTAGTCGTAATTCATTCCTTGAATCATCTGAGCTTCTGAGTAAAGATATAGCTCGCGAATTTATGAGTCATGCTGGAAGGTGACATACGCTAATGAGAACTCAACGATGAATCGTAATGGTCGCCTTAAGTTAACACCGGATATGATGGTGAATAATCCAATTCAAATATAGTTCACTAATATAAATATTGTAAAATCCAATTTGTGATTAGGTGAAGATCCATACTTCCAACGCACAGTAATCCCAATGTGAGGTACTTCATTTCAGTTCTTTAAGGAAACACAAATCAAGCGCGACGAAGCACGTCGCTTTGAATGGTATTGCGCGATAGACAAATCCGTCTCCGAAGGTCACCGAAGTCGCACAAACCGAGATAATGTAAAATGCATTTGTACGCGTCGCCTCCATTGTCTCAACGCCATTCGCCCCACACACTCACAACCTATTTGCTTAACAAACGGTAAACCATGAAGCAATTGGTGCAGTGAGCAGAAGTAATGCTTTCTTATTAACTCTTAACATTCAATTGCTTGACTTAACAATCTACTTTGCGATTATAGCGACTTACTAGACTTATTTTATCACGTAACAAGAGTAGAAGTTATTGTGCGATCGTGTGACTATTACCACGACACTGCTCAGCCGGTCTACTTTAAAAAGTTCTAAGCGTTAAAGTGTCTAATCTTGAGAGTGTTGAGTCAAGCGAAATTAAAAATGGACCAGAAAGATGTTGTTAGGAAGGCAACGTTTCAGACTCACATCCGTCAAAATACGGTAAGCTAAGCAAAAAAAAAACAAGTAGACGACGAGGTCCAACAATTATTTCATTCAATGTTATATCAATTCTTCCTCAATCGGATGTGCTACTGTTACAAAAGCACACGAGTGAAAGATAACCAATGGCAGAAGATAATAAAAGTCGTCTTCAAAACAAACAACTGTACTGTAACCTCTCGCACAAGCCTGGGACGTAACTGTATGGCACGGTAGAGATACCAAAGGAAAGTGTTTCCGGTCCAATGCGGTGACACACTGTGTTCAAATCTCCAGCAAACGTAACCGGATGCTTCGGCGCGACACGTAACGTGGAGAGGAACCCAACCCAACACAAAGCATACAATCGTTCTTGGGCCGGAAAAGATTTGGCCGTTGTTAACACAGTGTCTTTGATTTACGGGAAATGGTGACACACTTTCATTTACTTTAAGGTTTCTTTTTTCCCCCCTGGTGGTCGAGGGAAAAGCATTAGCGAATTCGCGGTGCGCAGGAGGGTTTATATTACTAACTGATACAAAAAAACTCAAACATACTTCTTTTAATTTTATTACTCGAAACACAAACGAGTTGTAGACTCATTTTCCCTTTAGTAAGTAAGTAAACTAAACGGAAGAATTGCACTGTGGATATTGCCACGGGGTTGGACAACTTCAGCACAGAAAGCTCACCTGAAACATATCCGTGTCCGGGTCCTCTTTGTACTCTACGATGACGGCCTGATTGCGGGAGAGCGTGTACGATATGGAGTGCTGTTTGGCGTCCAAGATGGCCTGCGAGGACTGAGGCGACTGTACGATGTAGTGTTTGGAACGCTTGACGCCATTCGATTCGACGCGTTTGTACAGGACGAACTTTGACCGACGTCGGCCACGGTCGCCCTGTGGTAGAAATCCATTATATCTGTAACCGGGAAAAAAAACAAAAACATTAGAACACATTCAGATAAATTCGTGCTGTAAATCGAGTTCCACATACATATTTTGTCTAATATAAGCAATATAAAAACAAATCATCTAAATTTCTTGAAACAAAATACTACCTCGGGGTCGTTACAGGTATATCATTTTACACCTTCAACTTCCAAAAACAAAAAGTCGTCCAATCCGCCAATTCCCCAATTCAGGTTAATGTGTGGGGCACAACGACGGAAAGCGACGATGATGAGGGTTCACGACTTCATTAGCGAGGATCATTTAGACAGCAGAGGAACATTTTGCCTTCCGCCTCTCACATTCGCAACTTCAAACTGGAAGAAATTGTCCAATGAACCGCAGATAACGTCCCTCTTCATTAATCTACCTTCTTTTTTGTGTGTGTGTGCGGGCGCGTATTTCTTTTGCTGTGCTCATTTCACCCGGTTGTGGCGCGCGAGAAAAGGAGCGCGTACCGCAAAAATGGACTTGAAAATGCTATCAAATTACAACGCGTTATGGCCCTGGACGGGTATAGAGTGAGGTGATGAACAATTAATTTCCCCCTTCACCTCTCTGGGATCTTGTGATCCTCTCACCGGCTTCCCTCCATCGACACGATGATTATGCACTGTTTTAAGCGGTGATTGAAAGAATTTAATTAATCTTGACGCTGTAACTGCTTCAATTTTTCGTTACTTCTAACAACCACACTCTAAATTGTCACTGACCAAGGCTGCCGTCGTAACCAGCGTGATGGATTTAACGATCCATAGCAATAATACATTTGACGCTCCAAACGAAAACCAAAAAACACATACAGTCTTCGACTTTGATACCTGCCGAATGATAATTAATGCGTTACAATCTTCAGACCACAGGGTAGTACATTAAAATTGTGTACTGGCAACGAAGGCACACAACGAACCTCGCAAAAGTCGAGCCCATCGGAAGGCATGTCTTCCCTTCGAAACCTTGACTTAGAAATGGCCCGCCGTTACACTTGACCAACGCTGGAACGAATCACAAAACAGTGTGCCGAAATATGTAGCGCAGCAATAACACACAAAAAAGAAGGCACACACGAAACGGGAAGTTAACCCGCCAAAAGACACGAGTTGGTAAAGCGGAGCACATAAAAACCACTGCTACTTCCGCTGTATTTTTGCCGTTTTGCTTCGAATGGCTGCCGGTGGCCGGAATGATGCCTCCCGAATGGTGCTCAACTGAAACGCCACAATAAAAAAAGGCCAATACAAGCGCCGTGCAGAACGAACACAATCGTCAAACGGTCAAGGCTTCTTTAGCAAAATTTCAAACAAAAAAAAACATAATGCTGCCCAAGCATGGATGGACCGCTTGCTTGCTTGCTTGCTGCGATCGATTCGCGGACCCCCGGCACCAACACCTGGCGAAGACGACCGGAACGGCGGCCAAACGAGCAGAGAGACTTGGCGGGCAGGCAAGCGCAACTCTCCGTATTATCGACCGGATGGGTATATACGTTCGACCGTTGGATTATTATTTTTCTCCTTGCTTTTGCAAACGCTCGCCAAACGCTGATGATGGACAAAGAAACTGTTAACCCGGCCACGCGGCAAATGACTGCAGGTTTAACCTTCACTGAATGCCCCAGAAACCGAAAGGAACGAACCTTTTTAGCGCCCCCACCCTATCATTTTTAGTTCGCTACAGCGGCAGCATCGGAAAAATTTCACATCAAATTTGTAAGAATTTTATGCTTTTGTTTTCAAATGTTGTTCTCTTGTTTCATGATACTTTTCAAAGGTTCTACTTTAATTGTTTTATATTCTTTTATTATTTCCTTATCGTACTTACTACTTTATTTTCATATTTTATTATTGTAATTTCTATAATTCCTTTCTATTTTCTGTACATTAGTATTCTAGTCTCTGTTCTGGCTTTTCATTTTTCATTTTTTCCACAGTTTTTCTTCCCTTCTATAAAATGTTTTATATGTTCGATAAATATAACCCATACCGTATCTCTTAATCATTATCAAAGTGTTATTAATATTGTAGAACTTTTGTTATTTATTAACAAACTTCAGTAAATACACAAAAACACACAAAATTTTAGTAAAAAATAAATCTTTTACAACCTTGCTACAGCCTCGTAAATTCTACACTGCTCCATAAACTTGTATAAATCATAGATAAAGAAAAGACGATGGACAGCATTAAACACTTTAGAAATCTGTGCTATGTTAAGCATGTTCTAGCAAAATTGAATATCTATTTGATTTGCATTACTCATTATCCTTGCGTTACTTAGCAATTGAAGCGTGCGTTAATGGAAGTTTGCCTTCAATGAGTAATGTAAACATTATGCATTAAACATTAACATACACTTTATTAACTTTCCTTTTATAACAAAAGTATTTATGTTTTCTATTATCACTTTTAACGAACAATTGACGCACAAGACTATTAACTAATTATTTGAGCTAAAATTTTCCGGCAGAACTTGTAAGCAAAGTATCGATCCAAAGGTAGCCATCATCGACCACATCAGGGAGGGTTGTCTGTGATAGAAGAAGGTCATACACATCATCTATCACATCCTTGCCCGACGTGACATGTGACTGGACATCAGCCCTCCCGACTGCGCACCCACACACCGGCATCATTGAGACGCTTACACACAATCACACACCAGCACAGCTGGGGTTTTCCCTTTTTCTCTGCAAGAAGCAGCCACCGAGACACCAAAGAGTGGCAAAGATCCCTAAGCGAGCGGGATCAATTTCATCCTCTTCCACCGCGGGCTGTCACCCAGAGGAACGCAGATTAATGAAACATAAATTGGGCCCAGCAGCTCGTCTGCGGCAAAGATGGGCTTGACAAACCTCGTCCATTAGTACAGTTTGTGCTTCCCCATTCCGTTCCACGCAGAATTCGATACTTTCGACCAACTATCGGCGCTGGACATTTATATAGGAGCAGCACCACGTCGTGTGTGTGTGTGTGTGTCCCCGCTAACGCATTTAATGATATTTTGTATGCTAACCGTTCCTTGAACTTTCTTCATCAGAATTCATTCGTTGCGGACCGATTTCGAGCGGTGAATCTGTGGCCTTTCTTCGAAACACGGTCAAAAGCAGCGCTGGCATGATGACTGGAAAAAAGATCGATCCTTCATCAATTCGTACGCTCGGCCGTGTTTGTGGAGTTCGCTTCATCAAGATTTATATTTTCCACGTTCGTTCTTATGGTCGGACCCGTCCCGTTCGAGGCATTTTTAATTTCTACAGAGATCCTCCCCGGACGGACTGTCCAGTCGTTCGTAATCAACCGCAAATCGTTACAGCATCCAGAACAAATTAACTTCAGTCCGCTAACACTATTATTATTAATATTATTACTAAAACCGAACGAAATCTGTTGTTTTGAGAAATATGTTGATAAATACATCAACTCCATATGTACAAGGATGTATAATAAATTACCCCTCTGGCATTATAACATCACTACCAATGCATAAAAAAAACACCGAAAAACGCACATTAATTAAACAGCAACAGGAAGATTTAAGCTACACAGGGCAACAGATTTTCAATAAACGATACCACTTTTTTTTTGGTAAATAGCTTTAACGGCTCGACCTACCCCATTTCTCGGAAAACACAAACATAGCCACCATAACAGCCTAAATTAAATTTAGTATAAGCAACCTTATCGCTCCACCAAAATCTGTAAAACGAGTTCTGTCTCGCGCGCTCAAACAGCGTCTTTAATTTATTTTTATGTGTTCTCCACAGCGTCGTGTCTATCCAAGCATTGCCACGGGGGTATTGCTGTGCCCCAACCACGTATGGCCCGTAGACGACGCGCACACAGCACAGCAAAAGCCATATAAACACATATCTCCAGAGGCTCTCTAACTACGCCATAACTTCAGCATCCCGTCTTCGGTGGATCGCACCCTAAAAAGGCGGCCCTGAGCAGAAGGGGCTTTGTCGGATACCAACCTCTTCATCGAGGTCCATAGAACGATGGAGGTTTTAGAAGCACGAGCAGAAGGTACGTAATATTGAATGTCCCTCGGTGATGTATTAATGAAGCCAGGCTATCAGTCCACCGGTAAGACTCACTATACTACCGTCTGTTTCTTGATTATGTAGCGCCAATCGGGAGTCCAACGTTCGACAAAACCTTGACAACAAGAATATTCGTCTAATAAAGCAGGGAATGCAATCGTTCGTATACTGAATGTCATTCATTACGAATATCCACCAATAAATCGTCAAAAACATAATTTCAGTAAGGAAAGGGGTAATAAAAAAAACGTCTCCAATGCTCTCTAGAATCTCCACAATACACTCCGATTTAAATTGTAAAAACCATAAGTTTTGAATTCTTTCTAAATACAAGCAGAATGTAAAGCATGAATGGACAACAGATTGTATTGTAGCACCTTCATCACAGTTTACATAAAACACGCGATTGCCGACTGCGTACGCACCACACAATCTTGACACGGTAGAATTGCTAGACACTTTAATTGTCAAGCCGCCTCCCGATGGCAGCCACATTCAAAGCATAAGAGATGGATACCGAGAATAAAAGGGTTTACAGATCACGAATTGTTTGCGCGTTTTCAAGTGATCTTACGTGGTAAAGATCACTCACGTCTTCCTTCCACCGGGCGTCGGCTTCAGCGGGGGGGGGGTTTTGCCTGCAAACCAAACACCGGCAACAATGTGGCAGAGAAGAAGCAAAGCAAAACACCACGCTTCAACATAAAATTAATGCCAGCCAAAACTCGAAAAACCCGACGGAAAAGCAACATTTGTTGTAGGGAAAACAAAATCAACCTAAACTTCCGATGCTCGAAGATGAATTAAAACATTTACTGGCAGATTATTTCGAGCTTCAAGCTTCAAACTGAACTGACCGCAGTGTAAAAACATCCTACGCCTACCATACACGCCTTGGAGAGCCCTACATCCTGCCCCTACCACCCTTAGAAATCCAAGGTTTAGACTCAATGAAAGACACCGATTCATTCGCTTCCCAATCCCGACCATCCCGCGGACGGTCTGTGACGGCAACAACACGACGCCGTACACATCATCTCGTGTCCACCATACTGACTGACAGAGAGGCCACGGGGAAAAAAACGGCACACACGAAACGAAAGAACTTTAATGGATGATTTTGGTAAAGGCAGCAAACTCCACTGTTAAAGGTGGCTCACGGGGAAACATGTGCACGGAAACAATGTTTCGGTCACTTCTCGGTGTAGTTTTGTTCTACCTTTTTTTTCCTTCTTCCACCCGGTAAGGTAGATCATTAGTGTGATGGGAACACCACAGCAGTTGGACAGGATATAATTTGGTACAGATAAATTAATGGTCAATTTTAACAAGCTTTTTTTATACACTGTGCCGAAGTTTGTACAAAAGTTTTATTCATAATCAATGATTATTGGATGGCTGTTATTGGGTAGCGCAAAAATAGCATTTAGAACAATTGACCGATTTCGTGAAACAAAATTATAGACGCACATCCCGATAAAGCCGGCAAGCATAATATATTTATTATGCCGGGTAGAGAAATTTTAGGCCAAACCATTGCTTCGAATTCTATATCATTGCTTTTCTCAAATACCGTGATCTTGACAGCAATCGAAAAAGCAAATGATTGCCTTACCAAACAAATCCCACCCCAGACAGACACATTCCTTCTTTTTCCTGCTGTGCACGATTTTACCGAGCCCTCGGGGGGTGTTGTTGGTGGCAGCAGACACACGGGCTTAGGGATTAACCGGCCGGCAAGCTGATGAACTTTGAAGCTTTAACATTTAACACCAGCGGAGAACAAAACGTTCAACCTTTACTCCGCCATTTGCGGGACCTACCATCACCACTGCTTCTTCGTCGATGTCGAAAATGGGCAATGGCGTAATCAAATAGAGAAACTAATGCTCCCCACTTTCGCTTCGAAACTGGCCGCCATACTGGCGCGATACAGCACAGAAACACATTCGAAACCATTCGCTTTTTTCTTTGTGTCGTTGAATGTCTAATACACCGATCGGAAAAGTGACGCTTCGTAATGTCGGAAAAAGCACACGATCCATTATTCTGACTCGAGGGAGGGGAACTGTACTGCCAAGACAATCGGTGCCTACACCTCGCAAACGTTATTTGCCGGTGGTACAAGATATTCCCTTTTCGTGTACCAGACCGTTAGATGCGTTGGCATCGCGGAAAATGGCATTCATCATTTTTTTATCACGGTCAGTAGAGCACGCAGAGATTGGCACTGCTTAGAGCACGCTAACTCGCAGACGTTGCAGAATTTCCAATCAAATTCCAAAAAAAAAACACGCACGCACCCTGAACGGGCGCTATCGAAACATCGTGTTGAGCGCAAACGGATGAACTTTGGAAATGGAGGAACACGAAAATATATGCTCCCTCCCAACCCAAACGATGGATTTCGTCGGTAGAAAGGGAAAATCATAAATTTGAAAAATAAACCCCTTTGCCGGTTAAAAACTTACCCTAGTATCACGAGTTCTCCATATCTCATCCGCGGTTTATCGGTATCTGCATCGCTCTCC
Source organism: Anopheles moucheti (assembly GCF_943734755.1). Lineage (NCBI taxonomy): Eukaryota > Metazoa > Arthropoda > Insecta > Diptera > Culicidae > Anopheles > Anopheles moucheti. Next base: position 29,075,699 of record NC_069140.1, read on the forward strand.
GTAATTATCGGAGACTCTGTGCCGTCAGTTCTGGAAGGTAAAAGAAAATAGAAGAAATATTATTTTATTAGTGCATCTAATGGTATTGGAAATGTCGAACATGACCAGAAACTAATATCGCAAAGAACACAACAACAGTCAGCAACTAATGTTGGCCACCACCATCATCCACCTTTCATAATAGTCGCCCGCCAGCATAACCGACCACGCCACGCCGTTGCCGCGAGACGCATTTAAAACAAAAATTTCGCAAAAGCCCACAACCGACCGTTTGGGGGGTTGGGGAAGGTTTCTCACGCAACTCGGCGGCCCTGGGCACGGTGGCGGCTTTCTAGACATGGCCGTACGCCGCACAAACCAAACATCACGAAGGGCTCTCCCCGTGTTCGCGAAACCCGCATAATCACCACCGTCCGGCGTTCGGCAAAACCCGTCCCCGTCCCCACTGGCGCACCAGGAAAGTCGCACTCCTGCGCCCTCTGCTGGAAAACCGCGGTTGGCCTTCAAAAGACGTGAGTGCGCGGCCGAAGAAAAATCGTAACAGCAAGGAAAGCCAACAAGAAAAAAAAGGAAAGTACGCTCGTTCTCGTTTTGAAAGCATAACAATAAATCATTGCTGCAAGAACACCGTTTTGCACCACGCGCAAATGGCAAATAAAAGATGACCCATAGTATATGGATGACGAATTGGTGCAAAATCAGCGCGAAAGAAAACTCAACCCCGGAAATCACCCCGGGAAATTAATTATTATAAGCTTATTATTGTTTATAATATTGTATTTCTCTTTCCCTCAAAAGGACAGCAGTAGTTTAGTGATGATGGTTCCGTGATCTTCGGACAACACTACTGATATCTAATCACAATCGAAGAATTTTCTCTAAACGCCCAAGTATAGGTAGGTTTCAGAGTCCAAACTAAAGCAAAAATCCAATCCAGAATGTTTGGAAAAAGGAAAACCCATGATATTTATTAACACAAAATAAGCAACATTCATCACAAATCACCGACTATGCGTAAGTAAATTTCTATACCTATCGAAGGTCTAACAATAGCTCAGACGAGACGAAAATCGAGCCAGGGAACAGATTTCTTCGTGGAGGAAGCAGTCCAAATAATAATCCGCCCGCTTTCCAGATGCTTCGTACTGTATCTCACAGCGTAACATCTTGCTCCTACAACCACCAACATAATATTCATCAACTTCATCATCATCGTCATCATCCCCAGCATCGTTACGATATGGCCGCGGGAAGCTAAACTCCGCTAGAGGTCTTACACCGCCCGCCTTCTTACAAGTAAAGCAACACAAAACACCCCAAACCGAAGAAGCAAAATGCCACCAGCAGCGGTTCAAGAGCCTTTTGGGGGAACTTCTTGAGGGAATCTATTTATGGGATTGCAGAAAAAAAAATCATGTTTCAAACCGTGTACAGAAGGAGGGAGAGAGAGAGAGAGTAGCCGAGTGCGTGATCCATCGATGAGACAGCTGTCACGCACCGTAGGCCAAAGGGTAGAACATTTCCTGCCATACTTTAGCATGGGTATAGTACGTGCGGATGCCTCATGGATGACCATATCGACCCAGAACGGTAGAAACAGCAAGCAGAACGATGCTCACATATCTCTTGAAGTTAGGGTCGGCGATCAAGATAAATCGTCTGATATTTGCTTTGATTCATGTTCATGTGGATATGCTTGGAAATATTAAAATGCTAGAAAACATAAGAGAAGCTACTTTTTTATAAATTTAAAAACAGAAATAAATATTGCATTGAAAAGCCCCTCGAATTTTAAATTAAGAACTCCATGAAACTCCAATAATTCGGATCGATCATCACACGTGCCTGTCGAGTGGTTTATGCATTTCTTCCACCGATCGTTACTCTATTTTGAACCTTCGTTCAGTGGCTACCATCCCGCCCCCAGTGGCCATCAGCTCGTGAGCACATCACACGTGCACATTTAGCCCCTCCGCACACAAAGATTAATGTGAAAGTTCAGTGACACCTAGTGCTGGCTGGCAATGACGCGCAGAAGAGTCAATCGAACGACGCAACATCACACCACACCACCATCCATCCACAGCATGCAACCGCTTAGAACGACAACTTTAAACAGTTCTTCTTCCCGAAGAAATCATTTCCAACACGACCGTATTCCGTAGGTCGAAGAAAATAAGAAAAAAAACAGTATTTTCGTTACTGCTGCCGCATTTTCACAGCTCCCACCCAAAAGGGCGCCATTTGTCGACAGTAGATGTGTTCTCGGGCGCGGTGTGTGGTGGAAGAACCATTAAATCCCTAAACAAACAAAAATACATTCACATACAACGGTTGTGAGGCGGCTAATGTAGGGTGGTGGCAACTGCGACATCACATCGATTTCGACCATTAAAGGTGGTCTCTCTGCAGTGCTTTTTTTTCTTTAATATCATCCATCCAACACAGGGGTAGGGTGGGGAGAAATGAAGAAAATTGGAACATTTTATTGATTTCCGAACCGTGGCCTATCTCTCTGCCCTGTTAACGGAAGGGAGTGTTTTATTTGCGTTGGTGTTTAAATACAAATGCGTTCCATGTTAGCCATGTCAACCTCAGAAGTAGAATATGTCATGACCAAACGTTTCAGCTTAGACGAACAACTGATAATCAGAATGAAAGGTAGTACACACTGATGGTGACTGGACTTGGCGGAAGGACAGCCCCGCATGAACCAGGAAACTCCTTCAAACGACATCGCAAACCAAACACTCGTATCAGCTGTTAATTACTGCAACGACACAACAGCTTGCATTCATTGGAAGCGTTAGCGAGGCGTCACAGCTCCCTTTGGCGCTTTCCCGGCAGTGACGGCGTACGTCACCAGAGCCGTGACAGCAACCACAACGCAATCCGCCAGATGAGGAAGGGGTCCTCCCAACACCAGAAAATCCGATACCAGAAAATCGTACGACGTGAAATATTCACGCGATGGAAGCAATGTGTTCTCTTCTTGGTGAAGGTTTAATCGATTACGAATAATGCTATGCACGATCAAGAATAGGACCATTACAACCATTCTCTCTTAAACACACACACACGCGCGTACACAATCATGGCAGTAGTTTAATGCGAGCACTACTAGGCACTCGATAATTACCAGTCACGAACGCAATCAGTACTTTCAGCGAGTGTTCCCACGCCACCTCCCTTCCCATTTATGCCTCAAAGGAGTTTCGCGTCGAAACCTGTCTGGACTGGCACTGATCACAGCCACCCCACACACACACTAGAATCAGCTCGTAACCAGCAGCTGATGCGGCAAAACTACACTCAACAGCCAGTTGACGTCAACATATGGCTCACTGTGTGCCGCCCAACATCAACGCTCAACATCTCCAATCGGAACACATTGGGCTGACGCTTGATTGTTGCAACCGATATCTTGATATCCCCCTGCACCGGGCGTGCGCCGATCATCAGGTCCAGAAGCGATCGCGACGCATCGGTGTAACACTGCATGCGCATCGCATCATCATGTTGATGTGCGATGAATCGGAGAGATCGCAACGCTATCAGCGGAAATGCTCTGCCGGTGTTGAAATTAGAACTACATTGCAGTGATGCAGCGCACCGCCGATGTGCTGATGTCGTGAGATTGCAGTAGGGGCTAAAGTCGAATCGAAACCCGTAGTACATTGTTGGGAATCTTGTCGGAGCATCTTGCCTGTAGGAACTTCAAATCAAAACAAACGGCATCGCGCATTGCACTCAGCGTGAATGTTATCAACGCAAGTCTTCACATCTTCATTTAATATGTACATTGGGATTTCTCAAACTAAAAACCTCAACAAAAACACACTCAGCTTGTGATGTTAAAATCCCACAAAACAAAAACTTATTTAAAAATGTTTTGCTGCATGTTGCAACATTGTAACACATCCAAGTTAATCCGTCAAAAGGATAAAGTTCACTGATAAGAAAACCTTGCGATAGAGAAAGAAAAGAGACAATCCACGAGGTTCAATTACTTTTTATTTAGACAAACACTTAACGTCAATTAATGCCTCAGTTCCAATCCGCGCCCCGGGGATGTTAGTGTTCCTATCTAGATAAGGAACGGCATGTTGCGTCCGTAACCGGTTGAGTTGATCTTAGCCCAACACGAGACGGTCTGATAAAATGCATTCACCGCGCATTATCACTGCACCACAGTGACGCACACAAATGGGTAAACAGTGCTCTTCAATTAAAGCCCACGCCCAGACGCAGCCGTCTTCTCTCGCGAACATGCCACAAGTGTTGTCACACATGCAAACCGTGGTTCGGGAACAAAGATGATGGCGACCTCACAACGCGAGGACAAAACGTTCAATGAGGAGGCTTCGTGTTTCCTTACAAAAGCTCGACACTCGACGCCAAGGCGAGACGTTGTTACATCAGCCACGCTTATTCGGTGTACTGAATATGCTCGCGATAGTGATAAGAGCAATCAGCAGGGAAGTGGTTACACAAAACAGGGGGAACAATCAGAGGGGGCTGATAATTCTCTTAAGTGCAGCAAAAATACCAAAACCCAAACAGACGCACACACAGACTCAATCAACAACGTGAGTGACGCCACGCGCACAGTAACCTTCCCGTACGAAAGAGGACATTTTGCGGAAGCAAATGGAAAACCCGCAAGCCGATGACACTCCAGCATTCTAGCCCCATTTCCTTTTTCTCTTTCCGCGCTGCCCATAGACAAAACAAAGCGCCAAGTCTGTCGTCCAAGCTTGTCCTTGGTTCTTTGTTTGGCCCTTTTTTGCGACTGCGGTTCCAGGCCACAGGCGAGACGCCATAAACTGCGCAATAGTCGCTAAGCATTAGCTAAACATACAACACAACGGCGCGACAAAAGGTTTATTTTTGCCACAGATTCTTCTGCCACCGATGATCGGTAGCCGTGTCATGTGTGCGGCAAAGCGGTTCGGATGACAAAATCCTCGAAAGGCGTGTGTATACGTGACTTCAAACTCAAAGAACCGTATTGGGCCCTCAAGAACGATTCTCCAACATATTCCAGCACACCTTCACCTTTTATGTCTAATTACAATCACTTAGCCACATCACGTCCGTGCCGGGTTGCAGAGTTACCTTCGCAAGCGTATGAGCTGTCTAGAATTCCAAATCACCTCAACGAGATCAACGATTATGTCGCTTCTTTTTCTTGTTTCCGCCACTCTTCAGTCAGTACGTTCTGCACCAGAAACAAAACCAGCTCACAGCAGAAGCACGGTACCGTACAGATGAGATGTGGTTTGATTGCAGTTTTCGGTTAGTGTTACTCGATTCCGGTTTCAAACACACCAAAAAATTAGAGCTAATTATTCAACATTCTCCTTTTTCGCAAATCGCCTTTACCTTCGAGCGTATAGGTGCGTGATTCTGGCATGATTTCCGAAACGAAGATTGGAAAAAAATCTTATCCCCCCGTGGCCTAATTTACAACATTGATGATGGGATTTTGGTTTTGCTTCAACTGATACCTGATACAACGTTGACCTGATTACACTTGTTTGGTTCTGTGAACCATCTCTGAGTGTTTGGTGCGTATTTTAGTTAGAGCCTATAGGCTGCAAACCGTAGATCCCCAATTGTAATAATCATGGATGGGTCTTAAACTTCACAAATACATTTATAAAAATAACATCAGCCTAAACGCTACAAGAACTGCAACACGAAACCGACAGATTATCTATAGAGACTTTAGGCCAATATTATCGATGGCTAGGGAATTTAACAGATTGTCTGAACAATTCGGTTATAATATGAGCATAACAGCATTTATAGAACATCTGCGATTTGTTTTATAGCAAATTCATGTATTCGTAATCGACTTTAAAACTTTGAAGTTGATGACTTTAAAATTGATAATGTTACGTTACCAATGAACATTGGTTGCCTTGTCCTGTTTCATTTATGCTTATTTCTGGTGGACTATGTATTTAATAAATTTCAAATATCAAATGTATCTAAATTAAACCAATAGTAATTACCTGGAGAATAGCGTTATTTACAAGATCTTTAAAATAAATATAGGGACATCATCCTGGGGAGTCCAGGAATTCTGAACTAAAACTTGCTGACAATTCTTAACTATTTTTCACTTGCTAGAACTTTCGCATTAAGTTCTCGAGCAATAATTCCACCTCAAACTCCTCTAGCGTCATAACGTTTAGGTGCGCAATGTCCATATACCCACATACGCGCACGCTCCGATGCTTCAAACCCATATAGCAAACGAAAACTCAAGGGAAGTTCTGTACCGAGGGAGGCAGACCGGCAATGAAACGATCTCCATCCCTAACCGTGCTGCCCTTTTCATGATCGAGCGCGCTCTCAATCTCACCAGCTCTCTCTCGTGTCGAAAACATGGCGGGAGAGAATTTGCCCTCAGAAAGGGTTTAACGACCGCACGGGCAAAACTGTTCGAACGACGCCAACTGACGCCCTGAGTGTGTCGGAGGGCAGAGTGTCGTCGCCATAAATCCACCCGCGTATGCCATAGACCCAGATGAATGGCCTGAGCCGAGCAGCTTGCAATGTAGGAGAGTGCGGAAGGACAAAGAAAAACAATAACAGAATACAGGAAGCAAAGAAAGCAGGAAGTAAGTTGAATTTCATCAAAAAAAAAAACCATCAGACAGACGAGTAAATAATTACATACTGTTTAGAACTGGGATCTCAAGTTGGGGAAAGTGTCGAATGTCAAAAAAAAGGTTGGAATCCAGGAAAATCATTCACCACACGCATATAACCACTACAAAAGAGACGATAGTCTGATAAGATATCTAACAGATAAGAAGATAGCAGAGGTAATAATAATTGGAATAATCAATAGTAAAGCAACTTATAATATCAGAAACGCTATTTAAGTACTACATTTCCTAAAATTCTTGATGTCCATCCACTCGAATAAGAATAATGTCGACTTTTACAAACTAATAGTTTCCTGCCAATTTTGCATCTAGTTACAATATTTATAGGTAAGTTAAATGTGTAATTCAATCACATCAAACTCACCAAAGGTTTCCCCTCTCACGCACACACACACATACACGGATCGATACGTTCAGCAGCCCAATTTAACCATCAAAAGCCAGCTCCAGTTGTTGGACCTCTAACGTACCGCATAAATACACGGCGATACACATATCGATCGATAATGATTGTTTTGGCTCCGATGGCTTGTACCCGGGGACCCGGGGACAGCTAGACCTCAGCAGAAATGTTGGACCATCGATTGAACTTGACAAAAGTGAGGCATCAGCACCACCACACACACACACACACGGTTGGCCTCATTTTTCACTGACCACAGCGCCGCGCCACAAAGAACACACGCGTGTATAGCATTCGTTGTTGGCAACAGTGCCAGCAGCAGCAGCTGCCGCCCGGTTCAGCTGACGAAGCCATCAGGTTCAGAAGGCACAAGGGGGGTTTTTGGTATATGTGTTTTTTGTCTTGCTCGGCGATAAAAAGGGTCAGGCCATTTTTTTGTGCGAACGAAAGCAACTTTTTCTTCTATCGGAAAAATGGAAAGACGTCGCTGCAAAATTCATTTCACCTCTTTGACGGGACGGAGTTCCGTTTTGCCGGCGTTCGCGCTCAGTAAAACTAAACGAAATGCAGCCAGCCATCGTCGCCGGGCCAGATGACGATATTTATGCTACGCTTCACAGAGCACAGTCACAGGGGGAAGTGGCTGGTTGGTAGTGGCTCCAACCCCCATCGAGTTGCAGCAGAACCCCCCAGCAGCAGCTGCTGGACGGATGTTTTGCGGTTTGCCACTAACCAGCAGCATTACAAATTAAGCATTTGAACGGCCTCTTTAACAAAAAAAACCCCGCCTCGAATCGGTACGGTACGCCGATACCGCATGCTCTCCCAGGGAAGTGCGGTGTGGCCAAACTGATGTAAAAATGAACGTTGAAATAAAAGGAAAAATAAAAGTTTGTCATCTGCTGTGCAAAAATGAGGAGAATGCGCCACACTTGGCTCCGGGTTTGTCCATGAGAAATGAAACCCGCAAAGACGCAACACAGCTGACAGAGCACTTGCGCACGCATTGCCATGGGAAAGGTGGTGGTGGTGGTGGTTGTGTGCACAAAATGTGCTGCCAAACGCAGCTGGTTAATGGCTGTATACACGGGTACACGAAATGGGCAGGTGTTTGGCTGTAAAATCGCCAACCGATAATTAGTCGAATATATTATTGGCTGATGATTACAATTACATTTTAAAGCCTTAAAGCAAACAACAACAACAAAAGGGGAAATATAAAACATATCCACTCGAGTAAAGGACTCTATTTTTCGTTTGAACTAACGTTAAATTAACTTAAAATAATTGGGCAAGGTTCGGTGAAGTCATTCTCCTTCACGCAGGCTTTTTGTTTGAAGCGAATTCTTCGTCAATAATTAAAATTAATTTTAGATACCCATCATCATCATCATCATCTTCCACCGAGCGAACGTTTATTGCCGATAACGTCGATAAATTAATTGCCGGTTTATAATAGAGGCAGTAAAATTTAACACACGCGCCAAACAAAGGAGCGACCTCGCGGTGTGTGTGTGTTACACCTATAGCGCCTTACCTATACCGCTCTCCTGAGGTGCGCTGGTTATATATGGAAGATGATTACATGATGTCATTGATGATGAAATACTTTAGTGCAAGGTTCTGAAAATTCTTAGCAACATTCCAAAGATTGCAAAGACCACTAATTGCACCCTACAGCCCTTGCCTGTGGTCGTGCCATAGTGTAATGTTCTTTCGAGAACAATTTATTTGTTAAAAATTATTGATCCCGCTGGTTTCCGTGCTCTGCGTTATCATTTCAGCTTTAATCCCGCAATGATGCAATCGTTGTGCAGGAAAATGGAAAATGGCTGCGCCGTATAAAGTGTGAGCACCCGTTTTCAGAAATGTTAGAAAAATCGTGTCAAACTCGTGCACCAACACCAACAGCAGCAGGTGATGCATTTCTTCCTCACTTTCGACCTCGATTGCGTGTTTGGAGGTACACTTTTTCCCCCATTTCCTTTTACAGCTTGATGGTTTAATCTGACCAACCTGGTCTGAGTCATCCTCGCCGTGTACCGAAGCCATAATACGTCATCTTCCGTGACAGCTGGGGCTGGGTCCGTCATGCGAGGTAAATCTGAAACCTCTCTTTGCATGAAATCGCTGCTGGCAATCTGGTAACTCCCGTTGGGAATCGTAAAAAGGGACCACTAAATGTTTCTACCTCTTACATTCTTACTGCTTACTGCAATAGCTGGCAAATTGCATGAACGAGCTGCAGCCGGGCATAAGTACTCTAGCCACCGTCTTTATTAGCTCACATTAGGCATCATCATATGCCCTTGAACAAAAAAAACCAATTGCGAGTGCGATTGCAAAGCCATCGCTTGAGTCATAAGCTCTACGGCCATTGCGTTCTAATGCCATAAGGAAGTACTTCTACTTCACAAACCGAACGCTTCTACACCGAGGCGCACTCGGTGTCCAAGGTTTATCTTGGAAAACATTCATTCCGTGATAGCTTGCATTTCTAATCACAAACAATCAACCGATCGATGGGTTTCCGGTGGATGCAAAATAATGGGCATGTCATAAATACGTTACGAAGGTCCCTGGTCTGTGTGTTGACCAACAACGCATTCACGTGCAGATAAGCGCAAAGCCACATCGAGGAGCTATCGAGGGATTTACGGTTGGAAGGCTCGAAGATTGTTGTCGATAAGAGAGAGTCATTACGTTCAACGAGGTTTTTACAGGATCTATTTGGGTCTAGCCTTCAAAAACAATGGCCTTTATCAATGTCCAGCAAGCTACAAAAATAGATTTACAGATCCCTCAGAAATACGTTTGCGAGAGGTCATAAACATTCTCCTGCCATACTCCACAGGAATTCCATCTTATCGATTCTAACCTGCACCCAACTTGATGCGTTTCATTTATGGACGAAGACCGGGACCGACAATACGAATCTCCATTAGCTTTCCGCCGATGGGTTTTGTTGCCGACTTTCACAACATCTTCCGAATGGTCGATTGATTCATCACGAAGGAAGCTTATGCTATTATCATCATCGCATGTGCCTACCCACACGTATTTCACCTTTCTGGAGCATGGAAACCCTCCCCCATTCCTAGAACACATGAATAAAAATCCATCCTGCGCATTGTTGCTACATCTCCAAATTGATTTGGGTCGACGCGCGCCTTTTATTGCACGATACACATTCCCATTGTATCGGCACAGATATTGCTTTCGTTATTAATTACAGCTGCTGGGTTTGCCATTTATCCCGGCGTCCGCATTGCTGTGTGGTACACGCATACTCACTCTGGGTGAGGTGATAAATTGAGTCAATTATAAGACTGCCACAATCACGTATCAACATCCTTCCGAGCTCTGCAGAATAGCTAAAGCTTCTACCAAGATTGATCTAAATCTTAACTTTCTTCAGTATTTTGTCTTAATTTCCGAATTAAATCTTAAGACATAAAATTAAAGATATTCAATATAATGTTTCAATATTCAACCACAACAAATTATCAAAATTAATACTCTTTCGATGTTTGGCAATTATTTTTTTTTTTTGTTAGAACGGCCTGGCCGTATCGACTTATTTTACCACGTAGCCGGATAGTCAGTCCTTGCTACGGGGGATTGGTCCGGATGGGATTTTGGTCCAGGCCGTTCGTGTGAAGACCGGCTCCGCTACCATCATGCCACCGGGCCGCCCCTTTGGCAATTATAATTATTCAAAAAATAAATAATAGGTAACTATTTTTACAACAGTTATATTAAGAGTATTATTTAGGTTCATGAAGATTTTATATCAGCTGCCGCCAATAGTATCCTTACAGAATATAAGAAATGCAAGAAGATCGTGTTGGGTATTTGGAGGGTCTAGTAGCAAAGGGATAATCTATTATGAGCTATTACCAGAAATTCCAATACGTTATTTGTATTCTTAATTGATCAATTGCTTTATTAACTTAAGTAAATGTAGAATCTGAAGGAAAACAAATTTATCCAGACCCAAAAAAACTATTAATAAATGTACGATTATTTTAAAACAAACTGTTGGAATAAAATGATTTGTTAGATCTCTTTTTCAACTGTAACAAAACCTGGAGTCTCAATCCGACAGTTTTACAACACTGGTCAAACAGCAGATGATCGCCAGCATCCCCCCAACCCATGGTACGTTCTTTTCCAAACTTCCACTAACAAATTACGCCCACAGTGGACACCCATGCATGTTCTATTCCGTCACATATTTACGCCCCCATGTCGGCATGTCCATTCGGGCCGTAGATTGTTTGCACGTGTGCCACATTTCCATTTCCTTCGAACTGCCGGCTTTCTATTAAATTGAATCCAGCTAAACACATCATCGAAAGCATTTGCTTCGGTCGGGGTTTCGTCGATGGATGTGGAGGACCGGGCAAGACACGCAAATCGTACCAGTGAGATTATGAAAACGGAGAGCACAACTGGGCACCAATATTAATTGGAAGACAGTAGAACAAAATTGCAGCCAATGTGCGATGCTTGGGACGCTATGCCGATTGGCAAAATAAACGACCATCAATTGATTTGTAATTGCTGTAACGGTGTGTGCTATGGCACTGTCTGCTCTTGTCTGCTGGTGTCTGAGTACACCTGCAAGTATAGTGCGACAGTTCCTGATGCAGATTCTGATGCAGATGTCAAATCTTCCGTACTGATCATGCAATCAACGAAACTACTCACTCAGAATGAATACGTTCAACTACTAAATTAAAGAATAATTATAACAAGCTATGACGTTCTGTATGGAAGGTAATCAAATACTGAGTCGAACTGTAGAACACAATTTATTATCAAAACCTGAAACTCTTTTCCTAATTACAACACCGCGTGTCTTTTACATCCGCCATCTATAACATTAGTCACAGTTCATAGGTATTACCACGAAACTATTGATTAGTTTTCCTTATCAAAATACTTGAAAATTATAAACCTAACTCTTCGGTACTGTCCTATGAACTATGGACAAACAACGGAAGGAATGGAAAACTGGGTACGAATCTAATCTAAGCTCTCCAAGCATTTACCCATCCAACTGTTTGATTATGCTTCATCGAGCATAAGTTGGTCCTTAGGATTCGTCCAGAAAAGGGGCAATTTCATGAAATAGTTGTTACCATGAAGACACCGACCGTTGCCGTACCAGCCACCGAGCGAGCAGAGGGGTCTATGCCCTACTGTTAGCAAGCTGTAGCCGTTCAATCCTTGTGGAGGCTATTCTAGAAGCGTTCACCTCAAATCATCTTCAATCGATCGTCAATTGCTTAGCAATAGTAGATCGCTTAAACATCCGTAACTTATTACTTTCATACACAACAACTCCCCACATCAAAGCGGGGCCGGCCGGAACAGTTTCTCTGGGAGATTCAAGGATTGTGCTCTTGCAGGCACAGAATAAAGGGTTTGTTGCCATTTACTGCCTCCCCATTTGTCTGGTGCTGGCCCTGATACTGGCCAACTCCGCCATAAAGAGGAGCGCGAGATCATCCAATGTTTCGCTAATGAACGCATCATTATCGCACCACTCGTATTTCCTGGCGCGACGACACGGCGCACACCACTGACATCATCTGCCGCATTAAGTATTTATGGTGCACGCTTTACATAAGACACCGGGGGTCCGGGCAATAGTAAAAGGAAAGGGGGGAGTGTTTCAAACGACGAAACATTTGTCGCATGCATCGTGGAGCAGCAGCAGTAGTAGTAGTAATAGGAAGAAATGGAGAAAAACGAGCGCCTCAATTCTAAGGCGAGCACACAGCTGTTTTCATTCGGTCGTTGACAATTAGAATTTGCCTTTGGGGCTAGAAGAATGTTCGTCCGAAACACGTTGCAATAAAGGGAACGTATATTCTGATACGAATTTTAGTGGCGTTTTTGTTAAGTTTTGCAATATTTGATCACAAAACAAGTAACGCTTTGGGCCAATGAGACCGATGCTAAAAGCAGCTGTTTCGTTTACAAGACAAGAAAAACAGATGATATCACAAACAATCATTACCACGCCATGATTTTTTTATCTGTTTTTAACTAAACCTTTTGAGATCCCTTGAGACGCTGATCAGTAAAGGTTAAATGCATAGCGTTGGAAGGAACATTTCGACTTTTATGTCACCCACCGTACACACACGCCGCATAGATTATAATTAACGAACAAAGGGTAAATTATTCACATGCAAAACAGTTTCAACCTTGACCACACACGACACGCCGCGACACTACGGACCAGAGACTAGCGTCATTTTCCCGTTCCGACACAATCAATAATCAATGCAATCGTTAACCCTTCGTTCCCGGTGGCACTTACATCCGCGGCCGTACGAGACAGTGGCGCCCTAAAAGGGCTAACTATTTAGAACCTGCCGTCTATAAACCATCGCCATTAAATGGAAATACGTTTTAGTGTCGAAAGCGCTTTCAGCGGCTGTGACGATTATGACATACGCAAAGGCCTTCATTACAGGCCCCGATGCTGTAACAGCACGTATGTAACGTAAATTAATTTAACAATCAATAATAGCTCTGCACTCCTACCACAAATCGCGTGTGTTTGTGTGGCGAAAGACTAAAGCAAACTTGGTGCACTTGGTAATTGCTGGTAAGTTTGTTTCTGTTTATCGTAACACAAACAACATCACCTGGCACATAAAATTGTCCACTAAGCAGGAAAGCAGAAGCGTAACTTTAATTGCTTTAATTGTGAATTAAAGAACTAGTGCAACCTGCAAGTTTAAGCAAAGAGGGAAAAGTTATTTAGGAATAAAAGCTGCTTTTGAGGTGTCTACTTTATCGTGCTTTAACGCAGCGTCGCTGCGCTCGGAACGTGGAGAACTCCAAACTTCAAACGTGGAGAACGACAGAACTCAAAGACGTCCGATTTGGACGCGGTTTAAACTTTTAAGTTCTACACAAAATTTCCTGTTATTGTACGGGGCCATTTTACCTGCAGGTTTGTTTATCTTTATGAAAACATTTTTAAATTCTTTTAGAAAAATCTCCGTATTGTGCAAGCTATTCAAAAGCGCCACCTCCTTAATGCTTACCCCCCGATCATTACGTTACTGTCAGCTAATACTTAATGTAGTGGTCGAAAAATAATATGCAGAATTTAAGTCAACAAATTATGGTTTCCTGCCACCAAACAGCACAACAAACGTCTGTATTCCTTTTTTTCAACCTTGTATTCGGTTATCGTTAAGGTAAATTTCTGAAAATCTCCATAGTGTACTACCCATAAGGATCGAACCCCCCTGAACCCTTAAGGATCGAAAACTCCATTGATGTATTAGATCTTTTCTATTAAAACAAAAACTTTTATTGCAATTTGAAATATGGTTTTCATTCCGAAAGGTTCTGAAAGGAAAACGATTTTATTGATAACTATTCACCGGTTTTTTTTTTTTGCTTTCCTCAATAACTTCCAATCTAAAACTCCCTTCTCCAAGAACCTTCTTCAAGCAATCGAACGTACCCCGACCTAGTAGGCAGGTATTTTCAATCCCTATTCCAACCAAAAAGGCTCTTTTTCCGGTGTCATACCGCTCTCTCTCTCTCTATCTCTCTCAGTCTCGCTCGAAGGACCTTGTCGTGCACTGCGGGTCACAACGAAAGGAACGATAGAGAATAAGGCTTCGATTACAGTGAAGGCTCCTCCGAACCAAAGCGTATCATCGGAGAGGTTTGTCCCGAGTTCTGTCCCATGTTTTCTGCCTTCGGTGATGCCTGTTTGGTCCGCACTTTCACACTCAATCCACCTTTTCCGTTTCGAAAGTGGCACACAAAGGTAAGGAATAAAAAATAAATTAAGGTTTCACAGGAGGCGGTACCACGGACCGGACAAGGCACACAAGCCACCACAGTGCCGTGTATCGGATTTCTTCCATTCGTATTTTTTCGCTTTTGCGACAACTGTTTGATGGGATGTGATGGCTTTAATGGGAAACAGAACCACCACACAGAAAAAACACAGAGGAAAAAGAATACATTTTTGTTTCCTTTTTTACATTCCAAAAACAGCACAAGTCGTATAATGTGGCTAAGTGTGGCTAGGAGAGAATTATATATATCTAATAAATTCCAGCAATCCTTACCGTTTCACCATGCTTTCGACGACGTTTGTTCCGTTGGTCTCCGTAATGCCGACGATGATGCTTTCTTCCTCGACCGAGCCTATTGTGTACGGGATGCAGTTCGTTCCGCACTCACCGGGGATGGTGGCGCGCGCGGAATCGCACTTATTAATGACCAAAAAAAACAAAAGAAAAACACAGGAAAACCCCCCGATATGGACAAACGATCGAACGGCTGGGTCGGGGTTGGCTAACGCGCGCGCGTGTTTGTGTGTTCGGTAGCAACAAATGAACGCGAACCGAATGGAAAACCAAATTCCGGGAATGCAATGATCACTTTCGATGTTTAGAAACGAATGCAGCCGGATCTCCTTTTTTCACTTTTGCCCGTACTTATGTCGAATCAATTCAAACAAACGAAAGATTTGCTGGTAACGAACACGATCACCTTTAATATGTTTTGCTCACAAAATATTACTTTGCATCGTTCACTTGTTTTCATTTAGCCGAAAAGAAAAACACAGAAACAAACTGCACCGCAGCCGCATAACGCATTCACACAGGACACAGCAATGAAGCACACTCACACCACCACAAGTTGGACGAGCATTGATACTGCGCACACTGGACCGTACACCAAACACACATACACAACAGCTGCTCACAAAATTTCCTTTCTCGAGAAGCCACTATCTCACACCAAAACCAAAACAAAGTAGGCAGGAAAACTGCACACAATGCACCCAAGTAGTAGGCTTTTCCTTTCGCTGCCAAACACGGGTTTGGTGTTTTGCTTCGCGGATAAGAAGCGAATCCTTTAATGCACAACACACAACTACACGCGCAATGCAAATTGCTCGCACACGCACACTTTTAGCACACAAAGCGCCACAGAAAGGATTGCGCTCGTGTGCAGTTGGAAGTGCAATGAGGATATACCTTTTTTTTTACTTTGCCCTTTTTTACACTCCTACGCTTGAAACACTTCTGCAGGATATGTGTCGTCGCCACAAATGGCTTTACGGTGAGATACCAAAACAAACACAACACAGAACGGTGCGGCAACAAACACGCACACACACTTAGCACAGCATACTAGGATTACAAACGGAAAACGGAATGGAGAAAAACACTTGCTGGCTTAAGCACTGCTGTTGCTACTATTGTTGCTGCTGCTGTTGCTTGCCCGTTTGCCTTCCTTTTTTTCGCTACTTTTCGCTTACTTTCTTTCTCCTTCGCTCAACGGCACAGAAAACACCGATGCGAGATGGATTGCGACCGATGCAAAACCCCCGTAACGAAATGCACTCTTTCGCAGCACTATAAATAGCATGCCCACTTTTGCTACCGCTGAAGCACACTTGGAACTGCTGCTGCTGCTGCTTATGGTGACTGCGACGATGCCGGGGGACGAAACCGACAAAAAAGAGAAATGGAAAGGGATTATGAGCCTGGCTGAATTGTACGAAAAATGGAGCGTGTCCACAAACGCGGAAATACTGGCAAAACAATGGAGTCACAGATGGATCGTAAATGACATATATATTTTTTATAATGATTTTACTGCAAAATTGAAGGCAATTTTCTTTAAGCCGAAAGTGTCGCGTTGCGTCGCTGTGTCTGTTAAGCCGAGAAAATAAATAGAAAGAAAAATCTCTTTCCTACGCCATTCACGGTGCAAGTGTATTAGTAGGGTAATGGTACTGGGAAGAATCAAATGTTTCATTACTGTTATGTGTTTTCATTGCACAAATGGAAAATTCTTCGTTCTCCACCTAGCATGATGAGAAAATCGATGATCCCGATACCAAAACAATAATTTTCTGCACAACGCAACACAGTGTATGTTGTTTCGTCAAGCACACACACAAGCGCACATGTTACGATTGCTTTTTAATTGAAAAAAAAATTTTATTAAAATCTGTCCAAAAGCACATGCACGAAGAGGAAATATTTCATTTTAAAATATTTACGACGGCACAATGAAAAGACATCAATAGGTAGGACGGAAGAACCAGAACCAACACCAATTTCCACAGAGCTCTCGGTGTATGTAGTGGTGTGTTTGTGTGCTGTTTATATTATCTTCACCATTCATGCTACGATGAGAAGAGGCTGGAATTATGCTTCGGTCTCTGACGCATCACCATTATACACTGGGAATATGATTGCGAAAAGAGTGCATCGGCACTATTACGAATCTCACATTTACACTTTTTCATACAGAAACACTGTTCCACGTTTGGGAAAATGCACCCATTTGCCTTTTGCAAACTCCTACACAACTTATTTCGAAAGTACTTACCTCGCTGGAGAGGAAAGCGTCCGTGCTGAACAAAAGGTTCTTACCTTTTGCTCACAGAAACGCACACAGCTGTGATAGAAGCGCAATCCCGTTGTGCGAGAGCGCTTCCATCATCGTTGTCGCGAGAGAATGAAAGCCCGGTACTCTCACGGCCCCTTCTTCCTTTCTTTCTCACCTCCTCGGCCTATAACACTGCACCCGACGACTGCCGAAGTTTGACAGTGTTTTTCGAACAAGCATGATGTTCGAAACGTCTTTTTGAATCCATTTTCGAAATATTGCGAAGACGGTTAAACATTTCACGTGTTTTTTTTTGTGGTATAACTAATAAAGCTCATCCATTGCCCTTCCACACATACGGATCCAAAAATCCTTTTGACCATGTTTCGTCTTCGACTTCGAAAATGCGATCACCTATCTGCCAGTATCTGAATAACTTCATAGAAGATGATCTCCGAAGTTTCCTCCTTTGAGGCACGGATGACCCTATCCAGCACTAGGTTTAAGAGAAAATAAACTAGCCCATCTCCTTTGCGTAGACCCTTTGTGGTAGCAATAGGTTCTGATAGTCTTCTATTCATCATCAGTTGAAATGTGGCGTTGGTCCCTACCGGGACGTTTTTCCGTTGCAAGCTGTGAGTTGTTTAAACATTTCTTTACGGATTCTTCGTGTTATAACATTCTGTGATGCTAAATACAAAAAAAAAAATATATATTTTATTCATCCGCTGTTTAACAACAACGTGGGCAGCTACTTGTTGTGTCCATTTATCGTGGTGTTAGTTCTCTCCTAGCGATGTATGATGAAGCTAGTGATCTAAAATGGAATTACTGTACAGAATAATATTATAGCATTAAGTTTACTTAATACACTGCTGATTTCTACATGAGAAATGGTAATGCCTCAATCTAAAACCCTACATCGTTCACCCTGTTGTGCTGAGAAGGATTTTTTCGTAATTGTGAACCCTGGATGCTCTAATTATAATCATACTAAAACCAATCATAGCTTCAAATTTTAAGATCATTCCATATTTTTGTACATACACCTGAATGCTAATCACTAATATAACCTGTCATGTAATAAAAAAAATTCAATAAACAAAATGTACATCACTGGGCCCTTATTATTACATATGATCTCGCTTTAGTAATCGTCATCGTAACCGTAATAATCATCATCGTCCCCAGTGTTAAGCATGTCCGCCAGCGATTTGTGCTCCGGTTCCGGTTCTGGTTCCGGTTCGCCATCGGCCTCATCATCATAATCATCGATGTTGTCTGTAAATGAGAAAACAGCTAGCATTAAAACCAAATCTTCTAAACGCCCGTCAAATCAAAACGCATCTGCATGCAACCAATGTCAATGCTAGTGATGTCACACGTTTACCTTGAGCCGCTTTAATCGTTCCATCTTCCGGATCTTTCGTCAGTTCGTCGTTCACGCCCGCCGGCACAACGGGCATGGTTGCCTGTGCCGTATGCTTCCTTCTCGAGGAGGCACCAAAGTTGGGAGTTGGCTTCAAACTGCCACGACCGGCGGCAGCGACCCCATCAGCGGACGATGAGGCGGCAGGCAGCAATTTTTCCTGCTTTAAACGCACAGGTGATTGTGCGTTGGCAATCTCGGGCTCTCCCTTTATCTCAATGCTAGTTTCCAAAGCATGTACGGGTGCGGCCATCGCGGCAATGGCACTGGGGCCACCTTCACAATCCGTTAGCGTCTTCAGTATATCGTAGTTGATTTTGCTCGATATTTTCTTCTCCTGCAGTATCATTTCGATGGCCTCCCGAGCCGATGACGATGGACCGAGCATCTTTTTCTTCACCGTGCGACGCTTCTTCTTCTCCGGCTTGCCCTCCTCCCGTTCCTTGGCCAGCCGCTCCTCTTTCAGCTTCTGCTCCTTCAGATACTCTTCGTTCAGCTTTTCCCACTGTACGTTTTTGGTGCGTGCTTCCTCCTCCGTCATAATATACCCATTGATCTCATCGTCATCCAAATCGTCGGTAAGGAGCTCCCCATTCCCAAGATCATCTTCCTGTTGCACGGCATCTTCCACACCGTGCCGCTCGGTATCATTACTCGCACAGATCGCTCGCAGATCCGGTCGCATACCTTCCGGGATGATGGGTTTGCTTTTGTCCTCGACCTCATTTGTAGCCGTTTCCTCTATCAGACACTCCTGTATCACATCCATCGTGGACTCCTCGATGAATTGACCCGTTTCCTGCTGTTCATCAAAATCCGTTTTCTTCAGTTTGCGCTTCTTCGCGGTACGTGCCACCATTTCGCGATCGAGCGCAGCATCTATTTCAGCCTGCAGTTGATTGAATTCGGTCGTTTGTTCTTCCAGCTTCTGCAGGCGCTCTTTGTCCCTTTTGCGCGCCGCTTTGAATGCCGGCGGATCCTGTTCGGCTTCCAGATCGACCGCCATAAACTCGTCCACCGTCAGGGCACTGCTGGGTGTTTCACCAAACTCGAACAACCTTTTGCGCAGCGTAGATTCGTGTATCTTTACGATGCGTACGATGTCGTTGGGTGTACGGCTGAAATCATGCATGCGGGCGGCTAGCAGCAATGCTGCACCGCACAATCCAGAAGGACGTCTGCCGGAGTGTATGGAATCCTTCTTCATCCTCTGCACTAACCGTTGCGCCGTCATCGAGACTTCGTGCGTTTTCTCCTTAAACTCGAGCTTGTTTGCGTACCGCATGATGTAGATGCAGGGATCTGAAGTAAGAAACAAGTTTGAAGGAAATGATAAATTAATTAGAAAATCTAATAAACGACAAGGTTAAGACCATATAAACCAGACTACGTTTAAGGAAGCGAATTATATCATAAAAAAAAGGTTAATCAAAACTCCACCATTATTAATCGCCTTAAATCGCAGTTCGTACGATGTTATTACCGCCCTCTTTTACAGCGCTATTGAAGGAAGTTGTTTCATATGTTATACAGCACTAACACTAGTACCGATTAAACTGGTCAATAAAAGTCATATACCATCGTAAACATGAAATAGCTTTTGTACCGTGGCTCTACCATGCACAATTTGTATGGTTCACACTTCCGTAACCCTGACAAATTAGAAGAACTTATTACAGTGAATTCTTCGAGGAATTTCAATTCACATACTCTCTAGTGGGCTATGCAGTGAATCTAGCACGTAGAAGGAATTTGTACGAGAAGATCGACCCTGTGAGCAACAGTGTCGTAGCAGATATAAATCTATCGATTCTTCGCCGTTACGATCAAAGAGGATCATTACCGCACCATGCTTACTAATTTTTGTGTGTTTAATAATATGGATGGTATTGACCCCGGTCCGAGGTGTGGTGTTTCAACAACATCAACATTAGGCGATTAGCCGATTTCGCGAAACGGACGAGCCCGTTCGGTCTCCAAGATCGTGCGATTTGACACCTCTCGATTACTTCCTGTGGGTATTGTTTTTATTAACGTCTTGAGGCCTTGCAGTCGTTCGTGTATTTTCGAAACATACGACCAATCATTGGGGTCGATCGTATCTTAAGTTAGAAAAAGCTTATGTCTTAAGACGGTATCTGTCAAACAAATCGTAGAAATATCGAGTGATGAATTATTCGACAACAGCACAACAAATCCTAACTAACGCAGGGGTGACGTACAGATAGGTGAGCACACTTTCACCAATCTTGGATCATAGATCAGGTCAGATACGCGCTAAGATGCTGGCTGCGAACCGGTGCCTTTTTACAGTCTGAGGAAACTTTTCCACTCAATACACCTGTCAAAACGAACGAACTTATCGGGACTATATAGAATTTATATGGGTTCAGCACTTACATACGCCTCTGAGGCATCGACTCTGTCCAAAACTGACGAAACCCTCTTAGCTGCGAGCTTAGATATTTAGAGTTTTGGCCCGGTATATGTGTGGATGGACAACGACAACCTGACGTCATTAGAATGACACCGAACGATCTAGCCTTTAAAGTCTTTTTGAGTCGTCCCAATCGACAGAGAAGGTAGGCTAAAATTATGATAATAGATAGAGTTGATGAGTCCGCCAGAAAGGCCGGGATAATAGATTGGCTGACGTAGGCACTCGAACGTGAGCGGACTCCTGCAACAGGCCAAGACTGTAAAGCGACTATAAGTAAGTAAGTTAAATTATTCGACGTTCAGTTATACGAAAGAATTTGTTTGAATAGGCTCAATTAAATTAAAACATAATACAAATTATGGTTTTCCTTTATTTACTAATAATGTCGTAATTTTTATTACATCGATTTTGTATTTTCTTAACAAATTACTTCAAGAACAACACATTTAAATTTTGTTTTACATTTCTCAATTATGAGAAACATGTTTCATCACGAGTCAAACCAATAAAAATCCCTTTTTTTAAACCTTTTTATAACGTGTGATTATTTTTTTATTAAGTAAACAATTTTACCTTAAAGTGCTAGTCTATTTTTTTGTCCATTTGTACCTAAAGTTTTAACTGTTTAAGCCTTTAAAACATCAAAACGCAAATAGAAAAACTAGTTTTAGGTACGATCGAATCCAGTGCTAGAAAATTTTGAGTCAGTAAGATGTCTTTCGTCAAGACCAACACTAAATATAGCTGAACATGTGTTTAAATGTAATGTCAGGAATTGATCCTTCGCATAAGAATAATGTGCTGATTATAATCGTGAATTATTTGTGTGTGTATTTTTTCACAATTTAAAGTTCTATCGGAAACCCTTTCGGAAACAGCAAACTTGTTTTCACACAGACAATACAGAGAGAGAAGGAAAGGGAAACTCGGACTTCTTCAAATGCTAAAACCACACCATAAACGGGTTGCACGAGAAAAGTAAAAGTGCAAGTGTGTGGCTAGCAAAGAAACCCCGAACACGATGCATTATAACATTCCCATGGAACCACGGTGGTGCACAACTAGTTCTCATGCAATGATGCAGTTTTACCGAGCTCAGCTCAGTTCCTGCTTCGGTCCGCTTCCACAGCGGTTCCGGTCTGTGGTGTAGTAGATGCAGGAAATTAATGTTGCATAATAAAGAAGCTTTTATGCTAAATTGCAAGCTTAGTTAGCTTTTACTTTTACTACACACACAAACACTAAGCGCTATTGCAAATCGTTTGCTGATTTTTAGCTTGAAATTGTGATTAAAACTTGAGCAAGGTTTGTTGTTTTTTTTGGTGATCGATCAACCACAAAACGGCACACAGAGTTAAACAGTTACCCAACGCATTCTCTGCTCGGTTCGTACGTCCAGAGATTGTCAGTGACAGTTTGTTGAAAATAACGATGAAAAATGATAAAGAATATAATTATATATGTTGCGAAAACTATCCTTCGATACTCCACCACCAAACACCGGGGGGGTCGCCATCGATAGCGAATGCGATGTTTACATTCGCTTTAAGGTCAGGCTAAATTTATTTCAAATTAAATCATCCATCTATCCGCTCAACCAAATTCAACCACCGGAGATGGGGCAAAAGAAACAAAGAAGAAACACAAAAGGAAATGGGGAGTGTCGCGCGGTCCGGCACCGGACGACGCGACGCACGAATGAAAGCGCCCAGGCGTGACAAACATCCGTGCACGATCGCGAGAGAGCTTTTCATGATCGTGACCCGCGGGGTGTAGTTCTGAAACCAAAAAAAAACACATTCAACCTTCGCGTAGTAAGAAGCACTGACACACACACACACAATTATGCAGAGAGCGAGAGAAATCCTATGCAATTTAATGCAATCATGTTGCAACACTGTTTGCAAACGCATCCATCCCTCAGCCAGCCAAATCGAGATGATCAGCTAACCGTACCGCATATATGGTGACGGAAAATCATCAACTTCTTGGCCGAATCGTATCGCTCCAACATCTTCGGAAACATAACGACTCGCACTCTCATCGGGAGCGAAGCGTGGCCGGGCAGTTTTCACAGCCACAACCACCACGCGTTGTTGTGTGAGAGCACTGTGTGGCTGAATGTTTTGGGGTAGGGGATGTGGCAAAAATACCCACGGAACGAGCGCGCCGGCAATGGCTGCTGCTGCTGCTGTGTTGCTAATCATTGGCAGCAGCAGCAGCAGCAGCAACAACATACTCAGTGTTATTTCAGTGTCGAACAGGAGCGAACGTACGGGATGGTGGTGTGCCACACCGAACAGTGTTTTGAGAAGTGAGTAAAGATCATGGGTTTGCAAACAAACTAAGATCGAGCGGGTAGTGAGAGTTTTACGGAAATATGGAGTTCAATATTTGCGGAAAATTTGGCGCATTTAGCGCGTTAATAACCTAGAGGAAAGGAGCAACAACAGGAGGAGAAAGAAGTGATGTTTGCAAATGATCCCCCCAGCCAAACCCCGGGGTGTGAAGTGAGTCAAGTCAAGTTCAATCCTCAGGCCAATGTGTAGCTACCCCCTCATTAGCGCCTGCTTGTAAAACGATCGTGAGACATACGCAACAAGCTGAAGAACTTTCGATGCGCACTCTAGCTTGAGTACGCTTCAATTAAAACGGAAGAAGTCATGACGCCATACGACCACAGGCGTCACGAAACCCAGTGTGCGCAGGCAAGATCAAAACCAACCTTGGAGACGGTGTGTGGGTATCCAAAAAGACCTTCAACAAAAAAAAAACGACGCAACCTCGGGTGTGCGCTGGCAATGGTGGGCCAGCAAAAGCAAAAGCGAGAAGATCTAAAGCTCGGCCTACGAAAAATACAACCAGCTGACCGTGAAATGCGAAGACATTGCCAAAACAACCGCAAGCTTTCTTGCTCCGCAACCGGGTGAGCTAGCCAAAAAAAAAAAAATGCGACCGAAACCGGCGACCGGATAAGTTGTGACAGCAACAACGGCAACAACAAACAAAAAAAAACGTTCACAATTCGAGTTTGATCAACATATGGTAATCGTGTAGTAGCATGTGAAGGGAGATTTTTTTCAGTTTAATATGCAGAATCCCACAAATTGGAAAGCTGAAGAATGTTTAGCTCAAACAATTTTACTAATTGGCTATAGGAAAAGGTCTGTTTGGTGAGCTGATCTACCCGGTGATCGCATACAAAGGTGATAAACAGTCGCACACCAAACACGAATTCTCCTCTGAGAAAAAATCTATGACCATATTTTGTTAACTCCTCAAACTTCTCTGCAGCAGAGCTTTGTGGCGTTCATTACACCACGATGTCAACGTTGGTTCGTGTCGGTTGATCACCGTTTAACTTGCGAATTGCGTTCTGAAACGCTTACCAGAGTGGGGCTCAATTATGCCGGCGAAAAACGAGAACATTCTTCGAGATGATTCTAGCCGGGGCTGGGGCGTTTTAAAACGAGTTCTGTAGCACACCGCCCCAGCAGCATCACCCCGCAGACAAGCACGTTGACCCCGTGCTTGTTTGCTTGGTCGAATCGAAAGGAATCGTTACTGGGACACACACATACTGATTAATCCACGATTGGAACGGTGGTTAAGGAGAGATCGGCTTTACCATTACACGATCTACGGCGCAAAATAGGCACCCCCGCGCTTTATGATCGTGTACCGTCTCCCCGCACACGGACAGAACCCTTTTTAATTGTGTGTCACAGTTTTGCTTTACTGGCAACGGCAAAGAGCAGAAAAAAAACCGAAACAAGGGCGGTAAAACATAGCAACAACCTCGCTCGCTCGTATGGCTCGGCGTCTGCAATCGCCCGCAAACAAAGAACTTCAACAAGCGACGAACCCCCGTGTGCCATTTCGGATAAGCGCGCACACAAGCACTACTGTCACGGTGACAAACCGGTACACGAAAACAGTGACACAACGGTATTTTCCGCACCGTTTTACCCGGGGAAGAATTTAATGCCATTCTTTAATTCGGCAACGCGGGGTTCCGACGGTACAGCGGTTAACACATCCAAGAAGTCCTTCACATCGCCTCATCTGCGCTGCTGTAGTCATGACGTTTTACCTCCCTCTGTCTCTAGCCAGACATTCAGTCGAACGCAACAAAAAAAAACTGCGTCAGATCTTGTCCTTGAGATGCCAGCGAGCAATTTTGTAGCTGTGTCTCGCGCGTCTCTCGTTCATCCATCGAGTTTTCTTTCACGATCGCATCACTTCGGCAGTTCGATTTTTTTTCCTTCTTTTTAATAAGATAATTTTCAGCCCCAATGCTGCCGGTGCTGGGTGCGTGTGGACGGCCTTGGGAGATCGGAATGTTCGGAGCTGATCGTGTTTGGTTACGGGGGCCGTCTTAACCTTGCCACGAGCCAGTAGCCATGTCAAAGTCAAACGGGCAGGGGTAAAGATAAAGGTCAGCACCGGTAGCACCGCAAACGGGACCACATTCACGTCCACGGGGGAGGACGGTGATCCGAAACAACACTTTTGCCGCCCCAAAGTGTAAAGCCATGCACAATCACTCGTACAACGCTCAGCTGATCGTTAATAGACTCTTGCCCGGTGAGGTTGTTGACTGGACAGATACTTATCCTGTGGTCTAAGAAGAACAAGAAGAAGAAAAAACATCCCCCCCCCCAGCATCCCCCGAAAATCCGTCAAAAACTCGACGCACGATGATTGATGGTAAGCGGTTCGGCATTGGCTGAAGTGGGCTGCATTTGTGACGGGACCGCACCAAAAACACGTGCGTTGGGATTGTTTATTTCAGCAGCAGGAGAAGGCGAAGAGAGAAAAGCAACAAAAAAAACGCCATTTCAACATAATTAAATTTGGGCAGCAAGTGGCTTGCGGACGCAAGAATTGGACCATGGCGTACGGTGGCGATTTCCTCACAAGCACACATGGCATGGCAAAAGTGTGATAGGTTGGGCCTGTAATACCTTCTTATTTGTGGCCATTTCCTAACCGTCATACCGTCATAGTATAGAATGCAACATTTAGTAGATGCATAAGCCTACTCGCACGCAACAAGCAACTAAAACCCCGCATTTATGTTCACATGCAACTTTAACGTCACTATCGAATGGCGGCACAAAAAAAATCCACTCCTCAGTGGCCACGCATTGACGCATCGGCCCGGGTTTAAGTACCCGGCCACTACCCACCCAAAAAGAGCAGCCCAACCCATTGCGATTACCCCCTTACGCAATCGATTTCCGTGCCAATGCAACTCAATTACAGTCACACGCACACACATGCACAAGGTGCACTCACGATCCCGATCGGTGTTGTACGTGTGGTATAGCACACGTGCGTGCCATCATTCCGGCCACAACATTACATTGCAGATGCGTACGCAAAGCACATATTTTCATAACTTTATGAGTTTACCGATGCGGTACGTGCACCGGTGACAACATTTGCGTCGTGGTGCGACTAGGCGACATCAGCTCCGATCGTGATCGGTCGGGATTCTCTCTTCCCCCTCACCGGTGGACCAATATAACGCTGCAAAGCAACACACCTCTGGCACGTGTGGCGGAATGGGACACTTTTTCCGAGCCGCAGCATCAATGTGGAGGTCAATTTGTTTCGACGACATCCCTACTTGGCCCATAACACTCGCAACGACGTATCACTTACAACGCTCTTTGCGGTTAGTGAGTCTTCTGTGAGACAGCGCAAAAAGGGGGGGGTTTTATCGCATCATAAAACCCCATTTCGTGGCTCATTCAAACCGTACGTACATTAGGGACAAGGAACATTAGAAACCATTGCGCAATGCGCGTGCACATTAGACGGGGGGACGGAGAGGGCTACAATTGTCACCGGTCTGGAAAGCTGGTTGCATAATGTCGGGCCGGTTGCTTTTGTAGGGAGTGAGCATTAAACGAGTGGCTTTTCCTTTGCGTTTAGCGTCACTATCCAACACAGTTGCCTTAGTACGGGACAACACTATCGCTTGAAATCGATCGACGCAAACGACGTACGGCGGCCATTAATCTCTTGCCACACATTTGTCCGGGTCTGGGCGCAATGCATTGGTTTTTACTACCGCAATATTTGTACGAGAGGATCGGTTTACCATTCGCAACGGCGTACGGTTGCAGTACCTTCTGGAAGGTACCATTGCCGTCTAGCTGTTGTTGCGTTTCCGGAAGCAGGAAGGCAATCGTACAGCTCGTGCTGACATTCTGACGCTATATGTACTTAGCTGCACGTCTGAACGTCCGTGAACTTGTATGAGGATGGCCATACACAAGCTATTGCATCTTTGGGTGGTGGAGGTGATGTTTATACAACCGTGCAATTGTGACATACGGAAACTGGTCGCTCGAGAGTTACAAGCTTTTTATTGAGCAAGGGTAACCTGTTCAAATCTCTGAACTGCATATGATCGAGCACTGTCGTCTACGAATCCAACATTCCGGCCTTTCTGGTGCTAGCATCAACTCAACTCAACTCAACAGCCATGATAGGTGCTTTCAGTGGAGAAGTCTCCCAAGACTTTAGAATAACCGATTGGAGTCCCTAGAGGCCGTGTCTCGGCATCAACGTTGTTGTCGGTAGGAACCATTCACCTAAAATCAAATATTCACTGTATGTACGTCAGAAGTAGCTGGTTGATGGTCAGCACGATCATTCTGACTATTGCCACAATTCTATCTAACCCAAGGATTTTAAGGATCAATCGATCGTATGGTAAACATCCAGCTACGTAGGAGAGCTGTAAACCTCATGAGGTCTATATCACCAGAGCACGCCAATATCAGCGTTGATATATATATAAAGCTTTCCAAAGATTCCTCCCCAGCCCCGGGATGGAACTTTCTATGACTACTTTGAAGAGTGTAGTGGATTATCCGGAATATTGCTGATGATTGAACGTAAAACTAAACAAAGTAGTGATGATGGTAATGGTCGCAGCAGAAAACACCTCCACAAACGCTTCTAAAATGTAGCACGGCTAACGATAAGCGATAAGATTGGAGTTGAGATTTGCGTTGGTGCAATCTCTCACGCAAGAATGGTCGACACCGCTAGAACTGCGAAGCAGTCAGTAAAGCGCCTCGACAAACCATATCTGCTTATCTTCTGCGCCTCAAACATAATAGCCGACTGTCGTCCGTTTTCGCGTCGGAATAATGCGCACCCATATCAATCGGACAGAGGTCAACTTATCAAGGGTGGCTGCCGATCCCAACCCTTCCCCACCCCCCCGGGCCGGTGGGAAGGCAAACAAGCTAACGGGCGGTTCAGTATGCACCCATTCACCTCCTTTATCCCCTCTATCTCGTTTGCAAGACATTCGTAGCGGTTTCTACTAATGGCCGCAGTTCCACAGTGCTAAAGTTACGCGCCTTTTAACGACACTAAACTGCGACAGCCGTGGATTGAATTATCGTGAACGTCCGTCGGCCTCGTGCTAGCTCGCGCGTACGTGTGTTCGAGTTTGTGTGGCGGAGCTCCTGTTACCGCCGAACCATAAGAAACAACAAAAAAAAAAATGCCCACAAATACCGCACCATAATCAGCCGGAGTTTTGAACACCAATTGATTATAAGCAATCGTTTAGCGGTGAATGTTTTTTTTTTCTTTTATATATTTCTTCAGTGCAAACCACCAACCAAACGTCCAACGAACAGGGCAGGACACCACGGTACGCACCCTTTTTGCAGGCCGCCGACAACAAATAACCAGGTCAAATTGAGCTCCATTAGCCCGCACCGGCCCGCTACACAATTGTTCGCCCAGCTGTGTGCCGCGCGCGTGTGTGTGCGCCCCACCGGCCATTACTTATTCATTGTCAGCTTGCAAATTTAGCTTTGGTTCTGATGATTCTGGAAGTGGCAAGTGGCTTGGATGGGCGAAATGGGAACACATACACAGAGAGAGAGAGAGAGACCCGGATCGAGAACGATTTGGACGGAACGAGTAGTGTAGTGGCAAGCAGTAGTCGTCGGGCCGGAACGCCACATAGAACACACTGCTGGCTGGCCAGAGGACGCAAAGGATAAACAGAGAAAGCGACGTCCAAACCTTGATATTTCAAACCGCATTTTGTTATTGTTTTGCTGGTTTGATTAAGTTAAGTGCTGTCTGTGAATGGGGGGCAGGGAGGCGGGTTGTTTTGGTCCACCTGTTGGTTACCGTTGTGAAGGACCACTGGGACACACGCATATCAATTAGTGAGTGCTATTGTGATCGTGCGCAATACGATCATGCCGGGTATCAAAAAACAAATAACAATGTTCGAAAACTGATGCAAGGATCTAATGAGCTATTGCCTCAACTTCAATCTTGCGTTTGCATTTAATTTCATTTCAGTTTGCCCAACCACGTTCACTGTCACTTTCTGTAAAGGAATGGCTGCGTAGTGCCGGAATCTACCCGTCACATCATCTCACCTCAAAAGGGACCTCCACATTGGAGCGGATTAGACCGAGCGGATCCGGCCACATGAGACAGGCGTGACAAAAGTGCATCGAAAGATTTGTTGGCGATTATTGTAACGCGCGTCTGTGTGCCTTGACGGCGTGGAAGTGATAAGCGCAGTCAGCCAACTGAATCGTGGTGCGACAGCGAGAGTGTTGTGATTGGCGAGGCCACGGCGGCCGCACAGTGCGCTGAATCATTGTGTTTATTGTACGGCTTGGTAGTGAGCGAAGCGGTAGTGAATTTTACGAAACGTCCCGTTCAGTGTTTGTAAAACTTGTGAATTATCAATTCTACAAACCTTCCTAGAGCACGAGCTGCATACGGAATCGCGTGTGATGCACACAGGCAGGCGAGATTTACCGGCTCAACTCAACTGCACGACGGTTCGCGCCACTGTAAATGTGTGTTGTGTGTAGAGCTCGCGAGTAGCCCGGGGGAGGGAGGGTGGGTTTTGTGTGTGCGACGGGTGTACGTGTGGACACAACCATGGTGGACGTGGTAGGGATGGTAGTGCAGCGGGACGAATCACTGGTCGATCACTTCGGTCGGCAGGTGCTGCATTGGATCGTGGGCTATTCGACCGCCTGGTACGCAACGCTCAGCCATTGCGATTTGGTCGATAACTTCAAGAAGGTGGACACCGGTGCGAAGATATTGCTGCAGGGTCTCGGCGTTAAGACGGGCCACAACGGAGAAGACGACGACGACGACGAAGAGGAGTGCGAGGAAGGGGAAGAACCGACCCGGGAAGGGAACGGACAACCGGACCGGGCAGGTGGTGTACGGCAACGGCGCCGTTTACGGCGGGCAGCTGCCCGTGGATTCGTCAATCGATACCATCCGCTGGTCGAGTACGGTGAGCGGAACTTTGAGAACCTCATGCTGGCCGACCTGATGGAAAACTGCGAACGTGGAATACCAAGTAAGTGTACCCGATTTAACTCGTCTATGTGCACGTGTGTATTGGGAGAATTGTTGTCTAATGGGCCTGGAAGAGGTATTTTACCGAACAGAATCGATCGCGTTATAGGTCATTGTTATTGATTCAGTCATTTCGCCAGCAGTGACATCATTTTCCTAATACGCTTCATTAGCGCTATCAGTATCTACAGTCAATTTTCCGATATTTTCCATGCTTTGCATGTTTACATGTTTCAACAGCAGTTCCATTCGTTTGTAGTAGTTCTTGTTCTTACATTTTTAAAACATGCGAGCGGAACAGTACACAATTTTCCGACATTTACCATGTTTTTTTTCCAAAAGCAATTTCGAATTTTGTAGCAGTTTTTCTAAGTTTTTCAGTAAATTACACTTAATTTGAAATTTGAAGTTTTTCTTCTTGTATCATTCCGGTTAGTTCTCGTGTGAAAGTGGTTCTGCAAAATTTATAATGTTTACACAATCAAATGCAATACAACAAACTGTTGTACATTCTTGCTTTTTTTCAAAAGTTCATTGATTAATACATTGTTTTATAGCTATACTGTTTAACAGAAGCACGTGTGTGGACCCGGAGTTCACCTGGTGCATATTTTAGCGCCACGCGACATTGAACGGACCCGGGGACCCATACATTATTCAACCGTGTGCGAACCGGTGCCGCCTCGCGTACCAAAGACACAACAAAAGGTCAAGGTTGTGTTCCAGTTTTTAGTTTTTTTTTTTTCTATTTTATCACAACATGCTATCGTAAAGTCGCTGAGCAAGTTTTGATTTGATAGTGCCCGCCGGGCAAAACACATGTTTGGCGGCCAAATACAGTTCTACACAGTCACATTTTAAATGGATTTAGACATAAAAAGGGCCCCCCTCCGAAGCAAGATGGAAAGTTAAAGATTAGGCATCGAAAAAGTCCAAAAAACCCCTCGGATCCCTGTCCATTGATAATGTTTGAAAATTTAGGAAAAGGAATAACAAAATTAAGCTGAAATCTGATCCATGTACCAAAAAAGGGCAGGCAACCCGCGCAATACATCACGCAAAACAAACGCATTTTACACCGCTGCGAAAGAGAATCAAAACAAAACACAAAACACCCAACATTCCACATACACACACTCCCATCTATCCACTTTCATGACATTTTGTTCTCTCTCTGAATGTGTGACATGTCGATAAGCGAGTGTTGGTGCCATATCTTGTAGCGAGCGACGCAGAGAGTTTCAGCATGCACCAACACTACTGCAGTTAACGTTCTGTTTACACGATTGGCATTTTGGTTGCGTATCGGATGCTTTTGTAAGCCAAATCAGTGGATAACAAGACATACTTTCGCTACACTAGATGAAAATTTCTTTAACTAAAGCATGACATTTAACATACTAATGCGCACCGGGGAAACTTTACAAACATGGACAAGCGATGTAAACAATTCTTTTAGAGGCAAAAAACTCACGCATACCCACTCACGACAATGAGCATTTGTTTCTTTCGCTCTTCATTTTGCGCGTGCACTCTCTTTCTCTCTCTCTTCATACAACCATCGACGCGCAGCAGTCTTCTCAGTTGCTGGGTGAGTGTGTTGACTGCTTCATATCGCCCAGAGCAAACGGAAAAACTAAGATGGCTGTCTGTGCTGTGCTGAAGTGTGTTTCTTGGCCCCAGTGAGAAAATGGAGCTGTGTGGTTAATAGCAATTTAGCAAACCCAATTCCTATCCCATCGAACCGATTCTGCCCTGCCGAACAGTGCGGAAGAACGATAGTAAAACCCGGTAGTCGAAAGGGTGTGGTGTTCGACACAACACACACGGGGAATCGAAGCAAATTGTGTGGTGTAAGCTGCCAAAACAAGGATTCTAGCTGCCTGCGTAAGCAGCATCTACGAAACGGAAACGCAACTCAACGGAAGCACAGAAATATAATTCCTTCCCAAAAGCGAACGAAACGGCTTCAATAGATCACGGATTTCCTGTGTACTATGTCCAATCTGTACGCCAAAATATCGCAACGCCCAATGAAGAGAAATGAGGAGCAAATTTTTTCCGTCTTTCCGTACCACAACAGTAAGCAAGCTTTTTATTTACTTTTTCCCTTTTTCACTCAATGTGTTTGCGTGCTGCCTAAAGTTTATGGAATGGGGCAAAGATTGAAAAATCAATTTTTATGTTACCGAGTTGGAGATCTATAAAACGCTTGCCCAGGGGGAGAAAAGTTACAGGAGGCTTGAGAGCGGGACGGGTACATCGAATGATGTCTTCTGCTCCCCATTCCTTTTCAGCCCTTTTTGACAGCTTCGTTTGTATGATGTGTGTGTGTGTTCTATGTGCCGAAGTGTGTATTTTCATTCTACTGGGATTTTTTTTGCTAATCGCAGCTAGCGTTGCATTATGACGTCATCATCATCGCCTGCCCATATCATGATAATGTACTAGAATGCGCAAAAAAGGGCCAATGCATGGAATCGTGCTAGTCATTCTTCACCCCTTGCCGAGAGACGACACAGACAAAACACCCTGTGCCCTCTCCAGTGCATCGTTGGCACCGTCCCCACCCCATACCGGTGCATCGTTTGGGCCCTTTCCATTATTCGTACTTCGTGCGAGCAGCAAAGAAGAACTTAGTGTTGTGGATGGGTTTGGTACTAAATGATGTGGTTGCTTCACGTTTCGCCTCGTTGCAGTTGAGATGTTCAATGTGTTGGCCCCGTTCCATCAGAACAGTGCTGCCGCTGGTGCCGGTGTTGCTGCCACCAGTGCGGGTGGCCAAAACGTGCGGCTAGAGAACATGCAGGTGACGCAACCCTGCAGTGGACCGTCCTCGCCAACCATCGCATCACCCGGTGCCCTCAGCTCCACCTCGTTCTGTCTGACCGGTGGTGGTGGGATTGGGACCGGAGCACACGGCACCATCGGATGCAGCGTCATCTCCAGCACAACAGCTGCCGATACGGCCGACCCAAACTGGCAGGCGAACAAATCGACCGTACGCGAACGGAATGCCGCCATGTTCAACAATGATCTGATGGCCGACATCCGGTTCATCGTCGGTTCTGACGGTAAGTTCTTTTTTTGTTTTGGCCATAGGATCTGCGTTTAGATTGCATAATCAATATCCGCACTACCATCATGCCCGTTTGCGTGTTTGTGTGTTGAATATTTGTACATCACTTATCAAATTTATATTCGTTCTCTTAACCCCATCCCAGAACAAGTGCAAACGATTCCAGCCCACAAGTATGTACTAGCGACGGGAAGTTCCGTTTTCTACGCCATGTTCTATGGTGGGTTGGCCGAAAATAAACAGGAAATTAAGGTACCGGATGTGGAGCCGGGTGCGTTCCTAACGATGCTGAAGTAAGTAGTGCTGAGTCACGCACCGATTTGAGACAATCTGCTCACGTTCCCTATCATTCGCACGACCCATGGTTAGG
The DNA here is from genome assembly GCF_943734755.1 of Anopheles moucheti. Lineage (NCBI taxonomy): Eukaryota > Metazoa > Arthropoda > Insecta > Diptera > Culicidae > Anopheles > Anopheles moucheti. The sequence continues at coordinate 29,109,894 of NC_069140.1, forward strand.
TATCTGTACTGTGATGAGATTCAGCTTGAAGCGGACAACGTGCTGGCGACGCTGTACGTCGCAAAGAAGTACATCGTACCGCATCTGGCACGGGCGTGCGTCAACTATCTGGAAACTAGTCTTACGGCGAAAAACGCCTGCCTGTTGTTGAGTCAGTCGCGCTTGTTCGAAGAGCCGGAGCTGATGCAGCGCTGCTGGGAGGTGATCGATGCGCAGGTATGTTGTGATACTACTATCACCACCAACAACACCACCACCACCACCACTATCGCCATCAGTAGTAATAGAACCCGTAGCAATAGTACCAGCAGTAGTAGCTTATTGCGTCCTGTAGATAGGAGCAGTGTGGCAACGCTGAAAGTTATCCTCGGTAACTGTAGTAGCATTAGTATGCCCTCGTCGCCTACTACTAACAACCATGAGGGAGGTGGATATCCACGCCCGCCGGTCGTGGTAACGCCGGAGGAAGATGAAAGTTCGGGTTGTTCGTCTGCCTCGACGGCCATGTCTAATGCTAGCATTAATAGTTCCGCTGGTTGTGAACCAAATGAGCCCGGAAATTCGGTTTCTGCACTGTGCGGAGAATCTGTATTGTAAAACAACAACAAAAATTGCTGATGTCAAATCAAGCTGCCATTGCGTCTCTTAGATAGCTGAAGCTCCTATAAATACTATCCATTTTCTCCATGGCAACATGGGCCCTAACATATACTGCTACTACTACTACTATCAGCACCTTTCAATCCCTCCGAGTGGGGGCAACGTGTGTTGTAGCGTTCTGAATGCTCATGTCTACTTTAATCCTTCGCTGTTTCGATGTGTAGCTGTGTAACCTTTTCTTTATTATTCCTGCGAAAGAGTTGCTACTAGCAACTTTGCTGCAAACGATTCTTAATCCGTTTTTCCTAGCGTTGTGCGCATAATGAATCTTTTAAGAAGAGTATTTCGTATGAATCTTCTCTGAAAAATCGTTCAGAGCAAGAGTCAATTCTCAAAAGATTCAGGAATCCTTATAGATTCAGAATACATATTAGATTCGTGAATCTCATCAGGATTCGCGAATCTTCAGAGGAAAACTGCAAATTCATTTATAAAATTCCAACATTCATGAATCTGAATTAGATTCACCCAACGCTAGTTTAACGCTTTTTTTACTTTCTTATTTGTCGTACTCTTATTAAATTTCTTATAATGAAACTGCTTGTGCCCTTCAAAGGCAATTCGAAAGTAATCTGGCTCATATGTCACTATCGCCGATAGTTCCATGTTCTAAGCTTCTTGAAACAGCCATGTCTAGCACACTTAATTACGAACGGAAATTCAAGTACAACTTTATACCGTTTTTTAGCAAAAAGGAACAGTGAAAGTTTCATGAAATGAAGCTCAATTTTTACGTAACGTACAACTGTAGCAAATAACGAAAGTAGCTTTAATTGTATACCTCGAGACGAAATTCTGAACGTATTCGCTTAATATGCCTGAACCACTCCCCAAGTAATATTCCGTATTACCCATATATCCTTTAGATGTTATTCATCACCCATTACCCAGCATGCTGCAGGTGCTTTTAATTAGAACGAGCTCATTAGCCACACATGGAAAAGGAAAACTGCAATATTTTAAGTTGTTAGATTTAGCCATTACACTTTCGTTTCTCGTCTGCAATGTAGCAAAAGAATAGTTAGACAGGACAGGGCTTAATCTCTCGGTCCTTTGTTTCACTCTCGGACAGAGTTAATGTAACGCTTTTGATGGAAACCGCGGATGGATTTGGCGGAATATGGGGATTTACATTTAATTTTCTTTTGTTTTTTTTTTTATGTTCATCTTTCTATATCTCAATGTGTCTATGGTTGTGAATTTTGTTTTTGGTTTGTTTTATTTCTTACTGTGGTCTCTGTGTGTATGTGGTGTGTGTGAAAAAGTATCTCAGTGTACGTATATGCGCGCGTAATGAACATTAACGTTTATCGGACAAAAAAAAACTCCATCTGTGTAACATATCAAATTAAGACTAAGAATCAATAGCAAAGTAGGCCGAAAAGGAGTGGGCTAGAATTTTTCAGCAGACGAACAGACTAGATAGCAGATAGCTAAAAGAAGAAATCTGGATCAGGTGTGGATCGTAGTAAGGTCACACTAGCCTACAAACAATAATCGAATTCGAATTTATCAATGTGTACTACCGCTCAAGTTGTTTCCCTATCCTACTACTGCGAGATATTTGTGAAAAGAGTCAATCGAAATACTCAGTGACAAAACACACAGGTTCATCAGGGCACAGAACGTTTGTGTAATCAGATTTTATCTTAGGTTTTCTTTGCTTGATAACGGAAGAATGAAATGAAACGATTGTGAAAAAAAACAACCAAAAATATTGCAGTTTCAATTACCCTATGTTTAGTCGTTCGGTGGACGAAGTATTTTTAGTTCCGTAGCTCGTGGGAAGCAATCCCACAGAAGTCGATCGTAGTAGTGATCGTTGCACAATGGTTTTGTGTGGTTCAATGGGTATTTCCTCTTTCTTTCTCATCTATACCGTTCTCTTCAACGATCACTAGCAAAAATGCTATCATGGACGTAAAGCACTCTACCTCTATAAACCGTACTGTCCTTGTAACGATCACCATTATCAAAATACTTGTACAAAACCAAAAATGCTTCTTCTTCATCACCTTCAAGTGTTCCTACAAATCAGGCCCTTTGGTTGCATCACATCACACACACACACACTTTCCCCCCTTCTTTTATTCTCCATTCTCTCACTCCGTAGGCGGAAATGGCCATCAAATCGGACGGTTTTGTCGACATCGATCTGAAAACGTTCGAAACGATCCTAGCGCGGGAAACGCTCAACTGCAAGGAGATACATCTGTTCGAGGCGGCACTCAGCTGGGCACACGCGGCCTGTACCAAAATGGACATCGAACCGACCTCGTCCAACAAGCGGCAACTGCTCGGCCAAGCCCTGTACCTGATACGCATCCCGACGATGACGCTCGAAGAGTTTGCCAACCGGGTGGCGCAGCTGGGCATACTCACCAACCAGGAGACAATCGACATTTTTCTTAACTTTACCGCCAAGAACAAGCCAAAGCTTACGTTTCCGGTGAAGGCACGGGCCGGCTTAAAGACGCAGGTGTGCCATCGGTTTGCGTCCTGTGCGTACCGTAGCAACCAGTGGCGCTATCGGGGCCGATGCGATTCGATACAGTTTTCCGTCGATAAGCGCATATTCATAGTAGGCTTCGGCCTGTACGGTTCCTCAACCGGGGCTGCTGATTACGATGTAAAGATCGAACTGAAACGGCTCGGTCGCGTGTTGGCAGAGAACAGTACGAAATTCTTTTCGGACGGTTCGAGCAACACATTCCAGGTGTTTTTCGAAACGCCGATACAGATCGAACCGGAGTGTTTCTACACTGCCTCGGTTGTGCTGGACGGGACGGAACTTAGCTTCTTCGGTCAGGAGGGTATGAGCGAGGTGAGCGTCGGAACGGTCACGTTCCAGTTTCAATGCTCTTCTGAGAGTACAAATGGAACCGGCGTCCAGGGCGGCCAGATACCGGAGCTGATCTTTTACGGACCGATGGGTGTCAGTCAGCAGAACAGCATCTTATCTGCCAGTGCCAGTAATAACACGATCAACAATAATCACACGAGCTCGGGTGGCCATTCGCCCGGTAAGGATAGTTTGATCGGTAAACAGTCTAGTAACAATGCCGGAAGTGGTAATAGCGTTCCATCGACCACGACATCGTCCTCTTCCACCTCAACACATGCTGGAGGAAGCGGACTACTGTTGATGGGAGCAGGCAGTAGCAGCTCACCACCAGCCAATGCCAATGGTGAGCGATCAAACGTCGCTCCGTATGGAAATTTGGGTGATAATGATGGTGCAACAGCAGCCAACCAAGGTGTAGGACTACCAAACTGGCTGCAACCCTCGGTTGGTGCGGTGCAACAGTTACTGGCCAACAATGGTGAATCAGCTGAATGAATTCTGAACGTTCAGCTCACCAGCAAGGAATGCGGGAGAGACATTTTTCGTTACAAAACACACATGAACACACACACGATGGAACTAAATCACCATTGATGTTGAATCCTCACAAACGCACAGGACAGCAAAACGCAAGCATTTACAAGTCCTTTACTTATGTATATGCTTTAGCCCTTTGGGTGAGATGATCTTGGACAACTAATCATTACAAATCTCTCGTTAGTAGAACGAAAAACTTTTTCAACCCTTTTTGCTCTGTTTTACATAGTAGTGCATAGTCAAACATGGATTTTTACAGGAAATGGAGCTATGCAAACACGCAGGTGCAGCGACGATTCCTGCATCGGTTCTAAAAGAGCTTTTTTTCTTAGGTCTTCCGGTTTTATTCTCGTTCTTAACGTTATCTTTGGCATAATTCTAAACCTTGCTAAATATTCTGCTTTGTAGATGAAATTTATTAGCATTAATACAGAATTGTAAGAAGTCTATATCGCCCTCATAGCCTCTTTCTATATTGCGCGTGAGACGCTTTCTTTATTTATGACTGAGTTTCTGTTAGGTTAGTGCCCATCACTCAGCTATTCTGAACGAAATTTTATCCCTGCTTCCCTTTTCACTTTACACTGGGGCGATTTGCAGCGTCCAGATAATTATGATAAGGATAATAGCATAGTCTGAACACAAGTATCGGTAGCACTTACTCTCCGGAATAGCGGATTTACAACACACAGATGTAGTGTAGATTCATAAGCAGGATCGGCTTGTGCCGGATCAGTGGGGCAGGGTGGATAGAGAAGAAAGGACACATGGCGTGTGAACAAAGAAAACGGTTTCCTTTTTAGCAAGTAAGTGATACAACAACACAGCGATAGGACTAAGGTATGACATAAAAAACACACACAGGAAAGAGCATTATACAGTACCCTCTTAACAAACAGAGCACACATAATCTCGTGCAAAGTGCACTTCATTTGATATGTGTTAAAAGGGGTTGAAGGTTCCCCGTGGAATCAGATGAGTAACGATATTTAGGGTACGTGATCACGTACATCACGCACACATTGTAAGCTCCTAAAGCATACACAAACTCCCCGTAGACGAACATACAGTATAGTTTCCATTTTAGGTGATCTTATCATTTGTTTTTTATTCTGCACTTGAGGCAAAGCCGCAAGGTGCGAACAAAATTAAGGCATACAACAAATTAGATAAATTGGTTACATTTGCCCATTATGTTCGATCGTTCTGTTTTTGTGTTATCAGAATCAAAATTATATTGCAACAACATTTTGTTTGAATGGTTATAAAATTAAAATCAAATCATCCTTTCAGCGGAATGTGATTTCAGCTAGAAATCAGCGGATGTGCGTAAGTAGATCGCAGTCCATGTTACTGCGTGTATGCCTTGTGTTCTTCACTGACGGAGTGTAGTACAGTGGAAGCGGGAAAGAAACAACCACGAACATATACCATTATGGTACTATCGCAGACGATATTACTGAAATGCGATCTATATATATATACATATATTTAAAATTTGAACAAGAAAGACGAATAAATTATAGTAGATGCATACTGAAAAATGATTCTTTGTCTATCGATGCGTTACAAAATTTGTGTAGTGGAATTGGTCGAAACTTCAACGAATGCTATTGTTTCGTAGTAGAACGCATTTCTGCACTACAAATATTAACAAATTTTAGTGATTTAACATACGAGTTTCCTGCCACATCATGCAGGATTCTGCATTGTTTCGTCGTATCCTACTGGGCAAAGACAAAATTTGACAACGTAACCAATGAATTTGTAATAGCCGCTTCCAAAACTATTGAAGTTTTGTTTGTACGTCAGGCGTCATAACGGAGCAAAGAAGTTTAACATGGTAAGGCACTTCATATCCGTTAGATATAGCCACTTTAGCGTTTACAATACGTTTTCCTTCTGGAGAAAGGCTAGTGTGCAAAACAGAATACAGCATGTGCTGGCCATCCGTCAACACACGCCAATATAATATGGAACGGAATCTAAAAACTGATCTCTACGTTCTTCCTGTACACTGAATCCGTCGGCCCAACAGTAAAGAAGTACATGAACAAAACGGAATTTATTATGAGAAAGTGTCAGTCGAGACCAGTTGCATTTGACCAGCAGACCATCTCAGAGAAATAGCGATGAAGAGGAACTGGTGAAAATCCCTCTTCAAATGGTTCAAGGAATCGTTTTACCCAAGATCTCCAACCCACCCAATGGACAATGTGAAGGACACTTACTACCTAGGGCAACGGTTCGGAGCAATCAAACCAATCTCCACATACTTATGACAATCAAACATAAATAATAAGTTTCCACTACTCACCGATTGATGGAATATTGAGACAAAGCGACTGTGAAAGCTTCAGGTAAGTTCTTCCAAGTTCGTAGCAACAAATCTGCAGCACATCACTTATGTCGATTAGTAAATCTAAAAAACAGACAATTAACAATCATGCTCAGCATTCTTTTAAGCAAACCGGACCCTCAAACTCCCATCACTTACGAGACGTTCCCTCCGTGCGGCACGTGATATAAACGCAGGCCGCATAAATGTGTGAATTTCGACGACCACGGGTCAGGTTGCGCATAAGGGCCATCTTGAAGAAGTTGCAGGCCGTTTCAATGCAATGGTTGTTCAACCGCAGCTGACTGCACAACAGGGTAATACCTTGACGAGCTTTCCGTAGCGTAACTTCGCGCGATTCCGTTCCAGTACCGACGTGAAACTTTCCATACGCCGTAGCTCCACCGCGCGAATCGGACGCAACGAATTGTCCGACGGCGCTGGCCGCTCCATGTGCATTCTCCTCGAACTGGATCTCCGATACGATGATATTGTCTTCCAGCACCGATCCACAGTTCGTACACACGGCATCGCCCCGTGCATTGTCGACCTCGATATCGGCACTTCCACAGTTATTACACTTCCGTCCGGAAGACATTTTTTCGGCGCTACACAGGCGACCGTTAAGTCTGCCTTCACTAGGTTGATGGTTATGCTATTCACTTAAGATTCGTTGTAGTACTTTGCAAGCAGAAGACCTTTCCGGGTTTTCCAGCGATTACCGTGAAAATGCTACCATACTGCTGTCATTTGTTAGCAAACGACAGAGCGAGGCAGCAGGAATGTAAACACAGTGATCTCGTAAACAAACCGCTGTCAGTGGAAAAAATTCAAATTAACCGTTGTTTACAATTCCTGGCTTACATTGTATTTTTCTGATTATGCGGTATGTAATCGATTCTCTTTTTCGTACCATGTTTCGGTTTGCCAAGGAAAATGCATATTTTATTTGAGCTAACTTTCTTTCGCATGCACTCATTCATTAATCACCCATATGCAATTTGTTAGATGTGGAAAATGTTGTCTTTACTTGATCAACCCGGATGTACACAGATGTAATAAGATATAATATTTCATTTAATGTGCTTTCAATTTGAAAGAAGCAACCGTCACTAGGATAGAAAGATGGCGACCAGCGTTCTTCGTTTCACGGCCTTTTTATCTTTCCCTCCCAAACTACTTTCGTGGTGGCGCGTGTCTTGAGTTATTTATGTAGTAAAATCGATTAAAAATATTTTACGGGAATATTTTATCTCCAAATGTTGCTGCTTTCTGGTCGAAAGTACCATTTTAAATCTTATTGAATGCAGCGATATCCACGCTCTGCACGTAATCCTCAATCTTTTCGATCTCCTCCTGCAGCCAGTCGACGGAAATCTTATCATCCTCAATCACACACGACATCTGCAGCTTGTGGATGCCGTACGCCAACGGTACTAGCTTGGCCGCACCGAGCAACAGTCCATCGGCATTGATTTTTCGCACCTCCTGCTCCATCACCTTCATGTCGGTCTCATCATCCCATGGCTTAATATCGAGGATCACGTTCGACTTTGCAATCAGGGCCGGTTTCTTTGACTTTTTCGCGGCATACTCGGCCAGTCGCTTTTCGCGCAGCTCGGCCGCCGCCTTATCCTCATCTTCGTCCTCCGAACCGAACAGATCGACATCATCATCGTCGTCCTCGGCTTCGGCCTTCTTGGCAGGAGCGGCGGCAGGTTTGGGAGCAGCAGTGGCCGCTGATTTGACACCTGCAGCAGCCGGTTTGCCGCTACCTGATTCAAGTGTTCGAACACGCTCGTGCAAATCAATAACAAGAGTGTTCAGTCCGTCAATAATCGAGCGAAGCTTTTCGTTTTCCTTCTCCACCGAGGACAAACGATCCAGCAACTCAGCTCCGGGGCTAGCTGCCAACGCGGCAATACCATCCATCTGATAAAAACATATGGAAACAATTAATTACCAAACTAATGATAAAATGCAACGGTACACTCAAAAAGCATAACTTACCCGCTCGAGTGAATTTTTGATGTGTTGCCTGGCTTTCGATATTTCCGAAGCCAAAGTGCACTGAGATGGAACGGAGTTGATCTGCAAAGCAATAAGATAATCGCAATGAGTACAAAGAAGCGGCAGGTGAGTACTGGCAAAAAGAACCAAGCGTGAAAATAAAACAACAGGTGCTGAAAAACAAACCATTTTAGTGCTAGCTATATACTAAAAACGAAAAACTTTCCACAACGATTGACCGGCTAACGGGGTGAACTAATCCGGAAGTTGTTTTAATGTTCCGATTATTCTAAACCCGTGTATCTCTGTATGAATTGATAGACATACACCCGAAAGACCGGAACCTTAAAAGCTATCCGTAGCCTATTTCCGACTCGAAGGATTATACATCACGCCAAGAAACATCATATTTACAAAGAAAAGAAGGTAAAATTCAACTACAGGACCAAAGTAAGATAACAGAAAGTCCGAAACGGAAACAAGCAAAATAGAACCAAAGCTGGTCAACTGGTCAGCCAAACCAAGCAAAAAAAAAACTCAACCAGCACAAAACTCGGCAAGGCTTAGTATGACCGATAGAAGAAAAAACCAAAATCAATAACGTCCACACACGCCAGAACCACCTTGCTCAGTTCCTCCGTTATGTTATCGCACAGCTTGTGTGCCAAATTTTCCTTCTCCTTCAGATTTTTGGCATTCTGTTGCTGCACATTCTCTTGATATTTGTTATCGTTATCCTGCTGCAGGGTCGATGTATCGTCCTGTCCCTTGGATTTCTTGGATTTTTTCGACTTCTTCTTGGCTGGTTCCTTCTGTACTTCGGCTTGTTCAACGACCGGGAGCTGTGGTTTGGGCTCCGGTGCATCATCTACCAAGGTCGTTGCCGTGTTACCACTGTTAATCGATTTTTCGGAAGACTCAGTATCAGTCGGGGTACTATCTTTCTTGCCTTTGTTCCGCTTCTTCTTGTCTTTTTTCGATTTCGGCGCTTCCGCCGATGGTGGCGGTGAAGATTCAACTGATGCGGCATCCATTTTTCTTGACTGCCCTCCTAGCTGCTGCTGTGACGCTGACTGCTGAGAAGTGACAGCGTTTCCTTTTTTTGGCTGTTCTATTTTCGGTCCGGCCGCCACTCCATCGTGCGACTCCATCTTCCCCGCAACGGAAAGCTTGCATATAATTTGGGGGTGGTGGGTTAGTGTACAATATTAAACAAGAAACGTATAAGGTCACGGCTCGTAACGGCCACGACGTTAGTTACCGAGCACAATCGGGTACGAAATCTTCAACTCTTAGCACGTTCTCACAACAGCAGAAATGGTACACTCTATTGTTGCGGGTTTACCTACCTTCGCCATGTACTCGTAGTACGTCTTTTCGGCCGCGTTCATCGTGGATTTGTCCGACCACGGTTTCTCGTGTGCCATCGCTGCAGCAGCCATTTTGCGCTTTTATTAATAGTCTCTGTAGAGGGAAAAGAAGCCACAATTTACGATGGTTACTAGGCTGGGTGCACCACAAGCAGATGGACGGTGTAGAAACAATTCTCCAACACTCCCCCCATTTCTTCGGTGGCCTTTCTGACCTTTAGCTGGCCACCGTGGTAACAACGTGTGCTGTGATTTCTGCAGCAATTCCTTGCGGCTTGCCGCTTTCTAACCACACATTCGCCCCACACGCAATATTGCAGAACGCAATGTCGAACAGTGTCCTTCACTTACCTTTGTACGGAGCGACGAAGAAAATCTTATTCACAATCGAACAAGAATCGTTGCAACGACTAGAGTGCGAAGCGCAAAATAGGGAAAAATCAATAAGTTCCACACCGAAGGCGAGTGCCGGACCTCGACTTTTTTTCTTCTGAATTTCGACACGCGTTATTTTTCGCTGACAGAACCGCGGCACTTCTGTCACGGTGACATCGGTTCAAAGCGGTGAATATATTCGATTATCCGTGCCGTTCTGTTTTGATATTTGTGTTGGATAATACAACGCTTAAGAAGTAGAACGTATACCATAAACGCGTAACGGCTTAAGTGTCAGTATAGTTAGGAGCGGAAACGGTTAGATCAAGTCTCTTCTGCTGTAACACCTTGTAAGAACAACACGTAAAATATATAACCCGCTAGTAATTCCAACAATTTGTTTATTTTTGGTGCAAATGGACAAATGTCCAACACATCGATTTTATCTGCCGTAGATGAGTTCGAGTAAATTCTAAATCACATTCATGTATCTATATCCGGTGTGCGGAAAAGAAGTAAAAAATTCCTCACAAAAAGGAAATTAAAATTAATTCCTGGCAACACTGAACGTGTCTCAGGCTGTCAAACTCAAATCCAAACAGCTGGTTTGTTTTTCCAAAAAGCGTCCGATAAAACGAGCGAAAGGACGCGGCCAGAACCATCATGTTCAACGCAGTAAAAGACCAAGCGCTGCAAATCGATACAAAGATCAAAACGTTGCGCAAACAGTGCACCACGTTCGCGATTGGTTACGTCGAAAAGGACGAATCGAAGCAGTATCCGGTACGGGAAGCAATAACAACCGCCAAAAACGAGTTACGCGATTGTAAGGCCGACTGTGACAGTTTGGTAACACAAACAGAAACACTGTTCTCGCTGTTGACAGTGGCCGATAAAGCAGCCGACGAAATATACGACGCTGTTATCAAACTGTACCACGAGCGAGGTGTAAAGGTGCCCCCGATCGAGCTTGAGTCCATCCCGGTAGGGTTTCCCGTCCATTTGCTGCCTGTACCAGAACCAGCAAATCAAACGCCGGAACCGAGCGAGACCGACCAAGAACACGAAGCCAGTGAAAGCGAGTGTGATTCCGAAGGGTTCGCCTCGGAAATCTTCATCACCAGGCCACCCGGTGAGGAGGGGTTAGAGCCGGAGACTCCGATGATAAAGAGTAGAAAAAGGTTATTTTAATTGTCACGCAACAGCTGAGAGGGATAGTAGACGACCGGATTATCGTGCAGTTATCATGGCGACCATACCGGCAGTGACTAGAATATCTTCGCGCCTGATTCGAATTCTGGGCTGTAATCCCAGCCCGATGACGCTGCAAGGCACGAACACGTATCTCATCGGTAGTGGAAGAAGGTAATTGCGCTGTATGCGTTGTACGCTGCATGCAACATTCTTATCTTAACAAATTGGTCTTTGCAGGCGAATACTTTTAGACACGGGAGATGCGAACGTTAAAGAGTACATTGGCCATTTGCGAAAGGTGTTGATCGATGAAAGAGTGCTCATCAACGATATTATTATTTCCCATTGGCACCATGATCACGTCGGAGGAGTAGATGATATACTGGAGGTAATCGACAACAAAGGTATTGCTATTTGGTTTGCCGCATGAAGATTTCGTTCTAAAATTGAGCCCTTCACTGTTATAGATACATGTAACGTGTGGAAATTTCCTCGCACTGATGCATCAGAACCGGAAGTACGCAACGCAACACTGAAGGAACTAAAGGATGGACAAATATTCACCACTGAAGGTGCCACGCTGAAGGTGATCCATACGCCGGGACACACGACGGATCACGTGGTGCTGATGCTGCAGGAAGATAATTCACTGTTCAGTGCCGATTGCATTCTGGGCGAGGGAACAACCGTGTTTGAGGATCTGTACCTTTACATGAAAAGTTTGGAAATAATTTTAAATGCTAAACCTACGATTATCTATCCGGGACATGGTAATATCATTGATGTAAGTAATCGGTATCTGGACTCAGAGTTTGCCGAAGATATGGTGCGATACAGCTTAACATTTTATTCAATCTTTTTTTTAAGGACCCAACCGAACGAGTAACTGAATACATAAATCATAGGAATCATCGCGAAAAACAAATCTTTGCCGTGTTCGAGGAAAACCCGGACAAGCAGTACAACGAGATGGACGTCGTGCGCACGGTGTACAAGGAAACACCGGAACAACTTTGGGCAGCGGCAGCATATAATGTGAACCATCACCTGAAAAAGCTAACGGTTGAGGGCAAACTGCTCGAATGCGTTGATAGTGAGGGAGGCAACAGCTGGAAGTATGTCCAACCAGCTTCCCTGTAAGCTGGTGCTTATCATTTACCATAGGGCGATTGTTGTGTGGGAAATAAACTAGTTGATGGTAGCGAATTTAAGTTGGCATCAGGTAAAACTTAAGCTACTTTCGCATCGTGCGTGAGATGATTGTTGTGATTGATGATTGTTGAAGGTATAAAAGTTATTTCTCTTTATTTCCTTTATTTCCATAATATAGTAAGTTAACTTAACTCTTGCCTAACGTTGGAGGATATCGTGCAAAGTAAACCTCTGCAGTAAATACAGCATATCAATAAGGGGGTGGAGAAAACAGGATGAAATCTGGAGCAAGAAGCTCCGCACACAACGCTCAGCAAGTGGAGTGGACCGGTGAGGATTTATTTTTTGTTGAGGAACGGTTATTGCTGAAGCAATTGCAAGCCACTTCACAGTAATAGGACCGTGGTCCTTCTCCAAACCCAGCGAACCCAGAACGGAAAGCAAACGGGGTAGACGTGGTTGTTATTGCACAGTGCAGCAGCAGGATCGCCCTTCCAGCTCACTCCGTAGATGATCTTCCACCGTGACGGTCGGTAGCTGTTGGTCCTGCCGGTAGGACGATTCAATTTTTGGCACCATTCCGGACGGATTCGATTTCCTCCTTGATGAGTTCGATCTTTTCGGCGTAGGTTTTCTGGATTTCCTGCAATTTGACGAAGAAGAATCCTTTGAATGAAAGTTTGTTCAGAAGATGGACATTAGAAAACCGTGTGATCGATGAAAATGGAATGGATAATGGAAGGCACGTAAAGCAACATATAAACACATCACACACATACGGGAACACATAAATACAATTTTACAACGAGGACAATTGTGTACATTACTGTGGTGTGTTTTTAAATCGGTTTTGGTCGTGATCTTTACAACGATTTCGAACCCATGTGGCATTCATGATAGTTGATCATGTGGTTGATACAGAACGCAACAGCACATTGGGAAGGATATTAATGATAGGTGATGGTGGGTATTGCAGTGAACCGGATGTGGAACTGGTGAAGGCGCATTTGAATAGCACATTACCTCACTCTTCAATTTTTTCGTATGTGGAGTGTTGTTGTTATATCGTAAGATATCAAAGAAAAAGACATTAAGAACTTAAGCGAATAGTGGTGCATAAGAATGATTTAGTAGCGCACAGTAGTAGTAATAGTAGTAGTGGTGAGACAGAGTGGATAGCGAGTCAGACTCCGTCGACACCGTATGGGTCAGTTTTTTTTGGTTTTTGGTTGTAAATCATTTCTTTGTATGTGCAGTTTTTTTCAAGCATGGAAAATCAATCCCAGCTCGATCCGCCGTTTTCTGAAAGTGTGAGAAAAGATAGAAAAGGTATTACATTGAGAACACGAAAAAACGGAAACTAAACCACCCCACGCGAACGATGTTCTAGAAGAAGCGGGTTTTCTGATTCTGTGTTTTGTAGTAGTGTCACTGGATCAGTATTTCCGGGGGAAAAAACCAAAACCGGCAGATGGAAGTGTTACGTTACAGGTAAAATTGTGTAAGCAATTTATATTTTTGAACCAAAAGTAGGACACATGTTTGCTTCTTCACCACATGGTCTGGATGTAGACCTCATGTTAGCGCATTTTGTCATATTTTCAGGAATAGTTTTGTGGTCCTATTAGTGGAGATTAATATACTGCTTGGACAAGCGCTTTACGGTAATGGAACATATAATGATGAAAGTTAACACCTTTTTGAAAAAAACACCTCTTTTGAAAATAATGTCAAAGGTAGGGTGATACATAAAAATCAGCCGAATCCTGTTGGAAAGGGTATAGATTATTAGAATAAATATTTGTACACATACTTCTTATCACGACTAAACAATCCTCTTAAACCCTTGTTTTTGTTCGAAACAAATCCAATCCGAATTGTGCGAATGGTTCGTTAGTTCAAAATGAAGGCTGACGTAGTGTTTCGGCAAGGTGCCAAAATGGCCCTGAATATTCTACCGCAGTATGGTGAGATACACGCTAGAATTGCATTTCCCATCTGCAGTGCGTTAGAACGGAATTTCCTCATAACGCAAGGCGCACGCGTAACTACAAGAAATGGTTGCTGTGCAGTCAGTTGGTCAGAAATGGTAGTGCAGGCAGTAGTAGTAATAGTAGTAGGTAGTAGTGGTAGTAATGGTAATTGAGTAATAGTGCATTGCGTGGCGTGAAAGGTAAACCTGCCAGAAGAAGAAAAACAAAACGGCTGGTCTGTAGCGGTACAACTATGATTCAGCCACTTCCTTTCAGAAAAAAAACAAGCACCTACTGTGTGTGCGCATCTACAGCGACGGTAGAAAGAACACCTTCTATCGGCAAGCCGAACTAACCTTGAACAGCTCGAGCTGTGTCGTGTACTCGTCCCGCAGATCGTTGTACATCTTTTGCGAGACGGTCAGCTTCTTCTCGAGCAGCGTCTGCCGTTCCCGTTCCGCCTTCATCTTGCTGTCGATGTTTTCGAACCGCGTCTGCAACTGTTCGTGCTCCATGTTCCGGATGTTGAGCATGTCCTTCGTTACCGCCACGACCTCCTTGATGTTTTCGATCTGGTTCTGCAGTGCCTTTATCTGCATGTCCTGCGTCTTCACCGTCTTCGTCCGCTCGAACAGCAGCTCCTTCGCCTTGTTCATCACCTCCTCGTGCTTTTCCTTCAGCTTCTTGACCTCGTTCGGGTCCGCCTTGCTCGTGCCCGAGTGTGCAATCAGTTCACCTTCCAGCTGGCTCACCTTTGACTTCAGGATGTCGTTCTCGAGCAGCTTCTTCTTCAGCTCACTCTCCAGATCCTCTATCCGTTCGTTCGAGTTCTTCGTCGGGGACAGCTCACACTCCAGCTGGGTCACCTTCGCGCGCAGTATATCGCTCTCGATCGTACGCTTCTTCAGCTCGTTCTCCAGCTCGCTGATGCGATCGGTCGATTCCTGCGCTGTCGCCGGTTCGTCCTCCGCCTGGTTTAGCTTCGATTTGAGAATATCGTTCTGGATCTTGAGATTGCGAATCTCCTTCTGCAGCTCCTCGATCTTGTCATTCGCAGGACTGTCGGCCAACGGTACGCGCTCCAGCTGTTCCACCTTCGATCGCAAAATATCGTTCTCGATGTTCTTCTTCTTCAGCTCCTGCTCGAGTGTTTCGATCTTGTAGCTGCTAGCGCCGCTGTGCACCTGTTTGCTCTCCAGCTCGGTCAGCTTCGATCGCAGTATCTGGCTTTCGGTGGTGCTTTTCTTCAACCCCTTGCGGAGCTCCTCGATCTGCTCACTGTTCGAGTCCTGCGTTTCGGTCGATTCCTTCTCAAACATTTGCATCTTCGCCCGCAACATGTTACCCTCGGTGGTGCTTTTCTTCAGGCCCTTCTCCAGCTCCTCGATGCGCTCGGTCGATTCTTCGTCTACGCGCGTCGCTGCATCACTCTCCAGCTGGCTCACCTTCGCGCGCAGAATGTCCGCCTCGATCTGGTACTTCCGGACCTGCTTCTCCAGATCGCGCATCCGCTCGTTCGCTTCCTGCGCGTTCGAGGGCGTGTTTTCAAACTGCTTCAACTTCGACCGCAGGATATCACTCTCGATGTTCTTCTTCTTCAGCTCGCGTTCCAGCTCACCGTTCCGTTCGGACGCTTCCGAATCCCCTTCCAGCTCCTTAACCTTCTCCCGCAGCACCACACTCTCGGTACGCTGCAGGCCCCGCACCAACTCATCGATCTTCTCCTGCGCTTCCGGCGTCTGTGGTTCACTTTCAACCTCGGTCAGCTTACCCCGCAGTATACCGTTCTCAATGATGCGCTTCTTCAACTCCTTCTCAAGCTGCTTCACGCGCTCGGTTAGATCCTGCGAGGCTTGCGGATTCGTTTCGGCCTGTGAAAGCTTCGACCGCAGTATGTCCAGCTCCATCGTCTTGCGCTTCAGCTCCTTTTCCAGGTTTTCGATCTTTTCATTGGATGCCGCATTGTTCGACGGTACCTGTTCGAGCTTTCCAACCTTCGCCCGCAGTATGTCACACTCGATCGTTTTCTTCTTCAGATCCTTGTCGAGGTTGCTTTTCTTGTCCTTCAAATCCTCCACCTCCGTCTCGAGCCTGTTGATTTTGCTCAGAAAGTCCTTCTCCAACCACGCATCGAAGTTGCTCATATCGTCCAGGTCGGACATTTTGTCTGCCTTTGGTTCGGAACCGCAACCGAGCTGAGGACACACGGCTCACAACACGGTTCAACCGGCGTTTCGGCTGTTGGCGATCGCTTCAAATCGCCTACACACTTGTTGTTCGCGTCGTACGCACCGCCGGCCAGACCCGATGCGACACGAAAGCACTAGAATTAACGCAGCGCTCAAGAATTTCAAATGCTACGATTAATTATACCACGCTCGAAAACCGTTCCGTCAACCCGGTCCACCAGCTTTGCCGAGGGAGCAGCGGCGTGGCGTAGCGAAATTCCTTTGCAACCACTCACCACTCACACACACACACACACGCGCGCACACACTGCCACGCAATGAGATCGACGAGAATCCTCCGAGACCGAGAAATTCCTTCCTGATGCGTACGGCTCTCACGTCGGTTACGATCGAGACATGCAGATGTCCGAGGATTTTGGTTTTCCTCTTTATAGATGATGCTCTTCTTTCCTTTGTGCACTTTTGGTCAACTAGCCACGATTGTCCTGGTACGTTCTTTTGTAAATTCAACCAACAAAAATACAAAAAGATATGCTTTTCGACCTTTAACCTCAATTGACAAAACCCACGACACACGCTACGTTGCCTTGGAACGTCCAACCAAACCGACAAACATCCGCCAACTGATCCGTACTCCGAGAATCTCATCAAACTCATCCCAGCACTACAAACCACGGTCGGACGCGCCTGCGTATCTGCCACCTGCGTACCCCATAGCGATCATTTCGCACCGGCCTGATCGGGCGTGTAGATCGGGGACCGCGTCTGGCCCACCAAAGTTTTACCGAGGGTGGTGGTTACGCTTTCCAAACGGTGCCGAATGCGGGTGTAGTTCAAGGAAGGGAAGCAAAACCACTACCGAGAGCCCATATTCCCTCCTCCCCAACAGAACCGGCCACCCGATTGAGAAACGTACGCTGAGAATGCTCAATAAATGTGCTCCCCGAAATGAAAATCTATTTTTGTCCGCCGGCCGACATTATGCCGTTGACTTTGTGGGCATGTTCGACAATTTGCCGGTTGGTAGCACGGTACGGTACGGCACACCTTTCCGGGACAGCTTACATCTTCCCGGCTTGACTAGTAGCTGATCGTACAATCGATACGGAATGCGTTTTCTCACCGTACGCACACATCCGGTGGCGAGATCGTGAGGATCACCCGATAACTACCATAATGGTATGCTTCCTTGTTCCAGGGATTTCAACGATCCCCACGATAGACCTGTTAGCGGTTGAATCATTCGAACTGCACTCAACCCGTTTCCAGCAGTTCGTGCTGAAAATAAAAACCTTTCAACGAGATGCATTTGGCTGCATCTCAATGGCAATGAATTGCTTATTTTAGTACACTCCTCCACTTCTTCACGATACTAGTAGGGTCTCGGGAGCACCTGTGGATGCGGAGCGATCGCCCAACGAGTATGTGGGTTTCTTGGGGGATGAAAACCAAATTGCACCACCACCAGCATTGATGCGTTTTCTAACCCGTGCCTAAGCAATGCAATGTTCCGATCCGGGAGTTTTGTGGCTTTACCGTGACAATACGATGAACGTGTTTCGGCGCAGTTTTTCCCCCCTCACTGGGTATTGTACTGCAAAACCCACCGCTTTGAGTACCGCTGGCGCACGGTTTATTTATAGGAAACGCACCATCCACCTTCTGCGGGGTTTTTTGGATGAATCGCTCCTGTTGGACGTGGTCGTGTCGTAAGTGAAACAAACATGAGATCCGGAGCAACCGTGTCTCCGTGGTTCCTACCGCCAGCGGAGGTGGAGTCGCTTTCGTCGCGTTCGAGTAGCTGCACAGCGCGCCTTTCATTTCATTAACAGGAAAAGAAGGTTTAAAAAGCATATGCGAGAGTGTGTCCTTCACCGTGTTGCGCTTATGAACGTGTTGGCGCACCCGCTATCACGTGTTTTTAGCTGTACTGCAACGGAAGCAATGGTTTATATTCAGCATTTCTTATTCACTTCGAGTGTTTGATTCGAAGTGGAAAATAATATTGAATATTAAACAGGGTCGGAAAATCGGTGTACACACATGCACAGTCCAGCAGGGCAAAGTTTTCATAATGGACTAATCCTAAACTGCGCATACTGGAAGGCAGCATCGACATTAGCCATCCATCATGAGGAAGCTGCCTCACTAATCCAACAGCAATCGCTTGTAAACAATCGATCATCGGAGCTCGGTTTCTAGCGATCGCGTGCACTAGTTGTGTACCAAACGGCCATTATATCCTACGCTCATCATCATTGCTTAACCGCTATTGATCACGGAGTTGTGTCGTTTCCGGGTCAAGAATCTTTCACTGTAGGGTTTCACCCATGCATAGCAAACAAATCCTACACGATAGCGCTCATCCTGCGGGGGACAGTTGTAGTGGTCGTTCAAAGGGCATGTCTCCGTTACGAGGGACGGAGCTAAGTTAAATAGGGCAGTGGTGCAGTAGGTAAAAATAACACCGATTGTAGGTGGGCCGGTGGCGATCATCAGTACGGCTATAAACAAATTTAACAGCGTACAGACTGCAGTTTTTGACCGAACATTTTTCCAAAATTGACGAGAGTTCGTTGGTTTCAGTAGCTTATGTTTCAACTTGGCTCCAGTGTTGGTGCAGAGAATGGTTATGGCAATTAATCTTATTCCGCTCTTTCTGTTTTAACAAGAAAGACCAAACGAAAGAATGTATTATTTTAGCTTTGCTGCTGGTCGGAACCGTTTCTAGTTCTATTACTAAAAACACACGGTAGAGTCGAGGTTAACTTCAGCGTATACGGAAGGGCATTACGATTGATTAATTCCCTTAAGATTAATCACCTGATACAAAATAACCTGTTTTATGTAAAAGTGTCGCGTATTAACTGTATATTAGGTGTATGTGGCAGGAAAGGTTTTAGTTCTCCAAGAATTTATGTGACTTCAGAATTGTTTCAATTCAGATGGTCTATCCGCACCAAAACTAGGCGTCTCGTTTAATCATGCATAATCATCTATAATGCTGGATAAATCTGATCAAATCTTTAATCCGAATCTATGGCTTTGTACATTTGTACAAAGAAGTTCTTTACAATTGAAGGCTAGCATTGCTTGTGATATTTCATTCGTATGAATAGTTCGTTTACAGAAGCTTAAAAAATGCATTAAATAAGGATTAATTATAAATTGATGGAACCACAGAGTTCCGGATTGCCCAGAACAATACAAAGAAAAACATCTCGTGCTTGCTAACCTCGAACCAGACCACCTTCTTAATATTGATCAACATGAAACAAGTCGGTTTTAAGTTACTGTTTTATTTCGGTACTGTTTCACAAGGAAAGAAAAATGCGCACATGTGAAACTCATTAAAGGTATGTAAGTGTAAAATGAGTTCGCTCGATGCCGGTGTGGTGCGATCAGTGTGAATAGTGATGAAAACGAGAGGTGTTAGCGAGATAGTCGAACAAACAAAAAAGGTGCAATAATATTGCTTCGCTCGCGATGAAGCGGCAGATGATAGAATTAAAAGCTTAAAGTACGTAGCAAATGCTGCTGAAGGCGAGACGTACGTTGATCGATCGGCAAAATCGGCATGCCTTCGGCTGCTCGGTTTGCTCAACTCCTCTAACCATCCAGCTCACCAGCCGCACAAGCATCACCGTAGTTCTTGCCTCCTTTTTCTTCCGGATTCAGCGTAATCATATCGTCAATTCGGAGGATCGTGATTGCCGCTTCCGTCGCGAATTTGAGTGATTTGATTTTCGACATGGCCGGTTCGAGCACACCTGCCTTTTTGTTGTCTTTCACCACACCCTCGATCAGATCGAGCCCGTACCACTTCAGCTGTGCATGATCGACGACGGTCTGGCTGGAGTTGTGATACGCGCGCAGTTTCGCCACCAAATCCGTCGCATCCTTGGCCGCATTTACGGCCAGCGTTTTCGGTATGACCAACAGCGATTTGGCGAACTCGGCGATAGCCAGCTGTTCGCGGGAACTCAGCGAGGTAGCAAAGTTTTCCAGATATATCGATAGGGCCGCCTCCACGCAACCACCACCTGCAACGACCTTTTTGCCCTCCAGTACTCGTTTCGCCACGCACAGTGCATCGTGAATGGAACGTTCCATCTCATCGCAGTAGAAATCGTTGGGACCGCGCAGAATGATCGACGCAGCGGTACGAGCCTTCGGGCCACGGATCAGAAGCAGCTCATCGTCACAGATGAACTCTTGTACGATTTCTGCCGCTTCGCCCACATAACTGGCCTCAAAGCTTTCCTCTCCTTCCATGTTCGTGAGCGACGTGAGATAGGCAGCACCGGTTGCTTTGGCTATACGCTTCAAATCCGCCTTCTTCACACGCCGCACAGCCATTGCACCGGCCTCGACGAAATACTTCAAGCAGAGATCGTCAATACCACCACTGCACAGCACTACATTCACGCCCGTCGCCAAAATCTTTTCGATCTTCTCCTTCGTAATGTCCAGTTCGCGGGCACGGATACCTTCCAGCTTTTCCGGGTCCGTGATTAGCACCTGTACACCCATCTTCATCTTTGTTTTCTGCAGCGAAAAGTCCAAACATGCAATCTTCGCATTCACGATCTTTTTAGGCATCTGCTGCGAAGCGATCGTACAGTTCAGCGCGTAACCCTGCACCAAAATACTTTCGCGAGCCGATTTACCGTGCGCCTTCAGCACATTGACTGCCTTGATCGGGTATGCCGGGTTGCCTTTTGGATCGAGAATCTTCACCGCTTGTGCTGCATCAACCACCATTGAAGCGAAAAAGTCCGCATCGGCACCGATGATCTTTGAGCTCATCGATGTTTTCGCCACGTTGACCAACGTTTCACGTCCCAGATCATCGACCGGTGCGGTCAAGTGCTCGGAAATGTATTTGCAAGCTTCCTTACATGCCAAACGGTACCCGGCGATGATGGAAGTTGGATGTATCTTCTGTTTCACCAGTTCGTCCGCATTTTTGAGCAGCTCGGCCGCAATAATGACGACCGAGGTGGTTCCATCGCCCACCTCTTCGTCCTGCAACTGTGCCAGCTCGCACAATACCTTGGCAGCCGGATGTTCCACTTCAAGCAGTTTCAAAATCGTTGCTCCATCATTGGTGACCGTCACATCGCCGATATCGTCCACCAGCATCTTGTCTAGCCCGACGGGTCCGAGCGATGATTTCACTATGTTTGCGATTGAACTTGCGGCCATCACTGCAAAAAAGGACACAAAAGAGCAAAAATCTTAACAAAATGTACCAAGGAAAGAACTGTTGTCGTTCGACATAACCTCACAAAAAGGAGTGAGTCATGCTATTCAAAACAGGAGCCCCAATACATAAGTTTACTAAAAATCTAGAGTAGAGGCTGAAAGGTGTTTTCTCATTAAAACCTTATTACAACGAAAGTAAATTATTGCTTTACTCTCACTTGCTACATATTTACAACAAACACAAGAAAAACCTCAAGCCGGCATTAAACATGGAAGTAAATGCAAACCAAACAAAACTGGATATATCTTGTGCAGCAATGCAGTTTATCGCATACTTGCAACAGTGGCACATAATTCCATTACATATCCATTCAAACTTTCATTGAATTATCCAAAATTGTAGCATGTGATGCGGAACACCCACGGTCTTCTGGGGGCTCCAATGAGCCACTTGCAAGAACCAATATGCTACATACCATTTTGTGTGCGAACGGGAGCTCCGGACGACCGGTTACCGGCCAAGGATAGTGCGCTTGCTACCGTGGACATCGTAGGTCAATCTATAAATAAGGCGTAATATTCCGAATCCCAATGGAAATTGATTCCGTTACTTTCACGAAAAACACAGACGGCTTATTCGGAAAAGCGTTTTCAGCAGCACACCTTTTCTCAGGGCACAATTTGACGTCTGCACATCAAATTGGTTGACAATTGTGACATTACGCGAAATTGCCTGTTCGTCGATTTCCTCGAGCTATGGAGATACGGACTGTAAACGCAAAAATTTATTTACTGAATAAAAAATCAGTTTTTGATCGTCGTAGGATGTTCGGGACAAATAGTGGAATCAGTAACATAGAATAATACAAGAAATTTACAGTAAAGTACAGAGCAAAGCATATAGATCAAATAACACATTCCGAGAATCTATCGGAATTCTGGCTTTCTCACTTACCCAGTTTGCTGCTAAATCTCACATCTATACTCACATCTCACTTTTGTCGATGTTTTAACCAAAATTTCTTCTCACTCAAGTCGATCTTTCTCACTTGGCGAGCACTGCTGGGAATTCCAACAAATGTGTCAAAATTTTTTACATTAGTCAGTTGTGTCTGTGAATCGGGATTTAAATTCCATCGTCAAACTGTTTTAAGCTGTTCCGTGGTCAGAAGTGTTGGTTTTAAAAAAAATAAACCAAACTTCCTTCCAGATAAGCGCCCGCTAGCATCGTATCGCGTTATTAGTGCCAATTGGTTGTACTTTAGTTAAGGAGAACCAACTGTCGATCGGAGAGCGTTTGGCAAGTTCCTTTCCACGCCATTCGAAAAGTAACGGCTGTGTGTCAACGTCTTAACCGGGCGCGAAACTTGTTGTCGGTCTCTCGCTCCTCTCTGTGTGTGCGCTGAAGGCGTCCTGCTGCACGTTTGTTGCTTATGGCTTCGAAGGTTTGAAACATAGCTTCACGCAAATACAATCGATTTATCAAAGGAAGCATCGTTTTCGCATATTCATATCCTCGCCGTGTTTCATCAGTTTGGCACAGTGCAAACACGTACAACGACCGCGCGTGCATGTGTATTGGTGACAAAAAACCGACCAAAAAGGATCAAAAAGAACGCAAGATAACGTCAAAGAAGAGGATCGCAAAAAAGAGCGTTAACGAGTTCTTGAAGGTACGCATCGGTCTGGAATCGCGGAAGTTAATAGTGGGAATTAAAAAAAAAAACAAGTCCCCAACCAAAAGCGTCATTCTTCGTTGCCAACTTCATTCCGTAGTTCCCACTGACGCGTAGCGTGCCTGGTCATTTTGTTTGTAGTGATTGTTAAGTGGAGTTTGTTAAAACGGTAAGCCTTAGCCATAATCGAATCGACGACCCGAGCCAACATGGGTAGTGTCACCAAGCCAGATGAAAAAGCGGTAGACATTCCGGAAAAGCTGTATGATGCTGGCACTAAGCGAACGTACCGGAGGAACCGATTCTTCGGGAAGGTAAGTTCTGCATCCTACCCAAGCGATCCCTTTCCCTTCCTCGACGAAGTATCGCCCTGCTGTTTCCGTAATATAACCTCTAATTGTGATGCGGTTTCGCGCTAGTACACGGTTTGTTGTTTATCGAATGAATTAACCTCCACTGTATCCGTCCCTTTTTCAGGGTGGCTTCGCTAAGTGCTATGAGATAGTGGACGTGGCCACGAATGAGGTGTTTGCCGGTAAGATCGTCTCAAAGAAGCTGATGATGAAGCACAACCAGAAGGAGAAAATGACGCAAGAAATTACGATCCATCGTTCGCTGGGGCACAAAAATGTTGTCGGCTTTCACAGCTTCTTTGACGATCCGCTCAATATTTACATCGTCCTGGAGCTTTGCAAGAAGCGGGTAAGCTGGGACGGACTGAATTGCTACGTTTTTTTTTCAGAAGGAAAGTTCACCAAGAATCTAATGTTACGATTGTTTCGTTTGTTTGCCTTTTCCCCTTTCGTGCTGGACTCCGACAGTCAATGATGGAGCTGCACAAGCGCCGAAAGTCTATCACCGATTACGAATGCAAGTACTACATGCATCAGGTGATGACCGGGGTGAAATACCTGCACGACAAGCACATCATCCACCGGGATCTGAAACTGGGCAATCTGTTTCTGAACGACGAGCTGCACGTGAAGATCGGGGACTTTGGACTTGCGACCAAGATCGAGTTCGAGGGTGAGCGGAAAAAGACGCTTTGTGGGACGCCGAACTACATTGCACCGGAAATTTTGAACAAGAAGGGCCACAGTTACGAAGTGGACATCTGGTCGATAGGATGCGTCATGTATACGCTGCTCGTCGGTCAGCCGCCGTTCGAGACAAAGAGCCTAAAGGATACGTACAATCGGATTCGCAAATGTGACTATCGGTTGCCGCCTACGCTGCGCAACAATGCGGCCGAAATGATCTGTGCCATGCTGCAGTCGGATCCTTTGAAGCGACCCAGCATACACAAGCTGTTCGAGTTCGACTTTCTGGCGAGTGCTTACATCCCGAATTCGCTGCCTCAGTCTTGCCTCACGATGGCACCCCGTGCGGATCAGTTGGAGCAGGCGGAGCGTATGAACAGGAAGCCTTTGTCTGAAATGAACGGTGGTGGAGGAGGTAAGGAGGTTTTCGGAGATACAATGATGAAGATGGGTGCAATAATTTACCGGCAATTAAACATTTATTCGTTCGATTTTGCTCATTTACTCTATCGTTTAGATGATACCCGGTGCGAATCATCCTTCTTGAAGAATAATCTACATGATGCGATCACTGCCAGTGGCATGATGTCACGCCACAACGATACGTACCGTGCGGACATAGAAACGCTGCACAAGGAGCTAACGAAGCTCTTCCTGGCTAAACCTCCCCGGCTGGCTAGTAATCTGGATGATGAAAACACGGATCCGGCCGTGCAGCCACTTTTCTGGGTATCGAAATGGGTCGACTACAGTGACAAGTACGGGTTTGGCTACCAGCTCAGCGATGAAGGCATGGGTGTAATGTTCAACGACACCACCAAACTAATTATGCTTGCCAATGGACTGTAAGTGTCATGTGCTATTTTTGCGCAAAACATTCTTTCACACGTAATCTCGGTCTCTCTTTAGCAACGTTCACTTTATCGATAAAGAGGGCCAAGAATCGTACTGGGATGTGAATAATTTCCCACCGCATCTGGAGAAAAAGATGAAGCTGCTTACTTACTTCAAGCGTTACATGATGGAGCACCTGGTTAAGGCCGGTGCAGGCGTAATGAATGTTGAGAGCGATCAAATATCGCGTATACCGCATATGCACACCTGGTTCCGCACGATGTGCGCGGTCGTCATGCATCTAACAAATGGCACAGTGCAAGTAAGTGATTTCTAACCTGAGCTCTGTAGATAGCAATTTCAATAATGTTGTTCGTTCCGTGTGTTTCAGCTCAATTTCTCGGATCATCAAAAGATTATACTCTGTCCACGGATGCGTGCCGTGACGTTGATGGATAACAACAAAAACTTCCGCACGTACCGCTTCCAGACGATCATAGAGCATGGTTGCTCGAACGATCTGTACACCAAGATACGGTACGCTCACGAAAAAATAAAGAAGCTGCTGGAAAAGCTGTCCTAATTGGGCCGTACACGCGTAGGAATGGGCCATACGAAAGCAACGAATGATGTCGGTCAGCAACAAAAATATAGTGTGAGGTTCTGCTAGCATAATTACCCTTTGTCTGAGAAGCAATTACAAGGTCCAGCACAGGAGAAAATGAAACGTTATCGTGTATGTATTATTAGACACGGTTAAGCTGGTTAGAACACGTTCAATTAGCCCAACAGCAATGATCTGAACTTATAGAGTTAGAGCTATTCAGGAAGGGTTCATTTTGTATGTTTTGTTAATGTTTAACGTCTGCATGTCCGCTTGCTGTTGCAGTTTATTTGTCTATACATCTTTTTGTTTTTTAAACCATACAGCCCCATTATTACGCCGATGTATACAGGATGGCAGTTACGCATTCACTGTGTTTGTTTTGTTCTACATTGCCTTTAAGCTAGCGATGATGTATAGTAAAGAAGCAACGATCACAATTCCGTTCATTTGTGCATATTTTAATCTTTACATGATTCGGCCCATAACTACCAGCGGCTGCGTGTGTTTAATGGCGATTCGTTCCGTTGTCTGCGAAAAGAGTTCAGTGAGGTGGTGTAGTTTTAAAGTACGGTTCAAAGTATTAATGTTAAGCGGCATTATCGTTTAGGGTAGCATCTACTACTGAAGAAAAATTGCCCGTTCACAATCAATTCCAAACGTAAATATAAATGCATCTACAATAGCAGAAAACATGTTCACGATGGTAACATGCATCCATACCCAATGTGTATTCCAGGTCCTCCGTTCTGGAGAAAACTAAAGAACATTCCTTTGTAAGATGCAACCCATTTCATGGTCCATCACAAGGTGCTCTGTCGAATTCATTGCAACATAAATTCCTGTGCCTTTTTGCTGCTCCAACATACTTATCAATGGAATGCGACCGAATCAAATAGGACAATAGAATAATCTTCGGATATTACAAAAACTTGAGTTTGTATCTGAGTATGGAAAGAACACAAATCGCGTGGATATGTGGAATAAATTATTATTCATTTTGAAGAGTATAATGGTGATACATGCGTGTTGTGTTGCCCTCGAAGTCTCGGAATCACAAGGTTCATTACAAGCTACCCGGTTACAAGTACGGAATTCAGTTCTGCTCTGGCTAACGAGGGGCCTCGAGATGCGCGCGTATGGTATGGAAACGATAAAATGTAACACTCGCAAATAGATGACATAGATCCAATGCCAGGCTCTTGTCTATATTGATACGGCTCTAGTCGACGAATCACCGCTGCGGGTGCGGTTTCGGTTTCGGCATCTTTTCCAACAGTGCCTGTATTTCCTTCTTCTCGTCATATCCCTTCCAAAGCTCAAACAGGTTCACTATAGCACGTGCGATCTCTTGCACTTTGTCCATATCGACGTTCAGCTCGGCAAACCAGGATTTAAGCTCCTTCTGTAAAATAACGCACGCTATCTGCAGACACCCGATAGCGATCTGTATTGCAGGACAAGAAAAAGATATCGATTTTGTGTGTAAGTAATTTGCGGGACACGGAAGAAAGAGAAACAAATAGGATATGTGTGCTACTTTCATTACCTGATACGGTGGATACAGAAGGCTCACATCCGTGCGTAGGGAATCATTGATGAGCCGCCAGGTAAGGGTAAGCAATTGTTCCTCCTGGCCGATGTCCTGCATAAGCTGTAACAGCGGGCGGTACGGTTGGTACACAATCAAACAACAGTCGAGATTTTCCAGCAGGTAAAACTCGCACTCCAGTATATGGTTGGTGCGATAGGGGAATTCCTGCTGGTAGGCATAGCTGAACTTATTTTTGATCACCGTCTGGCACGTGGTGATGAGACGTGAGTTGGATATCACACCAAACTCTTCAACCTTCGATGATAGCAGTATGCAGGTCGGTGCTAGCAGCAACGGATCGATACACTTTAGTGAGTTGCGTGCGTAGAATCGCTTGAAGTATACGGTCGCCGTAGCGATAACCTGCTGGCGTAGTTTCAGCTGCTCACCCAGCACCTGTATAATATTGGCAAAGAACATAAAGATCTTCTGATATTCCTCCTCGGAGAGCGTTTTCAGATCATGCTGACGCTCCCGTATCAGATCCTGCTTGTCCAGAATCCACTGTTGGTGGTGCGAGCTTTGCCAGAAGTTTCCTGCCATTTCAAGGGAAACTTCCTAACGGGATGAAACGTATCACTTTGCAAATTGGGTTCGGTGGTGTGCTATACAATTTGTTAAAAATTCATCCGAGGTTCGGAAAATAAGCTTTTCCCAACAAAAATGGCTGTTTGTAAACAGCTGCTGTGACAGTTTTTGTTTGGATGTCTGGAACCGGTTGAACCGGTTAACAACTGTCATTTTTAAATTGTATGTCAAATGGGATCGGATAAAACGAGAATGCTTTTGTTGTTTTATTAATTTTATGTAAGAAAAGTTATTTGTTATTAGTTTACATCGTCTTCTTTTGGCCCACACACAGTAGAGCATGCTGACGAGGCGAGTTCAAGAATTTCTTGAACCGAGCACCTTGACCGAGGGCTATTCATCACCAACGGCTGTATCCAACCTCCGACGGTTTTAGCTCCACTCGATCCAGCCAACGAGCTCGCTGTGCTCCTATATGTATCGTGCGGAATGGGTCATTGAAAGAATATCTTCCTGCTAGAGAGAATAGATGTGGCATCTTTATCACGTGCCATCACTATCGTATCCTTCCGCCTAACCATCCTAGCTACCGTTAGAATGTCAGTATCGTAACAGATTCATAGGCATATAGGACTGCCAGATCGGAAAGGATATATGCTATATTTCGTGTCTTTTGGGGTTTATGAATAAAAAAGGGCCCTTACATTTTGTTACTCTACTATCCCGGGATCGTCACCATCAACTGGCATTCTGCTCCCCAAGCTAGTCCTCTATCATGGTCCGAGCCTTCGTCGTACTGATCGAATTACGTGTACGATTCGCACGTTAAAGTGTTAAAATTATAACAAAATATTCTCCGTAACACAGGTTTTGAAGTCATAGATCACTATATTTATTGAACCTAAAACAATGTTCAGGGTGTTCGGGTAATGTAAAACGTACAAAATATTCCCCATGTTTGCACAGTCTGGGACGCTATCACTACTCATCAGCAAATCCACAAGCTTTTACAAATATTTCGAACTTCCGCTGGAAAATCGTGAATTGAGGAGCTGGGCTTTCTTCATAATTGCTTTCTTTTGGGCATCGTCAAAGCGGTTTGCATGCAGATCCAAATTTCGATCGAACGGTCGTCTTGTCGGTTCGGTACTATCACTAGCTTCTTGCTATAACATTTAAAAAAAAAAGATAAACTTGTTATTTGGAAAATCCTTCAAGCAAATTTGTAATCTCTTTACCTTATCCTTCTTGAGTTTGGTTTGATGTATTTCCAGCAATGTTTTGTCGCGTTTGTGTTTCTTTTTGTGTTGCTTTACCATCTTTTCTTGCTCCTTGTCTCGCTTGGCAATAAGCGATCGTTCACGTTCACGATCCCGTTCCGACGCGGCATCGCTATGCTTAGAGGATCGTTCCGAACTCGTAGACTTCTTTTTACGTTCTCGGTCGGCCGGTGTATCAGTCCAAACGGAACGATCACCTATTTCGGGCTTTTCGCGAGTGCGAAACTGTCTCGCACCGAGTCCCATATCGCTAATCTTGCGGATATCGGGTAGTTCCAGCATCCAGTCTTCGCGGGCTTTCGGTACGGTGGATGACCCACTGCCATTAGCACCGGCAGTTGCTTCTTCCATTTGCCGAATCTTCAATTCCAGCGCACGCTGCTCTAGTTCCACATTAACGCGTGAGCTAGACGTACCCGGTAATGGTCCAATCAAATCATCCATATCATGTTCGTCATCTTCTTCCGGTTCAGAAAATGGAGAAAGTTCCGACTCGGACGATATGTGCTCGTTATCGGTTACTTGCGAAGCAATGAACCCAGGCGGGAGTGCCGGTCCAATGCAACGTGGTTCCGGATCGATAGGATCATCCTTTACCTTTGATTCAGCGTTCCTTAGATGTGGCGGCAATGCGGGACCAATCGGCTCACTGTTTTCGCCAAGAGTTTTGCAGTCTATGTCGGTTTTTGCCAAAGACGGTGGCAATGATGGTCCGAAACTTTCGAACGGCTGATTCTTTGCTGCACAAGGCTGTTGTTCCGGTTGATCATCTTGCGAAGAAACGGAAGACACGGAAATATCAAGAACCTTTTCAGCGGGTGCATCTTTTGTGGGAGATTTATCATTTTTTGACGATCGTGATGTGTAATGTTTCGATCGTGATCGTGCGGGTGAATCGATCGAGCGAGATCTTCGGCGATGATGCCGACGATCGGGGCTTTTACTGCGACTTCTGCGATATCGGCGTCGATCGGAGTGACGTGATGAGCTGAGCCGTTCCTCGCGGTATGATGATCGCTCTGCATGGTTTCTGGAGGATGAAGATCCTGCCGATGATGAGTGTTTGTGTCTCGTGGTGGTTGTTTTGTACCGTACACCACAATCAGAATCTGTTGTATCTGAGTCAGACATCTGTAATAATCCAAAACGAAATAGGTTTAGAGGATTTGGTTTACCCTAGGTATGAACGAAAGATAGTGCGCCAAAGGAAAATTAAAGATATTAACACGACGTGGTTGTTTTGCAACGCATTCTCAACAATTTTATTGAACACATTCAGACTAGTGTTTTTTTATCTTTACAGCTGTAGCGAACTCGTACATACTATTAGCTAAATGTTTTCAACGCTTTTGCCCAGCTGTAGCGCATCGATTTGGCCAATCCAGCGGTAGGAATATTTTTTATCGATTGCCAAACACTGCTCGACCATACAATTGATCGCAGACAGGAAGCTACGGTGGACTGGTAGTTTGTTGAACGCGAAACACCTATCAAAATGTCCTCCGTGTCTTGCCGATACCGTCCGCTTGTTTGACGCTCCACAATCAAACGTATGGGCCATTTGGGAAGCCCGTTCAGATGGGCCAGAATCGTTGTCTCGGAGAGATCCTGCGTACAAATTTGGTTATCGCTGCCACTGATTGGTAACTCTAGGCAGTGATGGAATTCCGCGAACGTGGCAGAGTATAGGTTGCGAAAGTTTTCCAGCTGCGGACGCACAATGTTGTTTACTTTATCCTTGTTTTCGCCAAATATCATTCGAAAGTCTCCACTATAGCTGAGGTTTGATATTGCGCGGTACAGCTCAAACTCGGTGAACTTCTCCGGAAGTAGCAACAGGGCTGCGCATACCGCCGAACGAAGGTTTTGCTCGATGGCGTTCTGTATTTTCGAACTGGAAGCGTTCCGTATGATTTCCACCGGTTTATGAAGCCGTCCGGCAAGATAAATGCAGCGCCAGTCTGTTAGATCCTCCAGGAGATCCTTTGTGGACACGACCCCGTACTTAATGATGACGTCTTCGTCGGGGATTTGCACGAGCGTATTGAAGTAAACACGTGCCCCAAGCGTTTCCTGGTACCGGGCGATCAGTCCTCCGCCCAGTAACCGCATATTGGAATAGTGCTCGAAGTTTTGATCGAGGTTAGCCGTGTGCCACCGGTGTGCATTGTCCACGACGTATATGAGGTCAATCATGTTGCGCTTAGAGCGAATCGATTCGTATCCGAGCTGCTGTTTTACACCAGAGCCGTAAGCAAAGCAGAAGGAAAAGCTTTGCGGAAACTTAGATAGTATCCGGAAGAACATCGGTGCAGTGTTGCCACGGGTAAGCATTGTTGTGGTATGTTGTGTTCTCCCTTTTCGGCCGGTGATCGTTTGGGGCTGTGTTGCACTTTTGTATCAGCTAATAGTGCATGGTAGTGTTTTGGTCGATTTAAGTATCACTTTCTGTTATTACTTAACACATTTCGCGCGCAGTCCAGTCCACTCGCTTATCGATCGCCGACAAGCCATAAACGCGGTCACAAAGCGACAAATGTCAAAACCACCTCACAAAAAGGGCATGTATTTTGGTACACAACGCGCATCGTTCCGATGTTGGTTCGGACGCATCTTGCGAAGGCTTACCGTATTTAATCGATACTTACATTGCTCTGTTATTGTTGGGTTGCGCTACGCAGCTACTGTACGCAATTTTGTCAGCAGAATTAATTTAGCGAATGAATTAAAATGGATGAGAAAATCGTACGTCCGGTATTCAAAACATAGCTAGGTTTGTTATGACGTTTCGGTTTGATATCCCGGTGAAAGTAATCTGATAATTCCGATTCTAGTCCGTGCTGCCAAACACGTCGAAGTAAGTTGAATAATTATCTATTTTTATTGCAATAGCACCAATTTACGAGATATTGAATGCTGTACTTAGCTTAAGCACACATTAAAACGATTTTATTTAAAATACGCTTGATAAATATTCGTATTCTCTAGCTGCGAAAGTCACAAAAACTGAATAAAAGTGATCACGGTAGTTGCCGTGCGATCTCCCTGAACCAAATGTCAAATTCGTATTAGCGCTGCACATATCACCATCCGCGGCCAACGGAGCACCGAGTTAATATCGTTATTCAGTTCTCAGTATTGGAAGAATCAGCACGTGCTACTGCGTCAGGAAGGTTCTACAAAATGGCTACTCCGAAATTTTCTCCTGTATTTGCGATTCCTCCGGTTGAATGTGCTCGGTGTAAAGTTCTGGGAGCTAAATTTGTGTGTGCCACATGTGGAACATTTTACTGCAATGTGCCATGCCAAATCGAGCACTGGCCAGCACATAAAGATGTGTGTATGCCGTGAGTATTGCTTTAAAATTCATTGTACCACACGATGAGCGTGTGTGATGTTGAATGCTGGATTTGATTCCTTATTTTAGTCGGCTGGTGATGGCAACTCCGCTGATGGGAACGGCTCTTTGTCTAGAGGAATGTACACCACAGGTGCATGCGATTGCTCCTAACGCGGATAATTTAAAGGTGAGTCCCTCTAGCATGGGACCGGATTCACCTAACGTGGTACCAACTATTCCGTCGAGTACTGGCAAATCCGTCTTGCAAAAGATGGCTGTGGGAAATGAAACCATTACCTGTACATCACCATCGAATGAGGAAAAGGCATATCAACAAAAAACGCAGCCTGTCATCAAAAGTGCCAACGATATGGCTCCCAAAAGTTCTCCCGTCATTCCGGAAAATACAATGGAAAAGCGTGGCCAGAACGTCTTAGGTACTGCCATTGAAAAAGCAAAACAACAGAAGCCGGTCCTCATTTCTAAGAACGTGGGCGACACTAATGTCAAAAGTGCTACTGTCGTTCCCGAACAAACGGTACAAAACAATAGCCAAAAAGCAGTTGATTCTGTTGCGGTCAAACCATCGATCGTAGAAAAACTACAACGGTCGGAGAGACTCAAGAATGTGAACAATACAAATACCAAAATGTCTACAACCGACGCCGGGTTGCGTAAAGCAAACGCAGAAAATTGTGATCCGGAGCCCGACCGTACCTACAATGGCAAGCTTCTTCAGCAGGGTCCTTTCCCCGAGCCGGGCAGTACTGTTAAGATTTCATACGTAGCGGATGACAAGATATACATATATGAAACAGGACCTGGGCCCAACGGTGAACGAAACGGCGTTGAATTGCTGATTACACGTTCGTTGGAGTGTGCTCGAGGCATAAAGAACACCCTTTCGGCTCCTCCGATCGTAGGTGATATCGTATTTGCGATTTTCGATGGAGATTACTATCGAGCCGTGATAAAATCGGTGAATGGTGATATTGCTGAAGTGTTCTACCCAGATTTTGGCAACTCACTTGCGGTACAGTGGAACACACTGAAGGAAATACCGGATCCGAAGTTAAAGTATGCCAACTGTTTGACGCATGGCGTCTGGCTCGAAAATATCGCCGCTTTTACTCCGCCCATTAAAGATTTTCTTACACGGCTAGAGAATGTAGCAGACTTTAAGCTGATCACAGTGATCGAGGTGCAGAATGCGGCCGGCATTAAAATGGTAGAAATGTACAATTGCAGCGAAAAGTATAATTTAACTTTGAAGCTGCAGGAACTTCAAGCTATCCAAATGAACAAGGAGATGCCGCTGAAATCGCAGCCGAAATCAACGGGAAAAACATCCAAATTTGTTGTTACCAACCCGAACACTTACAAACCGGTATTAGTTTATGATGTGTGTACCATTGGAATGTTTGGTAATTGATCTTCATCTAATTATATGCTACAAATTATGTTTCTATTGCAGCTGGTTGATGCAGGTAGCATCCAAGGCACGGAACTCGAATTGGTGATAGCAAATGCTTCGAGTGTTTTCCATGACAACCAATTCTCCGTCATGACAAAACCGAATTTTGAACTGTATAAAACAATGATGCAGGAATGTGAGATATATGGACGGATCGACCCAAACCCTTACGAACCCGAGGCCAACGAACTCTGCTTGGTGCACAATTATGGTATTTGGTATCGTGCCGTAACGATACAGCCAGAGACCGGAGACACCAATTTATTTTATCTTGTGGATGATTTATGCTTTGCTGAGGATAAAGATATGAAAATCCGGCGTTATCCACCCGGTTTGACGCGACGTCAGTTCGTTGTTGAGTGTGTGTTGGAAAGTAAGAAACCAGAGAGCAGAACATTTCAGCGAGACAGGCATTTCATACCAAACTTTACCTTTTATTCTTGCAGACACTGATATCTTGCTGGGTGTAATAGACATTGATGAGGATGCTGAATCGCTATGCGGTAGATTGATAAAAGCAGACGTTCATCTCTTGAAAGATGAAGAAATGTATGAAACGACCCATGTAACTATTGTTAACGTTGTTAAGTAAGAAATGCTCATAAGGTGAGCATCACACATGCTTGCACTGCATTTACAAGACTGCAAGACTGACGCAATAGTTAACATAGCATTTAAACTGGCACATTTGTTTTTTCGAACGTGCAGGTAATTTTTTCCATATATTTGAAAATCTATTTTCCCTTATACTTTTATTATTTTTCTAAGAAAATGAATTACAATCTTACTTTGATAAGAAGATTGATGAGAATTTGGTTGTAATGGATGGAAAAGCGATACTACTGATGGATTCGCAAATTAGATGCTCAAACACAAGTTCGCTCAGAAGAAGCTAAGTATATTAAGGATTCGAATTAGATAGTAGGCGTGTTGTTCATCAATTTGTTTACTTATTTTACATTAAAAATGTAATAGGATTTCCTTTATAATTCCTTTCTATAAACTGTCAAACCTTGCGGTGGAACACTTTTAAACCATTTGGTAATTTTTTCCACCTTTTCTTATATTACATTACTTTACAATCATTAAACAACACGGCCTGGCCGTTCTTAAACAAATTAAAAAAAATGTATATGTATTACTTAGTAAACTGACGGAATGTTTACAGGCAAACACACAAAGGTTGAAATTACTGTCTGATTACTGTTTATAGAAAAATGACCTAAATAGATGGAACGTATGCAAAGATTAGTACGGATAACGATCCTTTAAATCGTTTATATCAAAACGCAAATGAACGGAAAATAGGAACGTAGTTACTCTTAACACTAGTTTGAATTTTTTCTATTAATATTTCTTGTGATACAGATACTACAAGTTATGTGCGTTGAATCGAAATAGGTATGGAAATGATATGAACCAAAATTTATTTTTGAATGAACTATTAAAAACTGTTATGTTCATATTTTATCTCGTTATATTGAATGGTTATTGTTTTTTTATTCATTACCACTTAACAGTTTCGCACAGATGTTATTGCAGGACTCTTATTATGCCGAATATGTTTTGCATGCAGAAATGGCGTACCGTGATGTAAAGCTTAATTGAAATGAGACAATCTGAAAAATTCTACCGAAATGTATTAATTATATATATATATATATATATAAACAAATCATTAAAATGAACCAGGACGACCCAGCCCGTAAAGGCCTTTGGGGTCGTGGACATGGACAGAGTATGCATGGTAGGTCCAAATTGAGATGACGTCAACGACAATGCTCCTGAAAGGACGGGATTCGCAGTTCGCTCGACCGTGAGTGATTTAGAGGACTCCTAAAGCAGGACTCCCAAATCGGATATGTAAGTAAAAATTCTATTATTTTAACAAAATTTCACAATAAAATTGATACTATTTAATTGCCGTTAACCTATTATCACAATTAGCAAATTTGCTTGCAAGAAACATAACTACGCAATTGAAGATAATGCGCCAAAGTTTTAATCGAAACATGTCGAATCTTGTGAATATCCTGCATCCCACCGATATGTTTTACACAATCTGTGAACCGTTGAAATTGTACAGCCTATCAATCATGTTTCATAAACAATCTAAAACACATCATTTCTCATCCAAATCCTGGCCCGTTTAAATACTTGTCATGAAAGAGGAAGCAGTGTAGGCAGGGCTGGTGATGTTTCAATTTCTTGCACGTGGGAAAAGCGATTTTCAACGCATTTCCTGCTCTCGCCCCTTCCGGAAGAGCGACCAAACGCCTATAATGTGCTCTTTGTCGTTCTCAACACCATCGTTTCGGCTGTTCACATTTTCTCGCTCCGTCGCGAGCGTTCGTTCTTGCGACTTCGGTGCGCGGTGGAAAACATCTCGCATCGTTGCTGTGTCGTTGATCCTTTTGCTTTCTAGACGATCGTATCTGTCTGCTTGTGCCCGTTCTGGTGCATCGCAATGTTTTGACATCCTTCTCGTGTGTGTTTTCTGTTTTTCCTCGTTTTGTATGTCTACAGTATGTCGAGTGTGGTTTGGTACATGCAGAATGTTTTTTTATTAATGGATAAAATGATAAAACATAACTTATGTTGGATAATAATGTGTTTGTTTGTTAACTAACCTTGTGGTTTTGGTGACCTGTAGAAAGATCTATTTTAATTATATTGGGATTTCAATTTTATACAGTGCCATTCAATTCCTCCCTCACTGTACCCGCTGTTCGTGGCTGTGGTGTGCCGATGGAAAAACCATGTCCACGAACGTGCGATCGGTAGCGGTAGCAGCAAAACCCAGCTAAACGTTCACCCCGTACCGATGCGGGGAAACGGTTTTTCACGCGCATCAGTTTCCATTTTTCCGCCGCAGGCGTCGGACGGCTTGCGCGAGAACGCGCTTCGCTAAGCCAAGCTGCGCGGAACCGCTAGTTGTGGACTTCGCTTCCTTCCTCTATTCCGACACCAAAAAAAAAAAATGTCCTAGACAAGCGTCTCTCCACCGGGATGTAAACCGTGTTAGCGCGTAGAAACCATCACTATTTATTTATCTATTTATTTATTTTATTTATAACGTCGTACGAGTGAACTACCTTATTTATTGTAACCCCAAAAGTGCGTAACGAAACGTGATCGTGATCGATTCTTATTTTCGGCTGCAAGTAATAGTGTGCAATCAATATAAATTTCGCTGTGAACTCGACCGGCCGGGATTTATTGGCAATCGTTCGATGCGCTAGTGACAGTGTAGAGGTGCGTCCGTTTGGTGATCGTTTTATAAGTGACTTTCTCGTGCTTGCACACATAAATCCTTACCCCACCACCTCCCCGTTGCATTATACGAACGTGTCGCTGTGAAAGCAAATTAAACGAGAAGATGAAGTGAGCAAACAAATGTTCCGATGAAGCAACAAAGTTTTTTCTCCAAAAGTGTGCAAGAGTGAAAAAGGTAATCGGGCCCGGGTTCTCGACCAGGATTCGGACCGGGATAAATCACTTCAACGGTCAATTAATTGCTCGTTGGGGTCTCCCATCGACGGAAGCCGGCTACCGACGGTCTGGCGTTCAGTTTTACTGCCGGTGTTTGCATTATAGCAAAACTTTGACTGCACGCGAAACACGCGGTGTTGCCACAGTTTAACTTCAGCCCCCTGGTACCAGCGAGCGACAAAAGGTAAGCGGTGTTAATGTTTAGCCGAAAATTAATTTTAATTAATTTAACTACCACTGAACTCACCCAAAAAGAAAAGAAGACCCTGTGTTCTGTTGTGCTTCAGCCCACCGTGGGTCATCTAGTACCGCTGGAGTTCTGGTGTGTGGTTTGTGCAATGTACACACATTGCATGCGAGATCATCGGAATCGAGATCATCAACTCGGACTCGAAGGAGCTGGATTGTGGCAATAAGCTGAAGCGAAAAAAAAAAAACTGCACACCACACGAAAAACCTACAGCATAATGGCCACACGAATGGGTGGTGAATATGCTTTACGCTTCGTCCATGGGCCGTATCGTTCGGATGGAAAGGCTCCAAGGACCCGGTGCGCTTTATCTTGCACTGTCGATCGAGGACGATCCTTTCCGCCGGCAATTATGCGTAGCACCTTGTAAATGAGCTATGCGGGGAGGGGTGGGGAGGCAGAAAAATAGGTGATTTACTTGAGCACCGTTCAGCACCGTTCACCTTTTGTGTCAGGTTTTCTGTTCTTCCTTTTTTGCTTTCCCGATGTGGTCATATCTCATCAACGGGGCACCGTAGTATCGCGATCTGTACGCGATGAATGTGCAGAGTGGGACCCAGTTTCGTTGCGGTTGTTTTGTTTTCGTGTGGACCGACGCTCTCCTCGCGTTACTTACGCGTGGTGCCCTTTTGATGCTGCACCCCATACCTTGAAGCATTTTTCACGACTGCATTGTAAATGGCTCAATTTATGAAGCGATCGTTGATAATTCATCCTGCGCGAACATGTGTGTGTGTGTGTGAGAGTGGTTTTAGCATAAACGTTTAATTGATTATGTTTTTTTTGTATGTGAAGATTTTTGCTCTTAAATTTCTGATTAACGCACTTATGCATCCACTTTATCGCTGGTCTAATTGTCTGCAAACTTAACGCGCTTGTCTATTCCGCGAATTCGATAAAGGATGAATATTATTAAATTTTTTCGTATTGCTCGATGTTCGTAATGCTCTACAGAAGCTATAATTAAAGCTCCTTGTTTTGCAGTTCCAGTATATTTTTCATCTTAATGCGGTGCCGCACGATAAATGATCACTGTCTGCTTCGGTTTCGTTGCCCTTTCCGGTAGAAAAACACGTGTTCTTACGACTATGGGGACTAAATGTAGCGAATTTGTCAAATCGTTCATCGTTAAGGCATCGTTTTTGCAGCGGAAAATGTCTAGTCTCCTAGCAGCAGGATGCTCTACCACGTACCACCGCTGATTACTCTGTTGACTATCCATTTCCGTTGCATGTCCCAGAGAACCGACGAACCCCGGCTTACGCGTACCGGAACCGAAACGGAAGAATGTCAAATGGAAGGTGACGAAATGATGACTCTTTCCCGGGGTTTCTGTGAATGGTATCCCAGCCCCAGCTAGGGATTCCGTTTCGTCATTTTCCATCATCGATTACTTCCCGGTTCCTTCTACAACTAGGGGACTAGTGCTACTACTGCGGCTCAAAGTGTGTTGCGTTGTGGTCCCCTTCGCTCCAGATGCGTCACCGCGTTAGTGCGCTAGTGGGAAGCTTTCCGGTACCAGACCCAATCATCGTCACCAAAGGTCTAAAAACGTATACCATTTGTTACGTTTTTCTCCGGGCGCGATCTTCTCCATTCTTCGCACTCCCGGCGTTGTTTCGTCGCAGGGCTAAATGATGTTGGAAAACTGTTTGGAACATTGGGTGGAAGCGTATCGACGCGATGTTAATGATAATTTATAGGAAAATAATCATCTCCTCCCGTTGTACCATCGGTGCGCAGCGGCAGTTGGGGTTCGCATGGCGCTTGATAATCGTTTCAGTCAATTCAGACCAATCGGGAACCAAGGCCAAGACATACCAAATGTCCAGGGGTTAAACTTTGGGTTCCGTTGGTGTGCCTGCACGAAATATATTTGATGCTCAGCTTCAGAACAACCGTGTCGACAATCGTTTGGCGTGCGGTGAAAAGGGGCAGGACCGCTGGAAAATGGGACACCCAGTGGACTGGAAAATATTGTTGCTTTCGTTGCGATTTATTGTACTGTTCCGTTGCGTTGCGTACCTTTTTGGGTACCTTTTTTCCCTCCCACCGTTGGGACCTGGTTGGTCTATAACTGGTCTGGTTCTGGGGGTTCGCTTTACCGTGTGATAGGGTTGTCGAATGGTGCTGGATCATCTGTCAACTCATTAGGGGTGAAATGTTACGACAAACAGTAGCTGTTTATTGCACGATCATTACACTTTGTTTAGTGCGGACGATCCGGAACTGTCTAGTACGTCGGAATACAGTTGATTGAAGTAAACCGTTGTGCTAGTACTCGTTGAACTTTTATAGTTGTATTTACATAGTACGGACAGTGACTCACCAAGTCACCGTTAAAGATATTTTAGTATTTTAAATCTATTAAAAGGTTTTTCAAAATGTTACATAATATTTAAACTACTTTATACGAAGACAGAAAAAAATTTCAGTTTAAGTAGTTTAATAAGTCTGACTGACAGCTTAAGCTCGAGGGTGGCAACGGCAACTGTTGCTCATTAGACGGCAAGCTTGGTAATTGTAAAATCTGTCCGTGAAACAGTGATCTCCCTCCGACCAAGGTAAGGTTTCCGTTTATGCTCGCTCGCAAACGATGATAAATGATGTCCCCCGTGTTGACGGATGTAGTTGCGCGCCTAGCAGCACTTACGTTCCGTTCAATTTTTCTCCCAAGCTAGGCTGCCGTTAGGACGCAAAGCTGTTCCAATAAAAATAGCTCCAAACGGAAGTGTCTAGCAATCGATCTCAACTAGCGAAAGGGGGAAACGCACCGGTCGTATCCTTTTAATGTGGCACTGGGCCGCAATGGCACGTTTCGATCCCTGACCCATGGTGGAAGCTTGCAATATTTTGAGGAAATTTTACTACCTTCCATTAAAAATATATAACACCACCGTACGTTAACGACCTGCCAGATGATGCTGTACCGGCACGTGATGCCGTACAGCGCTGCCGAAGTATCGATTCATGACAAATGTCTACGGTGGTGGTACCCCTTTTCGGGGATAGGTCGTAAAGCTGCGCTGCATCTAATATCCTAAAAATCCCACCAATACTTCAAAGATCACGCGTCAGAAGTGGATCGGATGATAACCCGTTGGAAGATTTCGAAGAAACGGGAAAAAAAACGTGCGCTCACGTGCTCGCGCAGGATATTTCACCGACAAGGTACCGGGTCGTTGAACTGTCTCTAGTCAATCCCGCGTTTTCCGGTTTGTTGTTGCTTATGGGCGGGTGGGTTTTTTTTCCCCTACCCTTCAAACGAATGTTGTACGGAGTCGCAAGGAAAACTTGAGACGCTTACTTCCGTGGAAAAACGACACTAAAACGCTTCAGCTAGGCTAGTCTACATCGTCTCTACCTGTTTCGTTCGCTCTCGCCCATTTCAAATGGAACGCATCGATGCCCTGGGCCCTGGGTCTGGGGCATAGTTTTCCTGCGCTTGTTTATGTATCGACCCTTCCGACGGGATCAACAAACGAAGGATCATCCCTCGCCGTGCAGCGCACGACGTTTCCGAGTTCCGAGTTCAAAGATCTTTTCTCTTCCTGATCGTGCAGATGTGTGCAGGGATGTTTGTGTCAAGAACACGTGTTATCACACCTCATCTTAGCTTCAAACCGTTTGCCTTAACGCGTTCTCTATCTTTCATTCTTATCATTTGGACAGTATGTCTGTAGCTTACCGGGTTCGAAACCGCACCGTCTGGGAGAAGATGCTCTCGGTAAACAGCGAGCTGGTTTTTCCTTTCCGAACACAACGCACGTACGCGAGTAGGTGTGTGATGTTGAAGGTCTTTGGCCCGGTAGATGGTGGTTCGCGTTAGGGTAGGTACTCTACACCGACCCGGGGTGACCGTGTTCACTCTCCCAGCAACATTACAGGACGTCTTCAATTTGTTTGCGACGTTGTCTCCGGAACCGTGCAATGGTCGCTCGAGTCTCGGGATTTTCCTCAGCATCACTGCGGTACATTGGACCGCGTGTACGCCATTGGCGTGTGTTGAATGAAATGTTAAAACAACCTTGCGTTTGTTTTTACAACATGCTACAAGGTTTTACGTACGTTTGTCTAGCTCTAATCCAATTCCGACTCGCTGGAGCCTGGATGGGGGAGTTTCAGGGTGTTTTTTTTTATCAGTCTTTTTTGTTCACCTCTTTATCAGTCACATCACGGCCGTGTTGCATCTTCGGTCCCACCATCAACGGTGTAGGAACGGTTGTGTGTTATGCTATCGGTATCTGAGCGTACGATGGCGTAAGTATTTTCTTGGTACAGTTAACTCAAAGAGGTTGGCCCCTTTTCGGCAGCCGTTGGGTTTTGAGTTATCGTGCGTAGATTTAGGGCGATAGAGCGAATGACCGTAGCTTGCGAAGAATACACTAGGAAAAAATAACCCCCCGAACAAGAAGCTTGGGAGGCTTAAGATAGTGGGAGATGTAGGATAAGTAAGTAGGAGAAGACACAACAAAAAACGTAATGTGTGCCCCCTGAAAAGCAACATAAAACATTAACAGCCACTGGAAATTTGTCACGCTCTTGACACCTTTGGCTTAAGGTGGAGTGAACATAGGAAAACCGTCGGGTGGGGGGTAGGGGAA
The DNA here is from genome assembly GCF_943734755.1 of Anopheles moucheti. NCBI lineage: Eukaryota > Metazoa > Arthropoda > Insecta > Diptera > Culicidae > Anopheles > Anopheles moucheti. The sequence goes on from NC_069140.1 coordinate 29,152,461, forward strand.
AGGATCATAAAAATTTCCTCCCTAAACCCCGTCGCGGTTGAATTTCCGGCCCATGCTCTGATGTGCGTTGTTATCTTACACCGGGGCGCGATGCTGCATTTCCATACTAGATCATGGAGGGTTTTTTTCTTCTGTTGTTGCTTTCGTCCAACTTAGACTAGAGTTGTTTGTTGGTAGACCCCGGCACTATACCGTAGACCCCCAGCAAACTCATAAAATGCTCGAGACGCGACAAATAAACGAGAACCAATTTCTCGGAAGATAAGACGCCACATTAACGATCGCGGGTGGTTTGCTGTTGTGGATGTATCGGCAGGAGTGAGAAAATGTTTATTTAAATTGTTGGTGTCCTGCACAAAATGAAAAACCCCACGGCACACGGGGAACATGAAATCAGGGGAATAAGTAAGTGACTGTTTGACTGTTCGGAAAAATGGTTTGTAATCTTTACATTTCGTTTAATGTTAGAAGCACTGTTACGTTTAAGAATGGACTGAGAGAAATATTCTAATTACTTGTATGTTCGTTAATAAGAAAGGGCAATCAATTATCCCAACCTTTTTCCTGTAACAACTGCCATATAAACCTAGCAAAAGTAAGCTTTCTTTATGAGATCTTTTGTAGCGATTTTTTTAAGGCAACTTTTAAACTCAGACTTGAAAAACAAACTTCTCTCCGCAAGGCTATTCTTATACGAAATTAAAAAAAAAAGCCAGCAAAACAAAACAACACCCAAAGTGGCTCGTGATCTGCTATTTCGCAATGCGTAACGCACAAAGTGTAAAAGACAAAACAAAACTTTCGCCCCTAATCGTCGACACGCTGCCATAGGATATATGCATAACACGAGGGTCCTATTTTTAAGTTCACATTCACTAAACCATCACCGTGGGCATTGCTTTTTACTAACTTTCTCCGCCCATCCGGGTGCTCCTTGCGCAGCGAAGAAGCAAACGCCAAGACTCGCCAGTTTGCTGCGCATCCCGGGGACAAAATATTCGCTTCGTATTTCCATCGGTGTGGGGTGCAGCAACACACCGATTCCAGAAATGTAGATGTCTAGACAGAGGGGTCGAGGTACAGAAGCAAACCGGCAAAAAAGAAAAAAAAATGCACACCATTTTATGCAAGCAAATGGGGAGGAAAAATCGCATCTAGCCGATCGCGAATGGAAGATACCGATCGCGATGTGCCGAAGAAAAGGGCGTTTTTTTTGCGGAGCTGGATTTCGTGTCTGCCAAAAAAGTGCATTCAACTTGAAGTTTTCTCCCGTTTCTGAGGGGTACGATCCGGAACCCCGGCACGCATTTAAGTTCAACCCCGAACTGGCGTCTAGTCGACTAGAGGTGTTACCGGTGCTTGCGCATGGTTTCATCACCCATTCGTTCGTTGTATACCAACGATCGCTGCAGTTCATCGGCGTATGCAATCACCGAACGGTGCGTAGCCGAATGACTGAAAGGCATCCCGACTGAAGTCAGCTGTTTTTCGGGGTTGTGTTCCACGCGTACATGCACAAACCGTGCCCAGCACTCTAGTAGACAGTCGGTCAACCCTGATTGGACACACGCATGTTGGTGGTAGGTAGCATGCCGGGGACAACGAGGTAGAGATCGCCCGGCTAGAAAACCCCTCCGTTGCGCTATGCGACGACGAAATGGACGAGTTATTTTTAAGGCCACCGATCGAAGTGGCGCACACATTTGCCGGCTGAAAATAATTTCAAGAGACACTTCGTCCGTTATTGTTGCTGCTACTGCACATTCCTGGCCGTCTGCGTACGGGGCACGGCAAAGACTTTTAGCTAGGAGCCTGCTCAGCGCCAAAAGACGGGGGGACGATCGTTGGGGTGCGAGTTTTTGGGTGCGACTACTCCCAGGCGTATTTGGAGGTTGCGTATGCTCCCGACGCAATAAACGGCAACGGAGACGGACAATTGCGTAGTCTAATAGATTTACGGTTCGATGTTGCTATGGGAAAGATTGGGGTGTAGTAGCATCTCCTGGCGTGAATAGAGAAACATGCACGAAAATAGGTAACATCATTGAACGATATGAAAATATCATTAACTATTAGCATGTTTGAAACCCTGTTTTATCTAAATCTCCCCAAAAAAGGAGCATAAAAACAAATCTTTCAAAGCAAAACTTGACCAGATATATTTCTATACTCTAAACTTCAAATCTATCGGCCGAGTACACCCGAAATAAGATGCCCTTTCCTGGTCGTTTTTCAATTATAAAAATAAAGCTTAAATTCTAAATCTTTTGCCGTAATTAAATCATATAATATTATATAGACGGTCCGGTGGCATAATGGACCTACTCCATACATTCCAAAATCCAATCCGGACCAATCCCTCGTATCAAGGACTGACTCTGGTTATGTGATTAAATAAGTCTAGTAAGTCATAAATGATAGGCATGAGCTAGTAGGTCGTTACGCCTAGAAGAAAGAAGGAGAGAATATTATATTATCTAATAGTAATAGCTTCTTCATAGTCATTTGGGATCGGGCCGATGGTGTATTGGTAGTGGCGCTGGTCGTCGCACGACAGGCACCGGTCCAAAATCCCATCCAGACCGGAGAATCCTCCGTACGCAGGACTGTCAATCCAGGAAAGGGTAAATGAAGTCAACGAATGCCGTAAGTGACAGGTCTAGACCTCTTGAGGTTGTTGTACCGATAAAGCAGAAGGATACTATACCAGTTATAACTTTTATTATGTATAGAATCCCCCAAAACGGAAGATACTATAATATCAAACAGTTCTGATAGAAGAACTCTTCCGGAACTTTGCTAATTTCTTTTACTTAAGTATGCATTTAAAGCATCCTCTACAGTTCATTTTTTCCTCTGCACCAAATCTAGAGTTTAGTGATTCACATCCAACACCGTCTATAATGGAAATGATATCATCTGGTGTTGAAACAAACCAACGTGAATAAACAGGACACACCGTTCCACAATGGTGGTAGGTGTTTTGGCTCTGGCACTGTACGATCGTATCCATAACCATCCACTCATCATATTCCAAAACACACCCGCATCTCCCTAGCAGGAAAGCAACGCTGCAGAACTGCGAACGAGATGTGACGGATGCTGAATGCAGTGGCGGCCAAAAATAGATATCCTCACCCGCCCGGCGTGCCAAGTATGTGGGACACATGGGAGCGGGGTTGTTTTTTTCAAGAGCATCGCAAAAGTAGATGTCCATCCGGTCGGTTCAATTGGCGGTGACATTCTGCAGCCGGACTGTTGTTTCGACGACACAGCCATCAAAACCAGATGTCAGACTATGAAGATCGTGTGAAGGACATGATAATCATGTGTGCAGTCTGCTGGAGTTTTGTGCATCCTTCCGGTCTAATGTACTGTTGGGGATCGATGTTAACAAGCCCAGTGCTAATTTTGAATGTCTCAAGGTACGGTTGAGGCCATTGGCATCACTCTATCGAACCCAGATGCCATCAGGTCGATCGTGACCATTGTCTGTCTGTGAAAGGAAGCTCCCATTAATCATGCACTGGATCGGTTCCTCGTGTGCAACGGTGCATTGGTTGAACCCCCACCAAAAAACGGCACGAAACCGGAAGAAGTCGTCATATATTCTCCCTCATCTTTTTGTTTCCGCTTGCAGCTAGCTCTTGGCTGGTCCTGTCGCTACAAGAACCCATCTGTACAGACAGTAGAGAGCATCTTAGACAATATTGTTTTAGCTTTTGTTTTCTTGTTACTAGACCGACTAGACATAAAGAGGCAGACAACAAACTCAGCACGCTGCTGAGCATACCGAGGGACTTGCTCTCGGTGCGGGGTAGAGTCGAACGCGGACCAAGCGGATCGCGAAGATGAATGTTTTAAAATCCCGTGCAAAATTTCGCTAAAATTAGCTACATCAAACGTTGCTCCTACGCACCCGACATCCCGTCATTGGTTTTGTGCCGCGTCTCCGCCCTAGCCCGTGGGGATCTAGCGGTCTGCGGCGTATGTCTGCATCGGCGGGACCGTGTTACATGTGTTCCGCGGTGCAGTCATGGCGGATGGATGCAATTTTGCTAGCCCCAACCGATGGCTCTCCCCATCCCCTATCAAAATTGATGAATGTAAAGGAGGAGTTGCGCGAGGTTTTGGGTGGTATGTTCACGCGGTACGATAGCACCGGGTCAGCTGTTTATGGTTTATGGCCGCATCGCAGTCGGATGAATCATGCTGTGTGCAGCACATCCGCCGCGCTTCGTTTCATGTTTTACTTTGATCGAGGCGTATGGGGAGCACAGGGCTGCGTTTCGGTCTCAGCGTGAAGGATTTACTGGCGAGCTTCTATGTCAATGTCAAGGAAGGGGAAAATGAATTATAAATCATGAATTTGTTTGCAATTTTATTGCTTTTTGAAGGTTGTTTGAACATATTGTTTGAGCATTTGTTTGCAAAATTCCGATTTTTGGACAGAAAATACGTAATGCTACCCATTACAAACACGTTGTGGACATCTTGCATGGGGAGAGTCTTTGCTAAGCACCCGTGATCCATGCAGTAAATCGAGCGTGCCGTATTAGCACCATGCGCGGATGATTTTATGCTTTTCATGCATAACAAATGGTGCTTTTGCGTAATGATGCGTTTCATACACATTTGTACAGACCACAGGAGTGTTGAATTGTTGATATTTTAATTTAAACCCACTAGCATAACCATTTCACGTTCCAATTATCGGTGGAGCATTTGTTGCCACTGTCTCGTATGATTGACGGTAAATAATAAAATGCATTAAAACAATAACCAACGAGATGCATAGTTTGATTATTATTATTTTATTGAAGGGCCGGATCGATCCTAATGCTCAGGCACAATGATTTGTATTTCTAAAAAAAACATAATACTTTCACATTTCAATTAAAAATGGCCTATAAATTAGGATAAAGATGCAATAATTCAGACGTAAAAACACACAGCATCATATGCAACGTTGCATTGAACCCGTGTAATTATTTCAAAGTTCGTTCACCGCAGCTCTGCGATTGCGTAATGCATAATAGTCCCGTGGATGGATGAGTTTCTTTGGGGGAAATCCAATGCCTTACATTACCGCAAACCTAAAACAGAATAAAAAAAAAATAAAAAGCTAAAAACACAGGAAAACAAAATTGTCACCCAAAACATGATGTCGGTCGGTGATATTTTCAGATGTCGCGTATGTTTTTAGCCCGTGACACATAACGCTCACACCGGGGGCCCTACATTGGGTAATCTTGGTAGAAGGTTACGCGGCATCCATGGAAGGATCACTAACCGGAGGGCATTTAAATTTTTCGCATTTTGCATTTTTAGCGTCGGTTTATTTGCTTACATTTTCCGTTGGCCCCTGCATTAGATGCAGCGTTCTGCTGTACGGCCTGGCTGGAACAGGCCAACTGTCAGCCGCATGAAAGATGATCATCGGTTTGATCCCTTGCGCAAATGGGGTGGGGGGAGGTAGGGGGGGGGGAACTCCTGCGCACACACACACACGGGAAACTAAGCAAATTTGGTTTCGTTTTTCCGAGCGCGAGGAAAACTTGTGAAGGCCGGGAAAAAGTGCACGGAAAGTGCCCGCGCGCAAACACGCACGCATCTCGCCGGTAATGCGCGTGCTGTCGTCCGTCGTCGTAGTCATACGTCGCGTCATGTCAATCGCCGACCACGGTGCGCGTGAGTGCAGCCGGTTGTCCCGCGTTCCGGGCCGTGCGAGGGGAGAATGCGTCGTGTAAAGCAAGCTTAAAAATTGTCCCCTGCCCGCCACCGAACATGCCGCGGCCCGTCGGACGGTGCGGAAGAAATAAATGCACGCCTCGCTGTCGATCGTGTGAAGGCGGCAATGGGAGGGGGCGGGAAAACAGCGGACGATAGGGCAGGGCGGGGGCGCTATTCCTAGACGTTAATGAACGGAAGAAAACCGGGTGTGCGGACCCGGGTAGGGATGTTTAAACACTGTTGCGCAGGGGCATATAACCCCCAGCAAAGATTTTTCATCTTGTGCACGGTCGGGTATGTACGTGGCACGGCTGCATCTACTACAGGGTGGTACGTTTGTCTTCCAGCGTTTTCCACGTGGCGGTGTGGCGGGTGGTGTGGGTAAGGAAAGCAACGTAGACAAACGAAGGCACGCGATCGTATGTGATGCACGCGGTTGCACCGAGACAGACGGCGTGCGACGATCGTTAGTGTGGTCTAGGTCTGCTAGGTTATGCGCCACCATTGGAAGGTGTTGTATGATGTGGGTATTTATTTCCCTCTTTTTTCGCTCTTTCTCGCTTTCTCGTTTGTATCTCCTTCCGGCAAATTGTCCGCAATCGGACAAAGTACACCCGGGACGATGGAAAATTGTTCGTTACGAAGGAAAATGCAACAGAATGTGCATCCCTTCGGAAGATGTTCGACATTCACATCGTTTCCCAGCGATCAGTTCCGTCCGTCAGCCTTTGGTTGTTAAGTTAGGGAAATTGTTCCAAAGGTTCCATCTACGAAAGTTAGTCGAAGGAAATGTTCCAGGAATGTCACGCGTGTGGTACCGAAAATGATTTGCCTAGCTTTGTATAAGGGTGACGATTGCTGGAAATGTGGTTTTAATTGTTGACTGATCTGATGTCTACCGGAAATGGTTTGCCGTACAGCTTACAATCTTGCATTCATGCAAGAGATCTTTGTAACAGCGTGTTCCTAAATATTGGGTTTGTGGTTTTGATTGAACTTTATTTTCACTACAATTTCATCACCGCAATTGTGTGATGCGATTTAATATAATTTTAATTAAAAGATTATTTAAGCATTCTATTTATTAAAATAATGTTATGGCAAAACAAATGTCCTTGTAGAAGAAATCTTTATTCACTCTCTCTATCTTCTATCATCCGAGATCACTATTATACCGGATCGCTATAATTCGGGAAAAAATCTCGTAACTCGAATTTCCACGTAAGTCAAATCCTGGTGCAATTTCTTTTATACTTTAAAGTTAATTTATTTACCGAATCAGGCGATTTTTAGAAAGATTACATTAAAATAAGTTAGAAAGAAATGTTTTATATGACAAAAAAGGTATTTTCAACCAATTTTTCACCTTTTCGCTTATATTTTGTGCTGTAAACTAGCTCTTCTGTCAAATTTCCAAAAACCGCGTGTCTCCGAATCCTCGCATAAGAGGAGCCGTGTATCTCGGGGACTGCCTGTATTCATTTCAAGCATTCCAATAATAATGTATGAAGTAAACAAAATAATAATGTAATGCTTATGATAAACAAATCCTAAAACACATCAGTAGAACTCACATTACCGCAATGTTTGCAAAACATTTAACGCTGGCAATACGAACGGAGGATAAGACCGCTGAAATAAATCTGCGCTTCTGTGGTTGTGCTTTCATTATTCACAGCCACATTTGCATTGTTCATTGCTTTGGGTCTCTTTCACCAATCCAGACTGTCGGCAAGCTACCGCTGATGTTTTCTTCCGATAGGGAATTCCAATTTTATCCATTTCCCCTAGGCATTTTCTGCGGGAGCGCTTAATTCTGGCCGGCTGTGGTCTGTGGTTTGGGGGATGGCCGGGATGCTTACACGAGCGGTCGTTGAACGCTGAGTCAGTCGCACAGGAATTTGGTTGCCAATTTCAGCTCAAGAAGAGGGTTGCATTGCCGGCAGGAAATTGTTGGGATGCATGCACTCTGGTTTTTGTAGAATCGTTTTGTTTTGTGTATTGATTGTCTTTCTTTTTTTAATTCACAGGCAGAGCATGACCGGATCGGGTATTATATCTATTCTATCAACGACTTCTTCTGTTGTGAGTTGGTAACGATGGATCAATCAAAGGAAAAACTGCTAAACGAATCGATCCTTTCGGATGCCTCGAGTGGCGATCGGATGATGGATGGGTTCGTGAGAATTCCCGCCGATGATGGTGAGGAAGCTCGTGACACCGTCGATTACGCAGTTGGTGGTGTGATGAACATGTCGTACTTTCCACCGACTACGGAAAATGCCGAAGATGCGACCATATTTAAACCGGATCAACTGGTACCGGATTTTATCCTCGGTCTTCCGCACCATTGCTCGACGCCGAAGAAAAACGGACGACCCGTGTCGATGTACGAACCGTGGACGCAATCGAAACCATTTCGATCGCTTCCTGCGGAAATGCTGCGCCAGACGACAAAACTTATCGATATAGAATTTGAAACGGAACAGGCAGCCGTCGTTGCAGCTGCCTCGAGATCCTGCTGGGAGGCTGAGGATGCTGACGAGTTTATAACCACGCTTGATGAATCCGCCATCCTGGACATCGAATCGTACGAGGATTTAAATCACATCTACACCCAACCAGGCGTGCATTACAACAATAACAATAATAACAATGACAAACATAACCATCACAAGTTGATAGTGGCTGCCGACGTGCATCATCAGCAGCAGCAGCAACCGCGATACCAACCATTACCACACATCTTTGAATATCCCGTGCATGAGCAAAAGTACGAGGAGATCGAAATTTATGCGACCGTCAAGAAAAAGCCCCGCGAACGGACGCCTCAGTCCGCGATCGATCGTACGATCGCGATAGACACGCAGGCGCTTTTGCTCGCCTCCGGTGGGGCACCGGTGCAAAAGTTTCCCAAAATTATGACCACCTCGTGCTATGGAGAACTCCACAGCTACGGTGTCGCAGCACCGATCATTACCGGTGGGTGGAATGAACCGGGTGCGATTGTGAAAAGCAATGAGAATCTGCTCGACGCGGGCAAACCGCTGTCGATGAACAGTTCGTTCATTGACGAACTGCAATCCGGTAACAGCTCCCTGTATGAACCAAATTCGATGAATTCGTCGATCGATTTTGCGCGGTACACGGCGAGCGAGAAGACGCGCGTACGCTGGTGGGACGACTTTACGGAGGAAACGGAAGCCGAGCTGCAGGATATCGCGGAAAAGGGTAAGTGTAATAGACTTTTTAATTACATGTGATACATTTATATAACTACTTTTAACAAAGGTTGCGAGCTGTCGAGCGACGAAGGGCTATAGATCTATCTCGGCTTCAATTTGCTGCTAGATAACACTGATCACTTAGCAATACGGCCTGGCCGTTCCAGAGTAAATAAATAAAAAAACACTGATCACTCTTTGTAAGGTATCTTGGACACCAAATTTGGAATAATTTCTGGACATTCTCATAGATTTTTAAAATGATCCAGAAAATGCGAGAATTCCAGATCTATCTCGTCACATTCTAGAAACACTTTAACGGAACCCTAGATGCACTTTAACGGAATAGCGCCGAGTTTACCAGTTGAACTTCAAACCTAAATTCTTCATAGTTTCCTTTGAAACAGCTTTAGAAAAGGCGTTATAATGTATTTAACGACGAAGACTCGACCTATTGATACGAGTAGCTAAGCGTACACAGTTTTCTATTTTATCAGCAATTGCTAGCCTGCAATTTCCCGTACTCGATAACCGAGGGCCATAAAATATCGTCCGCCCGTTCGTCTCGGTACACATTGGCCCATTAATCAGTTCGTTTGCACCGACCGGCGCCTGAAGCACACACACACTGCATATACTACGGACGATATATGATATCAGCTAAGCGCCGATAGGTACTGTTGCTGCAAATAAAATGATTTCGCTGTAAATTTATCGACGCCATAGAACGATGCCGGGACTGCGATTGGTTTTGTGGCGTAAAACAAAATCAAGGCTGGTACGGCAATAGAAGTTTTATCACCCTGCACACAAATGTCTCCCCGTCGGTGCATTTGATCTGTTCGGTTTGGTTAGCGCAAATTTAAACGATTCAACTGTCTGCCAAACCCGTCAATTGGTCATCAGTTCGTGTGTATTTTCAGTTTTGTTGGGACACCGGTTCTCGTGTAACGTAATACACATCGAAATGCCATGAAACAAGAACAAAATCAAAATAACCGCCAAAATGGGGAGCTAACCAACGTTGTAGTTAAGCTTATCTTAATCGGTTTCCATCAGATCATCGTCGGGTTTGAAATCTGCCCGCAAATGAGTAACACAAGCACACAGTAACGCTACCTAGCACCGTAACGCTTCACCGATCGTCAATGTGATCATGTATGGATATTAGCCTAACTCTAAGCTCGAGCTGTGGGTATCAAGCCGAGTTGACATCATGGTTGCTGGTTAGAAAATGGCAATATTGACCAATACGTGCGTGGGTTGTTCTTCCGTGAACAAGTGTGAACCCCGGTACGTCATAAAGCTAAAAATGTAAATTTGTCGACTCGAACGAACACGATCGTACGTGCGGTTCGCGTGTGAAACCATTCCCCGAAATGGGCAGCGCACGCTGGTCAGCAGTAACCGTGGGCTGCAAAATGGTCGCAAAATCGAACTCATCGATGGGTTTGTCGTATGCAAAAAAATGGCCATCTTTTGAGGTGTTTGGTGGACACAGGTTACCGATGCTTTGCAGTTGCTTTGCTTCGGGGTTGGAATTTGGATTGTAATCCTCCGCGGAAGACACTATTGTTTCAAAGAGCAAGCGACTATATAAACAAACAAATAAAGATAGCTATGGAAATGCAACTCCATAGGCGCAAAAGGAATGGGGTTAAACACTGCGTTCCATGTGGGATGTGGACTGGTTTTTTTTTCGTAAATATTGGGATCGTAACAAAACCACAACAGTTTAGCCATTATTTAAGTTTGCAGGGGTTTTGGATAAAAATTTATCATAAGTCTCTGAAAAAAACGAAACAAATTTGTCACCGTGAATGGACGATTGAAATTAAAAGCTTTACACCCACGTGGCCAAATCTGGAAGCGATTAAATTATGAGAGCGAAGTTTTGTAATGCAAATTAATATTCGTTCAGCTGCTGGCCTTAAGGTATGGACGAGTTTGTTTTTGTCAATTACTAAACAATAAAAACATGATCGACTGCATTCCATTCTGAAGTGCTAAATATTGAAATGTATTCATTCTACAATGAGATAATTTAGTGTAAATAGAACAAAGAAATAATTTAGAGTGGAATACAACCTAGTGTTACAGGGTTTTCGAGATAAGCTGCCATTCATGTTGGAACCTGGTCTTGTTTCTGCTCAAATTAAACGGCTGTTTTTGATGGAAACTTGAAAACCCTGTAAAATAATTCTTTAAAGTTGATTTTTATTTAAACAGAAAGTTCTGGGAACAGCTGTTTGATGTGCACAGGTGTGTACACGTCTGCGCCGGTATAAATAATCCACACGCACGTAAACGCTATAATGCTCGACCGACGCCACTTAGCTCAGCAAAAATGATAACCGAATCGAGCTTTTTTTTGCAATCCAGCATTATCACTGATGTTTCCAAGGCGCCCAACATTTTTTCGTGCGAATCGCTATGTCTTATCATGCACAATACCAAAACAAATGCCAATGCGCACTGCGCAGGTATGCGTGTGTGAGGCACAGTTTATACGCAGCTTACGGAACGGTTACGACCTGCACAAGAGTGAAGAGAAGCGTTGTAGCCTACTTGTGTAGGCTAGAGGTGGTTATGGATGGGTTTGCAAAAATAGAAACGTTCTGCACAATACACCACTCCATGCTAAAGCGTGCATGAACGTGTGCGTTAGCATCAAGCCATACACCCGCGCGTGAGAAGTAGGCGCCGGTTTGCGTGTGGATCGAACATCATCATCGAACACAGTTTGCGGCTTGATCGTGGTGGTAGTCTTCGTCATCTCGCACGCTTACGTCGCCTGTTTGACAGGTGCTGATGAGTGTTTAGTATTTTGCCAGCGCGTTCTCGAGGCTGTCCGTTCCAAAGTTTGCTCGTCGGTTGGCGCCTCGCGGGTGATCCGCGCAGTGTGGCTTTCGCGTAGTGATCGTGCCGTTTCGAGCAATTGAAGCTGGAGTTGATCAACAAAATGTGCAACATGGTTGGCAGCACGAATTGTCACAATTGAGAGCTACATGTTGTTACGACCGGCGTGATTAGAACGTGCTCATTTCCCGTTCCTCGCAATGAACGGTGCCGAATGAAGCGTGAAATATTGTTATCCTTACGGTGGCATTAAATTGTATTCCCTCGAGTGTGTGTGTGTGGTGAAGAGTTATCGTTCTTATTATGTCATCAAAGAGTGTCTAAAGTTTTGCGATAAAAAAGATGAAAAGTTCATACGCGCATTGAAAGTGATTCATACGCCTAAGTGCCGATTCGTGTGAAATTGGTGTCAAAAAAATAATCCCCCCTACAAGTGTCGTGATAATAGCGTGTTACCCGATGTTACATCGCGTACGATAGCGATAACGTTACTACACGCGCGGAACGGAAATTCAGCTGATGCAGCAACAATGTTTCGAAAGTCGCGCCGGATAAGGATGGGAACGCGCCTGGGAGCAGGTGGCGGAATGGATTACGATGGCGGCACGAGATCGGTATTCGGTAAATATGTCGTCACTAGTTTGTAATGTAACCCCCTTCGCACACCATGCGATGAAACACACGCGATGTCCAACGGACATCGTTGCGGCTTATCAATTGATGAATGCGGAACTGTTTGGTCTGCTGAGTTGCGTATGGTTTGAGGCACGCAGTAAGCAGTTTTGTCTTGTGAATGTAATGAAACAAACACAACTGGAAGAAGATCCTGGGGAAAAAAGTACTTTGAGCTTATACTGATCTTGAGATGAATGGGAACGTGCGTCGTTGTTAATGAATGAATTATGTGTCCTCGTGCACTTATCATGGCTAGAATTATTGTGCCCGATTGGAAGCTTCCTATTGATTCCGGTTTGTTTTAGTGATTGTATTATCGGTGGCGTGTAACGTGCCCGAGGCACAGAAATACGGTCACCCTGCATAAGCAGCATTGTGTTCAATGTGTGCATACGTTTGCAAGTTGAAAGAAAATTTTAATTTAAATTTTAAAGAAATTTACGTAACTCGAACCATCGTGTAAATATAATCTTCTTTATAATATCGCTTCAATGATGCATTCTGAAATCGAATATTTATCTCCACGTTACGGAGCACGTTCATAATTGATATTTTTACGTTTATTTCGAAAATTTGAGTAATATTTTATGCAAAGTAATTTGTGAAATGGTAAAAAATATCGTTTTTTTTCAACGGATCCATTTGACAGCCATTATTTGAGTTTTTCGCCAATATATTAAAACTTTTTGGTAGACGTATTACGAAACTAACTTACAAATTACAACAAAGTCATGAATTTTTACGTTAAAATAATGAAATTCTTTTCCCCCAATCTAATATGTAACGAACAAGGAAATTTTTAAATATCTTCCTTTTTCATTCGCTGTTGTAAACTTTATTTCATTGTATAATTACGTACCAGTAAATTAGTGTGAAGAACCCAAGGACCATACTATCATCCCCTTTTGCTATATGGTTCTTTTTTACAAGTTCTGCTTAATTCAAGCATGGCAAGAATAAAAAAAAACTACATCAGACCGATCCATAGAAAACCCATCGTTCGTCCATGCGTCCTTGGAAAAGGCATGGGATTCACTTTCACTTACACTTAACGCGGCTTGCACTCAGCTTGCAACAAGATATGCAGTGGTGGGTTAATTTTTTTTTATACCATCATCATCTCCGTTATCGTCATCATCATCGCCAACATAATCATTATTATCATTCCATTAAGACACCGGCCTCTCCGTTCCGGGGTTCCACAAGAAGTGCCACGGGATTGCGCTCTTTATATTTTGTTGTGAAAATTAGGTTGATCTTTTTTGCCACTTTTACCACGCAGGGCGCACGGTTTTGTTTTGGTTGCATTATTTGTACAAAATAAAACAGCGGTAAAAATGATCATCAGCACCGGATAAGAAAAGGTACGTTCGTCATCGGGTGCCGTGCGACGGTGATGGGTTGCATCGAATCATCAAGGGCTTTTGCTGTACGATACCGGAGGCAGTGAGAAAATTGAATTTTTCAAACCATCCACTGAAGCGGGCAGGATGCAGGAGTTGATGCAAGGTGTACGGCTCCAGTCGCAACCATGCAATGAGAGTAAAAAAATGTTTAATAATATAAGTAAGCAAAATAAAAACAAAAAAAAAACACACACAACAGCAGCAGCATACCACTTATAATGAGCCTGCATTTCTGGAAGATAATCATCGGTGGTGAAGGAGCAGCCACGGTGTATGTGTGTGTGTGTGCAGTTTGATGATGATGGCAGTGAACATAATTAGAGCTGCCATACGTTTTTCTTGCCATTTGTCCCTGCTGCTGCACTATGATTCTTTGCCATTGTCATTGAATCTCGAATGGTGGGCTTTTGTGCTAGGAATGTATGCTCCCAATGTGTCCTTTCTGAGAACATTATCTTTTTGCCCGAGCCTGTCCAAGAAGCTTCTGGAGCGTATAAGTGGCTCGCGGAGATTGGCAATTTCGGTTGACGCCTTGGCGTAATCAAGGCTCTTGCTTAACCTTTCCCGATGCCCCTACGATATCGAAAGATTGGCTTTGTGATACTTGATGCATGTGCATGATAGGCATTGAGATGGAGCAACCTTAATGGATCGACGGGTTTGGAACGAAGGCTTTGAATGGAGTTGCCTGCACTAGCTCGTGATGTAATATTGTATTGAAGCCATGGGTACTGCTAGACACGATGGCTGCAGGATTTGTCATTTAGCCAATTGATCTTTATGACAATGATGATGATACTGGTGGCTGTCAATTATGAAGGCCGGATAATAATAGCGAACAACAGTGTAAACCCCCGGGGGTGCATAATTCATGTTGTATTCGCGGCTGAATTGCACCATTCGAGGTAAAAGCGGGATGACATGCGTAAGGAAATAATTAATTCGATCCGGCTAAAGGCGAAAATTGGTTTGCGAGGTGAGGTTAATTTTGTTTTAAGAAGGTTGGTCGAATGTAAAATTTAATTAATGTAACAATTTACCATACAATACGTTGCTCCACAGCAAACAATGCGCGAACGGATAATGAGTTGAGCGCAGGTGCAGGTATCGGTGTCGGTGTAAGGACGTTTTAAGGTACGATTTATTTCTTTTTTTAACTGCAATTTAAGTTGCTCGTCCATCATTGTTGGGCAAACAGAATGATTGCATAAGAAATTTCAATTAATTTTCATAGTCATAAGGGGATGACTTTTCATTCCCTCCGCAAAACATGTTTGCACAGCTTGGTTGATCGATTTTTCAACACACTAATCTTTATCGCATTGCTCTGGCCAGCTTATGCATATCCGTTGGACCCCTTTGCACACTGTAGCAATTGATATTGGTTGCCTGCAATGTAAGGTTTCTTCTTGTGGTTGCATAAACCGGCTTTCACCTGCAAGTTCCCGCAGGCTGGTCTTTGAGTGGCAAACAGTAGCCAATACATGATTTACGATAATTAAAGGAAAGTTATAGTTCCGTTTACTATCCCGCCGTGGAAAATTGAATGTAATTGAAAGGGAATTGTAATATGCAGGTCTTGTAAATAGCACTGCAATGTGCATACTCTTGAGGGCATGCTGAAGTCTGTTTTGAAGGCACAACTGCAGCATATAAAACCATATTTGAAGCATTTAAAATGCACCCTGTATGATCAATTTCAATTTTAAGGTACAGCCATACACTGGAACGCACTGCTTTATACACATTTTGCCACTAGGGACGGTTTATTTCGCTTTTCGTTACCACTACATTACGTTAAAGCCTCTATCCACATTTTCGTGACTGTCCGGATCAATTTGCGGCGAATGCAGAGTATGCCAATCAACCAATTCTTCATGGGTTATGTTTTGTTTGTGAAAACAAAATAAATTTCCGAAACAATTCGGTAATGCCGTCTGCTCTGTTTGCTTTCCTGATGCAGTCGGGATTGCTGTTCGTTTTGTAGCAATATAATAATCTTCTAAAGTTTGATAACTGTTACTGAAGACTACATCCCTAGCTATATTTGAACAAAAATGTTACAACGTTTTTTTTTAAATACTTATCTTATTTTCTTTTTGTTATGGCAAAAATAACAATCTTGCAACAGGCACAAGCTAATTTCCCTGATCGAAAAAAAAATCTTGCATAATAGTTTCTTCAGATGATAAAGATCTTTACAGTTGCAAGGACATGGCTGAAGAAGGCTGTAACTGGATTGCTCATTTATTTTAATTATTGGCAGTACGTACCGCAGGATGGCAAACGTGTACGCTTGTCAGATGCGAGCGTTCCGTTTCCTTGAAAATTCACTTTTCGACAGCTCAACTGGGTGTGCTTTTACGTTTGCGTGGCTGCTGCTGTGGCGTTGTGATTGCAATCGAACTGACAGCTTAAAAATAAATGATAAGTGAAAAACTGGGCAACAAAACTATTTTGCTCCACATTCCGCCAAGGCCGGGTGGGCGTTTACAGCTGCGGCTGTAATAGTTTGACGCTGAAAACGCCGGGGAAAATGACGATCACTGCCGGAGGATAATTGATGCTGGGGTGGTGTACGGACGATGTTTTCAGCGCTGATGGTAAATAGCGTATCGTTTCTTCAATAGATTTTTTGAAACATTCCTTTCGCGCTTCGCCTGGTTGCTTATCTGGCTCCATCAAGGGCAACCATGTTTGTTCGCACAAGGTGGGGGACGGTTTGAAATTGAAACCCCCCGATGGAGGAGCTGGGAAAAGACCTTGCAAAGCTTACGTTTTTAACCTATTTGTGTCCGTAGTGCAACGTCCAGCACTTGCTGCAGCGTGAGTATCACCGGGTATCAAGCGTTTTGGATGACCGTGAATTTATCGATTGCCGTGCATTACTATCCCCATGCACACACGGACGACCCATTTCATTTGGTGCTGCATGCATTCACGTGCAACCGCGTCCACGCGATGGAAACGCGATGGTTTGCAATTACGCGACAACAAGCACGCGGTAAATGCCGCTGCCGGTGGTTCAAGGGGACGATGTTAATTTCTACCACTACCACATGCACCGAGCGCGAAATAATGTGAAGTGGAAAGAGCAATAATGGGACCCGTGAAGTGAAAGAATTAAAAAAAAAAACAAGAATTATACAACAACTAGCACAAAACTAAAAAGCCCACTTTTTGCTGACTCCACCTCTTTGGTCCTTTGGTGGAATGTAAAAGTTCACCTAAGTCCAAAGCGTAATCCAAACAGTTTATCAAGGCACCATTCATTTGGTAAAAATGGAAAGCCGAGTGAAAACGAAAAGAAAATCGTAATCATTTTGCAATCGCAAACGAGATTTTAATTGAACAGACCCGAACCGTACGGTCTAAGTTAATCGAGCAGGAATGAAGCTAACGTAACGAAAAAGGGTTTTACCGATGGAAGTACAGGATAAAGGCAGGAGACATCAGCGAACCAGCAATGGACAGAAAACATAAAAACTTATCGAATCCTTTTATCACGTTACGATCTACTGTAAAGGGAAGAGAATTTCTCAAAAGAGTGTAAAAATTGTTTATCGTTTTTGTTTCCTAATTGATGTGAACAATCGTGTGTAACCACGGGTTCAACAGTTAATTTAAAGCTCAACTGTTGTGATTTGTTACTGTTTGTTTTACTGTTTATGCACATGATGTTAATTTAAAAAAAATAAATAGAATTTAAATAACGCTCGAAATATCTTTTTACGAAATGTAGGCCTTTAAATTTAATTTATTTAAACGATACTTAGTATTTGGACGGTTAGAAAATGTTACAAATTTGTTGGAATAACCTAAATTTTAGCCTTTGCGTCGTGGGCCGTAGTTTGGAGACCTCTGATTTTTTAGCACAAAATAGCATATAGGCCAAAATGTGAACAATTGGTTGAAAATTGCCTTTCTTTGTCATCGCCGAAAATGCTGAATAAGCAAAGGGCAGAGAGGTACATCGACTCTGTAGCTACGAAGTATACATTTCATCAGGATATTTCATACACAGAAATTCGAAGAACGCCGATCTCTCGCGAATTATAGCGGTTGGATATAATAGTGTATTTCGGGAATTGCCTGTATTGGAAATATTTGTGAAAAAGGTTAATACAAAACATCTAAAGCAGCAAGTATAAACTGCATTTTAGATGGATTGAAAATGAATTTTAGAAAAGGAGTAAGAAATGAACCATTAAGAAAATTAAAGAACAGCACCGAATCGTAAACCAATATTTATAAAGCTTTCTTAAGTCATCAAATTTAACAACTTTTCCCTTTCCGCGATCATTGAAATATGTTTACAACGTAAGAATAAAATAAACCGACATGTAAATAGCTTCACATGTAAACGTAATTGCATTATACAAAAAACAATGCACATGAAACAAGCGTTTGCACCAAGCAGATTGCAACGCTAAAATGATTAATGATTGCATTCGAACTTTCTCAAAATTCACGGTCACCAAAACAAGCGTTCCACCAAACAATCGTCCCGATGGCAAACGTTTGGGCTTGTTGGATGCATCGCGGGCCTAAAAGGGCGGTCTTCGCTCTGTAGCCGCAGGAAGGCGATCGATGGTAAGGATACACGATTGATGATGTACGCCGCGGTGGAAGGCCCGGCATTGGTTTCTCAGTGTGGTCACTCGCTGGCTGGTTTGTTGCATCGGTTTTGTTGCTGCTTAACCGGTTTGTTTCTGTCCGGGGACAGACTGTTTTGTTTCGTAATAAGTAGAACCGAAGGAAGATGATCACGGTTCGATGCCGCCCGTACGGCTGTGGTTTGATGCAAATTTCCCCAAAATCATCCCACCGGCACCGGCGGTCGGTTCTGTCGCAGACACACCAGCCCACTGACAACTGGTAAGACGGATGGGTTTTTGTGAAATTTTGAGCACCAAACATGTCAAAACACGGCACTGATGCATAACAAACGATGCGCTGTACGCCAAACGGCACAACAAAGCGATCGATAATAAATTGTCTTCGTGTACGAATTTGAAACGGCGCGATAATGCTCCGGCACACACCGGCTACCGAACTGTAGTAAAAGTGTTTTCCATTGATGCTAACTATGTTTTGCATATTGTTTCGCTAGTTCTGGCACCTTTGATAATTGCATGCGGTGGGGTGTTTTTTTTTTGTATTTTGCAGCTCTTCTTTCGCTCAGCACGGAAGATTTATGTAAAACATGTTTGTCTCTCCTTTTGTGTGCGTGTCAGTAACGGTGAGCAGAGGCAATCGAGGCAATCCCATTCCATTCAGTGTGGTATCGTTATCGTACTTCATGTTGATGTAAAGAATTAATTTTGCATGCCTCGTTTATCACCACAGGCTTGTAACTAAACTGTTTTTTTTATTCCTCTTGTCCTTAATTATGGCGCGTGTGGAAATTTTGTGTGTCGAAGAATATTTTTGTTTCTCATTGGAAACTAACCGCTTATCATAATGATAATGTGCTTGTGAAAGGGAAAATTATTTCCCCTCGCGGGTATTGCAGATTTGAGCGTTCTCTTATTGCTAAATATGCTTTCCATTTTCTTGAACAACATTCGACAGGATGTGGGTTTTTTTTTTATTTCATATCACATCGGGACCAAACTCGCCTTGCTACGCAGTTGGTTGTTGTTTTTAACCCCTGAAATAAGCTACCCCTGAGGGCGGAGGGACTGGTGCCAATATATCTACTTCAAATTAGCCAACCGTCGAATCGATAAAGACATGACACTCTGACAGCTTGTCGATCGGCATCTGTCTTGTTCCCGTGCCTTCGTTCCAACGATCAGCGCTCTTATCAGCCCAAAAGGGAAGGACAAATTCGCTTGGGCTACAGTTTGTACTTGCCGTGCGGTTGCACGCATGTGTTTCAAAATAGCCACCGCCATGGGACCACCGTTCCCGGACTGCTTCAGCCAAGGGAGTGTTGGAGACTTGTTTGCGAATTGTTAAATTATCGTTGCAGTGACAACAAAAGTGCCCCCCAACGCCAGATCGGCAAGGGGAGGGGTTTGTCCGAAGGTGTAATAAATCATTACCGGCGGCGTTCGCAGCCGATTGCCGACCCGGTGACAATCGTAATCCTGTCACCAAATCGACCAGCCGACTCGACACCGAGCGCGCGTTGACCAACATTTTGACGGCTGCTGAGAGATGCTTGTCGGACGGAGATCGATCGAGTACGTGGAGTTTTCGGAACGGTGGCCATTCATGTTGGGCGTGGAGTTGGCGAAAATAGATCATCAGCTGTTTAGGGATGCAGTCCCCCAGCAAACCAAATTCACCTCGTTCCGGTGTCTGAATGTCTCGGAGCATTCCTGTAACGTGATCAAAGTCAACATTTCATCTCGCCTGCACGGTTCGTGCCAATAATTACCCGCGTCTCGAATTGCACGCGCTGCGTTTGGCTTGTCGTCAAGATGTCTGAAGTGGTCCGCAAAACAGTGAACCGGTTCGGCAGCGTGTTGCGCTGGCTAGAACAAAACTTCATTCAGCCTGGCATTGCTGGTGCGGTGCGTTTTGTCGTGGTTCATTGATGGAGGCGTACTACTGCTCCTGGTGGAATGCAACGTCGCCAGAACTGAGGAAGCGAAACGAAAGGTGAGGCAAACCAAGAAAAAACAACACACATTAAAGCTGGCTTAGCTACGTTTCGTACAGCTGGACGCGATTGAAATCGAACGTTCTGCCCACGCTACGCTAGGCACTTTTGCTTTTCCAAGCAAAGTCGTTCTCATCTGCAGAGGTTCGAACCGTCAGAATGGGTACCAGACATCGGGTGATTATTATCATAACAACTACTGCAACCAACGTGCCATTTAGAGACGCTTAAGAGGAGACACACGGCATATATTGGGTACGTGTGGTAAGTTAGTACATAAACTGTATGACGCAACTTCTATTGAAGCGATCATCGATAGGTAGCTTGCATAATTAATTTTTATTTCACTGCAAGGTGCTACTATTTTACACTCGCAAAAAGAACCAGCCATAATTCGTTTGCCACTTGCTAGTTTATGTTATACAAGACTTTAAAGTTTTTCAAATCTATGATTAGCTTTATCGCTATTTGCTAAACTTCGAATTAAATACGATTAATTGGCGCCAACGCCCCTAAGGTATGCTCTTTTGAGTTGTTATTGGAATATCCCTGAAGATAAGCTATCGAATGGTTTATTGGGCATGGGGTACAAACAGTACTTCCTATCTGGAGATAAGAAACTCCACAGGAAGCAATATTTTTAGATGGTGAAGAAACATAAATCAACTTTATTTATGTCGATAGATACAGGCAGTCCCCGAGATACGCGGTTCCGCTTATACGCGGATTCGGAGATACGCCGTTTTTGGAAAGTTGACAGCTGAGCTAGTTTATAGCAGAAAATTTAAGCAAAATGGTGAAAAATTGGTCGAAAATACCTTTTTTGTCACATAAAACATTTGTTTTTAATTTATTTTAATGTAATCATTCTAAAAATCGCCTGATTCGCTACCTTATTTAAATGCAGAGGAGGAAGTCGACTCTGTGCCTTGGATGTATAAACGAAATTGCACCAGGATTCGACTTACGCGGAAATTCGAGTTACGCGGATTTTTCCCCGGTTATAGCGGTCCGCTATAATAGCGTATCTCGGGGACTGCCTGTACATTTTTTTGCTGATTTTTAATGATTCAGTGTTAGATATTCACCACCTCGGTAATGAGTTTTCTAAGCTAGTTTTGATACTTTAAAGAAGATTTTGGTATCTCTCACTGTTCGGGAACTGCAGGTAATGTTGAGCATCGGCACATTTATACCTTTGCATGTTTTGCGTCGCTCTTTATGCTGCATGTTGCGCACTCTCAACGGGTTTTGCGGAAAGTATGTTGGCTCTCGTGAGTCATTTCATTCGCTCTCCAACTCCTAGACTCCCCCCACCCCTCCATCCCCTTCCTCCAGTCCAGGCAAGTAGGTAGAGGAACCCGAAGGGTGCGTTTAGTTGCTCGAAAAGCTCCACGCGCTCGTAAAGGGATGCTTAAAATACCGTGCACTTTTAACACTCGATTCTGCCTCCAACTGACCCTTGATCAAGTGGATAAAGACTCGCTGGGAGCATTCAACCACCACTGCTGGAGAACGCAACAACTCTCCCCGCGGTACGAATTCTCGCCGCTTCTCCATCGTCCCATTGGGTTGGTTCGCGGGCTTTCTCTCCGTTGCTCGCGCGTTTGCCGCGAGTAGGCCCCGGCTAATGGTATGCGTCGGTCGGCGTCGCTAGTTTTAACTCGACCATCGTACGCTGCGGATGGAGCGTTTTCGTGCGTGCGTGCATCGAGCGCCATCCGTAACGGGTTGCGAGACTATCGCGTCGCTGGCGAAGACTGGCACTGTTGTTCAACGCATTAAACCGGCTTTTTCTGAGCATTTGGTAAACATTCGTTGGTGTGCTGCGTTCGCATTTCGTGCGGTGGTTTATGTTTTAATCGTCAAGGTAAAAAAAAGCATCCAGTGATAGTGTGCCGTGCTGGGTGGTTGTTGGTGAGTTGTGAAATTGGTTGATAAGAAATCAACATATGGTGGCACGAGAGTGCGTTTGCGCGTGATCGTTCCAGGAGTTGCGCGTTGTTGCATGGAAGTTTAAACGCCCGTGAGCGTTCCATTAAAACCAATCAAAACTAATCGAAGTCTGAAGTCGTTGCTGATAAGAAACGAATATAATAAACGATGCTCGGTACCGGGACGGGAGGATCGTGTTATAGCAAGAGGAACAGCAAGAAAGTGCACTTTCAAAGGCACAAAGCATGAATTCCCCGCAAAGAAAGCCAGTTGAAAGATGCATTTCCATACGAGTTACGAGTGCCACAAATCAGAATTGTGTGTTAGAACGTTGGCGAAGGGATGGATTTTAATTAGGTTTCTTTGGTGGGCCAAAGCTGCGACCTACAGGTACCTTCTTCGTCCGCTGTGTTAAAGATTGTTCGACGGTACAACCGTCCTACAAAACGTTATCGAATTGGTTGTGAACGCTGCGAAGCGAGGAAGTGTAATTAATTTGGGACGGTTGTGCGATGTCGATGCAGATAGCTGCGAAGCTCGTGTTCTTAGAGCCCGGAAAAAAAGTGAGAACAACGCGTTGAAAGAGTGATGTAGAAAGGAAGTTTATCAGATATGCTGCAGAGTTCGGCACAGGGCAGGAACGCGAGCTTTGTTTTTCAACCACCGGGAAATATATTCTCATTCCCTGGGCATCATTGGGAATTCGGTGTGCTCGGCAAGCACCGCGGCAAAAGAATTAAAGAGCCAACGCTACGAACGGTCGGGATGAGCGATGGCACAAGAGGCACAAACCTGAAGTTGTTCCAGGGGCGTCTTATGTGAGCGTGAGCTTGGCCGAAGTGATCCCGGACGAGTGTGGGATCTCTTTTACGCATCTTCCGCAAGCTGAGGAACCCTTTCACATGCTGAAAGCAACCGCAAACCGTTCTACCCCTGTTCGCCATCGCCATCTTCGTATCCATCAACCGCCATCGTTGCAGGAAACCAGAAGACGCACCAGACGTTGCACGATGCTCGGCGAAGATCGCAAGCTTTTCTACATCGGAGCGTGTGATTGTGCTTTGGTTCTAATGTTTCCAGCCATGTATGCTTGTGGTGGAAGTGGCGTTTGATGTGTGCGTGTGAGGCAATGATCGTTGATTAATTGATGTTCTCGGTACGATCGCTTGGATATCGCTCTAGAACACGGGGCAATCACTTGTGCGTACTTGCGGCTAACGGGGAGGGATGGAAACCCAACACCCTTGTCCTATTTGTGATAGTGAAGTAGGTTATGGAATCGAGTGTCTTATGTATTAGGAAGCTACAAATTGAATCATTCAATGGCTTTAGTTAACGAACAGCAGCGTACAGGCCGCAGCGGCCCAAACCTATCAGACCGGAAGAGATTAATTCCTGAAACGGATTTTTCGAATCGTTAGATGGCTTCTCGCCACGAGACAAAGGAAGCTTCGCCGGTTGATAATGCTAAATAGTTTTGCGGGGCCCATGCGTATCGCAGCGAGACTGAGGCTGAATTTAATTTGTTAGCGATGCGTGGAGTGTTGTTGGCGTCCTTTTTATTTTGTTTTTTGATGTTCATATATTCTTTTCCACATGTTTAGCTACGTGATTAACCGAATAAAATAGTGTTCAGTTTTGTTTGGCCTGTTAGCTAATGGGATCCGGTTCGCTACCGGAAGTGTAGTGTCTGTGTCTGTGTAATTTGGAATGAATGTGAATACATAGCCAATAAAAGAAATAATAATTCAATGTTCATCGGCTCAAGCTGATGTGGTGAGGATCGTTGGAGCATGTGTTTTATGTATTACGCACGTGCACAGGCTCGTTTGTAACACGAGCATCAACAACTAAAAATTGTGTATCGTCGTGTTTGTGTGTTTGTATGTGAGTTTTAGTGCACAATGTGTTATAGTGAGTAATACTTTGCACATTAAATCGGCAGCTTCAATGAGTTGATTCGCATTGGTGATTTATTTGGAATCTAGCTCCACGAGCGGTTTGTCAGTTTTTAAGGAGATAAATCAATATCGTAGCAGGAAAAAAAAACTAACGCTCCCATGCACGTCCACATGTGGCAACAATGCCAATAAATATGACAACGGCAAGCGCTCCACCACCGGATGGCGCCAACGGCAATACGCTCCCCGTTGGTGACGTTGGTGATGAGACGGTGGGCTTGCGGAAATCCCTCACTGCGGCTGGATCCGCCGGATATGCTGGTTCATCCGCCAGCCCCAACGCCATTCGCAGTGGACGTCCCGGCAGCGGCCTCAGCCTGAGTGTGTTAGGTAATATTCATACGCACATCGTTGGCTGCGTCTATAGTCTATTCCGGTTTTTTTTTTGTTGGGTGGTACCATGTGGTAACATTTACATAATTACATTCTCGTTGAACATGTTTCGGTACATGTGAAATAGATATTATTAATGATGTTTATCGTGTGGTTTACATTGTTTCCGATCTGGTCGTTGAACTGTCTCGAGATTTTGACGTTTTACTGTCACTTGTCTAACTATGGGGTATTAAAATTCTTCGAATTAATTTAAAAAACCGCTGAACAAATATTTTGATAACTGTAATGCTGTGCGAATGTGTGAAATAATGTTACGCTTATTTCAATAAACTATAGTAAATGAAATTGAAAGGAAAAGTACCTACTAAATGATCTTCATTCGGGTAAATGATGCACTCATAGCTTCGAAATTGGCATATACATAAACCAAAACTGTTCAAGCAACAACAAAAAACAACAAACGAATCAATGTATAACAAATCTCTCCAACGAATGGGAAAGCTTTCGGTACAGTCATGATTGATTCGGGGAAAAGTATAATTTTGGTTGCAAAATTTCGATTCCCATTGCCTACACCGCAAGCAAACCGTTTAAATGATGGTAATTTGCGCGAAGATTATTCTTTTCCGTCCTTTCCATTTTTTGTTTGGATTATTTCGCATTCAACTTGCGACTCTGGGATTTTGGTGTGTGTGGTTTTTTTTTCACCATCAACAGTCACATTCGTTGGGACAGACATTGACCACACAGCAGAATTCAAAACCAAAAAAAAATTATGAGCCCCAAACCATCAGGTGTGTTGATCGAAGTGAAAGAATGATCCAATCTCATTTTTCTCATCCTGTCCCTTGCGAATATCATCGCTTTAATCGCTTTATTCGGCTAACGCCCGGGAAGGGTGCCCGTGTTGGAACGTTGGAAAGTAAGGCCCGAGCAAAGAAATGGTCGCAGCGTTTTGTTCAATCATATCTTACTCGCTTTATGATACATCCTCACAGTGGTTGCAATCTACCGTTAAGTTTTGTGCTAAAAATAAGTGCAACACTACCTTTTCGGACCCATTTTTATTGGGGTTTTTTTCTTTATTCAGAAAATTACAATATCCAACAGGTGCATCACGTAGTGAATGTAGTGCAAACTCATTTCGAATACCTTCATAATATGGCCACGACTTCCGGTTGGTGTGAAGATGAAGTACGATCAACGACACATAAATTGCATTCGCATCTGATGCCATTGTAAACCATTCGTACGGCCCTCAAAAGGATAGTCCAAAAACAATAAAAAAGAAAATTATAAGTCGATCCATAGAATGGGGGGAACGAGGACTCTAGCGCATTGAGCATTGGCGCCCTACGATTTTCATTTCGTTACGATGGCGGGCATCTTTTGGGCTTCTTTTCGCTCGTACTCAACACACAAAACCGAACCGGTTAGCTTCAACCTGCAAAGCCTCAAAAAGCGTGAAAAATTGCTAATTTTTAATGCTGTCTCACTGTCCAAGCGATTGCGTTAAAGTCAGGCCTCACGCGGTTGAGGTATAGTTTTAAATTAGTCATCGAGGCGCTGGCAATAATGGATGGAGATGTTGTGTGTTGTAGTTTTTAGCTTCTTGTCGTTGCGTGTGCTGTTTTTTTGGGGGAGGGGGGTTTTGTTTTGTCGTTGTCGTTTCGTTGTCGGTGAAAAGTAAAACTCGTTCGGCTGTCGAGGACAAAACACCGAAACCTGTAACACTGAATGGCCTCATAAACTGAACTGCTGTTTAATGAGGCATTAAGTTCGCTTTATAGTGGCCAGTTTGAACGAAATGCCATGTTGATTGCTTTAATGGTTTACATTATGCAGTTGAGCTTATTTGAGGCTGTGTAGACGATACAGAAATAGATTAGCAAGAAAAAAAAATATATACAACGTTACATTAATGGGAGAACTCTTCTGAAAATTAGTTTCTTTTTTATTAGCAATTCTATATTTAATGGACTGTAATGAAACTATTCATGTGCAAGTGTTTGTGAGCATCTCTAGTTAGAGATTATCCCGCCAACCAACCCATCGACGGGTCAACGAACATACGGAACACAACGGTTAGGGTTGGAGGGTTTGTTGCATACGCTCCATCTTCAATGCCATCTCTTGTCATAACGCAAAAGGTGTTAAACATGATAGACAACTGTATCGTTCATTACGCGTTCAAACGATTCTTTTCCTGCAGCCGGATCGCTGTCTGGCGGAACACGTTCTTCGCCAGCGCGAAGAGAACGAACCCCGAACAAGTTCGTCTGATCTTCCGTGCTGGTTGGGTCGTTTTTGTTTGTTAAAACATTTACAAAGCGAATGGTTGGTCAATATTGACTGTGGCTGCTGCTTCTGAGCTTCTAACGCGATCCCGTCGGGTTGTATTGATCGGGAGCAGTAAAAGTGCACACCGAACCGACCGAAGCAGATGATGGTGCATAAAGCGTAGAGGCCGTGGATGGAAGTAGAAGTTTTTGCGCGCATATTGTAGGAACGCGTTCTATGCGGTCCCACATCTGGCTTTGGATAGGTTAGTATTGAGTCAACAACGGCGGGACTCCGTTAACGCAACTTGTCTTCGAAACTGTCTGCGGATTGGTGTGTTGTGTTGTCTGGAGTTTTGTTTAGTCTTTCATCAATCATCGGCGGGATCGTCGTCGGTAGACTTAGGCTTTGGCTATGGTTTACGATGTTTCTTTTTTCCGTTGTTGCTGTGTTAAATTTCATGAACGCCGGTCAGCCTGCATTGATGTTTATATACGGAATGGATTTGGTATGGTAGTTTTTTGTGTGTGTTGTTGCTTAGTTACAACATTGAGAGTTTTATTTCTCCGCCGAGTGTTGCCTAGCGGTAGATTTGACTTTTCCATCTCACGATTTTCCATCACAGCTCGTTTCCCGCGAGTGGCAGAAGAATGTAATTAACTCTTTACGCATGTCAAATTCCGTTACCGGTTGAACCCACGGTGAACGAACATGACACGGATGGTTTTTTTTTTCTTCCTGCGGAGCTATCCTTCTCTTACCGTGCCTTTCATCCATCGTCGGCTTTAGGGCTGCCCCCGTGACAGCCGCCCGGACCGATCATCATCCGTTTGGTTGGTGAACTTTCTTGCGGGAATGTCGGTTCCCGAACGGCGAGTAATTCTCTTCATTACATGGCCCAAAATTCACCCGGTGCGGAAGAAAGCACCAAACCCCATTCGGTCAACACCCTTGCCCGAAATTCCGTTTACTTATCATCGTGTCCGGGGCCTAGAAATTGGTTGTCGGTTGTCGCACGGGAAACGGGCCACGAAAGCAGCCGGTGTCGGTTTATGTCGGATGAAACGACTTAAATCCGATTTTCTGTGGACAGCTGTGGCCCGGTTGAAGGCATTGGGCAGGGATTGAGAATGCGTTTCGATGCGCATGGAAAAGCTGAAATGTTTTGTGAGACGAATCGGTAGCAAGCTGGCACTTTTTGGTGCGCTGGTGAATAATAATACAAAAATGATGCGATTTGTGCCCCTAATCGTGTGTTTAGTATACCAGCGATATATTGAGGAATAACGAATGACGAAGTCGACCAAACGAATTTCTATTTTGTTTTGTGTTGCAACACCTACGACGGTGTGGTTGAATGCCATAAAATAGTTTAGTGTCAGGTTTCATTAGATAGAACATCATTTGAAAGCTTAAAATATATTTAATGAAATTCAATTTCCAATTTCCGTATTTTGATACAATCAATTGTGAGTTTTGTGGAAAAATATTCAGTTTTATGATGTGAATATTGTATCACATGGGACATTCCACCAGTGAGCAACATTTCATGTTTTTATTACCTCTTTTTCACATCGCTTGGAAATTTGTTACACATTTCCCCGTGCATTGTCGCGATGATGAACGAAGTGTGATTATTGCTGCCTGTGGAGCTTCCGTTTTGGTTTTGCATGCACCATACCACTTGAAAATAAACAATTTCATGGGGTGAAATAGTTTATTTTGCTTAAACCATTTGTAATGCACAGCATGCAATCGCGCACGGAAGTGCGATCGTTCGCGGTTCGCTTGGTGTGCCCAGGCGCAGCTCCCATGCAGTGGGGGAGGTATAATATCCGCTTGCAGAACCGTTCACCTTATGTTTCTGGAACGATATAATGTGGAAACCTTCTGGAAATCCACACCCACGTTTTACCACTAGCCGCTAGAGCTATTCATTATCCAAATCGCTTCCTAATGAGTAATCCGATCTGGATCCCCGTGAACATGTCCAATTACTGCCGGACTTTTCGCAGGCGTGACTCCGTGGATGGATACCTGCACCGTCCCGGGGTTGGTTACGCGAACGGTGGTTATGGCGCCAACACCGACGCCTGGACATGTGCTGGAATTCCAGTTGAGGCAAGTAGCAAGACGCATAAACGATAGTGCCTGCACCGTTCCACGGTTTAGGGTAAGCGGATCGTGATCAGATCGGGAAAAATTCATAAAAAGAAAAGTCGATCTGTCACAAATCAAGACGCCACATGGCGCGCTACACGATTTATCAAATCCATCTTGAATATCTCGTAAAGCGGTTGGGTTCGTCACTTAATGTCGCATGCAAGTCGTTCGTTCCCGGTGACTCTTCACCGGTGTGGTGTGCCATACCGTGCAGTTATTTGATCCAGTGCTGTTTTATTTCTTCGTTGGGTTTTTGTTTTCGGTCTTCGGTGTATGTTCGGCGCGTAAATGCCGTCCTTCCTTTCTACTCTCATTTCTGTCTAGCTGCAATTAGGAAGCGCGCTGCCAACCGTTTTGGGGGTTTTTGTTTCATGCCCCTTGGCGAAACGTAGAACGTTTCATAAACGCACCAGGAGGGAATGAATATAACTTCTTGTCGTTGTTTTGTGTGCTTTCGGTTGTAGAATGTATGTCGGCCGATCGTGTGTCCATCGGTGGAAGGGCGACCGGCGAACCGGTGGGCAAAAGGAATTATGCAAATGAAGACATTGTAGTGCGATGTTCCTGGAATCGGTTCAAATAAAGCGAAGGTTTACAAATATTTTCCCTCACGAGTTTTGTTGCTTTCGTGGTCTCGTTCTGCATACCGTACCGTATGTCACCAAAGGTTTTTGGTCCGCCCTGTGCCAAGCCCTTGAAATGGCTTTAACATTGGGATTGAAATGGGCCAAACGGGATGGCCGGGAAGAATGGAATATATAATATTTGAAATTTCCCACCCTGGTTGTAGGTTTGGCTGTGGCCGTGCAGTCTGACCACTTGACCAATTGGAAATATGACCCACGAGCCGTGAAACTCGCTCGACTACACGAACACGTACGCGGTGCTGCGGTTGCTTAACCTTGACTTTATGATTGGTGGTGCGATTGTCGGTGGTGCTGAGAATGTGTTTATGCTCTCCGATCGCCGGCCGACCGGCTGGAAGGAAAACACAATGCGAAACAAAACAAAGCCAGCTCTCATTTTCATAAACTTAAGGGTCGGGGTAAGGCGCGGCTCTCAACGCTTCGAACGCTAGCCCACCGGCACATAATTTTTATTAGGGAAGTCAATTTGCCGCATCTAACGTTCGGCGTTATTTTATTGGTTTGAACCTGCTGTTTTTATTAGTTTGTTAATTGAATAGACACCCTTTCGGGGTTTACCTCGTCGCTAATGTAGCAATAATTTATGCAAATGATTGTGCAAACGTTCTCCACTCAATGGAAGCATATGGGTATGGAATGATTTCGACAATGCGTACAGCTGCTAAAATATTCCTACCCAACTCATTTTGCTGTAGTGTGCCGAACTTCTGGAGTCGGGGCTTTTTTTCTTTAATTTTATCAAACCGTCCACGACACTCCGCTCGGAAGAAGAAAAGAGCTCCCAAACTGCCCTTTTCTCTTCGCACAATAAACGATAACGGGTCTTGCGTGGTGAGATAACCAAATTGGTGCTGTCTGTTTGACGAGTCTATTGACTTTGGCGGCGGGGCATTGATCGGTGTAGCAGTCGGTCCGGAGCTTGAAGCACATCACGCCGAGGCCGAAAAATTTGCATGAAAAATCATGATAAATCTCCAACCGAAACCAACCACAAGAGGCTGCTTGGGGGAGTCTCGTGAAATATTTCCGTGCGAGAAAATGGAGGAAACACAAAAAAAGACAGATGAGCACGCATGCCCTATCGGTTGGTGCTCTGGCAAATTTGTTTTCTTTTTTATCCCAATCGTTGAAAGAACTCTTCATTTCAAGGTTCATCTCTAGTATTGCTTCTTCGTCGGTAAGCTAATGGTTTTGCCTTTGCTTACCAGTCGAACTTCATTCCCCGCAGTACCTTACCTGGCCGACCTGGTCGGTTAGTTGCGCACAGTCATTCGCGTTGAATTCATCTAAATTTATTAAAATATCATTAGCCCATTCATCGACGAAAGATTGGCGCTTGGGTGAGGTTGGAAGGCAATGTTTTTCGGCATCGGGGCAAAGGAGCTTGGAGCAATGTTCCGAATCTGTTGGGCATCCTCTCCTGGCAAACCTGAGCATACGCGCCTGCCTAGGTCAGCACACAGCGCTTACGGGTTGCAAGCTAGCCAGCGTTACCTGGTTGCTGAGTCAATGTCTTGCCCGACGTCTCGTCTTCACAACACCAGCTTGGAATGCTTTGGTATTGTAGACGCCATAAAAAAGCCCACACATTACCTTTGGGGCCAGGCGGTATTTTCGCTCAACGGTTGAATGATTTTGGAGGCAAAGAAAAGAAGACCTCAGTCGAACCCTAACCCATCACTACGGGGTAATCAACTTTCGAACTTTAGTGACTTCGGATGCCAACACCTCACTGATCTCGTGCGATCGACGGGGCAATGTTTGTCTATTCGTACGTTTTTTCCCCTCTACTTTC
Organism: Anopheles moucheti; assembly: GCF_943734755.1. NCBI lineage: Eukaryota > Metazoa > Arthropoda > Insecta > Diptera > Culicidae > Anopheles > Anopheles moucheti. The sequence goes on from NC_069140.1 coordinate 29,184,088, forward strand.
CACTCGGCTTCGAAGCTAGCTTCCGAAATATTCAATCAATGTCCCATTGGTTTGTGAGCGAAAGACTCCAATGTGAAGGGGGCAGTTGTGGCATGACCGAAGACCCTTCGACGCGGAAACCTTGAAAATGCATTCGTTTTGTTCGACAAGCCCTACACATTCATCAACCAGGGTGAGACTGAGCGTCAGTTCTTTCGAATGTCCGGAATAGGTATGATAGGTTTTCTTCCGCCACATCGAACCGGAACGAACGGTTGATTACGAGGAGCCTCAGGAGGGTTCGAGCGATGCATGGAGATGCGTTCGATGGCATGTATAGAAGAGTCACGGTACGGTGGTTAACACAGAAGGTGTCCAGTAGGTGGGATTTTTTCTCACCCCGCAGGAATGGGGCGAGTGGCATGGAAGCTAATGGCTGTACCTAGCCGATCAGTATCAGGTGGCGATTTGAGTAAGGGGTTTAGAAAGTTTCATGCCATGAGAGATTGGAAATAAAAGCCAAAAATTTGTAAATCGGCTAAGTGAAGTCACTGGGAAAACGGTTTTCCAAACGAGTGGCCAGAAAATCTCATTTTTCAATAGCAAAAGCAACGTCTACTAGATTACTCTTCCACTCTGTCATCGCGGTTGGATGAGAGCCCCGGATGGCAAATCGTGATTCATTGCATTCAATAATGGCAACGAAAGGCTGCGATTGCAATAGCGGCTTTGAATGTCGTCGAGTTGCGCTTATCAAAATTTCATCTGGCAACGGCAGTTTTGTTCGAACGGGACACTAAACTTTCTCCACTGTGTGGTGGTGGTGGTGGTGGTGGATGATGCATTCGCTACTATCCCCTTTGAACGGACTGTCCTGGTGCATCCGTTACCGTTGATGTTACCCGGAGCCTAAAAGCCAAGCTTCTCCCGTTGAGCGAACCGGTTGTTGCTTTAGTTTGCCATTTTTAGACAGAACAACAACTCTGCCCGCGTGGTGGTGGTTGCGATGGTCCCGGGGACCTACCAGCAGCACCAGACATCAGAAGGACCTGCCTGCCATGTGGCGAATTGGAGGAAGATTGGGGAGAGGAAACATGAAGTAATAACAGCAGCCAGTTCATGTCCATTCGCGGACTTGTCTCGACGACTGACTCAGAGTGCAACGCCAACTGGCTTGTGAAGCTGTCGTCTTGTCTTGGAAGCGTTGGCACTGCTGGTGCTGGTGGAAAGCCTCCGGGAGGCAACGTACGAGAAGGGAAGCAAGAACGTGTGCACTGAAGTTGTTTGTACAGGTCCCAGTGTGGAGCGAAGCAAGAAGCTAAACGTAACGGACGGTACACAGCTGAGGTCAGCCAAGCGTGTGCTGCAGCTTCACGAGGTGGCTGGGAAAAACAAAATAAACCCGAATGGGTCTAAAAGTCAAAGAACATGAGGCAAACATGGTTCTGAGCGGAGTATCGACCCGGTTGGACCGAACGGAGACTAGGCGTAAAATTGCTATGAAATTAAAACCTAAATCACTGCGCTATCATCGCCATTTCGTCTCCATCGTTCTGGCTGGAGTTGCATCGGGGGGAGGCACTGTACGATGCCATCGTAGGCAGAAAAGAGAAGGTCTTTATGTCTGGCGAGAATCCAGGACCGTGCACAGGACCGCACTCGGTTGGCGAACGCAAAGCAAAGTTTTGCGGAGGCATAAAAATGAAATCGTGAAGTAAATTAAAGTTGCATGTGCACATGTGGAAGATAATGATCCTATTTCCTTCTGGTGCTGCGATTTCAGGTTCTCGGACCAACCGTACGTTGTGGCTGAAACCGCAGTGTCGGCCTCCACAATGCGAACATTTTGGCAAGACAAAGAAAAATGCGTCGCTTCATTCTGCATTCTGATCCTCAGACAAAGAGGGGCCCAACTGTGCCGTGGTTCAAATTTCAACCCGCCAGTCGTTACCTTTTCGACTTTGGCTTGTGGAGTTTTTGGGAGGTCGGTAATAGAAAGGCTTCTCCTAAGAATACAGGCTTTTGCACTTTTGTTTGGCTGATGTGTTTGGTAGCGTTCGTTGCGAAGAAAAAGGGCAGTACGTCCGTATAGGTTTTGCACGCAGAAACTGTGAAGTTATCGCCGTTCCTTCTGGGCAACATTGTCGGGTTTGGTTGGGAAATGATTTATTTACCTACCGGGCGAATGATTGACGCGAGTGATAGTTAGAAAGATGCTGATAATGTGTCCGTGTTCGTGTATCTTTGAACAACTTATCACGAGGCGGGGTATGAAATGTTGTTCGGACGAAAGAAACACGTTCCACAAGCTTAGCCGGGAGTCGAAACTGTTCGCACAGTGACTGGTGGATCGCTTACAAGCTGTCCGAGCGTACGAACCGTTAGGATCTTAAGTGAGACGTCATTCTAGCGTTTGGAGTGATGTTCGCATGCTGGTTCTCTGCCAAATGCTGTACGATAAAAGGATGGCCAGTATTGTTCACCGAGCTTTTGGTGTACCGGGGCGGTTGATAGATGTCGGCTTCGTGTGAAATAATTAAATAGGCGCGCTGAAGTCATCTTCTATTGTACACGCGTCATGATGTTGAAAATTTCGCCCGGCTAAATTGGAATAGCTTTCGAACGTTCTACAACCGATTGTTTAATGTGTTTACGGCGCGTTTTGCGTTAAATTATGTTTGTTTAATGAATAACTAGGAAGAGGTCTGGAAATGCTCCGTCGCATGACAATTGAATAGGCCACAAACAGTACTTGGAAAGGATTTTCTACTGTCTCCGTAAGTCTTTTAGACGAAGCAAAAAAACCTATGAATACTCACCCGGAAGAGTGTAAGCTGACTTGATTTATGGTGGACGCTCAATAATGCGCTGTGGCGCCCAACATGGTAGAGGTAGTTGAAGCTGCAGGAAAGTAAGCTCAGCGGGTGCGGCAGAAGTTACAGCTTCCATTGACAATTGCAGCCGCGCCGTGGACGCGTAGCCAATTTGCGACTCAAACCAGTCCTCAATGAGCATCCCACGCTGAGAAGATTATTGCCTGTCGAGAGTATCATCGACGTAAAGCCACTTCGTAGGGAAGCCTGGTGGTCCTAGGGTAGTCTGAGTGGTTTGAATGTGTCGTCTAATGACCTTTTGCAGGCATTGGTCAACGATGCTTAAGTTAAACTATTTTAGACACTACTTCCAGAGAAATGAGTTGCTACCACTGCTCTACAAAGCGAAATATTTATTGTAGTGTTGGGTGAATCTGAAGCAGATTCATGAATCTTAACGAATTTTTGAACTGAATCAATGAATTTGAATCTCAATTCTTGAGAGTTAGATCTGAGATCTGAGAGTTAGAGATCTCTGAGGATTTGCAAACCTGAAGACACCTGAATGGGAATTGGAATTTGAGATTTGATATCTGATTGAAAACTACCCTCTCTAAAGATACACACAGATGACTCTTCTCAAAAGCTTCATTAAGCACCCATTTATAGCGAGTCTCATGCTTTAATTCCAAACTCGCTTCATAAGCGGCAAGTATCTCCAACAGTTTCTTAAGATAACGTCAAACGTAGTACAGCTCTTTCCATTAATAAACAGATCGTCCATCAGCTCGTTTACTTTGGAACCATTTTTATAGCATCTTCCTTGCCTTCGGGCAGTACATCCCACCCATAATGGATTCGTTATTTTGGCATGGTGTTTGTACAGCGGCGGAATGATGGGTGATTTATGAGTAAATTCGAACGGTCATGTATGAAACCGTACCCCGTGCTCATGTGATGTCGAACCGAACCGAACCGAACCCGCTCCCGGTCCCGGGGTAATCTGAAACCGAACGATGTCCATTAATCTTGGGGCCCATGTTTGGCGACCGGCCGTACACCTTCGGGTAGCACTTTCCGATTGTTCGACGTGTCAGGTGCTGCCGGATCGATCGAGGCCATCCTTCCGCGTTCGGTCATGCGCGGTGTGGTACAGGTTAATTTCTCGCTATCTCGAAATGGATTGGAAGTGTCATCGATTTAATTGGCTTTCGAGAGCGATCGCTCGATAGGAGCGATGCCTCCTCGTCGTTGACACCTACTTCCAGTGATCTAGCGCATGATTTAGTAGCAGTAGGTTAACCGTTCGGTTGTGGGCCGTATTGTGTGTGTGTCGAGTGGTAGCTTAACGTCCAGGCAGAGGAGTCAAGAATGGCTTTCTAGCTGGGTAGCTAGAAAAGGCGTTGGGAATTGGAAATTGGATTGGCAAATATTTAGCTAAATGCCAAACAGACGCTACCGACCCCCATTAACAACCTGCTGCTTCGCATATACTGTACGGTGTTACCAGGCACACAGTAGTGGTGGTCAGGTCTCTCGAGTACGAATCTCGTTTGCACTACCCTCGCTAGCACACTGAGCTGCCCATGGCCGAAAAAAAATACAACATATATCTGGGTGTCTTCTGGTGTTTGGCTCATTTGAGGTAGGTGCTCGTGTGCTCCAAGCTCCGGCAACGGTTGGTGTCCAACTATCGCCCACAAATTTCCGTTTTAATTGGCCCTCCCAAAAAAAAAACAACGAAAAAACAAACACAACCGACCAACGGTTGCCGTTTCTACGGCCACACATTTGTTTGTCTGCAACGTGCCGGGTACACTCGGCGTGTTGGAGGGTTTTTGCAGACCCGAAACCGGTGAGGGTTTTCCCGATGGTGTTCATTGAGTAAATCAATATACCAAGAGCCGTCTTGCACACACATGAACATGGGCGCACGCTGGGGGCTCTGTGCCAGTTCTCAATTTCAAAACGAGGGTTTGTTTGGGTGCACTGTTTGCTGTGAAGAGTCCCCACGGGGTTTTTTTTTTATCGAGCACCGAACCAGCACACATCGCGTCAGCAGCGATCTTCGAGCGTTCGTAACAAACTGGCACAACAAGCGACCGTGGAGGTACTGGATCTAACTGTTTGCTGTCCATCCACGCAATACCTCCCCCGGACGGCAACGTATCATACCGAACCCATCGGTTGTATCATACCATGTACGAGTGCGCGTGCAGATCTAGCGCGGACTGGTGAACCGTGTTCTTTGCGCAGGAAGTTACCAAGACGGATAGGGTGTTTCCGTTCCGTTTATGTGCGTTTTGCGTATCGGTTTTCCTACGTTTTCTGTTCGCGGGGCACGGGTCGGTACGTGTAGAGAACCGAACGTTTTGCGTGGTCCATTCAGCCCATCGATACTGTCGCCCCGGAGACTTTGTGGTCGATTTGGTGTAGTGCAACGCGACTTTCATTCATAAAACTTTACTACCGACCGAGTTGGCACAGGCGACCGATCCTGCTGGGCTCTTGCCATACGGACGTACGAGAGGGTACGGAACACCGGACGACGGGTCTTACGCGAAAACATCGCCCGCGCATGGCCTCGAATTCGGAAATCAAATAAACGAGCTGAACGATCGGCACGAGTGGACAGTTGTTGGGATAAGCGATTTCGTGGGCTCAAAACTCCGAACCCCGTAGCGTGCAGGAGCGTGCCGGTGCAAAATCGTACAATTTATGCATCCGATCCCCGATGTCCCGCGAGCGAAAACCGATCGCCAGTTGGGTAGAGACAAATATTACCGCTTGCCAAGCCGGCCAATGCCATTGAAGAGGCGTCATGTGCATTTGTGCCGAGGAACTCGCTTCGTGACGAATACCCCGGATAGGTGGGTGGGCCCCCGATCCGTGCCGATGTACGATTTTGCGGTGTTGCAGTGTTTTTTTTTTATTTTGTTGGGATGATGTTTTTTTTTGTTTGTTTGCAGCTGATGCCCACTAATCGCAAGGGAAAGGTACGCTGGGCCGACGAGGCACTGCATTCTCCTAACCGGGCACAGCGCTTACGCGCAAGTTGGCCTTCGATCGCGTCACCGTGCTCTGTGGCAGATCGGTTTTTGGCGTATCGGATGACGCATCGCAAGAAAGTGCGGAGATTGTGCAATCCGGATGGAGATTTGCGTGGTACACACGCGATCCCACCTCGCTCCCATGTACGATTCGTGTGTCGCGGACCGGATGTCGTTGGTCCGGGTCCTCGGTGTCTGCCAAATGGGTCGCTTTATTGCACGAATCGATCTTTATGACCAGATTTGGCGATGGCTGTTGGTGATGGCTGTTAAGGATCGCTGATTGACAGTATGATCGCGTTGATTAATGAACCGCACATGCGATCCTTGTGCCGGCACGCACCGGTGCATGTAAGAGAGGATGCGTATAAATGAAGATTTATGCTCATTACTTGCAGTTCTTGCTGCTTGCATCCAGTCGTGACGGAACGGTGTACTTACTAATAGCGAACATTATTCCATCTGCGTACGCTAGGTAGCTTTGCGTTAAGACACCGAAGTGTACAGCTTCAGCAGCGTGTTGCGCCTAATAGCAATCCAGCACATGTTAGCAAACCGAGCGCAATGGCAACAATATTAAGTTTATGTTTGTATTAATGGACATGGTGGATGGGAGGGATGCATCTGTTTCGTGTGAAATGATGTACACGTTTTAAACGATCGTTACATTAAGATAACCACTGTGAGAAGGATACGTGTAAAAATGCTTCATTTAATGAAGCTATCGGGAAAAAAAACTTTAGCCATTACAACGAAATTATTTTCCAGGTTGAAGGCGACTAGTCACCGGAAAGGTTAAAGTAGGAGGCGTGCTGTGTAGTTTACTCACGATCGCGCACTACCAGCACTACAAGAAAACACTACTGTACCGTTGACTTCCTTCTCCTTGTCGATCGGTCTCGGTGGGTTTACCATTTTATGTCTTAATCGGTGCACGGTTTGCTAAATAAAATATCACAATTAAAAACGTACCATCGTCCGGTTTTGGTTGGTGTTTATGGGCCCGCTGCATTAACCGTGGCATACGACAGCCCCATACCCCTCTTCTAAGATGTGCCTTTGGCAGCTTTAACTTGCACCGAGTGAGTGGTTAAGCATTTTATGGTTTCTCACCCACGCTTGCAGCTCCAGTGGTTCGTGTATTTATTATGGGTAGCGTGTTTATGGTACTTTTCACCAAAGGAAATCCTCGCAAGGATGTTGGCCTTGGGATTGGGTTGAATCGGAATAATGATCCTATGTTACAAGTCGATTGCGAGTGAAGTAAGACGCAGATCAATCGACAGCAAAGCCGGGAAGGTTAAAGTTATTTGCTTCCTACAAATATGAATGAATGCATTCGTGCTAATGTTGCATTTTTATTGGCAGTGTTCTCGAAACGTTTAGTCATCGTTGCCATCTATCAATCCTTGACAATGAAAACATTTGTTCGAAGTTGGAGAGGCTGTTTTTTGTTTGCATATTTGGACGAAAAATAAGGAAACGAAAATAAACAAACGATATATTTCCGTCATACAAGTAGCGATCGTAAGGATTTGCTGGTCATATCGTGTAATTAAACTTAAATTAGTGTAATTTGCTTCCACTTGTAAGGCCATGCTAGTGTTATGCAACTTGGCACTTGAACACTTCTTCATCAAAAATATTGTTTTTTTTTCTGTGTCCAATGTTTGGAACATTGAGTTATAAAAAAAAACATCCGTGTTAATGCCTTCGTACTGCAGAACCCTTCTCGTTGACCTATCGTCGATCAGCGTAGATCAGTGTAGATCAGCTAGCTTCATCGCGCTTATGCTGAAGATGAAAAACGGTTGATGATGATTTGGACGGAGTGCCGATAGTCCACCGCATCCACAGCGCCAATGCCTTTGGGGCATCCGTCGCATCGGTCGGCGCTGTACGTCGAGAACGGTCAAAGATCAATCACGTCACTCAGACTGCGCGCTGCAATCATGGCGCTGTTGAAAGAGTCCTTAACGACTCCGGTACCCAAACAACCCCAATTCAACCTGCCCGCCCGTCCAGGAATCCTAACGTGAGACACATTCGCCTCGTTGCAACCCTCGGACTGGGTGCTATTGCTGCTGCAGGAGGTCACGTTCGTTTTTTCTAACAATTCAACCTGCCTGGCAAAAGCAGCGATCGTGTAATCTATCAATCGCGAACTCGTTTGGAAGTTAGGAGTACAGCAGTGGAAGAGCTCAACCCGATCTCACCACAGCAGACCTCTGGCTACCATTAAGGTTAATTAGAAAATAAACACATCGGTAAAACGATCGATTTTGCTTGTGGTTTTTGGTCTGCGCACTGTGTCCGCTCACCTGTGTGCGCTGCTGTTTAGTCTACGCTCGCAACGAGAGGGTTGCAACTTTTGTAAACTAATTTCCGTTCCAAAACTCATTCCAACGAGATTGTCTCCTCGGCTGTGGCCGGGATATTATCGTTGCGGCCAGCGGGGGGAGGTTAGACATAATTTCCCGCCAGCAAACGGATCGCTGCGCTCGGCTCGGTATGGTAGCATTTTTCTCCGCACGGCTACCGCACCTTACTGTGGCAGGTTGAAAATTAACTGCATCTCTTACGTAAACCATCGCGCACTGCGGTGGTTCGAAACTGTGCGCTGCCAGGGCGTCTGGCAAGTGCTGTGGCCGCCATGCCAGGGCATTAGTTGTGCCGGTAGCTATGAATTAATTAAACTTCCTCCCCGTTTTTATTATAATCCAACCACAGGGACACAGGGTGCAGTGTGGGGTGGGTCGTCACATAGCAGAATGTTGATTTGCTCACTTATCGCTGTTATTTGAAGCGGGAAAATTAGTTGCGTTTTGCGTGACACACGTCGGCCGAGCGATAAGCAACGGAACAGGGGTGCTTCCGATGTTTTTAAAAAACAAAATTTCAGCAAAGTTCAACAAACAAAACACAGTACGGCACTTCCATTCCACAGTGACCGTGCCACTGTTTGAATTCCGCAAAGGTTATCAGAGGACAGTTTTTTTTTTAGCCATTTCTTTTGTATTCTTTGTGTACTGACATTTTTGCCGACCGTTATGTGTCAAATTAAAAAATTGTGTCCAAAATACGCCAACCGTCTTGTCGTGAAGTTGGATTGTGGAGAGAGATTTGTTATTTTTTTCAAAAGACCCTGGAAACTGGTAGCGAACCGGGGTGTAAGGTGATGTTGAACTTTCCGGCAGGTCATGCGTTTAGCAGTGAAGTTAGCTTCAAAGTAGCCGGCAAAGTTAACAGCAAATCATATAAATAAATAGTAATGCTTCCCAACAGTCCCAACCTTGATGTTTGTCATTGAGTGTACCAACATCTTCCCAAAAAAGAGCTGCAACTTTGTATTATCAAAAGTACGATTATTTGTCAAAGCTGGAAAGGCAAAATGATATTAGGCGGACGTCAACCAGTATTACTTGGGCGCTATGATCAACAGCCTGTCTAAACAATAGCAGTCTTTTTGTACCGTTTTTGCCAGTATTTATAACAACTCTTGATAACTGTGCGCAATATTGTGTTAATCAAGGCGTAAGCAAATTGAATTACTACGGAAATCCGTTCAACTTACGTTGCCACATGCTGACATTCAATCAAACGAGCTTCCTAATCAATTTCCAGTGGGGAAGATTAAGCAATTTCAAAAAAAAGTTTTCCAGCAGAAGGTGGAAGTTAAAGGTAACTGTCATATTATGCCTTCACTGCCTCCGGGGAAGCGCTTGAGTCGTTCGTTAACAGATCTCGTGTGTTTTCCTTTTATCTACCTTCAATCCATTGTTTCTCGACAATTCTAAGGCGATCTCCCTGTTGCATTGTTTTATGTAATCTGATGAAATGAAGACATTATGGCGTTAAACCGTTGCGTCCTGCTCGGCTGATCGGTATACAGCTCCGTTGCGTATTGGATGCCTGGAGGATGGAAGTATGTATTGTTTTGCTTACGCCGCTTTCTTGAAGTAGAAGGCGAATTATGCAATTCACGGCGTATTCTTCAGGACGGTTGTACGCGATACATTTTCTTCCTGACGATAGATTGTTGAGGATCACATGCTGAAATTATAGGTAACCCTTACGATCTATCCAACATGATCCAGCATGTCGTAACTTGTTCCGGGAAACGAGTCTCGCCTGTCTCTTCCATGGCTTGTTCCCAAACGAATTCCGAAAGATGTTCGATGCTTTCAGTGCAGCAATTCGACCATATCTACCCTGAACGAATTCCTGGTGCTGGATGTTCTCGTTACACTTCCCGTTGGTATGTTACCCACAAATGTGTTCGTTTTTTTTGTCGTCCATTGATGTCTGGTCTCCGGTAACCGCTGCGAAACTGTATCACAAATTTCGAAACCAAATAACCATCCGTTTCCCGGGTGGCCAATGACAGCAAAACATGTGTTTTGCAAATGTCCCCTAGCGAAACAGGGCACAGAATTGCAACAGGCGAAATGAAACCCAGCGCATTGCGAGACAAACGATGAAACAAAACAGAGAGACAATCTAGAAATAAATTCCTGCTCCTCGATGTTTGATGATTCATTGGTATGGACCGGATCGGGGGTCCGTTTAGGGGACAGCTTCTGGTTTTAATCGTTCGCTATTTATCATCAGTTTGCGTTCGTTTGTTCGGTTCGAAGACATGCTAAAAATAGCGCCATCGTTTGATCGATTCGGGGAGCGGATGTTTCGAAAGACTGCTCCAAACCAGCCGTATCAACTGTATGGCATCCCCAAAAAAAACGGTCCAGTTTCAGCTGAGCAATCCCTTTGAAGTGACCGGGGCAAAAAGGTATGCAAGGTTCCACGGAAGCCACGATCGTCCATTTCATCGAACAACGCTCAGCTGTGATTGCGGTGGTGCATCTGCTACCCAAACCACACCAAGCGAATTTTTCGGTAGAAGCAAAGCGGCACAATAGGGATTGCTGAAAGCTAAGAATCGGAACATTCCATCGGGCTCTCGGCATTCTCGTTTTTAATGATTCTGGCTCGATCGCATTTTCGTCGATGTTGCTGCAGGTTCTTCACAATTTGCCGCATGATCCTTGCGCCCAGTGCGGAAACTCACGTTTGGCGAATGAAACGGAAAGAGAGAGTGTGTGCAATGTGTGCATCGGGACGATTTCTTTTATTCCCACGATCCATAAAATTTCGCCGTTCACTATATCGAAAAACAAAGCAAAAGAAAGAAAAAAAAACACAAGAGACCAGAGTTAAAAAACACATGAAATCCGTTCGCGATGTGCAACGCAGAAAACAAAAATCCCATGTTTTAGTGTGAGAGCATTTGGAAGACTGCTGGTCCGATGTTGTGTCGGATCTGCAGTTTCTGCTTCCATCGCATTAAGAGATTTCAGGCGTTTGGGGGGTTTTTAGTGAAAACTTTTATGTCGTTGTTTTATGTGCCTGTAATGGTTGGGTTCACCCGGCCCTTTCAGCTACAACGACGCCTGCACACGGCGTCGTTCTTGGCCGGTGGATTTAAATTCTTAACTACGCTTCGCTGTCTTCATTGCGGCAGCACCGAAAAGGGCTCCTACAGTAGTTTGCCTACCGACCGCGGACATTAAGTGTGAGGCGACTCCTGATGGTTGGTTTTCAAAAGATTTCTCTACTCCTTTATTGCTTGTCCGCTTCATGGTTTGTTCCTTCGGCAAAAGCGCATCCCATATGTTTGGCGTGCGCTTTTGCATGCCAGTGGCCTTTATCCTTGGGTTCGCTTCCTTGCCCGCGGACGGTTTCTTCTTACCGATCCGATCCGATCGATCCGAACTGCGTCAGTGTCGATTTATTGCAAAACGGTGATGCATGTTGTGACGGTTCGTAGATGTGTAAGTTTTAATGGACGCAATTTCCCACCATCCTCCCACCTCCATTTTGCGGGATTTCTTTCGGGGGTTCGTCGCTTAGCACCATCGGCACTGTCGGCTGTTGTTGTGTGTCGGGATCGTGAAACAGAACTCGGGTTAAACAAAGTGAAGTGCGTCGTTAAGATGGGTGTTCATCCCAACGAGCAACGGATGAATTTTGATGGACGGAGTAAAGTTGCCAAGTTGAGTGTGGACTGTCGCGCAGGTTTGTCGAATGCGGGATTGAAGCAAAAGTAAAAGTGGTCTTTGGGGAAGAACCACAGGGCAATCTCGCCTGTCTCGGGGAAAGGAAATCATTATGTGATGGGAATAAAAGGTTTGTGCAGCATTTACACTAACGTTTGTTTTTTTGTTGTTGTCTGTTTTCTTTCGTTTTAGGTAAGTGTCTTTCATGCGACGTGATAATGTATGATATTCAAGACGACATATCCACAAACCGGTGGTGGTGGTGGTAATGGTGAGTCTTCAAATTCTTTGACCCTTTAGTTTAGCTGCCGTTTTCCCCTTCCTTTCGGTGGCCGATTTATATCATTATGCTATTGTGGTGCGGCATCTTTATTGCTGTAAGTGGGGCTTAATTGCGCGGTTGAAGCATTAAAGTAATTATACACCACCTCAGTGGCTCACCCATGTTTTGTTAGATGACACGACAAATCTTTCAATTGCCCTGCCAGAATGTGTGCATTCGAGGCTCTGCAAACCGGCAAACATTGTTGTTTGTTTTTGGGAAGGGATTGGCCTGCGCTGCTTCTGTACTGCAGGTCCGATAGGAAGAGATTGCGATCGTGATGAACCGGTAACGATTGTGCCTTGATCATCAGCCCGAGGAAGGGTTTTTCTTTCCAATTATTGTACAATTGCACCATTTGCGGCCACGTACAGCATAAATGCAGTAGCCAAAAGGTTTAATAGATCGAGCGTTATCAGTGCGCTTACGAGGCAGATAATGGTCCGGTCCGGGATAGGAGGGCCTGGATAATCCGGCCAGTTTTTGTGTGTGTGTGTACTGATTGTTCGTCGCTTCGGGCAAAACATGAAATCAATTTTATACACATTGCCATTATGCGGCCACCATTACCATCCCAGCACGGGTATAGTGTTTGCGGCACAGAGCACTAGCCAGCATAGAAATGTTCTTCCATCTGCATAATAAATCCCTCGCTCCTCCGGGGTTCTGACCATAGCAAACGTTTAATATCTACACGCCGACTCTCGGCGGCTGTGTGGTTAAGAGGAGCAAACACAACAGCACAGCACAGCGTCGGGCATGCTAGAACACAGCGCTAGCAAAATAATGGCCACGAGAAGGGGGCATCACCTCGTTGGCCTCCTGACGACGGGGTACGATGATTAGCAAAGAAAACATAAGAACATGCTCGGTTCTGTCGGGGATAAATGCTCGGTGTTCGGTGATTGCGCCCGGCTGGGCGTTAGCCGCTCGAACGATGCAATCCTTGGGAACGCAGAGTCCGGCAGGGTTCGGCAGGACCAAACGGAGGTTTGGAAAACATAAAACACAAACGACTTAACCTAACCATTAACGTTACAGGGCAGAGGCAGGGTCAGTGAGTTGGAGAGACAGTGAAACCGCACCAAAACCCGGTGTGCCGTATATGGTAACCGTGTGCCAGGGCCAGTAGTAGGTTTTGTGTTACCGGACTCGGAAACGATGGAAACGAAGTCGGGTGGAAAAAGATAGACGAAACGAAATGAAAACAACAACAAAAAATGGGAACATAACTTCATGAATACCTCCGGTATCTGCAACTCGCACCGCATGTAAACGAGGAGGTAAATAAAGTGGATAGGATTTATATCGTTCGAGATTAGAGATAATACGTTTATATTTCAGCGGCACCGCGGTCACTTTGGTGTCTATCGCTTTGGCACAGCGATCCCGTTCCGTTGGGTTGGAGTTTCTGTGTGAGAGAGCTAAAAACAGAAGATTGTTTCGTTCTCAGCTAGAACTATCAGCATCTCGAGAGCTGCCTTTCGCATCTTTTCCCACAAGGGGGTTTGAACGCTCCTAGTGCACCGAGGGTATCATGTGATTTGTTCATTTCGTTTTTCTTCTTCATCATCCCTCAGGGAGGGCTATGGTTGTGGTTATAGCTCGTTGATATGGTGCTTTAGTTATTAAAACATTATTTATTTGTTTTTAAAATAGCAAGAAAAATGGAGATGAAGCGTTCCTGACAGAGCAGTTAGTGCTTATCTGGATGGTGGTGCGTACTGGTGAGCCCAATCTTGATAGAAAGATGGTTGAAAGTGGTTTTACTTTGTGTGTTGCATCTTGTCAAGAGCTGTAGCTGCTTTGCAAACGAAGATTGCATAGAACGATGTACAATAAAATTTACGATGTGTCAAAAGGTTGTATTGTTTTGTTGTAGTAAATCAACCATGAATGATGCTTACGTACGTTGGGGGGTTTTGTTTTGCTTCTTCTGCTATCAGTTCGTTTGGCTTAATGCGCATGAGTTTAATTGTGTTTCCAGTGGTCATTTTTTTTTCTATTGTAACAATTTCATTCATTTGGTGAATGAAAGAATACCCTACAAACTGTTGAATTGTGCGCGAAATGTTGGAATATTTAGTTAAATTATTACATTGATCGGACAAGTCCAGAATCGGAATCAGAAATTCTCAGCCAGAAGTAGACAATCTGTTAATCGTAACTTCGTATCGTTTTCCACACCACGGAGACAGGTTGGTACCTCGCGACGGCATTCTAGCCTGGGGCAAAGAGAGTTATACACTCGGAAGGTAGATAAAGCAAGCGATGAAGTAGCACGATTAGGGAGAAATTATTACAGAACCCAATTCCGCGGTGCCTTACTTAACACACCGGTTTACCGGATTCTCCCTCTACCTGCTATTTGGGACTAACGAGCGGGGCTTTTTTTCCTACTAGCAATGAAGATGACAGCTCTCACGAACAGGTATTGTAGCGGAGTGGAAATGTTGCACCCTACCGACACGGGTTAGTTGCTACAATTCCATGCGACACCTGGATGCCGCCACACAAACATTCGAGACAGATATGAACAATCACAAGCATTCTGTAGGGAAACTCTATCTGCCGGATGCGCGCCCTGGTACACTGACACGTAACCTGTCCATCGTATGGACACATGGCATGTTGGTAGTTTATGTGTTTTCCGTTCCGACCTGACCCTGAGCGACGATGCGCGTTTCCAGTTTAGATAAGAACCGGGCCCGGTTAATGTGTCGGAGCTCATGGAAACAGAAATGGTTTCCTGATAAGATTGAACACTGTTTGGATTTTTTCCCTATATCATCGAACGAGAAGTGGGTGAAATTCAGTGTAAGGAAATGGGTTATTTTATTTAATTGTTTTTTTCTTTTATTTTTCATTTTGTGAGCTGTGATAAATTAAATAGTTAATGAAACGTTCGCTACCTTTTTACGGCAGATAAAAATAGAGACAAATAACTATCTAAACAAAATCAATATTTTTTTTAACGACAGACTTCTGAACGTACTAAAAAAATCCTTTATATCAATTAACATATCTGAAGAAATTAATGTTCCATAAAAAAAAAATCAAAATATGCTGTATCGGGATTGTTAAACACTGCAAACTGTTGTTTTGATAGCGTCCAATAGTTCCGCACAACTCTAACAGAGTGTATGTGGACCACAAAATGCATATAAATTATTTCTTATCTAACCACCAATCCGTAAGCTTTTTCGCTTCAGCAACTAGAGCAGAAAAAAAACCAGCGAAGGAGTGTTAGCTACAAATTAGGAAACCTGTACCACGCCATCGGTTGTTTATTTTACGGTTTACAATCGGCTTCGTTCGACGGATCGATAAGTTGCGATATATAAATGTTTTGCGATGTCTGTTTTTACTGCAAAGGACACATTATCATTTTTTACAACTTGCTCATAGTTCATACGCAATAGTGAGAAAAAGCAGCGCATTTAACGCCTATTAAATAGATGAATGGTATGAGGAGGGAAGAGACAATTTTACCTTGACGAAATATCAACCCACGGACACATTTCCACGGCTACCCTTAGCGCAGGATCAATCCAAAGCCCGCCTCCTTGTGTACCACGAAACTTTGGATTCTACGGGCGAATCAGAAGTGAGTTTCGGTCAATCTTTGCATACAACGAAAGCCGATAAGTGTACGATCCCGTGCCCGTTGGGCGTCCTTCAGGGGGGAGGTTTAAAATGTCAAAATCGTTTAACGAAGGGGGCGCTTCACGAGCGAAATGTTGTCTGCACCGCTATCCGCTGGCAATCGGCAGCGCCTCTTCAATCTTTGCGATCTCATCTTCATTACTTTGCCAAATTTTGCCCAACCACCGGCCCCAGCTACTCGATCAACGTCCAACGTCAGTGTGGCCTGATGTTGGACGGTGAGGTTTTTTTTTCTTCGGCTGATCCACCATCTTTCACTCCGCTGGGCAGATGGCTCAATATCTCGCAGGAACTGACGCTCGTATGGTGCAGTACAAGCGCAGAATCTAGTGTAGAGGTGAGTTCTGTTAGTGTGCAACACGTCTGTACCAAGGAAACATTTGTTTGCGTTTGCGTAATCGAGAATTGGCTCGAGATGTTCGCGATAGCAATCAGGGTATGTTGTGATGGTTATCGTGTCCGATGGTGTCACAAGTCTTGCGGGGTGCGAGGCCACACCGCGCATTATGCGAATCGCGAACGTACTATGTGTGTACCACACAGGAGAGAACCCCGGGGTATTGCACAACCAGGGCCACTGGTTTCGTGTTCGCAACCGCCGGTACCAAGGTAAGATGAGGTCAAACAGATATTACGAACGGCGCTACTCTGGAGACCAGCAAAATAGTAAACTTTCGCACGAAACCAAAACGGACCACCAAAACGAGTGTTTGCATTGGGTATTGGATGATTTCAAAGCGTATGCGTGTCTATCGTTTGATAAACGAACGAAGCACATGGAGTGTGACAATCGGACCGATTCAATCGTTGCCGGTACTGGTTGTTGTTGATCGTCATGTGGAACATATCTACAATGTTTGGCTTGTAGTCAACTTTTTTCTACATTTTTCTTCCTTTAGCACCACGACGTTGGTTTTGCGTTTGGAAAGGCATGGAGTTCCCAAACCTTCCTCAAAATGCGAAGATGTTAGATGGCGCGAACTGACGGTTCATTGTTAGCTACCGTCAACGGGTGGTATGTCTACGGGAGTCGCAGTGGATAACGGAACACCCGTCCATGCCCCAACATGACAAACATCACCCAGCGCGGTCCAAACGTTACGTTTGATCAGCAGATAAATTTGCACGAATAAAGATGGTGGCGTCGAGCTCGCGATCTTTGATGGAAATCGCTGTACTCGCGGTTGAGAGGTTGTGGACTTAGCCATCGGGACGCTGTGCGGAATGATAAATTCAACCAGCCGCAGTGGTTGTATTTTTCATTGAAGCAGTATCCATTAACGTTTGACACAAGCTGCCACAGCTCTGCCACAGAAAGTCTTGAAGGATGCGGACCCTAATACTATAAACCTTATTTGTGGGAATAGGTCTTTACCTATTTTTGTCTTTACGTGGCATAGCGTCTATCGCCGACTTTGGACACGCAAATCTAATGCATTCTGACGCCTTGAAGCATGCCACTAAATTAAACTTAATTGCAACCTGTGTGCACTGCTTTACCCATTCGGATCTGGTGGAACCTCAACACCGGTCATCGTTGATCTGATGAATCATTCTCATCTAGTTGACTGAGTACCACCATAGAGCACCGTTAATATGAACCCCTTGCTAAGTAGATTTCATTCTGCACCTTCAGTTTCTTCAGCCTCCGTGGAGCCCTGCAATGTCTATATGTGGTGCACGAGTGCCGTCACACGTTTCTAATGGGTTTTGCATCAGCTTCGTGTGCCCGTCCGGCGGGAGGATTATGCTAATTATTCGGCAGGTCGATGAGGTGTTTTTGCGTGCCGTTTGACATAAATTGTCGATTGGGCAGTTGGTGCCGCGCGTACATTTGGCAAAGCTCGGCTGCCGAGTTCGAAAGGTTCACGGTCCCCAAAAGCTGGGGCCGTCTAGTCGAGCCCCGACTCGAGTCTGTATTGCCTGGTCTCGGTGGCTCTAGACCATTTATGGTCATGGTCCGTCGTTCCATGCGCTCCCTTCCACACGCGCTGTTTCCTTGGAGCAACCGGCTGACTGTTGGTGACCGGTGATGTACAGAAGGATGAAGTATAGCAACGGTGGCAAAGGTGGCGGATGTCATTGCATACGGTTGCTTTGCCCGATGTCGTTGCTGCAGATGTAGATTGTGGCCGTGCGTAGCATTTAATTTATAGCCATAATGCGCCCTTTTTCTTCGTTGATAAATCATGTGGCGGGCAAAACGAACGCGAATGGATTGCGATTAGTGGTACGCGATTGTGGACGCGATCTTGCGCTATCGGTGCGAAATGCTGGTTTTGCGATTCGTGTCGCTAATCTGATCAAATGACACCACCGGATCGGGATGTCCTTGGCGCGCTTTTCTGTGAAGCAATTCGTTGTGGTTCGGTCGCGTTCAGAAGAATTTGGCAGTTGTAGTTGGGCGAAAAAAAGGTTTGCTTTACATACTCCAGCGAAGGTTTGTTGCGCACGACTCGGCGGTTGTTACCTAACGCAAAGGGTCCATTTTCATCGGCTGAAGAACGCCGTAAACGCTGCGTCAGGTAGGAAATGTATGCCATTTCGTGCACAATAGATCAACGATTTACATTTCGTTAGTGGTCGCTTACAACTTTTACTTCGATTGTACTTGCCTGTGACCCAAACGGGGGGGGGGGGGGCATGCTTACCACAGCCATACCGTGGTGACAAATCCCTGTCGACAAGTAGAGAAATATTGTACATGAAAACAGGTAGGATTATTCATTCCCTTCGACACAAAGCTGCCCCATGCCGCGGGGTAGACTAATCGTTTGAGTAATGTTTTGACTGCCGTCCATCAGTGTGCCGCTAATGGTTTGATAGATTTCTGCACTGCGGCAGCCAACCTTTTTGACGCTCGGGTGCCTAAGCTCTCTGCTTTGTCTGGTATTTCACATCATTTCACTTTAAATCCTTCAAAGCGTTAAAATCCTCATTAATAGAGGCGCATTACGCTACAGGTAGCGCGTGTTACGTAGTTGATCCCTTAAGCCTAACCGCCCGCTCTCCTCGCTTGATACTCGCTTGAAGTCTTCCCCATCACAAGCAAGCACCGAATGGTTCGTGGCGAATTCTTCCCAAGCTCATTCGATATCCGTTTCGAATGGTAGCGAAACGCTGTGCACGTGCCGCGCCTGGAGCATATTAGCTTTAATTGGATTGGAATGACGATTATTAGGCGGCAGTGGTGCAGTATCGGGTCTGCAAATGGTACCAGGCAGTCGAGCGACCGGGACCTGTCCCCAGCGGAAAGCAACACTGGAGCAAAGTCCGCTGGAGGCAGTGCGGTTGTTGGGAGATTCAGTCGGTCACACGAGAAAAGTGTATGCAAAAAACAGCCCGGACAACAGCAAAGGACCCGGGAGGGTTGGGAAACTTGTTTTACACTGATTACTGAACAATCCGCTGGTTTGAATGAAAGCTCGACACAAGCAGCAAACGGTCGTCTGCGTCGGGTGAGCGCACGCGTAAGCTGCGGCTGGCAGTTTGTTTGGCATGGACGCGCCCCGTGTATCGCTAGTGCGCGGTGTAGAAATAGATGACAACATATATATATATATGTGGGTAAAAAACATGTTAATTATATACGGCTACCGTCACATGACGGTCGTGAAGTAGATTGACGTACACGTAGACCCGCGTATGATAAGTTCCTATCCACGCTATCCTTGGTTCGGCGGGCTTGGGCGAGATATGCAAAAGCAAACGTTCCGCGGAGTAACAGCGATAGGTAAAATTTATGCTAGCAATAGGGCAGGGTCTCGCTGCTGCCAGGCTACCACCAGGGAAACACTTACCTGCCCGAATGCTTAAGTGGCGGACAGCGAGGCAGCAGTCGATGCAAACTCTAGTCTCCATGCAGCATAGTTGATGCTTTGAGTGAAGTTTATGCGCTCCAGCCGTGCCGGATGACGGCTCGATTGGAGGTCGCCCCGACGCGGTGATAGATACTAGATTATCTGGTGGACAGACAATTGAAAACCCTACCGGCAGCCCGGTAGCTACGAACGTATGTTAGACGAGAGCATCTGACCAAATAATAATAACATTAAAAAGAGCTTGTCATGAATATTTGATTGTTAATTTATGCTACCCTCACGGACGACTGCGAGTGGTTAGGCCAATGGTGTGTTTTATTGTAAATTGATGAAAGGGCTAGATCTTTGCGATAACAGTGAAACATCGTCATCTTTGTGAAACGCTAACAATACTTTAAATATAAGTAGCAGAAATAGACAACGACGTGAAGTGTGAATCGAAAAGAACATTATAAGTGATCTTCATAAAAGTGAGATTTGAAAATGCTTGAACGCTATTGAGTTGTATTTTTGTTAGTTCATTTTTTATATTTTTACTAAGGATAGTCATTAATTCTGGTGGTATATTCCGGTCATCTTGCTCTTTTCATTTTCTTAACTAGTCTTAATCTGTGACCTGAGATACCTACCTCAATTATTGTATTTTATATTTGCTGAGATTTTATGCTATATTGAACGTTTTTACTGTTTCTGTGATTTCTTATTCTACAAAAAAAGCTACAAGAAAATAACAATTATTGTGCGAAAGTATTATCAGTGCCAACCCAACCGTGTGGTATTGACGATACACACAAACATACTGCAACCACAGCACAAACAGAACGATCCCTTACTCAGCAAAGTGCTAAAACATGTCGATAACGTTGATGGTGTCTACACCACCTGCTGCAAGTATACATAACAGTCTGGAGCTGATAGTGAATGTTTATGTTATGGAAGATACTCAATCTTGAAGCAAAGCTTTCAATTCCTCAATACCTTAAACGATTCATGTTTGAGACATTGTGCCACTTTCGCTCGTTGTGAGTTGCGTGCGGCAATAGTCTTCCACATTGAAATTAGATGATCTTACACCCGAAAACTTCACATTGACCACTCGCTGTGGACCGCTGAAGTTTGAAATCTTCCACGCTCTCAACGTTGGTACGAGCTCGATCGGCCATAAAAGCAAATATTGCTCAATTATGTCTCCAGCGCAAGCTCCAAACCAGTGCGGCGGATGGCGTTGGCAATTCGGGAGTCGGAGCAAAATTTTCGAATACAATCCGGTAATTTAATGGCACTCGGGGGTAAGTAAATTCTGCATCCGAAATGGAGCAGTGGCGAATGAAATTCCCTACTTTATGGTGACTATTAGCCGGATCGATTGGTTGCGATCGAGTGGTGTGTACGAACGAACCGTAGCGAGGTGAACATTGTTTACTCAGCCGAATCCCCATAACCCCTCATGCGGCATGGGCACTAAGCGGTGCGTACTTTTAGCTCATTTTTGACCCGATCGCCAAAGTGCTGCCACTTCCAAGCCCATTTCAATTTGACGGTCAATTTATCCGCGGTATTTATTTATTGTACCCATTACCCGCCAAATATGCACGATCGCGTCCCAGTTCGTACGTTCCCGAAATGGATTTGGTTCCATTCGTTCGGTGCTGGTCAAAACTAGGCGCTCGGCTTCATTATAGCAGAGACTATGGCCACATTGACATTGGATTGTGCTGCAACCAAGACTAGTGACTTCTTTGTCAGGGTTGTATGAGAAATTCTGTTACAGTTTTGTGTTTATGTTAAATCTTGGCTGAGCTTTTGGTGCATCAGATTAGTTAGTGAAAGGTGATCGTGCCGTGGAAACATACATGTTGCGTAGATTAAGAATAACATCAAACATTGTGTAGATATCTAAGGAGAATATTGAATACGTCTCGTTCGGATACCTCCTTCGATTGAGCTTGAGCATCTTAATGATCCACAGGAATTGTTGACAATCTTGACATGAATACAGGTCCGTTCGTCTCATTTTGTGAATGTTATCGAATGTGTTACCGTTGAGTAAAACGTTATTGTAAATTCGTGTTTATATATAATAGAGATATTATCGTCAGTTAAATAGTCTGTTTTAATTATCAAACTCAGATGCGTCTACGGCACGATGCATCAGGAAGGCTAGAAGGCAAGTGGAAGTGTTGTAAAATGTCATCAACCAACTCAAAGTCAACCGACTGATTACCTCCATGGTTACCACACGACTTTCGTTGACATAGGCCTAACCCAACCAATATTTATTTGGGTTAGCCTATCTGTTCGTCTCGAGTGTGGTGAACATACGCGTGAGCTAAGGTTTTCTACACATTTTTCTTGAAAGCAAAATAATAAATCCCTCTATTGCAACAAGACCTAGGACGAAATTATGAACATATTGATAATTGCTACCGATGTAGCTACACTAACCGATTGTTGCTTGTTTAAAATGGTGTATTGATGTGCGATAGGGTTTGAAATTCTTTGCATTTGTATGGCAATTGTATCGTTTGAATAAGCCTCTTAAATCCAATCCATTGTAGTGTGCGGCTCAAGTCCAAAAGCAAGTTCTATTTGAATGGAATCGGTTGTTTGACCAGTTTGTTGTAGCGAATTGCTAAACCGCTCCACTAGCAACGGTGCAGGTGGCATTACTCACAATGATCACAGGTTGCTTTTGCTTGCCGTTCTGATCGAACCAGGTCGAACCTCAATGATGGTGCCTGTTGGCAGTATATTCGATTGTCTGCTAAACGGTACCCTGTTTGTAGGAACTATTTGCATGCGGCCGGACTGAAACTGATGATGTAACGCTTCGTTGCTTTGGTGCGGAGATCGTTGAGGTGATGTCAATGCAGGCACAAAGCTACGTTGCGGTTGTGGAGATATTGGACGTTTAAGAAAGCACCCTACTCGCACTGGTTCGGTATTGTTGTAGATCACTGATTCGTAACATCGAACCGATGTCGTCGGGAATTTGCCTGTCCAAGATTTTGTTATTCAAGACTTTTACTGCTGATACGGTACAACGGGGCAGTTTGCCAAGTCTCGGTGCGATGAAATATAATGCCAAAGCTCATAGAAACATAGTATAAATCATTCTTTACTGGTTTCGGTAAGAGACCCTCTCTAGACCCTAGTTTGTTTTTTTTTCTAAAAGTTCTATCTGATTTCCATCGCTAGTCTTGGTCAGCGGGATGCACAGTTCGCTAGGAAGTGTTGAGTTTGTCTTTGATCTGTCTCAGTTCCGTGCCAAAGGAACGGTAGTCTCCACGCACACCTGGATCACATGAAAGGTGACCGCAACGGTCGGTTTGGCGTACCGTTTTCGCAGGGCTCGCGCTACCTGATCATTCATCAGTCTCGCTGGCTCATAAATCATGCTGTTCGTTTGCAAAATAAAGCAAAAATGCTTGCAAAAGTAGCCGACCAACGGTTTGCTAAAACGGAGGCTACTAAACGCGGTCGAGGTTCAGGCTGTCTTCCCTGACGGGTGATGATCCCCCGGTTAGTGTTCGCGTTGTTGATGATGATGGGTTCATGGGTAGTTTATCCCCTTTCTAGCTTCGTGTAGGATGCATTTAGCACCGCAGAATTCAGCCCGAAAAGTGTTCGTCCTGTGGTTGAAACAACGGCCCAAGTGAAAGACCGGAAAGAACGGTGTGTGTCCGTGTGTTCCATTCACCGGTGTGTAGTACTTTGTATTTTCCAGCAAATTTATTGCGAAAATTTAAAGTCATTCCATTACACAAACTACACTTTCCATTTTGGATGTAATTATGCAGCACCGTTTAGAAAGTGCAAGCAAAATGGAAGGTGTGAAACGTACTTTAAACGTAATGCCCCATTTGGGTACGGTGAGCTGTTTTGATAAATAGAAACGTAAGGTGAGCTTTTATTCCCATTGCACTTTTCAGTGGTTTAATTTACTTGCATATTAATTTGAAGCAAACCATGTGTGATTGAGGCAAAAGCATGCAAGTTTTAGCAGGAGTTCATGCTTTGCAGTGTTTTTTCCCTCCTGCAGGTTATAACATTGTTGTGTGACATTTGAGGCTCTGGAGGATCGTTTTGAACGTTTGCCTACAATCAAGGTGCGGTACCACCGAGCAACGGGGTTAGTGCCACAACGGCATCTTGGGCGAATTTGGATCACATGCAAATAAGCCTTAACCTTGCAGTGTTTTGCATGATTCCGGACAGGTTTTCTGGACGGGGATCCGGTGTGTGCATGATCGAGTTTTTTTTTTTATGTGTATTTCTTTGCAACGGTACACTAATTACTCTTAAAAAGGCGTCCCCCCGGTGCGGTAAGATTGCAAACATTTTAGCACCGAGTGTTTGAAGTGCTGCTAGAAATAACCAAAGCACTGTCATAAAATAGTTTATTTCACCGTTTAAGTAAGACCGCGGGGTAAGACGTTGACCGTGGAAGTTCGCATCGGAACGGTATCGTTGCGTGTGCACACGCGGCAGTTCAATGTAGAGCGCAACCGTTCGTCGAACAACACGGCCGGGAACGGGACACGAGCCCATAAGGTGCCATATATCTCTCCCTCGATAGCGTCCATTTCTCACCGAGCATGCATCCCGGACCCAGGGGCATGGGGCGCACGGCTGAACGTGCATGAAATGCGGGAGAAGTAAGTAAGAGACAGCACACGCTGTGCAGGAACCTTTTCCTAACCACGCTGGTGGATAATTTGCCGATTGACCGGACCCGGCAATTATGGCACAGGTGCGCCCGTCGGGTTGTATGCATGCGCGGAGTTGTTGAAGTCACCACGCAGTGTGGCATGCAGTTTTGTCGCACTGCAATGAGCTTTTCTCACGAAAGCCATGGTGCACAACCAATCGGTGCTGGAACGTGCTCTTTAATGTTTTCATTTTTCGATCCCGGGCGACTCGTGGTTTTCTCGCTGGGGTAAGCATCACGGCATCACGACGAGTTGCAGAGAAGCTTTCAAACGGTTGCAGCACGGGTTTAAACCGAGCGCCAAAACCTAGGCTGAGTCGCACAGGAACCAGGTGTCCGGGAGCAGGGCAGCTGCATTTCACTGCTCGGCATCCAGTTGAGGCAATTATGCTTGGCCTGACGTGGAGTGAAGCTGGCGAAGGTTTGATGTTGTACGGGTTGTACATGAGATGCGAACAGAAACAAAAAGAATGTCAAAGTTGATCGGCCTGTAATCAAATTAATTGCATCGTTCAATTGGTGAGTTCGGTTGTGGTTACCAGCTCCGGTCGTTTGTCACTTTCGCCTCCATGCCGTAGCGATCCTTCAGATGTACGTCATAAGGCAGAGAAACGATGATATGGCGATGTACTAAGAAGAAAGTTCCAAATGGACACCGCTTGGTCGCAGGCTCTCAATGTTTGGTGACATTTTATTGGAAGAAATCATTATACGGTTGTAAATCAATAAGATTAAGAGCACCAGTGCTGAGTATATTTGCTGAAAACGTGAGTGTCTTCGTCATTTCAAATGAAACTACATGAAACTTCATTAAAACTACATGAAAATAATTAAATTTTGTGTAATGATTGTGTTGTCCTTTTGCAACAGTTTCTGTTGAATTAAGATACACTCAATCGTTTGCAGAAATAATTCAAGACGACCGTAGTTAAATCGATGTCAATTAACTACTGATCGAAACAATCGCTGTGATGCTCGCATTGTTGGCTCGGCGGGACACAATTGTTGGTCGCAAATTGAATATGCTCCCGTTACGCGTTGAGAAGCGCATACGAATGCAAATTGGTATAATGAACTCGTGCCATCGCCGATATGATGATCGTGACGCCATGCCAACTGCCATTGCCCACATGATGAACTTTGCTCGGGCACTGTTTGGCTTTATTGTGTGCGAACTTAATTAGGTTTCCGGGTTGTACAAAAATAACTGAACATGGTTCACGGTTTCGTAAGCACCAATTCCCGGCCAACCGTCGGGATGGATGTGAATCTTTGAGCTTGCCCACTGTACCATCCCTTCTGGGTGTTTGTTTTGCGGTAACGAACGTTGAATACATTGTGATACAATGCATCAGGGTGGAAACGTTTGCTTAACTAACCAGAAAGACATCGGACGTAAGGTTTGGAAGCCACAAATTAAATGCAAACTTAAGCGTCTGGTCAAAATGCTCCCGAAATGGGAGACGACGTTGATGACACCTGAACCAGTAGCTGATGCATAGCAGGTCTGCTACTGCTGCATGCTATCTGCTGTGGTTTAATTCATGTGCCATTGAGGCGAAGCTGGAAATCGATATCGCTTTCGTTTACATCTTTGTTCTAAAAACTTTCAAATAATAAGGACAAAATAAAAATGCAATTTATAATTGACAGTTTTAACAACTGACTCATTGTTATCCATACCATCGCATCTTGCCAGCAATAGCTTCTAATGTTGATTGTGAGACCCGTTTGACATATTCAAAAAACCTACGCAAAATCAAATAAAATAACAACATTCCATCCACGATCTACTTTTTGTGATAAAACGAAACACAAATGCTGCCACTGACGAACCCAGCTGGAACGGAGGCACGATCCACGAACGAAGATTGAAAATGAAATCCCGGGAATCCATACAGGCAGCCAACGGTGACGAAAGATGAGTAAAAGACTGGCTAGAAAGTGCTGACATTATACAGCGTCAAGTAATCAAGTTTCACCAGGGAAACTTTCAACGACAAGTCGGTCCTTCAGGTCTCGAGCGATAAGACACTTGCTCACGCGGAGATATCTCTGGCGTTGTGGCTCAGGTTCAGTCATATATGTTTTGTGAGGTTCGTCTGGCTGAGGTATGTGGACAACAATTTTTCCACAGCACATATCTGGTGACGACTGGTGTACCCTTCGGTGTGCAGATTCGTCAGGTCTACAGTTTCTACGCCGACGAGGACTAGTTGAACAAATGAATTACATGCAAACATGCCAACCCCCACCGCGACCAGCTGGGAAGCAAATGAGTGGAGGCTGATTTAGCATGACGGAAGGAGGAGCTCGCTTAAAAGATCGCTATCGCAGACGGATAGATGGTGTTGTAATTCTTCAGTGCTTCGTTTTGTCGGGTTGCATTCGCGCAGCGTCGGGGAAATGCAAGAGCCAGATCAGATCGTTCTTCACGGTGTATGAGCTAGAAATGCCATATTTCGTTGGATGAATGGTTTATAGTAAATGTCACGTGTATGGTAGTGGTACATCGCTCGGATAGAATGGATCGAGCGCATGATCGCAAACCAACTGGGAAGGCGTTAGGTTAAGCGAGTTCGTGACGTTCGAATGGAACCGAGCCTCTTGCGATGGGAAGCGTGGGTAATTTATTTGCGGAAGATGAGAGGATGAATGTACACCACCACTGCGCTGATCGGGCAACTCCGTTAACAAGTTGTAATTGGACCGAAAGGAACGTCGTGGGTCTGTGGATTTTTTTGCAGTTCTAACTATTTCTTTATGTTGGGCACGATAAAAATGCCACTATTACATTGTTCTGCAAGGTGCGATTGTGCATGAAATAAGCTGTACAGCAACCGGTGAGTTGCCACTACTTTAAGTGCACTCTTCTTTAATTCCCAATATTATCTCAGTAATTCTCCATACTCCACATATTGCTATTAAGATTTATGCCTCATAGCTATGACGACGCGATTGTACGTCTACCGCCGACGTCAAGAAAGTAATGCTGCATTTCCCTTCTACATTCACTTTCATCTGAACTTGTTAATAGATTGCGTACGCTGGTGGCAACACCAAATAAAAACGACTCACTATCAACCATGCGAAATCTATTCCAATTAAATCGAACTTCCATCTTACTGCGGGGCAGGAAACAGCAGTGGGATCTCCTTTCACTGAGCCGGCAGCTTGATGGTAAAGGGTTTTCCGTTTTTTTTTCTAGGAACTGGCAGCATCATCTCGGGGTGTTTGACTTCAGGGAAACGGATCGGGCTAGGCGCAATCTGCGATAGGCGGTGACAAGTGGTGGATTGCTTCTAGCGGGTAATTGAAGCAATACAGAAAAAAAACCCATGCGTCTCGCTAGTCTACAGGAGCGGGCAGGTCGACAACAAATCCATATCACCAGTTTCACACTGTCCTCTGTCCCCAGCTGTAGGACACTTTCACAGTGGGCGATTACTTGGTTGCCCGCTGTAGCGCTACACCATTATTGAGCAGCTCGATCAAGATGGCCAACAGGATTCACATCGGGGCAAGGTTGTCGCAGTATGCACAACACTTTTTCCTTGGGTGCTACCAATCACCGTAGTGGTGCGATTATAGATTTTTTTTTGTACTCTACTCGCCTTCAAATGAAAAAGAGTTTTGCATTACATGATCGTAGGAAAGGTTCACTTACTGTGATTCAAGAGATCGGAGACTAGCCTGTTTTTTTTTCTTCATTGCTTGGAAGGAAAATGAGTTTATTCCCGCTCAGTCCGTTTTCTGCCCCAGCGTAAAGATAATGAGGGAACAGACGAGAAACAATCTTTGCTAGGTACGATGAAGCTCCAGCTAGAGAGTCGTATGTGTTGCCGCAATCGATCAACTAGCACCGATAACCAATCATTTATATTACACGGCCATGCGGTGGTGACAGTTTTTGAAGAATTAAAGCCTGTTCCTGTTTTCTCTCACCATAATGATGGCGTGATAGCGGTGGACAGAAGCAATATCGTGTTGAAAAGGGGCATGCAATTACGACGAACGGAATGCAATTAACTATCTAATAAGCTTCATGACATTTCTCCCGCGTCTGGTGAAAACACCTTTAATGATATTGCTTTAAATCGTCAATTCACGGAGATTTCTGATCCAAATGTTCAGCCAACGATTACTTCTATCATTTTTACTTGGACGACATATTGTTACTTTATTGGAACACTCTTGGTGTGGCCACATTCACATCCTGTTTTGTACAGAAGGAATGAATTTTCTACGTCACAACCCTTTGCCTCACTACGATGATTAATGGTTCAACATCGTCTGTGTCAGCTGCTTTGTGTTCTGCGTCCATATCTTGATTTGATTTTCCAGTTCATCCATGTTTTTGCTCATGCATGCAACGAAGAATAAGCGTGTGGGTCGCATTCCAGTGCACTGGATGCCGTTTGATAACTTTGTTGTGTTTGACAATTGTTCACCAGAGTTACCTTACTGTTATTAGTAGTAGAAAATGGAATTTGTAGAAAGCTTTAATTTATCTATAATTCTTGGTGTGAAACTGGCATCATACAAGTACTTTTAGCGAAAGTAATGCATTAAAACTTTCATTAAATGCTCTTCATTAGGAAGATTATAGAGCTGGTAATTGGTCATCATTGACACCACTTGGTACTTCCCATTACTGGGTAGTGGAATTCCTGTATCTGATCATATTTTATTTGTACCTACACTTTCATTGTTGATAAAAAATAAATCTCTTGCATTGAGATTGTGCGATTGTCGAAAACGAAAGAAAGCAACAAGATTCCAAACAGAATACCCGCTGGCACGAATTTATCCGACCGTTTGTTTAGTTTTTGTCGTGTGAAGAGCATCTTCATTCAATTCTACGGATGCCGTACAGTGAAAGTGGCGAAAGCGTTTCCGACACACCAACAGCAACAACAAAATTGATTAACCACTTCGATCTGCCCAGTGACCGTAGGTATATAACAGGGTAACAACATCATCATCAGAGGCGCGCCAGCTCGCTCCGCAATCCAACGATGATTGACAGGCAACATCGGAAACATTTCAATCATTTCGAAACGCGAGAAGGCAGCCACGATTAAAGGGCAGCCCCTGTTGCTCCGTTACGCCATGACCGCCGTTTACATCCGATTCTTGTTGTTGATGACCCGGACCAGGGGCCAAACCCAGCTTCACTTTCGTTTTTGGGCTCAAGGAAAAGATGGCTCCGCATGGACGGGAGGGCGATTCAAAGGGGCTGGAATTTTGCTGTACTTCCTGGATCGATGTCTCGCACGGTTTCGGATATTGGTGGCCGGATGCTGCGGTAAATGCGGTGTTGTTGTTTGCATTGGACCTTAATTAGATTAAATTGATTTCTATGAAGCGCCGCAGTGCCAGGCTAAGCCAAGACACGGGTACATGTTTTTGAGTTTGGGGATGCTGAGATTGAGTAAATAATTGATTGTACGCCTAATGGGTTAATCTTGATCTTAATTTATTCCATCACGAACGGGACGGTGCTGGATGAAGACTGCTAAACGGGCTGCGTGTTTGCGTCCGTGTCCGAGTGGTCGATCACGCCGATAGTGAGAAAGGCCCATGTGTTGTCCCTTCGTAACGAGTCACTGCAAACATGAAAAAATAAAACGTGCAGCGAGCAGATGCGCTTCCCGATCGCGCTCGACCATGAGATGTGGGGCGGTAGGTTGAGCACGAATGCCATTTTTATGGCGAGCAAAAGTAATAATGATAACTTCGTTTACGGTTACGGTGATTACACATTTCTGGCAGTTGGTAGAAAGTGTAGGCATTGCGATGCGATGGCGCCTTAAATAAATCTCATTAAAAATATGCATTTCAATCTTCGTGCAGAAGCTAAGTTTTTTGTTAGCTTTATTTGATAACATTAAACATTGAAAAACAAAAAAATAGTATACAGACAGTAAATACAGACATAAATCGAACGCTTTTTTTTGTAAATCAAATAAAGGAATGATGTGTAATGCACAAACATATCTGACATTTGACGTTGATGCAATGCAACGCAGAGTATGTATCAATAGACATTCAACACAATGAGCGTACGCTTTCAAAGTAGTAAGATTAGCAACATTGTTCGTATGTGTGCATTGTAGTACTACACAGGAAGGAAAGTGAGACACTCGTACTGCAGCGATTTATTTTCATTCCCTTCTCCAAGGCTGTTCACGGCATGGTGCAGCATTAACGACAGCTTCAGGTTCACCGGATTATCATTCCAAGTGTTTGTATGAGCGATGGTGAGGCTAGGAAGAGGCCTTGAGAATTAATTTTATCATCCTTAACCCATTTGATGTGTTGCATCGTGCGGCAGGAATGATGTGAAATGATTTTTTCTTGTTTCTCTTGGCTTTCATCAAAGAAGCTGACAAAGCAGTAAGGTTGATAGTCGAAAGGTAGTCGTTTTGTTTACGATGACATTAGGGCGTTGCTTCATTAAATGCTCCATCAGATAAACCAAAGGTGATCAGCGTCTTAACGTTAGAGATGCTTGTTTTCTCAACTTATTGTTCCGTATTTGTGCCTATAGGGTGTTTATGTGTTAACTAAATGAATCTTCTCTAGTTTAGGTTGAAGCAAAGGAACTATTTGAATGTTTTCATTGAGCAGTAACTATGCATGCTGTAAAAGTTTACTGCTTTGTAGAAGATGCGTTAGATGTGCAATGTACAATCGCAGTGGAGAATGGTGAGAAAGGTTTTTTAAAACTACTTTCAAGAAGTAATGGATGTTTAATGTCTTTCTCGAAGAACACGGCACGTTGCATTACAGCTCATGGGATTTATGGTGCTAGTTTTTACTTCTTGCGTACCAATAACTTTCTTCCGCTACAATTGACAGCCACAGTGCACGAAAAATGCATTTGACGCAACAAAATTTATGTAACGTTCCAATTCTGCCCGAACTCATTGCTCGTGAGAAGTTCATCAACTCCCACCTCGCAATGCACATGATTGTGATTTGCTAACGGATAAATGACACTCTGCACCGGAACGGTATTCCATCCTTCTCCAATGCGGGAACCGGTCCGAAATAGCCCCCAACACAGGAGTTTCCGCCCGAGAATGGCTCTCGGTCCAGACGTGCCGGTGAACATGTTAAGCCATTATGCATGCCGTTCATCGACGGATAGGTCATTTGCGATTGATACCATCACGGTCAGGGCACAGGGCACCAGGACGCCAGCCCGGCCGGAATGGCTCATAATTATAGTGCCCGGGCGCGCGCGCGTCCGATACACGACGGCGGCGGTCTGCACGGACGCATCGAGTTTTCTTTCTCGCGCTGCTCACTCTGGGCCGCGTTGTTTCGGAAACGAGGACAGGAAAATAAATTAAGAAATGCATATCTTTTGCGGCGCGGTCCCGAACCGGCCGGGTAGTAGGCTCCTCGATCGGGGTGAAAGCATTAAGGCGCGCGAATATTGTAGTGTCGAGGATTGGCCCCAACCGTTGGACCGCGGGACTACAAATTGAAATCCAAAAGAGACGTGAAATTTGCTTGCTACAGAGGAGGACACAGTTTTTCGCTGCGAACATGAAGAGATTCATTCGCGAGGATCGTGGTTCGGGTTGGCATGGACACCGGGGGGGAAAGAATAAATAAAAGCTGAGCATCGAAAGTGCAGGAAAAGCACAAACAAACCCCTTCACAGTGTGCTGCAGTACACACTCGAAAATCAAACAGTGCTCGTGTGGGTACCGATTATGTTGAGATCCATGTTTGAAATGGAAGCAGCAAGCTAGATCGAAAAAGGCCGGTGAGGATCGTTGGCAAGCATGCAGCGCATAACTGATCGTCTTGAAATATCTCAGCTAAACATGACGACGAATTTTTTTCGAAATAACACTCCACACGAACTTAATGGCAAGGAGCAGCCCCTTACGCATGGCTTCTTGACCGTTCGGCACTGGAAGTTGGGGGGGTGGTTTTGCGATCGTTTCGGGCCGCAGATTGGGGAGCTAGAGGTTCTCAGAATCGCTTTCGCCAGCAATTTTGTCTTCTTCTGCAAACGTTGTTTGTGCTGTTTTGCACGGACCGAATTTTCAAGGGAAATGCTGGCGAGGCTTGGGCGGAAATTGACCAATGCTGGACCAATTTGCCGTCACTAGGGCGAGAGCGCGGTGGTTTCACTTCATTCTTCACTGTGGTGCTTTTGTTTCAAAGGGCCATTCTTTGCGATTCTTTTTGTGCTAGCCAAAACGGTAAATGCTGGAATGTGTGTCATAGGGTCAGATGGACGTACAATAAATGGGCTAACCATTGGGTCGGCGATAAGGAAGGAGTTGATTAAATTTTAATAACGTATAAATTTATTTGATGTTATTGTTGGAGATTTGATAATACTGTTTATTATCTCATCTGAAAACGTATTTTAGGCAGATGTATATAAAATTAATCGGAAAACAGCGCAGTGCACACGTCTGATTTATTTTCCCTTTTCCATTTCTTTTGCCACGTACTTTGCACTCTTACTCAACGTAGCAAAGGGAAGAAGCTTCAAGAGTTTGACTAGGGCACTTTTCTGAAGTGTTTCGAAGATGAACCTACCTTCACAACCGGTAATAACCGTGCGCGTGTGAAAGTTTCAGCGATCCGTTGCTATTGCGCGCACAGATTCACAGTTTTGGCAGAAACTTTAATGTGCATAAGTTAGGGCCATTCATTGTGGCGTACCTGAAACACTTACGCTAAAGGGGTAATCGAGCAACTTTGTCTTGATCGGTACTGAAGCATTACAGGGCAGAAAAAGTGATGATGCTTCAATGTTGCTGGCAAATTGTTGAAGTACACGTTATTTGTAATGGGAAGCAGTTGTCGATGTAGGAAACCTGGAAAGATCGGAAGAGATAGAGCGAAGTGAAGGGAGAAGGCTTTGCTTTTTAGCATTTTAGCGATTTTGTTTTATTGTAAAAATTAAATAGCTCGTGCTACTACTTGGTGTACTGCTTACTATTGGGTATTGTTCTATAATCTGCTTTTTGGGTTGTCAATTATCTTTTTACCTCTCATCCAATTTACCAGATATCTGCTTAGCTGAATACTGTTTAGCCGCTTCATATAAAGAGAAAAGTAGAGTTATCGAGTTAACAACAATTTCTCGGTTGATGGTTCTGCTAGCTAGACCATGTCGATGATGAGCTTCTTTCTCCAATGAGTTATACTGTTTACGATCGCTAATTATACCCATCAGCGCCTGTAAAACGTACAGTTGCATCTGGTTTGCGATTCGGATAGCATCAAAGTGTTCTTAATGCTGGCAAGTTGGCAATGAAGTAAAACCCCTTATGATAGACATCGCTATTAACGAGTCAAGCAACAGCTGTTTTATTGTGTACCAGTTATGCTGATGCTTGCAGAATGATGTTTGATGTTTGGTGCATGAGTGTTGGTTCCAGCCACGATCATGTTTTGAGTGTAATGCTGAATGTGAGATCAATTAACATAAACACTGCCATGCCGTTATGGTGCAGTTTTCCGGTTGTGCATGGTTATGCAAATCTGGGGTGTAGAAACAAAATCTGTAACTTTGGAATAATGTTGTATGGTAACTGGGTTGTATAAATATGGATGTAGTTTGTTCGAAATTTGAGAAGAAATTGAATAAGGCTACATTTAGTTTTCTTTAAGCGCTTCAAAAATAATAAACTTATAGTGGGCATTTTTTATTTATAACCTTATCAATTTCATCCATTCGTTATCAAAGAGCTGAACATTTTCCAACGCTTTATCTTTTGCTTCTACACATCGTTGACGTGTGGTTCGTATTTATATCATGCATCGTGCACTTTAAGTTGTTCTGACGTTGACTTACACCTGCCCTTGAACTAAATTACCATGTTACACCAGCACTTCACTGACCGGTATCGGTTCGGTAGCATTGAAAGAGCGGTCAGGTGCGAAACGGATTGGCTGGCTGATAGTTGATTGGAATTTAGCCTTTTCTGCGTCTCAATACTGCAGTAGGTACACTCGACCGACCGGTGTCGACTTCGTGTCGATGGGCAAATGAACGAACATGCAATAGATCAAAGTGCATCAACGTTGGCACATTGCTCCGTCGCTTACCGATCTGTGGTTTTCCTACAGATCCATCAAACGAAACGAATCAACATCCATTAGCGTCCTGGACAGCGAATTCAGCGAATGACAAGTGTACGGTTGCGGTATTTTATTTCCGTCCCAGCTAGACAGTCACGATTAGAGATCCGTGTGGAACGTGGCTTGCAATGGGGTTCGGATGCGGAAACCTGAAGCAGCATAGGGGGGTGGGGTTTAAGGGTGAAGCAAATATCTTTCCGCCTTTGTCCGACATTTTGCGATCTTGACCGGTTGATTAATCGATAAAAGTCTAATGAAATGTTTCATTTTATTTTTTTCTCCTTTCAGGTGAGTTTGCGCGCATTTTCGATGGCACATTCGCCAACCGACAAATGGCTGGTCGAGGACGTTGTACCTGTTCCGCTGGTGGGGGTTCTTCGGTGGTGCCAACCTATTCCTTGGACCTTGGTTAGAATGTTTTATGTGCGTGCGCGTCGCTACGATGCTGTGAGCCATCGGTGAATGGCAAGTGATGATAATTTAATGAGCCTTTATCTACGGTCTACGCTGGTGGTGTGGACTCTGTGCAGCTAACGTGAGCCAGGATATTGTCCCTGAGGTGAACCGGCAATGTGGCAAGCTAATGAAGACGCCAGTACATTAAACGATCATAATTAATTAACGTTTTACGTGCAGTGCTTGCCGTTCTAAGGGTGTCGGAAAGATTTTACCGCTTGCATCACAGCGACACGCTGTCTATTATGAAAGCATCACATTAGTAGCACCATCGGCAAAGTATGTTTTAATCGATAAGGATCTTAAACTGTCGTTGCCATACTTGTGCTGATGGATTCATTTTTAAACTTGCTGGTAAGAATCTTTGAGCGCAACATCATCAGAAACTGTCACATCACCCAACGGGACAAGCTACACGGAAGATGTCGTGTATGTCCCGGGGCGCAACGTTCCCCACCGTCTGACAAAAGCCGACTGTATCAGCTACAATCATCTTCGCGTGGTGGCGCTTCAAATGCGCAAATTCGCTGCACCTCAGCTAACCGGGGAGGAAGCGAAAATACTTCCCTTACAGATGTGCAGGTGGTACGTTCACCTTTCTAGCTGATCCTATCAGACAAGATGCAAATCTATGACGCTGTAACGGCTAGCGATTCGCATGCTGCTGCCATCATCCAGCGGCAACAACAGCAACCCTACCATCACGGAATGCCATCACCCGCGGAGTTGGCAAGAGCCATTGGCACCGCCGTTGTCCGGAGCGTAGAAAGAGCTAAAATATTAGAATGCAGAAAATTCATCAGCATCCATCTTGGCGTACTTTGCACGTACCAGCAGTACTTTTGTATGCCCCTCTTTTTTTTGCGTTTTCCTTAAGTGACGCTATAACCTCCGGTTTTGCTTTCTTGCCCGGTTCGCTCGCGAGCTTCGGTTCCATTAAGTGCGCCTTCGGACGGCGCCGTCCCGGCCAAGTCCAGAGTCCAGACGTACGTAGCCGTACATTGGCATCGGCATCATCGTCGTCGGAGCCGCGTGGCAGGTAGTTAATTAAAGGGAAATTTATATGCAAATTTTCAATATCTTCACCATTTGAATGAGCACTATCTTGTGGTTGATATCGTGCAAATGATGCTCGGTGCTGATGGGTGCTCGGCTTGTTCTCTTGCTGCGGTCGGGCAGAGGCACCAACCCCGCGTTCGTCGCGCAATTGACGCACAAATGGTGTGAATGGGCCCGTTAACCGAGTCGAATTAGAAACGTCTGGTTAGGTGTGTGTTTTTTTCTTAATTCATATTGCATCGTTCCTTTTTCGTTCCGTTGGCGAAAGAGATAGAGAAAGAGTTGGTGTTCAGGGTCGAAAGTTAGCGGTGCGCGATGATGGCGGATATACCGAATTGGTCACCTTAGCTTATCTTATCTTTACCGCACGCATGTACAGTTTCCAGCAGGGTAAATAATAATTTCCAACCGCATCATCATTGCCATGGACACGGTGCAAGGCACGAATATTAAATTAAACATGTTACTTAAACATCTACTTAGCCAAAATGTCTCACTCGCAGTATGTGGCCTTGCCGGTTTACTTTACACACATTAAATGTTAATTAATTTTGTGATAAGAGTCAAGTGTCGGGAACGGTTTGTAGAGTCATTTAACTTACTTGACGCATCGTTTTACTCGTTTGCCTTCCATGTTTGCTACTATTATGCAGCGCATAATTTTCATATCTCTTCAATGTGGTGCTTTTAATGGCGTCCAATTGGTAGTAAATTGTATCAGTAGACACTCTTATTGTCTGTATAAAGTATGCACATTAACCGTTTCGACCTGCAAACTCGTCACTGAGAAAAACCTGCCGTCCAATCCGATTTGCAAAGCCGCCGTGTTTGATGCTGACTTTATGGTACTAATAAAACCAAATCGCAACCGTGCCACCGTGCGGACGCGAGAAATTAACGCACCAGTGCCCATTACTGCCAGCAATTTCGCAGAATGCAAAAGTGCCACGTGACAAGTGGCATTTCAAAACGTGGTGCAAAAGGGTGCTTATTTGATGGCCGCCCGGACGTCGGATTGGCACTGGATGGCAAAATGGTCGATGTGAGGTGCAAGATAAGCCGCGGCTATTAACCCGATCGCGATCGCACCCGTATCAAACGGGTTCGGGACGGTTTGGTGGCTTCTTCTTGCCACGCTCGGGTGCGCAGCCAAAGTAATCAAATAAACGTAAACGTGTACGCAAACAAAATGCACAAAAAAAAAAACAGAGAAAAGAAATCGCGCTTGATGTTCACGTCAACCTCACCCCGAGCGCTTGAACGATCCGGGCATTTAATGTGGTGACACAATGTTTTACAATTTAATTTGCCCCGACGCCGGGTCGCGATGTTTGCGGTGCCGACGATAACGGCATGTGACAAGCCCGGTTCCCGGTGGATAAGGATCGGTCGTAATGGGAATGCCTTCACCATCTTCGGAACAGCTGATCTGCCCCGAAGGCGCATGTAAAAGCGTCGGATCAAAGATCAACATGCACGATAAGGCTATATCGGATCCGTGTCTATCGGTCGGTTGCTTCAATCCCGGAAGAGAACTATTCACCCTTTGCAGATCCCTTCATCCTGGTGGGTTAGACGGAGGTGCTGCTTATCGGGTTTCTTTTCTTCTCGTTGCTTGATTTGTTACAAACCAACCGATCGAAGGCAGTCGATCGATAGTGAACGCAAAGTTTTGCAAGCAAAATAAAAAAAAACGATATCCCGGTTTGTCATGTTCGCATTCGGGGGCTTAAATCATTGTGTCACGAAAAGGAAATTGATCCTAATTTTGCGATAGTTTCGCCCGGTACATTGTTCAGTCGGCTGGTGTCTCATTAAACGAGCTGCAGGCGTGGTGCAGGGATCGCAGGGGGAACAGAACCACTCGCCGGGCACTTCATATTTTGCCCGATACTGTCGGGTTTCACTATCGCGCCACTATGCATCCAGTCCGGTGGTGGTTCTTGTTTTCTTCCTTCTGCAACCGATCGAGCACGATCATCGGTCGTGAAGGGTGTTTCACATAAAAAGGGGGCAGTTAGCGACACTGTCGTGCCGTAATCAGGGCCCAATAATCAACTAATTATCTACAGCAGTAGCCGCGTTAGGGGTCTGTTTTTATTAATCGTTCAATTGGAAAATTTTATGTTCGAATCTGTTGGTGGCCCTAATCGTTGGGGGTTGTGCGATAGCCGAGCGCGGCTACCGGAGGGATGGAGAAGCGAGCGGGCCTGCAGTTAAAACGGTGAGTACTAGCGGTACTTGCTTGTACTGGTCGTGACAACCTTTCAGCTGTCCGCTGAGTTAACTGGAAACAGTGTTCTGTTTTTTTGTTGTTGTTTTTAAACTGCAAATTAGTGCTTAGTGCGCTAGTTATCGTGATTTTGTTATTTGTCTACATTTATGGTACTTTTTGTATTGTTTTTTCATTACTTTAACTGCTGCTATATAAAATGTTTGTCGTTGTTGCGAAGCCGCTTGGACGCAATGGCAACGATCTACTTACCTCATTCGGTGTCAGTAAATTCTAAAGCAATCGTTGTTGGATTAGATCGTTTAAACTGAGTAGATCGATTTTACATTAAACGATCGGATTCTATTCGGCAAAATTCAAAGAGATCTCGAGCTACAACATTAATGACGTTGAGATTCGTGAGTTTCAAATTTCTGCGTATCTTGGATGCCGATGCAACATCGTTTACAATTTGAAGTAATAGAGTAGATTTGACATATTTAGTAGCAATGTATTTTGCAGTTCGGGCTTCTTGAAATGAAGTTAACGTTTGTATAAGTTTAAAACTTTAAGTTTAAAATTTTGTACAAAAATAGACTGTGCTGTCAAATGTCAAAATGAGCTCGTCTTAAAATCCGATACCGTGTATATTGTTAATTACCTGCCTAAATTATAAAACAAATTATCAAACAAAATATGACCACTAACCTTTTGGTTTAGGCAGCATTTAACATCTTATCTAAGTACACAAATGTGTGTGAGTTTTTTTCATCTGTTTACCATCACCATTGAACACCCGTAACATATCATACGGCATTTAAATCCCCCCCACCCCCAATACCCAACCAACTTACCAACAGCACAGCCTCACAACGAAAGCAAAATCACTTTCGAATTTGATGACATTTTGTTTGTCCCTGTACACTGGCTGG
This sequence comes from Anopheles moucheti, assembly GCF_943734755.1. Classification (NCBI taxonomy): domain Eukaryota; kingdom Metazoa; phylum Arthropoda; class Insecta; order Diptera; family Culicidae; genus Anopheles; species Anopheles moucheti. Next base: position 29,223,290 of record NC_069140.1, read on the forward strand.
TTTTCACATTCAGACCGAACGTAAAGCGCGTTCCAGCGTTCCCGGCCCTGTTGACAGATGGCAAATAGTAAAATTGAGTTATCGCTCAATAAATTTGTTTATGTGCGCCATTTACCCTGCCTGATAGTGGTCGGTGCGATGATCGTGGTTTATTTTCGGACCGGTAGTTCCATTGGAAGGCGAAATCGGTCGGAAGCATCATCGGGCAATTTCACTTTTTTTTTGTCTGCTGTCATATGTTATTTGAACATCCCACGAACCGTCGCAAGTTGCCTCACTGCTGCTGTTTAGTGAGACATGTTCAAATATTTCCAAGCATGTCAACGGCGGATGAGATAGCACTTGTTGATTCGGTGTTAATTTTAAGAGTTTCTTCCGGTGTGTGACAGTGCGCTGAGAAGATAGAAAGAGTTTTTTAAATATTTAATTCATGTAATCATTATGTCGAAGGTGGAAAGTAATGGTTGGTAGAGTGCCGAATGTTATTGCAATCAGTCGGAGACAGACAAACTCCCTGCATAACATCCGCTAGCTTAACGCCCGTTCAATTACGACGATTATGACGTTGCCGTAGGACGACAACTTCGTGCAGATATTCTTGTTGTGTTGACTGATTTTTCCCCCCGTGCATCGAATTTATCTGCCTTGCTGATGCTTCTTAAGATCGAGAAGGGGACGCGGCGACATCCTTCGCAAAACATTCCGGTTCTCTATCTTCCTACGGTGCACAGTGCGTCTTCGCTCACAGTTAAGTGGGTTCGTTTGAAGGAAATGGAAACCAGGCAATGGCAAAGGGCTTCTAGCGGTGTGTCCAGGCTGCACTCTGAGATTGCGCGGTTGTCTCTCTGCTGTACGGCTGGTGCAAATTCAATTTGCTGCCGCTGCCATGCCAATACGACCACATGCCACACAGCCGTGGGCGTAGGCATGTTTTACTCTGTCGCTTCTGCAGCCGGAGCCTCCCCTTTGCTTGATCCTCCCAATCCCGGTGGTGCATTTTATGCACTCATGCAGTGCACTGTTTGGCGCAGAGCTTATTATGATTCCACAACCCACACACTCTCTCTCTCTGTACCTCTTTCTCTCTCTCCAGTCACGTAAAAAGGAAGAAAAATGTCTCCACTGCAAGCTACAGGCAAGTGGCAGGCGAGTTGCAGGCGAGTTACAGGCGAGATGCGAGAATTGCAGTTTAAAACACGCTATACCATTTCTGTAGCAGTTGGTCTTTAATTTTTACTAGCTTCTTCCGCTCGCCCTTTTCCGAACGAATGACGATGACGACGGCACCATGGTGTGATTTTAACCACAGGGCTAGGATTTTACGCTAGCGATAGGCGTACGTGCACGCGATTGCGTAGGCGATTCGCGCATGGTTCTGCTCGTAGTGGTGGACGCACATGACAACTTCCTTCCTGCGCTGATACGAATACGCCAGTGGCGGGTCCGGATGGGTCAGATTAAGATGACCCTCTTTAGTGATCACGGAACTGGATTTGCTCGGTCGGATCTCCTCGGTAATTGTCCAGCACTTGGTGCGATCGTTCGACGTGTCATAAAGTGTTGATTGGAATGGCAACTATCAACTGAAGCTTAACGGTTTTCATAGCAATACTGCAACGGAACCGGGAGCTCTAAGTAGGGAAAATATTAAATGGAAAAGGAAAACAACGCTCCGGCATGTGCTTATGAAATGATCAATTTATTTTGCACTTTATAAGATCAGTAACACAATTTACCAGGCTTATTGTTTGCGAATTTGCTGATATTGGTGGGATAAGTTCGGAAGTTTATGAAACAAATTAATCAATTTGTGCTATGTTTTGTTGGAAGTTCAGCAAAATAATAAATAAAATGTTTAACAAATTGGTTCCACTGTCTGGTCTGAAAAATGCGTATTAAATTGTCCCACGAACAGACCCTCCTTTGTACACTAAATGTCGCATAATTTCCTGCTTTTGGGAAGGACACGGTACGGTTAAACTGAGCCAATAATGTCTGCACGTACCACACGTCCAATACGTACGCTTGTTCTGTCGGAGGTGGACAAATTTCCCTCGGACAAACCCGAAACCATTAAATCTGTACGCTGCGCCAGTGTGTGTGTGTGTGTGTGTGTGTGTGTGGGGGGGGGGAGGTAAAGCGCCCACACTGTGCTTATGTCAATTGCGCAACGTACAATAATAAATTGCAATACTTACTGGTTATTAGCAGGCGTTATCTTCCTTTTCCACCCTCGGGTCTGGACATCGGTCACCATCGGTAAATGGGGATCAGCGAAAAAATAAGAAGACGAAGAAGAAGCAAATATAAAAATTATCATTCAACAACCGGGGCTGGTTACCTTTTCCTGGCACTTCCTCCAGCAGCAAAGCTGCCCGCCATGAGTGCATGTGGATGCAGGACAAGTCTTTCAAGTCTTCGTCATCGTCATCGTAAAAGTCTACCCACACGTTTGTGGGTCGGACAAAACAGCAAACTGTTTTGCGACCAATCGTGTCTACCCCGGCTCGTCTACGCAACGCCAACAGTCCATTGACAAATATAAGCTCATTTTTTACGATTTCTGCACAGCAATGGGTTTCATTCATAAAATTTTATACCAACGTGGTTGATGGAGCGATTGTGGGGATTTTTTTTTACGCGAAATAGTGTACATGAGTAATTGGCAGGTAGAAAGCAGGAAGTACGATCTGACCCCTATTCGACACATTTTGAAGGAAACTGGTGGATCATTTAACACCTCGGGGGTTTTATAGTAAACTCATTCACAAGTTACTCGCCCATGAGCATCCAAGTTGCGCAACGTTTCCTTTGGTTGTTTGGCGAACGAAATGGGTGATGCTTTGTTCGGAGATCTGAAATTTGCACCATTGCCGTCTATTTATCGCCGGCTGTGAAATATTTTCCATCCCAGTAACATCGGTTAATATGATCACGATCACGATAGAAACCTAATTTTCACACTGCCATCCAAACCGCTGCGGAATCGCGTTGCAAATAGCAGCTTTTCGTCGATTTTTTTTGTTGCAATTTAACTGCAGCCAGGATCGTTTGACTGATGCAGCTTCAGCGTTGGCTGGAACGTTTATCGCAAGTCCTCCCCCTCTATGCCATCGCCAACAACGATCGACCGATTGATCTAGCGCGCTGGTTTACATCGGTCCCGGTTTGTACGTTTTGCTGTTACATCATTCTCGCTCTTTCGTGCACCGCAGCGGCCAGTCACCATGTTTTGCGATCACGTTTTCTTGCAAACTCAACACACACACTCAAAAAAAAAATGCAACCCTCTCACTTTCCTCCATTCGTGCTTAGGTACGGTTTGTAGCGCAAGTTTTGGTGAATGAACACTTCTCCTGCGTAATACGTATCGACTATTTTCCCGGGCTGCCAGGCGCTAGGTAGTTATGCCATTAGCAGACTATCAATGAATCTTGGCTTGCATTACGCGAGGTGTCTGCATTTCTCAAGCCGAATCGCTCACAAGTGGGACTAAGTTCGTGTCTCAGTATTACCAGGTTGCATTTTGACATGATTAAATGCGTGTTAAGCTCGTTTTGGACCACAAATGATGCATTTCAAATGCCAGCACACGCACTATCACAAAAAAAAAAAACAACCCGCGCGTCACCCGCGTTCGACTGGCAAGAAAGTTAGTTATTTACGTGACAAGCGCACCGAGTACCTTCGCTTATTGGCTTGTGACGAGCTTTGCCAATGACCAATAAATATGTACAAGGGAAAAGGTTATAACTGGCATGGCCATGTGCACTTCTAGTGCTTCTAGCGCTAGCGGGAAAGATTTGAAATTGCAATGTATTTTGTTATGTTTTTTTCTTTTTCCTTCTTTTGCGATGATCGATGAGCGCGATGGCTGGTGCACGAAAACCCTGGCTAACAAAATGGGGTAACAGAAGTCGCAACCTCTTCGGCTACATTCAAGACACCCGATATCCCGGGTTCCATTCTACCCTGTGTCACAAATTGGACACGCTAGCCTACGAAACAAGCTTACCGCCAGCAAAGAGCACGATTCTCACCTCGGCCCTGAGTGCATGCCCTGCGCGCCTTACCCAGCGCCTAGTAGGCGCACTGAAAAGAAGTTTAAATCTTCTGGGAGATCATTGTGTACGCGGTGGTCTTTAAGCGAGGGTAGCACTCCCAGCAGAGTGTTCCTTAACCGGCCCGGTGTATTACGGAACTCTCCAATGGCCTTCTGTTAGTAGATCAATTGAACGACTCAACTGCCAACATGTCTATGGGGCCCGTATGCGAAGCAATCGGATCGTGGCCACTGTCACTACGCGATCCTGTTAGTGATCGCCACACCAATACTGCGCGCGGTACGTTCTTGTATCGCCGGTCTGCAATCTATTCTGCCAACGGTGGCAACCTTCAGGTCGGGGGCGATACAACACCACCAGCGCAGGATCTAGCCGGTGGCACCTTGACGTCGGTGTACGTTAGGGTTGAGCTAGCTCGTGCATGGAGCTAGCGGACCTGGCCAGAGATTGAAAACGCTTGTGTGCGCACCGTTTGGTGAGTCGATTAGCAAATGTTAATGTCTGTTTCATTAGTGGTTTGTTTGTCAGCTCAGTTTCTAATTCACCCATTTCGCGATCGTTACTTGCAGTCGGTGAGAATTGTTTCCAATGGAAGACATATTTTGAAGCATATAGGCATGAAAGAGATCTCCGTGTCTAAGAGCCTTGATTCTTAATTCTATATTTTGTTGTCTCCACATGCTCTTTATTCGTTTGCTCGCAATCATATTTTGCTGGCGATACTATACCGTCCAGAAGTCCTCTGTTCTACGTAGTACATTTCTATGCGCAACATTAGGTTCGCTTTCATTCATAACTGCTTCAGGTGTGTGACGTTTTTATGCGCTTATGCTTTTGCATGCCATTTACAGTGATTTATAACTTGGTGTGTAAATTATGGCTGTAATGAAAAATATACAGAAACGTGAAGTTCGTTACGGGGCTACGAAAGGTTTATGGTGCTCTCATCAACCATCGCTGTGCCTGCCCGCATCCGATTGCCCCGAACGCCCGGTGCAAGGTGCGTCGTAAAGCATCGCAAATGAACGAACCATGTTTTTGCTCGGAAGCGCACCGATCCTATAGGCGATCGGTGACGTACAGTATTCAAATCTTCGAAAGCTTATTATTTCAGGTCTGTTGGATGTAGGTCAACCATTTCACGACAAACTGCAACGGCCCGGTGAATGTCTTTTCCCCAGTCGGGCCGTATCGATTAGGGGTATTGGAGAGTAACAAAAAAAACCTCTTTTATGATCTGTCCTTATGCGCTGGTGTGGGTTGGTTGGGCGGTTCGTAAGATTAAAATTAGTTTCGGCGACTTATCCACCACCCGCTACGAAAGTGTGATCGTTCGTGGGTGACCGTTTCTCAGCCAACCGTGTGGTTGTTGGGTGTGGTGCGTAAGGCGCGGCCAAAATGAGTGCCATTTCGGGTAACGATCGGTAGCCTTCGGATGACGTTTGCGGAAACACTGTACCGGGCCATTGTAGCCGGTTAGACAAAGGGTCGACAACAGAAGGGTTCCCATGGAGGCAAACTAATGATAAATAGCGCCGGTCAGTGAATGGACACTTTACAAACTCCCGCAATTTAATGGCCATCGTGAAGCGTATGGTTTGCCGTTTGAAATCTATTACCTAAAACCGGCCGAATGTTATGGTGCGGCGGCGAAGAAATCACTGTTCTCCCTCCAACTTCCGCACCGGCTGTGTCCAACGTTCGGAGACGGATGGATGCATCGACATTCCCAGCCGATCCCAGGCCAGCAGTGCCGGATTGATTTATGACCGAAACTGGCCAGCAATGATGACGGTGGCGGTAGCAGAGCCATCGGCAGCTAGCAAACATATTTCTTATGCCCTAACGGGGACTTCACCGACACGGAGACGACCACACCGAGGGATCGGCGGAGGCGCCCGTCAACCCCTTAAGGGTGGGAACTTCGGGACCGGGAGCAGTAGCAAGGGGTGCGTGCTTTATTTAAATTATGATAAACGGTTCGGTTGTTTACAATTTCCATTTTTCTCCCGAATACCCTCACACACCAAGCGTCACGCCACTGTGGTTGATTTGGTTGTTGCTCGACATTGCCCCCCTCACTGAAGTTCCACCCCATTTCGATTTGTTGAAGGGAAACACAGAAAATATTTACTTTCAATTTCTTTATGAAGAATGCTGCCCACATATTTTATGCATCTCTCTGTGTGTTTTATTTGTTTTTTGGAGCGGTAGATGTAGATGTGTTGCAGTGTTGTGTTTAAAGGTTTCAAGATGAAGAATTGATAACACCGGGTCGGAATTATTACCGCATTGTCTTTCGGGGGTGATTTGTTGCGCTTGCGACGGTTTGATGCACGGTGTCTCCAGGGTGTAAGATGTATTTATGATGCCTTGACACACGATGTTATGTTGATGGTTGGCATAAGATACGACGTGAAAACAAAAGTATGAAGTTTTCTGAAGAAAGTGGTTCCAATTTTTCTTCAAACGCTGTTTTTTTTTCCAGCAGCTTTAAAAAAGTGAGGTTGTCACACATTTAAGGGCTGGTACGTTAAGTAATCGGCATGATTAAGAAATCTCTCCCGACTTTCCACTTTTTCCGACCATTTCGCACGGTTCGCATGGTCGCGATGGTGTAGTTCATTCTTTCGTCGCTTTCTTTCGCGCGCGCGCGCTAACGCTCCTGGCGCCCTGACAAATTGCTTCGTACGGCACCCATTTAACAACTTCGCCGCGCTTCGGGTTTGATCCACATTTCACTTTCTGTTCGTGTGACTTTTGCGCGAAACGTGCAGACTGCCACCGTCACTGCCGGGGACATTTCATCCAGCCACTTTGGCGGCTTTGTTTTGGTAGTGTTGCTTTGGAAGGAAGCCGCAACTTATCGTGAGTAATTATCCAACAGTTTGCTACGCTTGCGCTATGAGGTGATTGCGGTGTGCTTTGATGCCACTCAAAGAACAGTAATTAGGCGCTGATAAATGAAGCCGACAATAGATGCAATCGAAAAAAATGTAAATTGCTAGTGAAGTTTTAATTGGAAACATTTTAACGCGTTGCTAGTTTGGGTTATCTTTCGCCGGATTCGCATTACTCGTAGCTCGATGCAAATACAAAATTATGAGTGAAATTGCACCATCAGGCCATGGTTTAACGGCTATGATTACACAAGAACTAAAAAGCCCTTTTTATGGCTTTATTTTTCCCTTCCTACGGGGAACCTTACAGGCAACGTCCATCCGTTCGATTGCCCTTTTCTGATAAGTGCAATGCTGGTAAGGCCCACCATTAGATTGGCCAACAGCGCAGCTTGACCGACCGAAAATCGCTTAGTGAATAGTGATAGCTTGCAACCAGTTGCAAGCCCCGTTTAGATCGATCCAGCGTCTGTGTGTTCCTAGCCACAATCAATCGCCGTGGCGATTAATGGCTCCACGCGGCACATCCACCGAAACGATGTGCCTAATCGAGATCGAGAAGTTTTCTCATAACATTTAACCCTTTGCAGACGCCTGGACTTGGATGGTGAGGTCGGCTCCGATGATATCGGCGGCTGTCTCATTCGCTGCTGCATCGTATTGCGCACACAGCTGCTGTCAGTCGCGGGGAGATTCGCCACTCGCGCGCTGTGAAACATTTTATTCGAAACACATCAGATGCAGCGGTGGGAAGGAGACAAACAAAAAAATAAAAACGATGAAACATAAAAAAGGGTATTGGGTATTAAGACAGGAGGATGACTTCTTTTCACAAGACGTTTTGCAGTCGGTCGGTGGCGTTCGGTGTGGTTGATTAAAGGTAATGCTTACCGCGCGAATGCACCAAAACCGGGGACTGGGATCGATGGTTTCGGTTGCAATGGTTTCTCCAAATTGGCAAAAGCGGAATGTGCCGGGCCTCAAACCGTTCCAGTTATTGTAACGCTTGTAACGGCCATGCCACGCTAGCGTGAAACAACCCGGAAAAAGCCATTCAATCCAACCCATTCAATTTCTCCGTATCGGGTTGGGTTAATCTTGTACAAAAAAAAAAGAATCTCCCGACTAAGGTCCGTGGGTTGATTCTGTTGCAATATGCGCAAAAATTGGCAAAAGCGAAAAGGCATCGTTACCTTTTTTTCTGCGCGCTACGCTCGGTCGAAATGAATCGATGCTCTCGCGGTTATGCTTATGATAAAAATTCATTTTCCACTGCAGACGGTTCGTTGCGCTTTGTGGGTTGCGGTGCTGTTCGCCGTGGGTCTTGCACCGCATCTTATCGCCAAACGAAGGAATTCATTTTCACGCTTCGAAAAACACGAATCATTGTTTCAACGGGTCCCGACACACCGTGTTTCGTTAGGCAAGAAGGAAGCAAGGGGATTTGGTTAATATGTTAGTTTGTAAATCTTATGTAGATTTGCAGCTGGGAGACGGCAGGCTCTTGTTGACGTTGTTGAATGCTGCAAATTCCTTCCATTTTTTGCGTCGCAATATTTGTCGCGTTGTATATAGGGGCCAGGCAAGCAATGGAAACAGTGAACTGTTAAGGAATGATGCTTTTACGGTTGAAAAAAAGGGCATTCCTGGTTTTCCGCACAGTAAGAAGCACTCAGAAGACGTTTGGTAATAGCAGCACCAGTGGCACGTCGATCGAACGAATTGGTTTCGGAACTTTTTACATCTCCCGCGTTTGGCTGAACCCGGATCTGTGGAGCTTGTGCTGCATAATTTAGCCACGGATGCTTCCCGAAAGTTGTGCCGATTTTTTCGCTAACATTTTGCTGTTTGTTGTGTTGTCCCTAAGCGATAATCTTTCGTCCTCCTCTTCTGTCCGCCTGCTTGCGTACTCCATTTGGGGTGGTGAATTATGGAACACTTCAACCTTTTCCATCACTTCCATGCTGGCGTCGAAGACGAAAACCCATTGCGTCCCGTAAATGCCACGATGTGGTAAGTAAAATTAATAACAACAACGGGCGAGGGAGCAAGCAAAGTAAAAAAAATAAGCATCCCAACGCTAAAGCGACACCAAACGTGCTAAGACGTTGGTGGTGGAAAAGCTTTCGTTCGTTCGTCTACCGTCCAATCGATTTGGCCCAACATTACGAACCGTTCAGGCCTGAGTAGGGCAAAAGAAACGAAGCCTGAATCATAACCAGAACTCTCATGTACGGGAAAAGTGGGTATGTTTCTTTGTAGCTTCACGATCGACAATCAGCAGCCCTGCTTTTTTATTTCAGACCACCGGATGGAACGATCGAAAGGAAGCTGAAAAGTGAACGTTTTGTCGATGCATCGGCAAACGGTTTGGAAAAATTGGCCAAACCCGAAACAAACGAAAGTTTATGCGGTACTGTCAAATAAATCTTGGAAATTTATTAGCCACAAAGCACCATTCTACTACGGCCCTTGACTTTGGTTTGTAGCTCGTTAGAGTTGAGTGTGTGTTTCATACGTTTAGACGGGGAGTTAGTTTGCAGTGAAGGTTTAGCAGTGTACATCAGCGCATGTGCTTTCGTTTGGATTGCTTTTTTTAAGGTTGAGCTAGGGGTTTTTTTTTGTAAATTAATTTCACTTTTTTCACTGACGATCTTCGGCTTCCGTCTAAACGTGCAAGGATAGTAATGAAACATTTCATTTTCCAATTGATGTTATTTATGCGTACAATAACATAAGCTAAGTTACGCTTCAGCTTAATCAATGCCGGAATATACTGTTTAATTTTGCAATCACTTTTCGATGAAAGAAAAACGCAAAACAAAAATACGCTTCGGTACAAACGAAATGCGTACAAGCGTGGGAATTGTACATTATTTCCTTTCGTAACCTTCAATCGAAGGGTTTCTCGCTTCACTTTGCGTTAAGCTTAGCTGTCCGTGCGCATACTCGGCATACCATAATTTAGCGTATTTGTGTCTCCCGTGTATCCTTCCGTGCAGTACAATAAAGTTTTATCATCAATCAGCCTATTTATCAATCAACTTCCACCGGCTCGCGGGGACTTCCAGTTCCGACCGGCGACGGCTTTCGCTCACTCGTCACATTTTCTTACGCCGAAAGAATGGAATTGGAGGTCAGTTTGCGCTAGCGCGTTTGCATACCGATGTGTCCTTGCTAATTGATTGTTTTAAATTTGTTTATAGCGCTTGAGAGTTTTGTTTGTTTTGCGCTCGCGTCCGAATGAAAACCGTGGGATCGGAGTCGGTTACGAGTGCGCCCGGTCATGATAGATGACGGTTACGGATATGATAATAATTTCAACTTCTTCCCCACACCAGAGACACACTCGACGGTGCACGATCGAGGCGATCGTGGCCTTGACTAGTGGCTGGATTGACTTTGGCGCTTTGGTGCTTGCGGCTATGCAAGCGGTGCGTGCCTGATCGGTCCGGTATCGGATCGGGATGGTGGCTGCAGGGTTTTCGAAAGAATGTTTTCCTACCGGTGCGATGGTTAAGTAATATCTTGACATTGACTGCCGTCATCGAGTTACACACGGGTACGTGTGAATTGCATCGAAAACTGACCTTTTCCGCTGCGAGCGCTTTGTCGCAATCGGGCCGCAGTGGGTGCGCAATCGATCGAGCGGTATCGTTGGGGAGTCAATCGAAGGGCTGTTCATGTCGATCAAAACTTCTCGGGTGGTCATTGGTCAATTTGGAGTGTAGTGGCCAGCGGGTATTTGTATGTTTCGCTTTTGCTACATTGTAAATTGTAAAGAAAGGGCATTGTAAATTTAGTCTGGAGCGTATTAGTATAACATTACATGCATTGCCTAGTGGCGTACAAACGTCGAACAATTTGTTTGTCTATTCATCCCATGGATGTATAATTTATCTGTCAAGGGACAGCTGTCATTTCTCTTTCACTTTTTTGCACAAACAGCAACAGGCTAAAGTGGAAGTTTTTTTTTTTAGCCACACGTGATCGCTTCCGGGGTGTGTGAGTGGAATTATTTACTATCACCCGTCCAGACCGCGTTCGAGCGCACTTTCGCCGATGTTTGCCGCCTGTTGGAGCATCGGTGTAATTTGATTTGTTTGTTAATCTTTGTGCCTGTAAGCAAAGCGGTATACTTTTCACACAACAGTCGCCGGCATGAGCGAGTTCTATTTGTCAGGTGATTTGTTTCGGCAAGGGCGTAATATTTGTTGCCTTACATCCGTGCTTGGAGACGGCCAGCCAGCTTAGCTAAACTAATGATCGCGCGCGCTAAGTTTTCACACTATTGCCGAGAAAATTTGATTGATTGCTGTTTGTTAGCCTAAGGCGTGTATAAATCTTTAAAAAAAAACCACGGGGAACCGCACGTTTCAGGAATCAAAAGCCTAACGGAAGCGATGAAAGTTTGGCACTCAGCTTATGTAGTTTAAACAGCTGCGAATGCAAATAACACTCGCGCTAGCGCACTGCCCCAACTAGGCAACCATGTTTTACGCATGCTTATGTCACAAACTTTAATAAGACCAAGACTAACAGTAGACGCACCTATCAACCATCGGCAACCGTGTGCCAATAAAAATGATCATCAAATGTTCATTTTCCTCTCGTGAATTTTTGGCTGCGGGCATCGTCGTTACAGTAAATTTGAAACGAATTGCAGGGAGAAAGGTAACAGCTTCCGGCACGACCGGTGTGGTCATGCCGCATTGGCAGGAGTGGCGACTGAAAACGGGCGACTTAAGCAGTAGAAAAACGAGCATAAATCTGCCCGCTGGTGTTGGTTTGATGGATGAATTAAGATTAGCGTCAACGGGCCGGGGACTGGGCATTCCGCTTTTCCGCGTGTCGGTTGAACATTGGAAGCGATTGTTTAGTCATTGCGATTTTGTCGCAACCGAAAAACCTGACGCCAAACAGCTCGTGACATAGGCGTGCGAAAAGTGTTGAAAGCAACGAACTCAACAAAACAGCAAAAAAAAAAGGCCGCTGTTCGACAACGAACGCTCTGAAAAATTGCTGCTGCGCCAACAGGTAGATTGGTAGATGACCGTTTGTAGATAGCCTACATAACGTTAAAAATTAAAGATGAACTACACACGAACAAAAAAAACAGCTGAACAAAAACAGACCGTCTCGTGACCAACCGTTGGCCTTAATGTCTGATGTGGTGGTTCTGCGGTGCAGGTTTTTGCTTAATTAAATTAAACACCAGCTAACCGGTACAGGGGGACATCTCGCACATCTTCCACCCGGTTGGCGTTCCTTCGATTTGAAGTCTCATTTTTCCAGGAATTGTTATCGCCCATTTCTAGCCACCGCTGGAAGCCACAGTCAGGCAGATGGTTAATCGGTAATCTTTTTTCCCATTTACTGTGCGCGAGTGCTATTATAGTGCTGAAAATTGTGATTTAAGATGAAACTCGAGAGGTGATAAAACGATGAATCTCTCGACTAGTGGTAGCCATTTACTTGTACGGGGTTTGCTTTCTTGTCAACTCGCGGCACGGGGTAGAATAAGCTTTCGTTTTGGGTAGTTGCTTCGTTTCGTTTTTCCACGGCGGGATGCTATGCCGTTCGTTTACTCTGTGACGATCAGACTTCTAAGTCTTAACTTGAAGAAACATTTTCTTCTTGTTTCGAAACCAGCGAACAAAAAAGAACAAAAATCCAGCTGCTACGCGGCACGATTATGCTAAAGGTGAAATGGGTATAAACAAGGGCAAGGAAGCAATAGAATAGTAGCGTTTGGCAACGAACTTCCCGGAGCAATGGGCAGCACCATGAATTGAACATGACGTAAAGGAAAATGGGGGCGAAAATGTAACCACGCGACCCCCACGAAGAGGGTGGCTAAAAAATATGTGAGAAATTTTAATTGGACAATCGCACACACAGACCGAACACAAAGACGCGATGTTGCACGGTGATGCTTTACAGGTGGATTAGAATTTCAGATTTGTATCTACCAGTTGCTGCGACTGCCGGTGCTGAACAACTGCTGTAGCTGATTGAAATGTTAATGGTAGTCGTGCTAATGTTATCAAGCTAATAAAAACAACATGCTAGAAATATTTCGTCAATGAATTAGGGAGCAATGTTTCAAATTTTTATGGAGTAGCGGGGGGGGGGGAACAAGTATACTATTTTGTTGTAGTTGATATGCGAAGCTCGGTGAGTAAGCTCAATGGACATCAAAGCGGAATATTTACTCGTTATAAGTAATGTTTTGTATAGCGTGTGATCAGAAGGATGGCATATCATACACCAATACATAATTTTCCATCACAACAATGATTATTCAAATGATATTACAGCGATCAAAATATATTTAAAAAATAGTAGTTGATAATTGTCCATATACGTCGAACTCTGGGCACCATTCTAATCGCCGCTTGTTTCGATCGAAGATGAACACTTTTTAATTTGTCATAATTTCACAAAAGATTAAGAAAAATTTGAAGTATTTGATGGACATTTCTTTGAGTAAAAACTGTATCAACAATTTCCACAAGAAAGGCTCAGATTTTGGGGAAAATACGCAGAAGACTTCCTGGAACATCGAAAAATTCCGCAAGACCGTTTTTACCGTTTTTTTGGATTTATGGCTACAAGAAGAAATATTTTTACTAATCAGCCGTTTTATCGTAAAATTTATCAAACCCTTTGCTTTAGCGCGAAATTTCTGCACACATTAACCATCTCTAATGATGCTAAACGAAAAGCAACGATAAAGCTCGAATCCGGCTCACAGTTGTCTTGTTAAAAGATATCGATCAGAATAAAAATGATAGCTATCATTCACAATGTTTCACCGAATCGCAGCCGAGTGTGTGCGTGTGCGTTTTTTTTTACAACGTTCCTCTTCCTGGTGGCATAGGGGATCATAAATTTGGCGTCATTCGTTCCCACACCACAGCGGCGAACTCCTTTCGGTTAGGTTGGTGGTCCTGTTTTGGGTGAAAGATTGAAGCACAACATTAAACAAAATGTTCCTTAACATATCGCAGCATCAATCAATGCCCCCCCAAAAAAAAAAAACCCTTTGCGAATATGACCTCCTCGTCCACGATCCGCTACGAAGCGCTTCGAACGGGTATTGGGATGAGCCTTGCCAGGAGTCTAACGGTCCGCATGTGATCGGTCCCATCTTAGTACGGTGGGGTTTGTTTTTTTTTTGGTTTTACGACTAGACCAATCCAATTTTCGCCATCACAGTTTATGCGTTCACTGCCGTTTGGTGTATCTCCATCCAACCCGGTGAAGTTCATTCCCACCCCATGGGGAGGAAAAGCGGTTTAATTAATTGGGTGATCGAACGAAAATGATCTATCGTAAAATATCGTACGGCGGAAACAGAGCGGCTGTGTGCTTGCGCCGCTGTGATGTGCGGCAACCTGCACGTAACGCCGTTACACTGGTGGCAATGGGAAACTAATTCATTTTGTTTTATTTTCATTTGACTAATTTTATAGCCGCCTAGGCAAGCCGACTTTCACCACCCTAATCAAATTAGCCAAATCGGCTTTGGGTCCGGCCGGGTTTGGTGGACGCAGGCCCCCGAACATTGGCAAGGCTCGTTAAGGTGAAAGGATTGCCCCTGCCCGACAGTGTGCCATCCACCGGGCGTGCCGGGAACGATCGCGCGCGCTAGCGGTGCCAATTTATTATTTCGATCTTATCTGCGACAATCATAAATTATGTAGAAAGCCCCCAAACAAACGGTTCCGATCGGTTGTGTTTGCGGATGAAAGCGGTACGCTTTTGGCGGCGGTGCGTATGTGGGAAACTAAGCCGAAACAGAACAGAATGTAGTTTCGGCCGGTATGTTCTGCTGACAGAGCTATCCGGCGGCCCAAATTGAGTCTTAGTTTCGACCGATGATAACACTGACATACTGGTGAAAAACGTTCCATACGCATTCCAGAAGACCAAGCTACATACTCATGTTCGACGATGACAGACCGCAAGTCAATTGCTTTGCCCACTGGCTCGCGGCTCCAGGTCGATGACAGGCTGAATGTGGAAAAACAAGCGATCAACTCCCGGAGCTGGAATTAACTTGCCCATCCCGCGCCATAACGCATTCCGCCGGGAACACGTTTCACTGTCACGATATTAGCGAAAACTATGTTCAGTATGTTTTGCACGTCCGCCGTTTCGTCCCGCTGCCGCGTCCCGTGATCCGAAGAATGGAACCGGATTGGAGAAAAGTTCTTTCACCGCACAGACCGAAACGAAGGCAATCGGAGAACTGCGAATGTTACGTACCATTGGTTTATTAGATTGTGGGTACGTTGAGCGCGATCTAATCCGTTTGAACTATTTCAAGGATCACGAAGTGCTGCATCAGTGGATATGCGATTCTTCACCGAATGCCGTACCGTGCGGTGCACATTGTGCACATTTGCACGGACACTCGGTCGGTGTGGGAAGAGTTATGGTATGGCATCTGGTGGTCGCGTACCGCGATCGTGTTAGCGCATAGATATCGTTGCATTATATCGTTATTACCGGGCGTTGCGGTCCGCATCTTGGCTAAACGTGACCGAAATTAATCTCCCACTAATTGAAATCTAATTCCACTTCACCGGACAACCCGGTTACTTGGTCTAGTCTGGGAAGGGTTCGGTAGGGATAGGAATACTCTCGTGCTCTCAGTATCTTCAGGTCTCCGTTATCCGTCAGTCTGGCGTAGTTGTGTGATGGTTACATTAATACCTCTACGAGTGATTGATTTGATTCCAAGATGTTGGTCACGGTAAGAAACGAAGTATCTTCTCTTAGGGGACTTTATAGTTCAAGATGATAGGGCTTACGACACATTAATTTACAAAACCAGCCTACCATTTACTCAATCACAATGAGTATCCTCTCTGTTCCCTTCTGAAAGTTCCTTCTTGCTAAAACAAAAACCTTCTGCCAAACATGTCCAGCACCTCACCGCCATGTCAGGTGAGAATTCGAATAGAAAAGAATCGACCAGCCAGAACCTGTCACGGAAGAAAAACTAATAAAACAACGCGCATCGGTACGAATCGTTCCATGTTCGAACGCGACTTTAGTTTTCCACCATTCCACGGTCCCGAAAGGTCAGCAGCGCGACGATCAATAACCCTCGATGCGGGGCATCAAGGCATCGCGGCATCCCCCTTTCTGGAGCTGCTTCTCCCCGATTCGCAGCGGAGTCGTGTGTTTGGGTCGTCTTTGTTTCTTTCGTCCTGTGCGCGTTGCAACAAACTTCAGCCGTACTGACCCACTTCTAGACATTGGGCCGGACCGTTATTGTTGGGCTTGAGGTTGAGCCGACCGATCGATCTCCCAGGGCACGGAAAGTTGTTTACATTCAAAACTGACAAAATATTCGCGGAAGAAATCGTGCACCGGAGGCATGCCGGTCGCACACCGGAGCAAAATCTCGACCGTTTAATCTCGCTACGTTGCGCTGTGAGGGTCACGGTTGCGGACAGGGTTGGAAGAAGCGATGATTTATTGTGTTTGCGGGTACGGATCGAAGTTTGGAGAACGCGCAAATCTCCTTCTCGGTGTGTGTGTAAAACTTGAGAAATTCTACATGCTATTGATCTCGATATGCGTGGTTGATATTCAAAATTAGCAACAGGCTCTAGATCCGATCAAACCCGGGACTTGACACAACCGATGTACCTTCATTTCCGATTGGGTTTGTGCTGGTTGGTATACATTGTCACATGTTTCAAACATGACAAACATTGTTGCAAATGGTGTACCAATGTTGAACAACGGCAAGCAAAACACTACTCCCTTCAGGGCCTTTTTAAGTTGCAGCGACTTCAAAGTTCAATCGCTAGGTGAATGTACCGGAGAGTCGTACCTGTCAAATCGTCTTTTCCGGCCATTCTGTTGTCCCCCCCTCCCCCTTCCTTTCCTCTTTCTCCTTCCTCCCCGCACTCAATCTCGGTCGGGGCGGTCGGGACCTCCCGCTGGATCAAAACACGGCAACACACACAGCAGGTGCTCCACCCAAACCGACGGGTGCCACGGGTGGAGTTTTGCAGCGCAAGGGAAGTTCAGCTATTGACCGCGGGACATTGGTTATTAATATTTGCAAATTTGAAAAATCGATTGTTCTCGTTGGTGTGCTGTGTGCACTAGAGCACCGTGCAACCGCGAGCTAGAAATGTGGGGATCCGGTTCGTTGAGTGATGTTTGCGATCGAAATTCAGCGTGAGCAGGACGGTGTCGTTGGGCTTTCTCGACAGCACCGATGTCCGAACTTCGAAATTCCGTTTCCACCAGTTAAAGTGCACATAAACAAGGCGGTGTTTGTCGGGGACGTAGTAAAGCTAGTCTAGTTTTAACCAGCTTCCCCGGGTTGAATTTACGAGCAGTGGAACCTGCCAAAGGGCTTACACAGGGCTGCAAGAGGTCATGCCTTGGTCGGCCTCCTATTTTAGTTCAACAGTCTGACGCCCAATGTAGTGACTTTCGTTTCCGCCTCTAATGCAACTGGCCGCTTCGACTGCTCGTGCTGCTGGGCGGTGGTAAATGAGGCGCCATTAATTTATTGACCTTCTTTTCCCCTTGGCTGGTGTCTTTTACAAAAAAATGAGAGCCCTTTAATTGTCTTGCGTCTAGTGTCGTTGGAATCGTTCCAGCGTCGGTTCGGTGCAGAACCTTTTTAGTGAAGACCAAACAAAAAACTTTGATACCTTCGCTTCGATAGGGTGCCGTTTTTATTTTTGAACCTGAGCTAAAATAACCCCACCCCATTGCTTTCGTGTACTTTCAGATTTGGCAGCGATCCGTAAGATACTGGAAAACGAAACCGGAGGCGCCCTCTGTCCGAGCTGTCAGATGCCGTTCGATAAGGGCAAGAAAAGGAAGCTGATCGACGCCTGCGGTCACGAACGGTGCTACTCGTGCATGTTCCGGAACGAAGCCTGCCCGCACTGCCAGGCACAGAAGGAGTCCGGCCAACCCCGCCCGGTACACCATCCGGCATCTCGCATGCAAGCGGATATGGACAACGGTAAGTGTGTGGGGCATAGATAAGGGAATTTTTAATGATTTCCTACCATTTTATCCCCTGTTGTGGATCTGTCCCACAGGCGATCGATTTGGGGTGGTAATTTTAAATTAATTTTCTACCGCAATCTTATTCGCTTCCTTTTCGGAAGGTTTTTCTTCCGTTGTCTGGCGGAATGCGATCGATGGAGTTGAAACGGATATCATCAACACTGTGTTGACACAGGGTGTGGATCTTATGTGACTTGTCACCTTAGCTTACTGTTCTGTGTTGATGAGTATATCCAGTGAATTAAATCGGAATGAGTGAATTATAATAATGACTTAATTTTGTAGGTATCTCATTTAAGAGTTATTATAATATGAACAAGAGTTAAGTCATAAAGGTTTGTGAAGAATTAAATTAAACGATTCAACTACCAAGCAGGAAGTCTTCAACAAGGCATTTAGATATCGGAACGCACTCATTTACGGCCATGATATGTCGAGCGACAATTCGATATTTGGTGCTGCATCGGATGTACTATCAATGTAACGCCTGCTACGTCCAAAACCGCAATCCCAACAGTGTAAAGCTCCCCGTACATTAGCATTTTTTTATGCCTTTTGATTGTGGTTTTTATTGGCACGTGTGAACCAAGTGAATGCTCGCCCGTGATTAAAACGAACGATATCTTTATTACTTCACTTTCCGATCCGAATGGTTCGGTTGCTCCTTTTAACACCTCTCGATCAACCTGTCAAAGAACGGTGGTTGGTCCACACACACACGCTTCCCGCGCGTATATTTCGGAAGGATTTCTACCAGGTACCAGGGTGTTTTGGGTTGGAAATGGTTTGCAAAAATGCCCATTACAGGATCCCGTGCAAATCCCGTCCAGCGGAACCGATCCGCCGTATTCGCGGCATGGTCGCTTTGAACTTCTGCCCGCCAATCAAAATGCGTCTCGTTGTTGTCGTCCTCTTCGCCTGTCGTCGTCGTTGTAATTGGGTCGTCACTGACCTTGTGTCAATTCTGCCGTGGCCGTTGCATAAAACGGGTCCGACCGTCCATTTCGGTGACTGATGAACTTTTCTCAAGCCATCCGTTTCCACCGGACCGAGTGTGCGAGAGATACTTGATCCTTCGATTGGCCCACAACTACGGTGGGGCTACGGCGGTTGGATTAGTATCGGTTAATTACGATCGAAATCGGGTCCGCTGGTGTAGCCGTACGGTGGATGAAGGGTGCGAACATTGGGTTGGTTTATGTCTCGCGTTTTTTTTTTGTCCCTCGTCCTGCGCCTGCTCCCGCACAATCCGGGTCCCGAACGGTCCCATTTTTAATCTTCACGATATACATTTTCAGCGCCTTTTACCATTCCGAAAGCCAAACAAGCGGAGGAAAATTAATTTCGCGTTTTATTTCCTTATGCTCAATGTTGACGAGATCGTATCAGATCTGTGCCGGGGCTGGAACGTGTGAGTGTGGACGCACTTTTTATTGCATTGGATGCATTTACTTTGCGCAATCGTTCGCAACCATTAATGTTTGACCTACTCCCAAACGGAACCAGGGGATTCGCATTGTATGCCTGGCATGTGAGTGTTTACACTGACGGAAAGGTTGTGTGTTGTATTGGATCCGAGCGATCGTTTGTTGGTCAAGTGTCAACGCATGATACCGATACCCCAGGACTACTGCAGAACTGCGGTGTGCGGTCGTTTTGTTTGTGTATCTGCGTGTACGTACCGCTGTTTCCTTTCGCAACCACCGCGTGGCCTAAGCATTGCAGGGTGCGAAACATGGCCAGTTATCATGGCAGAACCTCACCTCCAACGATGCTGGTCGTTTTATGATGCATAAAAATTTAATTTGCCCAACCATTACGATCGGCTGACATTGAGGGCAGACAGTGGAGCACAACACTGGACACTGGTAGCACAGAAGCGGACCGTTGGGTTGTGGTTTTTTTCGATTTTGCATTGCTCATTTTTTATTGGTAAGGTCAGCTAATGGTGGAAATAAACCTAGAATTACCACGTCACGTGCGCTTTTGCAAAGGATGCGAGGGTGCCACCTTTTGCTACAATGATGCTCGACCAGAGCAATTAGTCTTATTCTTGCATTTTTTTGGTGTAATTTGTGCATTTTATTACCAAAGGTAAAACAACATGGAGGTCTCTATCTTAAATGTCATCTTTTTCTTGCGAAGGGCACCAATTACAACATTCGCAAAATTCAACTCTTCTTGGCTGTTTGCAAGACACCCGTAATGCTCCCTTAAACGAAGCAAAAAAATATGAAATGTAATACTCATGTTCGACACCTAATAAATTATTTTTTTGTACGCAAAAATACATAAATTTCCTAACATCATAACGTAAGATTACAATTGGTTGTGAAGCGTACAATTTACGATGCAGATAAATATGCAGATTTGTCGCACGAAATTAATCGTATGGGGGGGAGAAAAAAAAGATGTGTATATATCGGTCCATCCACACAATGATAACCTTGTTAGCCGTATTTTACTCCCGAGCGCTTGGGGATCGTGTCTGCGAAACGATGCGACCCGCGCGTTGGTGGGTCTTATTTAGCGAATTAACAACAACAACCTTCCGTTTTAATTCAATCGCGCCAAGCTTCGTCACGCTATGGCATACATGACATCCATGGGAGGCATTCAAACGCTTGTTTTTTTTTTTTGCTTTCTTTCTCATTTTTTCACCCCATTAGACATGTCTCGTGTCGTGACGGTAAATGACGAAGCATCCCGTTGGGTCGCACGGGGAAAGACTTCGATAGGAAGGCAAGCGATGAACCTGACACGATACGGGTCGGTGGATTAGCAAAACTTGGCACCGTGGTTTTGTCGTCCAGTTTTGCTCGCGGTCGATCGTAAATAGTGAGATTGCGAGAAATTTATTAATCCACACGTCACGTGAGCGTGTGTAATACCGGGAGCCGGTTTCCTTATCCTGCCAAACTGTTCGCCCCATCGAGGTGGGGCGAGATTGTTCGAAAAAATGAAATACCCACGAATTGGGAAAGATTTTGCTGAACAGAATAGTGGTTTTGCAGGAAACTTACATTCACAAGATAATCTTTTCCTTCAATAAAATGCTCATGAAACCAAACTCTTTCATTGTATATCAAATATGAAAGCAAAACATAAATACATGCGAAAGTATTTGGCTTATGCATTGTGTACCGAAATGTAACGCGCAAAGCCCTTTTGAAAACATATTCGACCCATTTGCATTACAAAACTACCGTTACATAGTGTGCGTTTGGGTTGCTGCTGTCTTTCAATTTGGCTGTAAAATTGTTCCAATTCGTTCCGGTTTCATTCCGCTCGCCCCGAGCCTTAAGGTACTATCCCGTGCGGCATCGATCGTTTGCGTGGAAACATTTCCATTTGACATTAAGGCTTCCAACAGCCGAATATCACCGGGCAAACCGGCTGTAGCAAAGTGGTGCCTCGCAGAAGAATGAAAGTAAACGATGCCATTCAGTCGTGAAGAACGATTTTTTCACTGATTTACGCACCACGCTGTCCAGGGGGTTTGATGCTGAACGCGCACCGTTCGGGATCCGTTACGAATGGAAGACAGTTTGGCATTCGCGCACTACACGACGGTAAGTGCTGACATGTTGAATCATTTTGTGGTTGATTTAACATCCGTTTTTTTTTTTAATTTGTTGGTTTGTTTTGTTTTGCCGCGGTCCATTACGTTTGCATGGGCGATTAAGTGCGGAATTATTTGCGCGAAAGTGATGGTGGTTTAACAGTATAACTCATGATCGGGAGTGCAGCAATATTCGTAGCTTTTCGACGGGGTTTTTTGTTTGAGTTTTCAACTTTGTGTGTGTGTGTGTTATGTGACGCATGAAATGACACGCAATTTAAATACCTTATTGGAAAAGAATGGTTGGGGCGTTGTTTTTTTTTTGATGTTACGCTCCGTGCTGCGTAATGCTTTAGGTGATCTTTTATGCAAACATATGTTTGCAAGTGTTCTCGTCCGATGATCACACTTTCTTTGAACGTTTGCGCAGTTTGCATCTCACAATCAGTGAATTCAAATACGGCCCGGATAAAATCGCATTGTGCGCGCCCAACACTCGCCCGAAGGTAATTTGCATACGGCCGTACGATTGTTGTGCAATGTGGTGGTAGTAGTAGTGGTGGGTTTTATGTAGTTATTCTTTCTTATCTGCACATCTCAGCCGGAAGAATGAAAGCACGTCGTAAGCGAACCTTCACATAGCACCGTACTGAACAGTTCAATTTACATTACAATTCCACCCGGAGAACCGGCGATTGTATCGATGGAATGGGGAGTTCTTGCATCCGTAATGTGTTCATGTGTTTGTTTTTTCGAGAGAGATGGATCGAATTGAAAGGATTCGACTTCGATATTTGACTTCGGATTCAGCTGAGAATTAGACTCCAAATTCGAAGTCGATTCGACTCCATATTCGACTGCAGATTCAACTCAGAATTCAATCCCGATACAACTCCGAATTCGTCTCAGGATTGAACTCCGAATAGCAGTCCGAAGCACTTCATGTAAATTCTACTCTGGATTGTTTTTGCTGTCGAAGTTAGGAGTCGATGTTCCAACGTCGGAGTCGATGTGAATTTGTGAATTCACTACAGATTTGCTATCGCTAGTGATTACACTTGAAGATGAAGATCCCTTTAAGCTGCCTGAATTACGTGAATTACAAAGTTTCGTTTTATAAGTGATATAATCTGTATAAAAAGTATTCTCTACGAACATAAAACATTTAACGACAGCCGAAGCCTTGAGGTTTGGCATAACGTAATCATTCAGTAATTCAAAAGGCATCCATAACCATCCCGTTCGCTGATGCTGTCACAGCATTGACTGTGGACCATTTCCTATTCGTTCAAGAACATTCGCACCCCACAGCAATAGTGGTTGTCGTGATTTGCAAGAATATTATGCAAAGTGTTATGTTACTCCGCCAGCACGTTCGCTTACACCGCAGATGGTCGTACGCTACCGGTTACCGGAATAGGAACAGGAGGACGCTGTGCTGTGAACAAGATCGTGCCCTTTTTTTCACCTACCATCGCGGGCCGAGTTATGTTGCGCCTTGCTTGCGGCCTCATGCAGCAACGATTTGATGTTGTTGGTCCACGATCGATGCACGCAACAAATGGCCATTGTGTTATTAGGCTGATGTTTGGAGGGCAAAACGGCATACACTCGCAGTAAGGACACGCTTAAAGTATCCGGAGCGCGCGCATGTGTGTGTACCCTTTGCGCTTGGCCAACATTATTCGAGAGCACTTGTATGCTGAACCATTATAGTGGACGCTCGATCGAACGTTCTCTGATCTCCATAAATGGTGAAGGGTTGATACGTGTTATTTGTTGTTGCTTCGCTGCGACCAAATCTGCCACGATTGAAGTTGTGGCTGCGAGCTGAATGTGATACGGGCCGCGATTGTTTGAAGTGCGAGTGTTGCGACCTTCGTCCACTAATCATATCACCGCTGCCGGTGTTACCCGGATTGCTTAATCATAGCGTTATTTAACCAGCGCTGTTTTTGGTACATGATACGTAACGGCATCTCAAACGTTACATACGAGCGAAGAACCATCATCGCCTTTTTTTTGGTGGTTCAATTTCAGCCCAGCACCATCTACATCGTGCCGGCTTGTGCAATCCTTTTAACGCGCAAAACCCTGTCCGATCGCAAGATCGAGCACGATCGACAAATCCGCTCACTTTCTTTTCCTGTACGGGAAAGAGTCTCTCGTTGGCGTTTGGTAAGCTTTTTGGCTGAGCCTTTTGTTGTGGGGCGCAAATGCCGCGCCCCGATAGTTGTTGCGTTCCGATCATCGCATTGTTAGGGGCAATTTTCTTTCGGCACTCATTAGGCGTGAAAATTCCCCGCTGCATTGAAAGGTGTAAGTACCGAACGGCCGGTAGGAAGGGTGGCGATGCTGGGGATTTGTGTTGGTTTACGACAAAATGGTGGATGCACTGTACGGCATCTTGATGGTTTCGCGTGAGCAAGTCCACTGTTCAAGTTTGAATGTTTCAATTTAACGCACGCTCTGACGTACGATTTTGCATCTTCCGGTTAGGTCTGTAAGGTCTCGCGAGAAGTACAAAAAACAACTTACATTCGGACTCCTTCTCGTGTTTTCGGTGCGGTTCAGCCCTTCAGCGTGCGGCAATTTGTGGTTCTGCGGAAATGAAACGCTGACGCTTTCTTCACTTGCCGCCGCCTGCATGAAGCATAATGAGTTTGGGTTGTAAAATTCAGCACCTCGAGGCACCACGGATCGATTTTGGTTAATTATGTTCCGTTCCGTCAGTGGGACAACGGGGTTTAAAAATGAATGGCCGCTATTATTTCTGCCTCCGGAACGGGAGTTTTGCAAGAATTTGTACAGCACACGAAGGAAGATATTTACGCCGTACATTGCCATGATGCCACCAACATCACCAAACATACCAACAGCCGTAAACGGGGTCGATGCGTGTCAATGGTGTCTTTAGCACGAAGTCACCGTGAGTGTACCGGCGGTAAAATTTGCTGACATATCGTTCGTTTCTGCCAATTATATGCAAATGCCAGCGCCATTCCATCGTCCCGGACGGCAGGTCATTATTATCATTATTATCATTATGACATTTTGTTTGTATTCGACCCGGCCCGGTCTTGGTAAAACAGTTGCATTCCAGTTCGGTTGTCTGCCGTCTGCCAAAAAATAACCGTCCTCGAGTACGGCGCACACTGCACCAGCGTTCGATTTTGACGGTGCGTTCGCGATCATGCATCTCTTCAGCTGCACACCGGTGGCTGTCTTTCCAGCCAGCAACTCCGCATTCCCTCTTACCGCCGTCAAGCTTCACTCAACCTGACAGGACAACGTGTGCAATTTGACACCTTCGTCTCCGCTGCGGCACAATCGGTGCCGGACGGTGTTGCAGCATTCGGTTCATTACGATTGTTATGTTTCGCGCGCTCCGTTGCGTTGCTTCGGCTGGGACCGAATTGGGAAACGAATCGGTCGAATCTTCGGATCGGTCACTTACGGGCCAATTGATTGTACGATATCTGCGGCGGTTATATTTAATTAGCAACGATCGACAAACCGATCGATCGATGTCGTTCGCCGTGGTTCAGGTGACGATCAAACGCTGTTATTCATAGTGCCCCCATTCCCTTCTGTTTACCTATCTTACAGATATTCTCTCTTCGAATGGTGCTATCTACCAACCGCTCAGCCGCAAGATGCACAGTTACGGCAGCAGCAACCATCTGATGTCACCGTTGGGATCGCCGCAGCCACAAAACCGTTCCCAGATGCGAACGAACGGACACTTTTCGTCGATCTATCAGGTAGGTGTAACATGGTGGAACAATGTTAAACTGCCACATTATCACACAATTTGCATTCGCATTCGCGTACGGTTCGGTGAACGGATTCGCGCATAATAACAATACATACAGGTGAGATGTACAGTCAGCTTGTTTGGGGAAATTTGAATATTTTGTATTGCATTTTGTCGAAGCTCCAAGTCTCATCAGTATATATATTTAAAACATAAAACCATGTAGAAATGGTACAGTTCAAAGAAAAAGGAAGTTGGATTGAGAAAACGGCACTTATCTTAAGCTTTTCTTTTGTTTGTAAATCGTTTCTCAGAATTTTTCTTTCTTGAAGAAGTTAACTTGAAATTTTAGTCAGAAATTCTGAACGCCATTTGCTAATACTTGATGAGAGCTTTCGTGTTTTAATGGTTTTCTTTTTATTGTATGTACGAATTATTGTCATATTTATGTCCAGTTATAAATCAACTTCTGCTTTCGGCTGAAAACCAAAACGTTTGTCAGTTGAAATTCAATTCAAATTACCAAAAAGCGACGTTTTAAGTATTATAATATTTTATACTTTTTCATGAAATTACAAAAAAATTGAATAATTGAGATTATTGTTCTATTGAAACATTTCACAACACGCCTTTTTAGAGCTTCTTAGTACCTGCTTTAAATAGAATTTGTGAATTTTTGGATATTGCAATCTATTGCAAAATAATCTTGAATATTTTGTTACAACTTAATATCAACTTGGGAACATCAATGTGCATTATATCATAAAATGCTTCCAGGCACCATTCCACATTGCTGCCTGTTCAGCAATGCTAATGCAATTCATGGTCGTGCAGAGTTAATGAAATTCATTTAATAAAAACCATAGTTCAAGGCATGATTGACATCGAGTCAGTTGTCTCGGTAGCTGGTGACATAGGACAATTTTCCGACCCTGCCAATTGAAGACAATTCGCCGTCAAGCCGCACGCACACAAACACCTACCGTTGCGAATTCCATTACTATCGAACTCCGCAGTCCCGCGTCGAATCGATCTGGAGCAAAGGTTTTGCGCACCGAAACCACCCCCCCCCCCCCCCCCCCCCTCACAAGCGATTTCAGTGTCGCGTGACCGATCCACCCGTTCAAGGTACGCACCACCCTCCTGTGTGCTACCGTTGGTCGGCTAATTAGGCTAGAGGTCATCACTGGATCGGTGGGGGCGCAATCGGCGAAGAACAAATTTCCACCGAGCTCCCTCCTTTCCACGCTCCATCTGTACGTGGTTGTGTGGCGTCTTGATTGATATATTTATTACACGCCAAAAGGTTTGAGTGTGCCGTCTACTTTTTGTTGTCTTTTCAACGTTGACCATCTTGGCAGTTCATGCTGCCCGTCTCAGACCCCCCTACTGATCATAATCGAAGGGCAACACGGAACGAGAAATGTCAGTGATTGCGGTGGTGCCCTGTGTGCTACGTTACACCGATCGTAACGTTCGCGTAATGAACGTTATTGAGTGTAATCTAGTGAGGGTCCATTTCCTACGGTGGCATTAAGTTCAGGTCCTTACGCAGCATAACGTTTTTCTTAATCAATTTGACGTGGTCCCGTGGTCGGTGGAAAAAGGATGCTCCAAAACCATGCTCCATCCCTGACCTAACGCTACACGACGCTAATAGCATAAATCATCAAACAGATGAGCTTTTATGTTGCGCGTTAAGCCATTAGTGTGTTTTTTATGGTGTCCATGTTTCACTGTGTTAGTGTGCGGAGAGTTCGTGGTTTTTTTTTTCTCACACCGACGAGGTCAATTAAGTCTTTTTGGAGGCTCGGTTGTTTTGACCGAGCGTGTAACGTTGATTAGGTTTGCCAGCCTGTCCGGGCTGCGATGTTGATGCCGAAGACATGACCTAGACACGGTTTTGGCGATGGTTCCTCACACTCGGGTGCTCTAACAACACGATTTGTAGCTCATTCGGCACAAGGTTGAGTTTCGGGCAAAAATCCTCCGAATCGAGCTTAGTTGTCCAAAGATTAGATATAGGTGATGGGTGAGCTTTTTGATCGACAGCTGATCGTACGCATTTTTTTCATTGATTTTTCTTATTTATTGAATCCCCTTACAGCGAATCGTTTGAATATTTATAATGTTATCAAACCGTGCGAGAGGTGTTAATTCCGTGCAGCCCCACCATCACCTGATATATTCTGCCACATTATCACCACACCAATATACATCTCATTTAGTCAGCGAATTACTGAAGCGGAGATTGAAAAAATTTACTTTTATCCTACTTTTCTTATGACACACGGCACGGCACACCACACGCATCGCAACAATCAAACCACAAATTACAGCGCCCATTACTGAGTGTTGGCGATGGCGTCGTAAAGAAACGCGTTTGCGAAAAAATATCCTATCGCACAAAAAAGCACCACCCGTTGCACAATTTGGCGCACAATCAGAATACTCGTCACACGGGGACAGCACCATGCAGCATATGATTGCGATTTATCGCCGACATAAAGCTTGTGGTTCCCCCCCGCTTTTACCAACTGTCACCGAAATCGTCGCCGATAAATGATTGACTGGCATTGCCACAGGCGCTGCAATGCTGAAATAATTCAGCAAAATGGCCCCAGACCGAGTGTGTGATGGGGTGCTGTATTCTTTTTGTTACATGGGAACGATCATCATCATCGGGGACTTTAATTGAGCCCGTCAGTGCACGCGTGGACCATCATAAATGGCCGGTTTGTGGACGGATATTTTCAATAAACCTCCAATCCTCCCTCCGAACGAACCTACAGGGCTATGGGGTGGCGTTTAAATCCATGCGCTTCGGGATTCCTCCACCAAGCGAATGGTGCAATAATAAGATACACATTGTGAGGCTTTCCCCCTTCTCGCTACAAATCTTTTTACGGCTGAGTGTATGTGTGTTTTTTTCTGTCGTCCCTTTTGTTGTGTGGTGCAGAAACTGACCAAAGCGAGATATCCCGCGAACCAATGTCACACGTTCCCTGGATAGGATAAGGATGGAATGTTATTTATGTGGGCTCTGTAGTTCAAGGTGCGCATCATGTGCGCTTTCGGCCGTACTTTTCCCCCGCTCAAGCGCGTCCCAATTTGTACGATCGTAAGTGTCAGTAAAACACTGTTCGACACTTCGGTGACAAAGCAGCAAGGGAATAAATCCTCCGCATGGCATGGCCGTTCGGTTTTGGCGGTTCTCTGTGGCCGCCGGAAGGGCCGCCTTTCCACAGCCATGCATCCCGCCAATGCTCAAGCACACTGTGAAATTACGTTCTTTAAAACGTGATCTCGAACAAATTGCGACTGGGCAAACGTTGAGGTGGCACCAGTGGTGGGGTACGATGTTTTATTGATATATTACGCGCTATTCATGATTGTCGCAATCAACCTTGAAGACCGACGAAATGCGTGTGATTGTGCAAGTGTGCCAAGCGGTCCCAAGCGGCCGGTTGGGGAGAGGGAAGTTGATCAACTCTGCTCCATATCGCAAGAATGAAATAAAACAAATCACAGGCGAAAGCTAATTGAAACGTAAAGCCACCCTGCGGTTCGTACAACCTTTTGTATCCCGACCAGCTGGACAACAGCCACCATCGAGGTCATGTTCGATTGCATGTTCGGTTTGTGCCGCGACACACGCGGTACGCGAACGCAGAGTGAAATGAAAATTGAAGGGAATTTCAGGGTGCTTAATTGATTTTTCGCACGACATTGATAAACGTGAGAATATATGCACTTGCACCGGTGATCTTGCCCCTGCGAGCGGTTCCTTAAGCGGTGTGTGAAGGAACAAAAACCAAACAACCAAACGCCGCACACATGCAAACGAGAAGTGCATTGCTAAACGCGTGAACCAATGCATCACATCGCGCGCGCGTGTTGGTATCGTATCGATCGGGACGGCGATTGGCGAGATTTATTATGTTTACCCTATGCTTTCGCGTTGGCTGTGGGCATCGTCTGCCCTCGGACGATAATTTAAAGGTAATAAATTAATTATGAACGGCAGTTTATGCTTCGTGCACTGGTGATCTATGGGTAAGATGAGTCTTCTGCAGCCAAAGCCCCAGCCAGCCGGCCATTGATTTTATATTACTTTGAGCGTGTGAAATAAAATCGAGAACCTTTTTTACTGCTTGGGTAGAATTAATATTGTTTGGAGTTAACATTTATATGCCCATTTGTTGAGCACAACCAGCACAAGTGAGGGTTTCATTTACCATAAAGGCTATATGAGTTGCACGCGTACTAAAATCGGATAAATCTATCTATTGATTAGTGACGCTTCACGCCAAGCGCCCCTTACAATGCAATGCCCCAGTCTGCTCTTCACTAACCGTTCCAATCTCTTGTGTTTTCCTCAATGAGACATTCACTTCATGCTCGTATGTGAAAACGCATTAGATTTGCGTTCGAAATGTGCACGAAATGCAGCGTGCCCCTTTTTTGTTTGATCCCTGCCGTCTCCGAAAACACACTTTTTCATTGTCTTTTCGCAACGAATTGACTATTCTAACCGCATCCATGCGCTGGATAGCAATCGGGCATGTGTTCACGGAGTCGTTCGCCAAGTGTAGACGAGCGTGAGAGTACAACGATTTGGGCAAACATATGTGTCGAACAGTACATTGTTATGAAGTGCAAGTTGAAGTGTCACATGGGAATGTAATGCGATTCAAACAATGCAAGCAATCTATTGGTTTGATCTTGTTGGTTGTGGTGATGCTTAGCGATTCAAATCACACATCAGCAAAAGTACCTTTCACACGTGTTTACGTAAAAAATCTATCAATGTTGTGCTGGTGGCATCTTTGGGGAAGAGCAATTTGGCTCTGTTGGGAAAACTTGAGAAGAGTCGGATCTTAAGCCGACTTTTAAAAGATTCGTAATTCTTTAAAGATTCATAATTATCTGACGATTGCGGATTCATGAATTACTGAAGATTAATAAATCGCCGTCACTTATTGAATCTTTATAATAGAACATCAGTAAATTTCAATATTTATCTAATATTAAGCAACATTTTTAGCATGTTACACCAATCTTATGTACTTTATGTATTGCTTATTCGCTTTAATTTTTTTTGTATAGAAAAGTTTTCGCACCAACGCAGCTTAAAACACAGAATCAGTAACAAACCCCATCGCACTGCTTCTGCAACTAGTGATTTAATTTTACTGCGTCATTCATTTGAATCCAATTAAGCCAACTTCGGTGTCACTTTCGTTCCCACTGCGGAAAGTGAAAGATCAAAGGATCTAATAAAAAAAAAGCGCACAAACGCACACGCATCCGTTCGTACACAAATGAGCATAACTCTTGTATAAGTTAGTTGTTTTGCTGTTGATTAACGTACTGTAGGGGAATGATTTCGTTAAAGTTGATTTGCTCGCTGAACGACCGAGAAGCAATAGAGGTTAGAAGCGCAGAAAGAGGGTGAGCGACAGGTCATGAAACAGTAGTTTGTTGGTGGGTGGGCACACAAGCTGAACATAATCCCCCCCCCCCCCGCCCCCCCCCCCCCCTTCCGTTCACCCTCATGAATTGGAGCCCATGTTGTGTGAGTATAATTGAATGAGCTTAATTCGAGTGGACACAGCGGCAGGCGGCGAACCGTGCCGGCAACATACATGCGCTGCAAATGCTGTTCAACATTGGGTCAGATCGTTCGATCGTTAGCAAGCCAATCGACAGCTCCCAGGCTTTTGCTGCGGGGCTACCGGCTCAAAAACGTCGACCATCGCCATCAATCTGTGGCAAACGGGCACCAGGAGCGCGCACCCTGAGCGCAATGCGCAAGACAAGGCTCGTTAGTTTGGGTTTTGCACTGATCTGCCACGGCGCGATCGCGATCAGGCTCGAAATCATCGAGCGCGTCAACCTGCCGGTGGAGGATAGGTGGTTGCCAGTACACTGTTTATGGCTCGGCACGAGCGTCACCGCTGCGACGGTGAACCAGCGCAAATTGGAGGCCGCACGGTACACATTAGAGCGCACACGCTGTTTGTCTCATAATTATGCTACCGTACATATGTAAGTGTGTGTGTGTGTGCAATGCACAAACTCGAAGGCTCGGAAATTATGATCCATTACATCAATCAGCGCATCGCAATGAAGCCTTTTTTAGTGGAGGTGTTGAAAATGAATGTTCCTTCCCAAGCAAACCGGATCATCATCCGACACAGAAGGCAGCAAATGCGTCTTTACTCATGCCCCGTATCTTGCGGACCAACGTGAGTGGGGTGGTGCAAATCCACGCGATGGTGATGGTGGCTGCGAGAGGAACGATTGCAAATTATGCAAAGTCTTACTCTGCTCGGACGATCCATCCGCGCCATGTGGTGTGGCGGTTGGTGTTCAGTACGTCGGAAATCAAAGGCAATCGATTTTCAAATGCATCCCTGGTACGGTCATGCGATGTTGCAGTTTTGTAATAAACTGCAGACCGGTGCACTGCGCTAGGAACTAATGTTGTTTCGCATGCGTAATGAAGGGTCCGGTTTATTTTTATTAATGGTCGCAACGTGCATTGCATATTTTTCCACAACCGTCTAGCCTATCGACGTAGCCATTCTGACGTAGCGTCGTTTTGGGACACCCTTACACGATGGCGCCATTTCACGATCCGGACAGAAAGAGAAATAAATAAAAAGTGCAGAAATAACCACACCGGGGCATAAATGAAAATGTTCGCCATGACTGTGGTCGCCTTCGATATTGATGGGCAGAATGATTGATGAAAGATGTACGAGCTTTGGGAGGGAATGAGGGGGGGGGGGGAAAGGGGTGGTTGTGTACGGGTTTGCAGAAGGATGCAAATTGAAAACCGTTCCATCAAACTGGATGCCAGTGGTGCAACGGGCTGCAGTATTGGAGTTGGGACCACCAGTCGCCGGGATAATGTGTGTTTGTGTCAGAAATTATCACCACGATTTCCCATCGCCACCTCTCTAGGGACATTAAAAGTCCTCTAGGGAGTGGGGGGGTTCACGACCAGGACGTGCTCTTCCGTCAAGGTAAATTACAACATAAAAGCTTCCCTATACGTGCAACTGTGTGTGTGCGCTTTGGAGAGCAATAATAATATTCTAATCAATAATTCTAAACTAAAAGGAAACTCGACAAGGAACCATCGAGAATTAAATAGTTCCATCAACCATTAATCCAAATCATACGCCAAAGCCATTGCTTAATGCGCGTGATCGTTCAAGATCATTACTCACGATAGATCACGGGATGCAGTTCCCTTCTTTTGGTTGTGGGTTGTGGGTGTACTACGATGCAACAGAACTTCGTTGTCCCATTGCATAACGATCGTGCACTCCGTGCGATCCAAAAGGAGCAAAGATCGAACTCTTCCTTCAATCGCCATTGATCGCATTCGTGCTGGATGGATGTATCTGCAAATTGTAACTGTTTAGCAATCGATTCTGCATCGCTCTCTGTGTGTGTGTGTCTTTGCATGTTGAAGATGTTCGCTTTGTGCTCAGTTCCTTCACCAACTCCGGGCCCTGTCGTGCTGCCGGAAGAGGTGGTGAATTTGACAGACTCGCGGACAAGCGATGCTGTTTATGGGCCCGATTGCATCTTGTACACTGTCGACGCATTCGCATGATGATTCATCATCATCGATCACTGTACGAGGCCGAAGAAAAATATCCCGTACGCAGACACATTCGCTGGACAGCAGCTGGAATGGAAGAGTACAGTTCCCCGGGATGGCTGAGGATTTTATTCGATATCAACTGTATGTTGCCCTTCTGGATGAGGCGCAACACGCTCTGCTGCTTGTCTTTCCACACACTCACACCCGATCGACACAGTCCCCAAGATGCCCTTTTCCGACGTGGTTGTTGATGGGGAGCGTTTTTCAATTGCTTTTTTATCTCACTTGATTCCTTCTCATTTTCTCTCACTTTCTGGTTCTGCCCTTATCGGAACGTCGAACTCCAACTGTAGGTGAAGTAAAAGCCATTTTTGGTAGCGACAAACCGGTAGCCGCTTTGGCCGGTGCTCGCAGTAGGGTTCCGGTTCTGTCGAGACACACGTCCGTCTGGCGCAGGACACCGCCACGACGTTGTTTGTCTTCGTGTCCCTTTTTGCGTTGTGGAGCAAATTTTTGACCAAAGTCAGATTTGTTTGGTCCATTGCGTGCGTGATTAGTGTGGCCGGTTATGGTGTCCGTGGTACGCGTGCGATCGCAGCCACAGCGATGTGTGAGTGATGGAGTGAAGAGAAATACCCCCAACACCCATCGCCAAAACGACATGAGCCGATCGGGCGATCGCAATACAGCCAGCCTCGAAAGATGTTCTTTTTACCGAGCTGGAATAACACACCAGTGGTTGATTCTTTTATTTTCTTTTCGTTTTTGTTTTGGCCAGTCAGCTAAGCCCTTTCGCTGCAACCTGAATTACCGTAGCTGGCGCATTTAAGTCCAAAGCGGGTTCTGCAGGAAAAAAGTAGGTGAGCTACAGCCTACCGCGCGACCCTTTTGCCGAGATGAAGATCTATAATTGGACACAGTCGTGTCGCTCGATCGGTTAAGATCGGCACACGGGGCTTTAATTGTGTCTGACCGTACCTGGTTTAAAGATGGCCAAAAAGGGAGCGCAAGATGGAGAGTGTTGTTGCGGTGGAATCGCCGGAAGCATCCGGTCAACAGCAACCGATGCAACGGAACAAGCCAGCAGTTTTTGTTGCTATCATTACGTGACAATGCCGCAGTCAGTGTCGAAAACCTGATAATGAACGGTAATTTTGTTTTTGGAAGCTCCCTTTTTTCCCTAATTTTCCACTTTTGACACAATTTTGTTTCTGGTTTTATTGACTTTTGGGAGAAAACTTTAATTATTTCCTCCGATCTGCACTCGGGCATCGAACAGTCACTTAAACTCTTCCCCTGCTGGTGATGTACACATATTCACCCATGTTTTACAGTAATTTCTCGTAATTGGTGTTATATCCGAGGGAAGGATGCCAAGAGGGGAGACATATTTTGTGAAGTTTCAATCTGAAATTGGTTCAGTTTACTTCATCATTTTAAGTGTCACCAGCAACCAGTAAAGGGCCCCGGAGAAAAGGCTACATTAAGCGAGTAAGGCAGCTCTGCCCTTATTTTTAGTAGTGTGGAACTAACGAAAAACGAAATTTAACGTTGTTAAATCATGTTTGAAGTACACCTCACTAACACCGGTAATGCCGTAGCAAAATTATCGGCCCCCTTTAAAAATTCCGCCCTGGGCCTTCAAGGGGATTGATCCTCCACTGGTTGAGAGTTGCATTAACGACACTGCTCTAACCACCATATTCTTATGTGGGAATTACTACAGAACAGCTAAAGTTCTGTAAGTGTGTTCCTCCGACATTCATAGCTTCATTTCATATTGCTGCATAATTTTAAACATCCCAAAAATCCTAAAAGACATAAATCATCGCTTAAAATTCCAATTCTCATGCCCTAAGTAATCTAAAAAGGTAAAATAATCTCTAATTCTTCCGGAGCCATCTAAGCGCAGAACGTTTCAGGAAAAGCGCTAGAGTACGTGGTTCAGAAAAAAAAACCTGGCCACATCCGACAACCTCCGATGAGTCAGCTTCGATTTTGTGGGGTATTTTTGTCTCACCACCGAAATCCTACGGTTTGGGTGTTACCATTTCGCAGCGAAATCGGCACAGATCAGCACGTGCGTCCATGCCGTTCGGTCCACTATTGAATGGTTGGCTAGCATGTTTGCCCTCCCAGACTGTCGAAGATCATTAGATAATTGTGAATGGTCCCGGGTTTGGACCCGCTGGTTCCACCCGCTCTGTTGGCCTGCCTACGTTTGAGGGAGGGCTCCATCAGCAGAGCCATTTTTTTTTTGTTTTCAAACGGCAACTGCAAAAAAATATCTCGCCAACCCAAATGACCCACTGCCCAGAGTCTATCGGGCGTGATTATGTTTGAAGGATTTAGATTTCAGTTTTTGGGGAGGGAAATGGACTGAACGGGATGAAAAGGTACACAGGGCACCGATAGGGTTTGTTACAACATTTTTGCTTTGCAAACGATGATGTAGAACGGCACAGGGGTGAAGTGTTCGATAGGAGTTGTTTTTTTTTGGATGGAGCCCACAAATTACGCTCCAGAGCCTACGTTGCGCATTAGTGCACACTGTGGCGTATAATAAAATCCTTGTTGTAGGAATGTTCCATTAGTATCGCAGGCACAAGATGGCACCAGAGATGCTTTGTTTTGGGGAACAGCAAGAAAATCGATTGCGCAATCATGTACCACCATGAAGTACAACAGGAAATTGTACCATGAATTGCAACAATCAGATCTATTAATTTATAGTTGCCTTGCCGCCAAATATTCATATTAGATATCCGTTTTTTGTTTTCATTATTTAAAAAAAAATGCGTTAATTTTCTTGAGTCTTGACTTTTTATACACATTTCTTTTGTGTGAAGAAGAACAGTTACGAATGCACAAGTAATATTATACTTTTATTTGTTTTGATGATTTCATTTGTTGCTTTAAACATTATAACTGCATTTGGTTTGAAGAATAATTTACTTCTGTTATTAAATTAATACTATGCCTTTTTTAGAACGGCATCGTCTTATATCTTAAATGATACGTTACACTTTACATGTTCAGCGGCGGATCAAACGGTAGGCGGAGTAGGCGGTCGCCTAGGGCCTCGCCGTGTTGGGGGCCCCAAACAATTTGTGCCGATTGTGCGATTTTTGGAAATTTAGCAGCAGAGTTAATTCATAGCACAAAATCTAATTAAAAAGGTAAAAAATTGATCGAAAATATCTTTGGTATATCGAAAATATCTTCGGATTTTATATATCCTTGGTTATATAAAATATTTGTTTCTATTTGATTAGCTATATCGGCCCGGTTAAACGGCTACGCAAGAGAAGTATGCAGTGTATTCAAACTCCTTCTTCTTTATCGGCACGACATTTTTAGGATGCTTAAGCCTACCATTTCTAGTTTTTTAAAATTATTTACCCGTAGGATAGACAGTGCTGCGTACGGAGGTTTGGTGGTCCAAATGAAATTTTTCCGTGGTCCTGTCTTGTGCAGACTGGCTGCGCTACCAATACACCATCTGGTCGCTCCGTGAACCCTTATATCCCCTTTAACTTCAACCTGTTCATGTATTCTATTTCTTGAACCTATCATAGTAGTCTTGCTAAAATATTGTTGGCGATATCGTGCGTGCTGAAAGCGGTCTCGTTTTTTTGCATTGAAAACTCAGTTTGTTTGAGAAAAATTAGTGAGAGCTTTGTGATGTTGTAAACCTATAATTTGCTACTGACTATCAAATTGTGCATGAGGAGCACGTAGTGTGTTTCATACTGATGTAAATGTGACGAAATGATCGCAAGTGTCTTCACAATGACCGAAGAGATCGGCCCAGAAATTCTTGGATTTCTTGACGCACGGACAACCGATCTAAACTTGGAGCATCAAACTTAATACGCAAAAATCAAGCGAACGATCGAAATTCACATTAATATGTGCAGGGCCACGAGAGTTGATAAAATGCTGACAAATTTGTCCAATGACCAAATCAGCTGGTCAACTGTGAAAACCACAATACCGTAGCCGCGCACACAATTGTTTTCAGATTTTCGATACCAGGAGAGCATGTCTCTCAAGAGGTGACCCTCAGACACTCAGGCACTCAGTCACTCAGTCACTCATGAGTGACCGGCACTCATGAGTGACCGGCACTCATGAGTGACCGGCACTCATGAGTGACCGGCACTCATGAGTGACCGGCACTCATGAGTGACCGGCACTCATGAGTGACCGGCACTCATGAGTGACCGGCACTCATGAGTGACTGGCACTCATGAGTGACTGGCACTCATGAGTGACTGGCACTCATGAGTGACTGAGTGCCTGAGTGTCTGAGGGTCACCTCTTGAGAGACATGCTCTCCTGGTATCGGAAATCTCAAAACAGCTGGTTTGTATGGAAAGTTAGTGTATAAACATTGCATACCTTACGGCGCATTGCATTGCAAGTTGGTTGCAAAGTGAGTGTATAAACATTGCATACCTTACGGCGCAGTACTATGAGCTACCTCTTCCGTGGATGCTCTCCTGGTACTATACATTCGAAAACTGGTAGTTTTCGAAGAAATTTTGCTCGACCAACGGGAAAGTTAGTATTTAAACATTGCATGCCTTTCGGCGGATTCGAGCAAAATTGCTGTACTAGGTGCTCTTCCGTGGATGCTCTCCTGGTATCGGAAATCTGAAAACAGCTGGTTTTGTATGGAATTTCGAATCAGCCGACGGAAAGTTTGAGCGAAATGAAGGATGCTCTCCGTTTCATCCATCTTCCTTAAACTAGTGAACGCTCTCACGGGTTTGATAGTATGCAATGCAATAGTTATGAGCAAATTTATTCCACCTCTTGAAAAACATGCTCTCCTGGTAAAAAATAGGCATTAGAAAATCTTATCAAGATATTTGAACATTTTACCTGATATTGCTGGAGCCTTAAGCCTCGACTTGTCTTTCGACTGCTATAACTCGTGCTATAAATAATAAATGCTGACTGTATATCTCCCCTTTCATGTTTCGTGTTTTAGTTATGTTCCTATCATTGTAGTTGTATGAAGCTTTTTGGCTACTAATTCACATTGTAGTAGATGCATTGCTAACGCTCTTCACATTGCCATTAAGCACACTGCTGAATGCACACCCTTTTGTGCGAAAACTACATCATTTAACCTTTTCACCTTTTCTTCACCATTCCCCCCTTCCAGAGTCCCGCCGACATACTCGGTTCAACGGAGCGCTACAAGCTAAAGGATCGTCCACCAAAGTGTCCCGCGGGCAGCAAAGTGGAACCGCACTATGCTAGCATCGGCAGCACCACCGGTATCGTCGGTGCGACGCATCAATCGTCCGGCTACGGTCTGATGAAGCCCCTCCAGCAGCGTTCGGCACTGAACAGCAGCAGCGAAATCACGTCCAGCACTTGTGCGACACCACCGCAGAACCGTCGGCGGCTGTTCAGCCCGAAGAATCTGCGCAGCCCGTTCGGCTACCGGCGCAGCAATGGAAACGCGGACAACTCCACACTGTCGGGTAAGCTGTGGGCACAAATCGTGATTGAGCAATCTCGCGTCTCGTGGGTGTATCGTCAGATACAGACATGTATGTTGGTGAATCGACTGTTCGTGGTCATCGTTTAAGACCTCTAGGCGATCAGTTCGTGGATGCATCTTTCGCTGTATCGATGCATTAATTATAGATCGCGATCATCTCATATGCGAGCATGTATGATCGTTCGAGTCATGTAATTACACTCACAAACTCTCGCACTTTTCCATATTATCATCATCATCATCATCGTTCTTTCTATCCTTCTATTTCTCACCCTTAATCTGGATTGCATCCTTCGGCACCAATCATCAATCGATCGTCGCTAATCGGTTTCGCATCGTACATCAACATCTCGGCACTGCATCGCATCCCTGCGTTGCGTTTATGTTCATTTCCGGGAAAATTCTTTCGATGCATCACACACGCATAGGTTTGGCCTCACTGCTCAACCCAGCAACGTTTCATCGGGCCACGACGGCGGCCGCTAGCAAAATTAGCCGATCGATGGCTCGCACCAGTGGCGCGTCCGGACCGATAGCAAGAGATGGCCCTGCTTGGGGCGGAGGTGTTGGTGGAGGTGCAGGGAGTGTCGGAGGTGGTGGTGGTGGTGGTGGGTTCAATCTGCTGCCCTCCCATGGGCCACCGAACGGGATTAGCAAGCGCCAGCGGAACGCTAATGATGGCCATAAATTTCATCGACTCAGTCTCGGTTCGTCCGCGTCGATGGTTTTCGGCAAAATTAAATCTCTCTGGTCGGCCCAGGCGACGACGGTCAACGCGGGATTGAATCAATTAGCAGGCATGGCCACTCTTCTACTTCCCAGACTGATCAGACGTTCTAATGTTGTTAACGTGTTGTTTTTTTTGTGTTTTTGGTTCCTGTTTTAGTCGTTTTGTTTTCCCTGTTTTGTGGTTGGAGTTTCTGTTTTCGTTTCGGTTGTGTTTTTGCTAAGTCTGAGTTTTGTTTTACACTTTTCTGTTCCATTTTCTGCTCACTTTTATTATTTATTCAATGTTCTTATGCTTGTTACGCTAACGTTTTGTAATTTCGCATTTATATTCTTGTGGCCATTTCATTTCTGTTTGCTAGTAACATGAAACTTTAATATGATAATAATATTGAAACATTATAACCCTGATTGCGAAATCTCTTTTATTATGGATTGATTTATTTTAGAGAACCGTCTAAAACTCAATACGGCTAACCAAAATCGGCAAATTGATTTACGGGTTTTTTTTGCTATATATTTCTCCAAAGATTTTGCGTTGTTTTGATCGGCGTCACACAGCAAAAGAAGAGAAGCGCACGGGGAGAATTAAGCAATTTGCTTAAGCTTAATTTAAATTATAACGGTCGGAGATGAATCACGTAAAGAATGTTTTGCGACAGCTAGCCCACAACAAACATTTGGGCAAGCTTATGTGTGTTCTGCGCGACATAAAGCTCATTTAAAAGCTTTATAATCCTCTGCGTGGTGTTTTTTTTTCTTCTTCGTGGTAGGAATGAAAGCAGAAATAAAAAAAATCGCCCAATCACGAATTTACGAT
This sequence comes from Anopheles moucheti, assembly GCF_943734755.1. Lineage (NCBI taxonomy): Eukaryota > Metazoa > Arthropoda > Insecta > Diptera > Culicidae > Anopheles > Anopheles moucheti. The sequence continues at coordinate 29,263,325 of NC_069140.1, forward strand.
CGCTAGTCTTTTTGGTCAGTGAACCGCATTCTGGGGAACAAAAAAGTCCAATAAAACAGGAGTGGAATAATTTCCCGCCGATGGTTGCTATGTTTGTGTGATTGAAGGCAGCGTGTTATAATGTTATACCTAACTCTGCAAGATTATTTAAATCTTTTCTGCTGCTTGAAACAAATTCGATTGTTATCATTTTTCTGAATGATTTCATGCAAGCTGCAAACGTTTCCTGGGGCAATTCCTATCCCTTTTATACATTTAAAATGCAAATATGTTGCATTTGGGGCTATGCGCCTATGGGCAAACATTCTTAAATGATCGATAAGGTTAATATCATCCTTCGGGGAAGCTTAATAATAATATTTAGATAAGTTTTAAAACGTATTCCATTTAAGGTGTTTTTCGGAGAAGAGAGATTTCATCTCCTCATCAGGTCGTCAGTTTGAGTTTAAAAAATAGCGTCCTCTTACTCGTGTACCAGAGTTAAGCGAAAACCCCGGTGGAATCTATGTGCATGAATTAGATGCTTGCGTGTTTTAAGCTGTTTTTGATTTTATAGGCATGAATACTTACTATTCTTCAATGCTCATTTATGTGCAACTTACACGTGTGTTCCAATGTACTCTGTTGCCCTATGCATGCTAGGGACATTAAATATTTTAACCCCAAAACTAACCCCAAATTTGTTCTATTTTGTTCGTTGCTCTTCTCCAGACGACGAAGGAGGAAACGTGAAGCCGTTGGTGATGAATGGGAAATCGAAATCCTCGCAGGATGAGCTGCAGGTGCGGCTTGGGTTCTTCCTCGAGAACAACTCACGGCGCAATCTGGGCGCACCGAACCAATCGTGCAGTTCGCTTACCTCGGCCAACACGAGCCCCGTTTCGACGCTGACCGGATCGTCCGAGGCGGATGTGTCGCGCGTGTTGCAGCTACAGGAACCGAACCCGTACCACACGGGCTGTGAATCGATCGGTTCGATGATGTCGATCTCCGAGCAGAGCAATGCTTCGTCGAGCCCCGTCAGCCGACGGCACTCGGTGACCAGTAAGTGTATTTGAACGGCTTTCGATATGGGGCAATGCTTAGCGACACACCTTCTTACCTTCTTTGCAGCATCGCAGAGCGGTAGCAACGTAGACGAGCTGTTGGCCTTCAAGAGTCGCCGTACGACCGTGCGACGATCGGCCCGGTCCGGTCAGATTAAGGGACCGATTGATCCGAAGATCCGCTTCGCCCAGTACCGCCAGCAGCATCAGCAGCAACAACAGCAGCAGCTTACACTGAAGCCACTGTTCTTCGAGGTGCCAACGCACGAACCGAACCCGCTGTTCGTTGGTCGCCATTGGTTGGTGCGCGAGCTGGCCACCGCGATCCAGTCGACCGATTCGCCCGGTGTGCTGCTGAGCGGCAACCTGGGCACTGGTAAAACGGCCCTACTGCTGCAGCTGGTCGAATATTCCTGCTTTGGGCGGCGCAAAGAGCTCCCGATCCAGGAGAACGATGGCATCTACTGTCAGATCAACGTGGCACACGATCGGCTGCGCAGTCTCGCCTCGCACGTGGTGGCGTACCACTTCTGCCAGGCGGACAATAACTCCACCTGCCTCATACCGGACTTTGTGCATTCGCTGGCGGCCCAGCTCTGCCAAGCGCCACAGCTAGCCGCGTATCACGAGTTCCTGCTCGGTGAGCACGCCCTCCAGCATGCGCTCAGCGTGAAGGAATGCATCGCGAATCCGGAGCGTGCGATGACGATGGGCATACTGGAACCATTGGCGGCGCTGCGCCGTACGGGCAAGATCCCGGCAAAGAACTGCGTCATCCTGGTCGATGCACTGTGCGAGGCGGAGTATCATCGACCGGATCATGGCGATACGGTTGCTTCCTTCCTGCAGCGAATGAGTGAACATTTCCCATCCTGGCTGAAGGTGATCGCCACCATACGCACGCAGATGCTCGAATTCTGCAAAGGTTTGCCGTACACGAAGATGAGCCTCGATAGCTGGACAACGAACGAGCTGCTGCAGAAGGACATCCTCGAGTACATCACGTACCGGATCAACCAGAGCCCGAGCATACAGCACAACGTGGCCGGCGGGAAGGAGATCGTGAACACCAGTACCCACTTCAAGTTTGCCCAGCATCTGCTCGCCCTATCGAAGGGTTCGTTTCTGTTCGCGAAGCTTACGCTCGACCTGATCGAACGCGGCAATCTCGTGATCAAGTCGAGCAGCTTCAAGGTGCTACCGGTGTCGTTGGCGCAAATCTTCCTACTGAACTTTAACCTACGCTTCCCGACCGCAACCGCGTACGATCGCATCTCAAACATACTGGCCGTCTGTCTCGCTGCTCTCTATCCGCTCACACTGACCGAGATCTTCTACTCACTGAATGCGCTCATTGCGAGCGAATCACAGTCGGAACCGGAACCGGGACCATCGAATGCCGCACCCGAGCCGGAATCGGGTATGATCGATTGGGATGAGTTCCTGTGCCGGTTCAAGACGCTCACTGGGTTCCTGGTGAAACGGCTCGACGATACGTACATGTTCTTCCATCCCTCGTTCAGGGAGTGGTTGATAAGGCGCGAAGATGGCGAAAGTACCAAGTTCCTGTGTGATCTGCGCAACGGCCATGCGGGTATTGCGTTGCGTTTGTCCCGCCTGCAGGCACCGCTCGATCCGGAGCAGGCGCTCGAGCTGGGTCATCACATTCTCAAGGCGCATCTTTACCGGAATGCTCCCTCGCATCAATCGCCCCGCGATCTGCAGGCGTACTGGGTTGCCTCCGTGACGGGATGCGTATCGTCGGCACTAACCACACTGCGCAATGTGTACAGTCCAAATGTGAAAGTTTCGCGCCTGTTGCTATTGGCCGGCGCATCCCCGGATCATGTGACACCGTTCCTGGGCAGTGCGCCAATCCTGTGCATTGCCGCCCATGAAGGCATTTTACCGATGGTCAATCTGCTGCTGGAATTCGGCGCCAGTGTGGAGCAAACGAACAGCCAAGGCTGTACGTCACTGATTCTAGCGTCCGCCCGCGGTCATTGCGATGTCGTTCGTCAGCTGGTGGCTGCCGGGTCGTTCCTGGGCCAAACGGACACTTCACAGCGGTGCGCACTGGTGCATGCGGCCATTGCCGGTCGGCTGCAGGTGGTAAAGTATCTGGTGGCCTGCGATTGGATGTCGCGACCGGCGAGTAATGATGTGACGCTAGAACAAGCGGCCCAGCAAGCGCTTACGGCAGCAGCCGGTCAGGGCAATACGGACATTGTGGAGGATCTGCTCGATATGGGTGAGGTGCAGGTGAACCGGTTGGATGTAATTACCGGCGAAACGGCACTCACCACAGCGTGCACCAATGGCCATACGGACACGATCGCAACGCTGCTGAATCGCGGTGCATCACCAGAGGTGCGCAATCGCAAGGAGATGGCACCGTTGCTGATAGCGGTGAAGGAGGGCCATTGGGCGATCGTCGAACGATTGCTACAACATCCGGCCGACTGTGAGCAGACGGAAGCGAACAACAAAACGGCACTGATGATCGCGGCCGAGGAAGGCCACGTGGGAGTTATAGAGTTGCTGCTAAGTCGAGGTAAGTGTGGAACGTCCCCAGGGTGTGTGAGTTATGGTTCACTGTGATGGACTCTCTCTTCTCATTTTGCTGCAGGTGCTTCACTAACGGCCCAGGATAAGGACGGTTTGACGGCACTGAGCTGGGCGTGCCTGCGGGGCAAACAGCAGGCGGCCAAATGTCTGCTGGAACGTGGAGCTGACAAGCAGCATGCGGATGGTACTGGGCGCACACCGCTGGATCTGGCCGCGTACCAGGGTTCGGCTTCGCTCGTACAGATGCTGCTCGATCATGGGGCGCAGATCGAACACGTCGACATTAATGGGATGCGTCCGCTCGATCGTGCCATCGCCTGCCGGAATGTGCAGGTTGTGCAGGTGTTTCTGAAGCGTGGGGCCAAGCTCGGTCCCGCTACATGGGCCATGGCAAACGGGAAGCCAGAGATAATGTACGTTTCGCTCGGTTGGCAGGCAGTCACACCGATTAGAGAAGCAATGTTTTAATGGGCGCTTTTACTCACGTACAGGTTAATACTGTTGAACAAGCTGCTGGAGGATGGTAATACGCTGTACAGAAAGAACCGGCTGCAGGAAGCATCGCATCGGTATCAGTATGCGCTGAAGAAGATTCCTACCGTACAGAGCCCCGGTGGTGATGTGAATGGCAATGGAGGATGTACGATGGTTACCGACCCACTAACCGGCAGTTCCGTTCCCGATAGCAATAACAACAACAGCCACACGAGCAACAATGTGGCCACTTTCCAACAGTTGCGGTTTAATTTCTTGCTCAATCTATCTCGCTGCAAGCGAAAAATGAACGTAAGTATACGATGGTTTACTGCATTGGGCGTGTGATCAGTTAGTGTGACTGTTTCCGTTTTTTTCCCCCCTCCGCAGGATGTAGCAGATGCGATCGAGCTGGCGCGGCAAGCGATCGAGATTAAACCGAACGCGTACGATGGCTACTATGCGCGATCGAAGGCCCTGATGGAGCAGGGTAGCTACAGCGAGGCACTGCGTGATGCATCCGCTGCGCTTGCTCGGGCTCAACCGACAACGGCCGAAATTCGTGAAACGCTCACACGTCTGCACGGTGATTTGCAGAAGCGCCAGATGCAGGTGATAGCGGATACGGCCAACTCGGCTCTTGCCAGTGTTGGTTTGTCGGCGGCGGTCGAGAGCGCTAGTACCCGTTCCAGCTCCGTTCACAGTGGTCGTTCGTTTGCCGAATCCATGGACATTATTACGGATCTGTGAGCTGTCGGTTTACTCCTGTCCATCCCATTCCGGATTGTTGGTTTTTTTTTTGCGCGCGTTTGTTTTTGAGTGACGATTGTGCGTAAAAATGGAAGCGTGCCGTTTAGTAGTAATAGTTTATTTAATAACGAATGGGCAGCTCTGACGAGTACGAAGTGTATACGATGGTTTGGGAAGACAAAATTAGAGGACGAACTGACTGCTTGGCTAATATTCTTCTAAAGATATTAGTACGCAATCATTAATATTTTACATATATAGACACAAACACATCAGGAAAACGAAACGAAATAAGAGAGACATTGTTTGGCGACGCGATAATCAAAATTTTAGCGAGCACACGACGGATCAGTGTGACGAATCTTATGTTTATGTTTAATTTATCGAAAACATTTCCACATTACTTTCCAGAAGACATTGTCCACAAAACAAGCAGACCATCATCCATTCATGCATGCCGCCTTACCAAATATGGCAAGAAGCGGTCGCGGTTGGAATGGTGCCTGAATTCCTTACGTTGTTGAACCGCACAACACCGCTGTGGAGTTGTTCTTGTTTATAATTCTTTTTCATACAGTATAGTTTACAGAATGTGCAGGCTAGAACAGTGCAGCGATTAGCGCCACTAATCTATCTATAAAAAATGTATTTATATGCGTAATTTAAATGCAGGTTTAGATGCCTCGCCTGTCGCGTCCGTTGGAAGCGAAGGCACGCCAAAAAAGGATCTTCTAGCCACATATACCCACACCACCATACAACGGCAATGCAAGCGAGAGAGTGTTACTTACCTCCATACACAATTCAATTATGATTTATTGGTAGAGATTCAACTGAAACCAGGCTAAACTCGTTGGTTAGATCACCACACACTAATCGAAGCTAACAGTCTACAACCTGCTGCCGGTGCGTGTGTAAATGTGGTCTGTGCTTTTATTATATTAGTAATTAACGCATCGCATCTTAATTATTTATAGTTGTGCTAGATTCATTGAACGTTAGGGAACGTTATTGTGCATACAGGAAGCTCAAAGTGAAGCGTACAGGACAGATAGAAAAGATAGAGGAAGATAAAGGTAAATATGTAGCTTTTAAGAAGAAAGTAGTGTGTAAGAAACAATAAGAATTGAAACAATAAATGAAACTATCACAATTTTAGAAAACCGTAAGCTTGTAAAAATTTGTTGCTTTTCTCTGCACCGGTTTACTAATAACTAACCATATTGTAACGGTACAATCGAATTTATAGCATTGCCTACATTTAGTCGCATAAATGAGTTTAAATTTGTGCGACGAGCCCTGCCCATCTGGTAGCACTGCCAAACGAGTTTGACAGTTGTCGCGCTTTGTCGAAAACTGTGTTGTCATTACACTGCTGCTTTGTTATTGTTCTTTCTGCACCGAAAACTCTGTGTTCTCCAACTTCCAACTGTGTTCTCGACTATTTCGTTTGTAAAAGTACGTGTTTTGCATTGCTACGGCTACGAAAACTGTTCGTTTGCAACAAACCGAAGTAATGCCGTACGTTTATCTGGGTGTGCATTTGCCGTTCAAGCCGTATCACAAGCTGAAGGTGGATAATGTCGATCTGGGTGGTCGAACAGAAACGCTACGTTCGGAGGCGGCCAAACTAATTAAGGACAATGTTGCGGCGGATGATTTCGGTATGCTTCGTTGAATAAGGAAAGGTCCCAAGTTTTGTGGGTAGCTGTAACTTTCTTTCTCTCTCTCTATTTTTTATGACGCCCAGAATTGGTGTACTGTGGCAGTCTTCTGAAAACCGGTGACATACTGCAGAACAAAGGCATCAGCGATGGTTCAATGATACACGTCATACAGAAACGTCGCGAACGTTCCTCCAAATGAACAGAAGCAACAAGAGGATCGAGAGCTTACCGAAGCAGAAGTACAGGCCGTTTTATCGATATGGCGCACGGTAGATTCTTCCAACTTCCAGAAGGTACGACAGCCCGAGTTCATGAAGAACGTGCTCGATGCTTACCCGGCGATACGGCGCAATCTGTTCGTGCTTACGCTGCTGAAAGACCCGATACTGCTCTCCTCCATGCAGCAACCGGAAACTATACGCCGGGTCGCACCGAAACATCCGGTGCTGCTCGAAGCATCACGCACGATCGTACAACTACTCAACTCCAAGATGATCTCCAAGGTGGCCAACTGTCATTTGTCCGCACCGCTAGACAGTGCGCTCGACGATCCACTGTCCGATTCGTCCTCGAGCGACGATAACACCGTTTCGCCAACTACTTCGGCTGCGCCACCCAACACAATCCGCCGCATTACGGCCGACAATCTTGCGTCCGCACTGGCATTTGCTGGTTCGCGTGGTTCGTATAATTCACTGTCGAACATCTCGCAGCGCGATGCGGACAGTCGTGCCAATCAGTCGGACCTCGCAACCGATGGGTCAACCATTGCCGGGACCGACGCCAACCTACCTTCTACTTCATCGGCCACTAGTAGCCAACCTACCACCTCAAACAATGCTGCTACTGGACGGATCACATCCAGCATGCTACTGGATGCAATTTCGTTGATGTTCGAACAGCAACGGGGTGAACAAGCTGCCGGGTCCGGGTCTACAGGTGGTAACACTGCCCTTGCCAACCAGCAAGGAACGACACTGACCGGATCTGCTCCAACGGTTGAACCGATGGACACGAGTCCCGCCACTGCTAGCACCGTCCCAGAGCCAGAACCAATGGGCAACGATCTGGGAGCACAAACACTGTCTCAGCATTCAACACTGGCGGCCAGCATCGGACAGTACCGGCGGGAGCTGGATACGATGCGCGAGATGGGCCTAACCGACACGGAAACGAATTTGCAGGCACTGATAGTGTGCAACGGGAATGTTGAATCGGCCATCAATCTCGTTTTCGGTGGCATGAGCAATTGATCGGTGGCGGTAGGCTATGTGATTATTGATAGGTACGGTGTGTATTTAAAACTGTAACTCATACCGAGAGATGCAAACACAAAACTCTAGCAGAAACCTGGTGGTGTGCTTTATGCTTGCTGAATGCTTGTAAAATAAAGAAAAGCAACAAGATTGAAAAAGAATATAATGCTTCGGAAGCAAATATAAAACATTAATTTTCACACCAATTTCAGCATGTTTATCGCCCGTGATCGTATACTTCGATCGGACGAAAATTTTATTCCGAAACTCGAAAAAGTAAAAGGGGCGAAGAACAGGGGTAGGTTCACACTAATTTCAGCATGTTTATCGGACGGAAATTTTATCCCGAAAATCCGAAAAGTAACAGGAGCGAAGAACAGGCGTAGAGGTAACATTTCATTAAATTTCACACCAATTTCAGCCGGTTTATCGGACGGAAATTTTATCCCGAAAATCCGAAAAGTAACAGGAGCGAAGAACAGGCGTAGAGGTAACATTTCATTAAATTTCACACCAATTTCAGCCGGTTTATCGGACGGAAATTTTATCCCGAAAATCGGAAAAGTAACAGGAGCGAAGAACAGGCGTAGAGGTAAAATTTCATTAAATTTCACACCAATTTCAGCCGGTTTATCGGACTGAAATTTTATCCCGAAAATCGGAAAAGTAACAGGAGCGAAGAACAGGCGTAGAGGTAACTTTTCATTAAATTTCACACTAATTTCAGCCGGTTTATCGGACGGAAATTTTATCCCGAAAATCGGAAAAGTAACAGGAGCGAAGAACAGGCGTAGAGGTAACATTTCATTAATTTTCAAACTAACTGGTTTTCTGTTTCATGAAATATTTCATGAAACTTTTCATGAAAAGTTTCATGAAATATTTCATGAAAATTTCATGAAAAGTTTCATGAAAAGTTTCATGAAATATTTCATGAAACTTTTCATGAAATATTTCATGAAAAGTTTCATGAAATATTTCATGAAACTTTTCATGAAATTTTCATGAAATATTTCATGAAAAGTTTAATGAAATTTTCATGAAATATTTCATGAAAAGTTTCATGAAATATTTCATAAAAAGTTTCATGAAATATTTCATGAAACAGAAAACCAGTTGGTTTGAAATTTAATGAAATGTTACCTCTACGCCTGTTCTTCGCTCCTGTTACTTTTCCGATTTTCGGGATAAAATTTCCGTCCGATAAACCGGCTGAAATTAGTGTGAAATTTAATGAAAAGTTACCTCTACGCCTGTTCTTCGCTCCTGTTACTTTTCGGATTTTCGGGATAAAATTTTCGTCCGATAAACCGGCTGAAATTAGTGTGAAATTTAATGAAATGTTACCTCTACGCCTGTTCTTCGCTCCTGTTACTTTTCCGATTTTCGGGATAAAATTTCAGTCCGATAAACCGGCTGAAATTGGTGTGAAATTTAATGAAATGTTACCTCTACGCCTGTTCTTCGCTCCTGTTACTTTTCCGATTTTCGGGATAAAATTTCCGTCCGATAAACCGGCTGAAATTGGTGTGAAATTTAATGAAATGTTACCTCTACGCCTGTTCTTCGCTCCTGTTACTTTTCCGATTTTCGGGATAAAATTTCCGTCCGATAAACCGGCTGAAATTGGTGTGAAATTTAATGAAATGTTACCTCTACGCCTGTTCTTCGCTCATGTTACTTTTCGGATTTTCGGGATAAAATTTCCGTCCGATAAACATGCTGAAATTAGTGTGAACCTACCCCTGTTCTTCGCCCCTTTTACTTTTTCGAGTTTCGGAATAAAATTTTCGTCCGATCGAAGTATACGATCACGGGCGATAAACATGCTGAAATTGGTGTGAAAATTAATGTTTTATATTTGCTTCCGAAGCATTATATTCTTTTTCAATCTTGTTGCTTTTCTTTATTTTACAAGCATTCAGCAAGCATAAAGCACACCACCAGGTTTCTGCTAGAGTTTTGTGTTTGCATCTCTCGGTATGAGTTACAGTTTTAAATACACACCGTACCTATCAATAATCACATAGCCTACCGCCACCGATCAATTGCTCATGCCACCGAAAACGAGATTGATGGCCGATTCAACATTCCCGTTGCACACTATCAGTGCCTGCAAATTCGTTTCCGTGTCGGTTAGGCCCATCTCGCGCATCGTATCCAGCTCCCGCCGGTACTGTCCGATGCTGGCCGCCAGTGTTGAATGCTGAGACAGTGTTTGTGCTCCCAGATCGTTGCCCATTGGTTCTGGCTCTGGGACGGTGCTAACAGTGGCGGGACTCGTGTCCATCGGTTCAACCGTTGGAGCAGATCCGGTCAGTGTCGTTCCTTGTTGGTTGGCAAGGGCAGTGTTACCACCTGTAGACCCGGACCCGGCAGCTTGTTCACCCCGTTGCTGTTCGAACATCAACGAAATTGCATCCAGTAGCATGCTGGATGTGATCCGTCCATTAGCAGCATTGTTTGAGGTGGTAGGTTGGCTACTAGTGGCCGATGAAGTAGAAGGTAGGTTGGCGTCGGTCCCGGCAATGGTTGACCCATCGGTTGCGAGGTCCGACTGATTGGCACGACTGTCCGCATCGCGCTGCGAGATGTTCGACAGTGAATTATACGAACCACGCGAACCAGCAAATGCCAGTGCGGACGCAAGATTGTCGGCCGTAATGCGGCGGATTGTGTTGGGTGGCGCAGCCGAAGTAGTTGGCGAAACGGTGTTATCGTCGCTCGAGGACGAATCGGACAGTGGATCGTCGAGCGCACTGTCTAGCGGTGCGGACAAATGACAGTTGGCCACCTTGGAGATCATCTTGGAGTTGAGTAGTTGTACGATCGTGCGTGATGCTTCGAGCAGCACCGGATGTTTCGGTGCGACCCGGCGTATAGTTTCCGGTTGCTGCATGGAGGAGAGCAGTATCGGGTCTTTCAGCAGCGTAAGCACGAACAGATTGCGCCGTATCGCCGGGTAAGCATCGAGCACGTTCTTCATGAACTCGGGCTGTCGTACCTTCTGGAAGTTGGAAGAATCTACCGTGCGCCATATCGATAAAACGGCCTGTACTTCTGCTTCGGTAAGCTCTCGATCCTCTTGTTGCTTCTGTTCATTTGGAGGAACGTCCTGTTCGCGACGTTTCTGTATGACGTGTATCATTGAACCATCGCTGATGCCTTTGTTCTGCAGTATGTCACCGGTTTTCAGAAGACTGCCACAGTACACCAATTCTGGGCGTCATAAAAAATAGAGAGAGAGAAAGAAAGTTACAGCTACCCACAAAACTTGGGACCTTTCCTTATTCAACGAAGCATACCGAAATCATCCGCCGCAACATTGTCCTTAATTAGTTTGGCCGCCTCCGAACGTAGCGTTTCTGTTCGACCACCCAGATCGACATTATCCACCTTCAGCTTGTGATACGGCTTGAACGGCAAATGCACACCCAGATAAACGGACGGCATTACTTCGGTTTGTTGCAAACGAACAGTTTTCGTAGCCGTAGCAATGCAAAACACGTACTTTTACAAACGAAATAGTCGAGAACACAGTTGGAAGTTGGAGAACACAGAGTTTTCGGTGCAGAAAGAACAATAACAAAGCAGCAGAGTAATGACAACACAGTTTTCGACAAAGCGCGACAACTGTCAAACTCGTTTCTCAAACTCCGTCGAACTCGTTCTCAAACTGTTCTTCGCCCCTGTTATTTTGTCGAATTTCGGAATAAAATTTTCGTCCGATTGAAGTCCCAAAGAGAACATTTAGACTTTCAACGGCCAAAATTAAAGAGTGCTCTTTCTAACCGCTGTTGCTCTCCTGCTTGCGCTCTCGCCGAATCGAAAGCTCGCTCGATGACTGTTTCCATCCTGAAGGAGGTTCTCATGCTGTTCGCTTCTTCGTCATCATGCGGTCTCGCTCGTGCTCATTATTGGATATTGCGCACACACATGTGCATTTTCTTCGTCAAATTTGCCGTGTGAAGGAGTACATTTGTGCACCGGTTGTTGATATGTGGAACTTGATGGTATTGCAAGCGCGCTGATGTTGTGATTAAAATCCAGCTATACGCTACAGCGCGATATGGAGAAGAAGGGTTAATGTATAATTTTTATTCGGTGTAAACATTGTAAATCATCGTCATGAAATCATGAAAGCATTATTGAAAATAATATTACAACTTAATCATTTAATTCAGTTTTTGTTTTCATTACAATTTATTAAAATAAGGCCATTATGGCAACGAACGGTAGCGACACGTATATCACATAAGGATCGGCTGCTTTACATTGAAAGAACTGCAATTTTGCCTTATCCTTCATCCAAACAAAAACAAACCATTACACAAGCCACCATTGGAGTGATTACAGCCTTCAGCGTCTTTTCTGCGTAACAAATATTTTTCAACATGAGTGATATGTACCGTGAGCGCCGTACCGGTGGTTTTTACAAGCGGGCGGCTAAGTTTCTTAAGGGGGACGCGGTCGAAGAAGCTGACCCGCAAGCGGGCCCTAGCCGGAACGGCAAGTTCAACTGTTGGGTGGTAATGTGTCGTAAAAAATAACGGTTCCGCTTTTTCAGTTCCCATCGAAGCGATTGTGGAATTGCCTGGATTGGTGGATTCGCAGGAGCCGCTACCGGTGGATCCGGAGCAACCGCTGTTGCAGGAGCCGGAACAACAGATACCGGAAGATCTGGGCGATGCCGAAAGAATTGTGCTGGACGACACGAATAGTTTTTCGGATGACAGCGGCGAGGAGGGGTCGAATGAGTGGACATTCCAGTCCATGTCGATCGTGGACTGTATCCGTTACTGGGCGCTCTCAAATAACGAAACGCATCGATCCATCAATATGGTATTTTTAGCCCTTTGCTACAGCTAAATGTTGTACAGCTTATGTTATGTTTTGCTTCATATTTCAACAGATATTGCAGATTTTTAAGAAGTTTGGCGCCAAAGTGCCCCTGACTGCCAAAACTTTATTGCAAACTAAGCGCAATGCGTCGAACGAGATTGCTGAGCTGGGTGGTGGGCAGTTCTGGTATAACGGATTTAAAAAGACGTTATCCAACTATTTTCGGTAATTACAATTAAGATGAATCATTGGTCGTGTGCAAGTGTGGTCATTGTGTTTTTTTATTATGTATTCTAGATTAGATGCTCCACCAACCGTTGACCAGTTCACGTTGACGTTGTCAATTGATGGATTGCCGTTACACAGGAGCGGAGCGCTCCAGTTTTGGCCAGTGCTGTTTGCTATCGACGAGTTGCCGGCAGCTCCAGTGATGACCGCCGCAATTTATTGTGGGGTCACAAAACCTACAAGTGTCGAGCAATACCTGCGCCCGGTGGTCAACGAACTAAACGGTCTTATACGGGTTGGTATGTTTATCAATGGCAAGCATATCACCGTTAAGATTCGTGCCATTGTCGCTGACACTCCTGCCAGGGCGTTTATCAAAGGTTAGGAAAATTATAATTTTTATATGATAATTGGATTGTTTTAGGGCAGTAATATTATTTATTTTTTCCAACAGGTGTTGTTGGACACACAGGGTACTGGAGCTGCCAAAAGTGTACCGCGAAAGGGGAATATAGTCGGCAGAGGAAAACTATGGTATTCCCCTTTGAAATCGCGCCAAAGCGGACTAACCTTGGCTTCCGGACGAATGAGCCAGCCGGACACCGCAAGCACGACACACCGCTGATCGAGCTTGCTGGGTTCGATATAGTGGAAGACGTGCCTGTCGGCGATCGGCTCCACATTTTGGACCTGGGCAACTCGAGGAGGCTGATGATGGGATGGCGCGACGGAGTGCTGAGCGCAACGAAGTGGCGAAAACCGCAGTGGGATTCGATCTCTTTTGCTCTGCAACGAACTGCCCAGCCCTGCGAAGTGCATCGCAAGCTACGGCACATAAAGCATTTGGGCTACTGGAAGGGTTCGGAATATGCCTTCTTCTTTCATTACTGTTCCTTTATAGTGTTACAGGAGCATATTTCGACTCCAGAGTACCGACACTTTATGTTGCTGTTTTGTGCCATGACGTTGCTCTCTGCCAATGCGCACCGAGCAAAGTGGCCACTTGCGGGTCAAATGTTGGAGCAATTCGTAAAGGATTACGAAACGGTGTATGGGGTAGGATATATGACCAGTAACGTCCACAATTTGTTGCATGTGCACGATGAAGTGGTTCGTTTCGGGTCATTATCTGCCATTTCTACGTACCGTTTCGAAAACGAACTCCAACATTTGAAGCGTTTGGTTCGCAGCGGTTGGAAAAATTTGGAGCAGGCGATAAATCGGATCTCCGAGTTTGAAAACTTCTGCATGCCAAAGCCACCGGAGCACACAATCACATATCCCTCCCAGCAAACCAAATTCGTCACCAAAGTGTTCGTCCGTCCGCGATTCACTTTGCAGACGAGCTGGCCAAACGCGTGGTTCCTGACATCAGACGGCACCATCGGCAAGCTGCAGTCCGCCTCGGATGGCACGGGTGTTAATGTAGGTAAAGTGTACGTGAGAGGACGTAAACTGGACCGGAAAATGCTAGCATTTGACGGTCCAATGGTCTCGAGCGGAATGCTTATCTACAAAGGATACACCCGTGACCTGTCGAACGAAGCTGACCTTCTGTGTGCGACCGATGAGATCGTATGTAAATTTGTGGTCACGACGAGCAGGGATAAGCAGCAGTTGACGTTTGTGCCTCTGCTCCACACTATTCGGGACGACTGAAGGGACGTGCTCAGCCGGGTAGTTGGCGGAGAACCACAGCGGCGGAAATAACATTACTGTCTAACGTTCTTCCTGGCCAAACTAATCACGTTACGCTGCACACCATGCGTGCCAACATTGCGCACAAATATGTATACATTTACATTACCTGGAGACCGCACTAATTTCATGAGCGCACCATTCATCTGTCGCCTGTAGAGCGCAGCACTACTTTACGCAGCACTCATTACCTGTCATTACCTCATTACCATCGCTACATTGTGATATCTAGAACATGATGAAATTATATTTGAGATTGTGATATGTTAAACCGCAATAACTAAACAATGCAATTGTTTTTGTTCAAGTTCCCATAGCTGGAGTATATTAAATAAATTACAGAGGTCAGCTGTGTGTTGTATCCAATTTGTTGTATACTATTTTGTTTAAAGTTGAGTACGTCCTTTTTACATCGTTTCTATCCGTTTGTATATCACATTGTTCCTATATCACAGTGTTCTAGCTTGTTCCTAATGTCTAAGTTCGTAAAGCGCTCTTCGTGTCGTTTAAGGTACATTGTGTAATCTTTGGTTGTTTTGCCTTGCATCGTTGTTCATCACATAGTGTTATAAGTCAAGTGGCTAGGTTCGTGAAGCGCTCTTCGTGTCGTTAAACGTGCATAGGACGAGGTGGATAGCTTTTGGTATCATTTAATCATTTAATTTGGTATCATTTTTCTGGAGGTCTGGCCTTACACTTCCGCTACCTCCCCTTCCCTCTTCCCCCATCTGATTGAACAAACCCAACGCAAGAACAACAACACTGAAGCAAGAGAAGCGTGGACCATATTAAAATAGAAGAAGCGACCAACAGACTTATGGAGGAAATGTAACAGCACTGAATTAGTACCACCGGAAACTGAAGAGTGCCTGAGGATAGATCCGGCGCAAAACAAAAAGTAAAGGCACAACATTATACTCGCCCAGAAGTAAATCATCCATCAAGCGATCGATTTGTTGCGCAGCAAACACTGATGCCAGCAATACTTAGGGTAAGGTAAAGTGCAATCGAACAAGTGCGATTACCTTTCACAATTATTTGAACCGATAGGGAGCACGGAACGCTTTTCGTCAACAGCAAATATGTGGCAGAATTTTTATGTATATACCTACAACAAAACTAACATTGCAACATAAATAACATAAAACATACAAACGCCTCCCTGCAGAGGCGTTTGAGTCAAAAGTAGTCTAAATTAATCTAAATACATCACTATTAATCACTAGGTAAACCTAGCTCGTTTTTGACTAGATGTTATTTTTGTTGCAGGTATATGAACACGCGTTTTTGCGTGTTTTAGTTTTAATTTTAAAAACTCTGCCACATACTGCGCTGTTGGTAATAGTGTATCATTACCCCCTATCGTTCTAAATAATTTTAAAACATTCGCAAACTTGTTTAATTGCACCCTCCTTTCCCCTGTTCTACTGACACCAGTCCACGTCATTCGCGCAAAGAACATTTTGCTGAACAGCAAATCGATCGCCTGATGCAGACGATTATTAACGTCTACGCGAGGAATTTGCCGGCGTAAAAACTGCTCTACTTGTTGCTTATACTCCGGATCTACCTGTAAGCCTTGTTCTAAATCCTCCAGCTGTTCCTCAGTTTCCAGCGGTGCTAATTCAAACTCCGACCGAGGGTGAAGCCCTTCGCTTGGCCGGGTTGCTGCTACAAATTCCTCCATCGCCTGTCTTTGCCTCGCCGCGTCTCTTTTAATATGGTCCAACTTGGCATCTATTTTCTCCTTCAAGTAGGCATTCTCTCGCTCCAGCATTTCTATCTTGAGCTGGGCCTGCTGCAGCAACTCCTTACAATTGCAGCATCGTCGTCCGGGGGAGGAGGTCGGGGTATCGCGAGCTAAAAAATCGAATAACCGTATTAGTATGATGTCTTTCGATTGTAGGATGCATGTATTAGCAAGCACACATATTCTTACCATGTTGGTTCTGATGCGTTCGGACACCTTCGCCAAGAGCGGACAATGATGGGGACACGTAATCAGAGGACGAACATAAAGAAACAGCCGTCGACCCGTGAACACTGAGTGGAGACACTGAGCGAGAAGGCACTGTGGGAAAAAAACAAAGCGAATTACATTTTATGAAAACACATTTCATACCACCTTAAAAATCACAGCCCTTTAGAATGCGCTACTTACCAGTAGCCTTGGCCCTCCTACCGTAGCTGGTGGACGGTTGTCCAGCTTCGATTTGTTGTAGTGGCACTGCGGAGAAAAGGTGCATTGATTAAAATATAACGCAATGTTCCCGCTACGTTGCACACTTTACGTACGTTGCGGAAGCTGCAACGGCGCAGCATTCGCATTGTCCTGCGACGGCGATTCATCCTTCTCAATCTTATACAAAACGCCGTCAATACAGATGATTTTGTTGGCCATTCTAATTTTTCTCTTTTTTCACACAAAACACAGGAAACACAAGGATACACAATGCACTAAAAACAGACAATTGAAACCCATTTTTAAAAAATGCACCAAATCAATATCACTTAACTAACTAAAAAAAATCGCAACTATATCGCACTCCCATTACGCAACATTCTGATGCATGCCGCATCCACGAACTAACACCATTACATCAACGCAGCAGATTAATGCTTCATGTCCGGCATAAAGTTCAACGCGCTGCGCGTAGAATAAAACGCAGTCGTTAGCAACTTTCTAGCACAATATCGCCGTAGCACCATCTTAAGACGAGCGCCGCAAACACACATGGTAAGAATGCACACTTATAATCGATGTTCAATTCCGTTTCCTCCTCGTTAGTTTCCTTACAGAAATACACACCTGAGCAGGTTGGCAAATATCACAAGAATGTCTTCCCTTCACTGTCACTTGGCTTTCATGACGCTCACTTTCACTTACATTGAACTCTCCCCACTCACACCAGAGTTGATTACTATGTAGGCAAATACGATAGTTCAGGTTGCCATGGAAACGCGAATATGAAAAAAACCCGACGCCAATATCATATGGCAAACGGTTCCGCTGTGTCAAAGCGCCGGTGGTGCAGTTGGTGGTGGTGGAGTTGTAGGTAGAGTAGAACAGAACCACCAGAACAGCGCCAATCATCCGAAGCCAAAAATTAAATGCCAAGAGCCGAAGGAGAAAAAGAGCAATAAGTAATGACAAATATATACAGAACCAACAGCTGTAGTGTAAAACACAACACCACCTTGTTTTTTTTTTTATTGTGTGCGATACTTTTTTTGGAGGGGAAAAAATAATGTTCGTTAAATATTTGGCCCAGCTGTTTTGTCTACCCACACCAAAACAACCGGCAAAGCTCAAAAAAGCTTTCAGACGTTTCAGCCAAGACACACACCTCAAAACGCGACCGAGTTGAGGTCAAACCTGCTTCCTTTGGAACATAATCAAGACCGAAACGCGACGTCTCAAAACGGTCGCGATTAGTTCCAAGTTTTGGGTCGCGCGACTCTTTGGGAGTGTTCGATCACCGCGTGTTCGTATCACACTGTATCTAAACGATCTTTTCATTCTTACACATAGATGACACTGTATCAAAAGAGCTTTTCATTCTTACACATAGATGACACTGTAGCTAAAAGAGCTTTTCATTCTTACAGATAGATGACACTGTATGTAAAAGAGCTTTTTATTCTTACACATAGATGACACTGTATTCAAAAGAGCTTGTCATTCTTACACATAGATGACACTGTAGGTATAAGAGCTTGTCATTCTTACACATAGATGGCGCCTCCAACTTTCCACGCTCGATACTCTTACCCAAGGTGAATTAGTGTCCCGGGGTGAATTGGTGTCGCGGGGTGGTGAATTGATGATCACGGGTGATAAACATGCTGAAGTTGGTGTGAAAATTAATAAAATATTACCTCCACGCGTGTTCTTCGCTCTTTTTACTTTTTCGGCATAAAATTTCCGTCCGATCGAAGTGTTCGATCACGGGTGATAAACATGCATTTTCTTCGCTCCTATTGGGCCGTCTCCGCATGGGTCGCGTAATAAATAATAAATAAGATAACACAATACATATCATTTTCCTTCTTTGATTGGTTCATGTTGTTCGTGTTTTCTTCTTTATCATCATCATCATTTTTCTTGGAGTAATTGATATGACGTATTTCTGTTGCTGCCTATTTTCATTTATCATCGTTTGCCGGCCGCTCCCATTTAAAAGTTTGATAAAACGTACCAGGAGGAAGCATCGTTGAATAATGTTCGGGTTGTAATGTAATATTATTGCCTGATTATCGGTGTTCGTATGCACGCTGCGATGCATTATTAATAATATCTCGGTAGGTTGAATTACGCACTCTACTCACTTTCGAACACAAATTCGTTCAGTGTGTGTTTGTGTTTTGTTTACAGTGTGTAAGTGTGGTGTTGTGTGTAAGTACTGTTTAGTTTGTTTATTTGTTTTGAAAAGAAAATCTCACTGCCACTTTTAACTAACGTCCCAACATGGAAAGAGGTCTGGGTGTGGATTTTTTAAAATTGATTGTTTGTTTAAGGGGGCCTTAGCGAGCCTTTCAAAAATGGCAGTGTTTGTATCAAAAATAAAACGGATTAGTAAAAAACCTTGTAGTGATCTTCGCGGTGGTGGTCCTCGGTGTCATTCGCTAGCAAAACGGTTTCTACCTTTATAAACTTTATGTTGAGGTGTTTGTATGTGTATACCGGTACAGGGGGTGGGGTGGTTAGTGTGGAAAGGAACCAAACTATGTATCTGTCTCCTGTCGTTGCATCTGAACACGTAATTCAACCCGTAATGTCCGACTGTCGTACAACGAACGAATGGGGTTGTACACCCTTTTACATGTTTCACGTTACGGAATTCTTGGTTACCATTGTTTTGGTATGCGCATCTCGCATTCTATGGGTGCACAGCCAAGCACACCCTTCAATCTAACCGTAGCTAGTACCTAATGTCACATAATAAAAAAAAGTTTGTGATGAGTTGTTTGATCCTACTACTATTGATCTTACTAATATGTACACAACGGGAATTGATTAAAATTCTGGAAACAAATAGCACAAAAAAACATATGAAAAAAAAATCTATACCTTAACCGTAACGCGTACGTCCATCCGTTCTGTTTTTTCACGTAGATAAGTGCAAATTGGTCAACTGCTGTTTACAACCCCCAATTTGCTGTAACGCTTCTCGACCTGACAATCCGTTTCGTTCCCTACAGGACCCTACCATTATTATGTTTCGTCACGTTACTCGTTACTCGCTACATTAAATACTTTCACCCGTTGGCCATTGTGTTTTGCTTTCCTACGCGGTTACTATAATATACTACAATTGTTTTGACACGTGTTTTGTTTTTTTTTCAAATGGACTTCAGCGTTTTGTTTCTGTTTTCTTTTGCAATTCAGTACATATACATACACATACATATATAGCGCATTGGCTGCTTTTACGAAATGAATTTTCAAACTTTCTCACAATCGGACTGGATCTTTCTTAAGATTCTAACGCATTGTCTCCTCCCACTCTTCCTCCTGTTCTGCTGTCTCCCGCGCCACTAAGTATAATTTTGTATGGTTTTGATTATGGAGTATGATTTTATCGCTTCTCGTCAAGCATTAGTTTTTGTTTACGTTTCGTTTTACTTTTTCGTACATTTAATGTGTTTTAACCTTTTTAGCTTTGCTTTTTGTTTTGTTTTGCGTTTGCTGCATTGCTTATTTTTGTTAAATTTGTCCGATCCTTTGGAAAAACGTAAATGTAATACCGATACTGTACGATATGATAACGCGTCTGCTTGTTAATATTGCCACACTTGTCCACTGGGTCCGGCAAACGGGTATAACTAACTACATGTTACATGTCTCTCGAAGTCGACAGTAGTATTTACGTGGGCAATTGGTACGATTTTACTTTGCGCTGCTCTTTCCCAAATCGTCTAACGGAATAATACGAGCTGATAGTATTCGATTGGAAATGATGAATATTCGGAACGTTTCGATTATACATTTTTTGAGGATTTACTACGCGTGTTTTGTTTCATTTACGACGATCTTTCTAGTGTTTTGCTTTTAAAAATGGCCGAATTACTATACAATTACGGGGTATCGTTAGCTGCAGCACACACTAGCACCGGATGCCGATGGCGCTTATGGCCACCATTTTGTCATCAGTATGTTTGAAGCGTGAATAGCTACCCGTCGATCTACACTAAAAACATTGAGATTGCGCGTTGCCCTGCGTCCCTTTTGCGTGCGAGCGCACACACTTGCACCGTAACGGAACCCTTGCGATGTGAAGCTGCCATTATTGACATTAAACTAGAGATTTAAGCTATCGAGCAGAAACGTTTTAACGTTTTGATTCTTCATCCCAAACCGCCAACAATTAGTGACAGGCGTTAGGGAAGGTTAAGTAATAATTACACATTGTTTTATCAGCGAAAATGCTTCGCTTAGCTGCGCCTGCCCCGTGATGTTCGATGGCCATTTTGAATGCGATTCGGGAGGTTTAGGGAGGTTCGATGAAATACATGGCGGCGGACTGGGTTGAACAGTTTTCAATACCAGGTTTACATTCCGGACTCCGCGATTCCTTCGTCGTCTGCGTGTGGAGGATGTCAAATTCATAAGCATATTCGTTTCGATCCATTTTGCAGTTTCCATTCGAGACAGCCAGTGAAAGAAAAAAAAATCAATTAGTGTATGCTCATGAAAATCCTTACGGAAAACATAAATATTGACAAAAAAAAAACATTACACAAAAGGTACGTTGCATGCAGTCGCACTCAACGTGACCAAACCGGAACGGAAACAAAAAAAGGAACATTTTACAAAACAAACTCTCATGCTGCTTCTGTTTTAAATTGCATGAAAAGGGGTAAAAATTTTGCAAAATTGTTTGCTTTATGAGTTTTTTTTTGTTTTACTATTAGCTATAAGCATAATACAGCAATGTTGGCCAATTTATATAGAAAATAAAATTGATATGAAAGGTGCATAGATCATGTGAATAGTGTAATACAAAATTGCCGAAAGTTTGAAAAGCTAATAGAAAGGAAATGCAGTAAATTAGTAGCGCAAAAGAAAGCGTAAACGTATGTACTAGAAGTGATATTAGTGAGAAAAACCACCATCGATTGAACAAACACGCCGAAAACGAATAAACAACACATTAAATAGGATAGTAGTTTAGAGGCTTTGAAAAAGCGAAGAAGAAACATTAAAGTACTACCAACCCATTTCTCTCAGTTTTAGATACAGCTCATCGTTAATGCCATTACTACCGTCACCACCACCGCCAACTATACCAATGTTGCCAGCACCACCACCTTGGCTACCGCCGCCTTCCGTGACGCCGGTGTTGTCTTCATCGACGATCACGATAATGTCGTCGTCCTGTTCGTCCTCCTCCACCTCGACGTAGCTGTGATGTTTATAGCGGCCAACGCCACAACCGGCACCGACGGTAACGCCCACAACCGCCGTGCCGTTACCGGTTACGGCACCGGCGACCATGGCGGCCGCAACCGCTCGCACGTTACGCTCGTTACGCCGGTGGAGCAGCAGTTCGCGCTGCTCGTGCGTCTGTTCATCGTCCTCATCTTCCTCCTCCTCCTCGTCCTCGTCCCCGACAAGATTCCGCACACCCTTCTCATCACGACCACCGCCGCCACCGTCCTCTACCCCGTTCAGATCATCGTCACCCTCGTCCGAACCGTCGATACCGTCATCGATTTCCGTTTCATCATCTTTTGTCGCCATCGTGCGATCGTCATCGTCACCATCCGCCCGCAGTATGACGACATTCGAGGCATTGCTATTTACATGGCTGTCGTTGTCGTTGATAGCGATCACGATGCTGCTACGGCCGCTGCTTCGATTGTCGCTATCGTTCTCCAACTGTCATCTTTCTTCCTTCCACAGCTTCCCACCACCGACCGTTGGCTGATGGGCGTGATGTTGCTGCTGCTGCGATGGCGGGAGAATTTGCTGCTGTTGGGGTTGTGGTCCACCTGCGTGATGCTGCTGCTGCATGGAATCCACATTCGATGGGTCCACCTTGGTAATGATTTCTCCTCCACCGGTGGAGAAGCTTAGCGATCGTCGATCGTGCACCCGTTCTTGACTGGCGGCCGGCATGGAACGGCGTTTGTGAGGGCTGGATTCATACCCACTGTTGGCACTGTTATTGCTGTTTGTTCCACTGCTACTAATAGACCGTTCGTCGTGCCCGGATGAGGACGGATCACGCTCGTTATTGCTGCAGGAGTTGCTAGTGTGGAGCTGTTGCTGGTGCTGCTGATGTTGTTGACCATCAACGATGTTGTTGACCACGGTGGAACTAGCATGGGACGGTTTTCTCGATACAACCATTAACCCATCAACCGTCACCTCAACTTCTTCCTCGTCATCCAGAAGTTCCTCTTCAGTCGTTTCTCCCGTGGTAAAATTGGGTTGGTCTATCATGGCCAACTCATTGTCGATTATCTCAACAGTTCCACTTCTTCGGCGATCGAGCTCATGATGCTCCAGAGCACCTGGGGTACCATTTGCTTGATGTTGTTCGCGGACCGCCAACTCATCCAGATCGTCGTCTGAACGATTTTCTATCAGCAGCTGTTCTTCCGATTGCTGATCATCGTCATCTCGGGGCTCTGAGGTATCCGGTGCGTCAAAGTTGTTAGGGAATGTGCAGGCAGTAGGCAAATGTAGCATGGTCCACATTATGTGCAGCGAAGTGTGTGCGAATGTGTATATTTATGTTTCACGGTTAATACATCCATTCCAAGCACCAGAATACCAATATCGTAAGCCCATTATTAAACAAAGAGAGAGCCCGCGCGTGTGAGTATAAAACAGTTTCGTTGCAGTGCACGACGCGAAGATTACAGGTGTTGTGTATACGACGATTGATTATAGTTTTTTTTATACAACAAGCACAATTTACACAGTTGGAATATATTTGGCGATGAAGAAAAGGAAGGGGATAGAGAAAGAGAAACGTAATCAATAGCAAACAAACAATATATTCTAGCACAGCTCGAGTTTCTTTGTGTTTTTTTTTATTGCACCGTACCATCGGTGCAGTTAAGGAACAAAAGTGCTCTTTACGGTACAGAGTAAGAATACACCATACATAATCGTCCTTTTCATAATCCTTCACAGGCAGCACACTAATGCACCACGGGCAGATCGGATTGTGGTAGGAGGTAATTGTACCTCATCTGCCGGCAGCCGGTAATTAACAATCAGTAGTAGGTTGATCTCTTCAAACACTGGTTAACCGGACTTGGGAATCGCTTAGGTGACCGTAAATCGTTTGGTTTAATATACTTTCATCTGTTGTTTTGATTTGATTTGTGTTTGATTGATACGGACCGATTCGATTCGAAGTCGATTCGATGAACGAGAAATGAAAATAGAAATAATAAAACGCAATTTTAAATCATTCATAATCTAACCGCCCTTGAATGCAAATAATACTGGCTAGAATGAATGATAGAACATGGATTTTAAAATCTAATATTAATTGTTCAAATTAAAATAACACAGAACGGCAGTAATGCAATACAAACATGTGAGATTCATTTGCTTTCCATGCCATAAAATGCTCTGAGTAAAGAGGAATCTTGGAGCGATTGTTTCGTTGTTAGATGATTCTTTTGCACTAAATAGCAGACTTAAAGGCGCTTATTATTAGCATGTCAAATCGAAAAGCAGTATAAAAAAACGCACGAAATAAAATCATTAAAATAATTTAATTTTTGTTAGGTATTGTTAAACCAATTTCGACGCTTAACAGAGTGTACCCAAAAAGCGTCTTACTGAGTTAAACTATTAGAAATTGTTAGAAGGAATTCTATATGTACGTTTGCAACCATTAGCCATGCAAACATATTACGAAAGTTAGTAATTCGGGTTAATTGAATAGTTTTTTAGTAGAGTTTGATCACCAAATACAACAACACACACACGGGATAGAAAACAACCGATGAAAATCTACTAAACCAAACCATCCGGGGGAGGCAAAAGTGGATAATCATGTTTTAGTAACTATAGTGACGAAGAGTAATTAATCCTTCTTTTAATATTAGCCGATAGAAAGCGGCACTAGCTGATGAATTTGATCGAACATCCTGAATAATAATGTGCAAGAAAATAGTACACGAAGCTGGCATCAACATTATATGAAGTTCATCTTCAGTTAGGGTAGCGACGATATTAACAATGAGTGCTAAAAGAGGAATCATGTACGCGCGTGTATGAAGGCGAATCCTATCGCTTGGTTCGGAGAGGAACAACATTGCGTCACGTGCAAACCACAGTGGAGTCGTTTGGGTTTATCAACAGCCAACAAATGCTATTTATGTTTG
This sequence comes from Anopheles moucheti, assembly GCF_943734755.1. Lineage (NCBI taxonomy): Eukaryota > Metazoa > Arthropoda > Insecta > Diptera > Culicidae > Anopheles > Anopheles moucheti. Next base: position 29,288,210 of record NC_069140.1, read on the forward strand.
TTGTTTTAACTGATGCAAGCTCTGCTCTGCGCAACTCGGAATGCTCTCAATTTCTCTTTGGCCCATATGATTCTTAAAAACAAGTACGTACCTTCGTAGCCCTGATTGTCGTGAATTTCACGCTCCGTGCCCTCCTTACCCTCCAGCACGACCAGCAAACACTGATGAATACATATATATTGCTGCTCCGTTTGTACCATCCAGACACGTTCTAGAAAAAACACAAAGAGCCGGATTGTCTCAGCAAGGTTGTATGCAGAATTTAGAGAAGAATGTGAACTCAGTTACCTTTTCGCATTGCCCAGACGATGCCGAAGATGTCAACATAATCGGACACCTGTATTTGCTGCAATATTCTGTCCAGTGTGATGAAGGTGCCTGATCGGCCGACGCCGGCACTGCAGTGCACCACGATGGGCCGTTGGTCGGGCCCGACACGTTCGCGGAATGCTCGCACGAATCGTGCAAGCGTTTGAGGAGGATTTGGCACACCAAAGTCGGGCCACGTCGTGAAGTGGAAATGGCGTATGATACGCTGTTGCTCACCCTAAAATAGTAGAATCATATCCAAATTAGTACATGATTTAGGAATGGTTTCGTCGAGATTTATAATATCCTTTCTTACTCTTGTCATCATAAACTCTGTGATGACCCAATCGGGATAATGGCTGTCGTTAAGTAGTGTCACTTTAATGTCACCGTAATATACTGGTACGGTATCGTGCGGCCAGTAGTGATCGCACTTCTCGCGACCTTTCTCAAAGGTGCGCGTCAGCATCACAATTGCACGTGAATTACTCTCCCAGCACATCCGCCAGAAATCGTCCCGCGTCGAATGTAACGGGCCTTGTGTTACAATAAATTCTCTCGGCGAGTTATGACCCTACAAGACAAATCATTGGAATTTAAACAGTATTGTGGAAAACGCGTGGAAAATGTCCTGCTGTTGTAATAATCATACCGGCACATAATTTGCATTGATATAGTCCGAGCCTTCCTCATCGTCTACGGGTTGTAGTTTAAATCGGGAATGGTCATATGGTAAAATGTTGGTAAATCGATTCTTAGGCCTATTGCACGGCAGATCCGCAAATGTACATGGTTGGTCACGGCCGACATGCTTAAGTTCTTCGAATTCTTCGCTAAATCTGTAAGCAGGGAAATAAACACGTAGAGATTTCTCCTTGCTTTGCTTCAATTTTCCTCATACCTAAAATCGGAATCAGCTGACATCATGCGATAGTGTTCGGCAAAATTCTTCACCAACACTGGACGACTCGTCTCGATGGTACTGTCCGGCAGGGACATATTGTCATTGGTCCGTTGTTCGGTGGTTTTTCGACTGGTGTGTCGCCGTCGTCGTAGGAACAGCACCAAACCAACCAGCATTGCAATGATCAATAATGGCACTGTGATAGAGACGATGAGCGACGTATTGTCTTGTGCTGTTTATATAGAAAATATATGCATGATATTAGTTAATTTTGTATAGTGAAATAACTTTAGGGTTACAACACGGCTTAAACACGGTAACAAGTATAGCAATGTAAAACGACTATACAACAATAATTAACAAAACATCAAAGAGGATAGTCAAAAAAATAAATTTAAAAATAACATGAACAGGTATATTTAAACATGTCGATAGGCATTGCGAATAGACAACAAATCTTATCCAATGATAGATGTGCAATTATTTTAGATTTTATCAATGATAACACATCAAAGATATAATTGAAAGTTAGAATATGAACTAAAAACTAAATTAGAATGGTCATTGTGGTATGAGGATAAAAATAAAATAACAATACGGCAAAAAATCGTCATATTTGAATAAATAAATAAAAAAAAAACACATGCATCAATTGGAAACGAAAATCATTCCAGCTTATGATCACATAACACATGCACCAACAAAGCGAACTGTTGAATGCAAAATAAAGTGAGATAAATCTTACCATCCACCGAAAGAAGAGCTGTTTTAGTTGCCAGCGCAGAGGTGAAAAAAGACAAATTGATAAGTGTCCCATGAACAGAATATTCATATAACCCACACAATAACCGGACCCCTTTCAAGAAAGATAATTGTAGATCGATAACTTACCTGTACGAATGGAATAACTATAGGCTGTATCGGTGAACTTATCCGGCGCCGTAAAAGCACGCACCTTCACCTTGTACGTGGTGCCCGATTTCAGCGGACCATTGCAGTATCCTGTCTTCTTCGCATCACAGTTCTCCGTACCGATGGTGAAATCCTCAACAGAACTGTTCTTGAACGGGTAGTACGGTTCGATAACCTGATACGGTGGCCAAACACTGTACGATTGCACATCGCGCCAGCTGGGCATCTCCAACCCGGACGCATTCTTCGAATCATCTTCGGCAATTATAATCGTGTACGTTGTCACGACTCCATTCTGATCGCTGAAGTAATGCTTGCGGAAGCGTATTTCAATCGTCGTGGCACTACTGCCGACTTCCGTCGGAACGACTTGTGTTTCCGGTTTTGGTGGTGCCAGAATTGGCATCTTCTGCTTCCAGATGTGCTCCGGTCCATACCCTATGGCCGTTTTGGCCTGGATGCGGAACACGTACGATTTGCCGGGTTGCAACGCCTTGATCGAACCGCGCAGCTCATTCGGTCGGAAGTCCTTCACCTGTGTGTGCTGCGAACCATCCAACCCGTACGTGATGGTAAACTGGCGTATTATACCATTTTGTTCGTTCGGTGGTAACGACCACTCGAAGGTAATTTCACTCGGCTGAATGTCAATCGGTGCGAATTTATCCAACCTGCCCGGTAATGCTTCCTTGGTTTGGAAGTTTGCCGAAATGGGCAAACTAACACGCAGCACGCTTGATTCTGTGCCGGATCGAACTACAACCGTTATGGTGTAGTTACGGTGGGGTTTTAGATCAGTAATGGTAATGTGATTGTTGACCGTGTGGTTCTGCACGTAGTGGGAATCGTTCATCAGATATTGCACCTCGAACGATGTGTACTCTCCCTTCGGAATGTCCCATTTCAGCGCAATCCAAGTGTCATTGATGCTTGTTGCCTCAAGCATCGTAATGGGATCGGGGAACATACGGTCCTGTCGTTGGATCGGTTGGCTCGATACTTTTCCACTAACGGTCCAGACGGTAATATTATACAGCCGACCAGGAGTGAGTCCGGTGAACGTCACCTTTCGGTCAGTGTCGTTCGCTAGCTTTTCCTTATCTGGAATGCTCGGATCTCCCAACGAGAAACGGTACAGATCGAACTTTGACGACTGTTGCGGCGTAGGAGTATAGCTCAGTGTAACCGTGTCACGCGTGTGCATATTGTTTACGATCACCACTTCCGATTGAATCAACGGCATAGTTCGCGTCTGCAGCTTTGTGAGATCGCTTGTCAAACCGTACGATATGGTTTGGATTTTGAAATTATACATCACACCGGAAATCAGATCACCAATAAGCAATCGTACGAGCGGAGGTTCCTCCACAACTTTCTCGTCTTCGCTGAGAGTTCCTGGATATGGTAATACTAAAAGGAAAAAAAAAACAAAAATAAAAGAGAGCAACAATACAGTAGTGTTGGTCGTGCCAAAAGCCAAAAACCGCTGCGAGTCTTACTTGTGCTAGTTTCAGTGAAGTTTTTCATCGATACTTGCTCCGGTTGTTCCGTTGGCCACCAGTTTATGATATATGTTTCAACCCGGCCCTCGGGTCGCGGGAACTCCAGGGTAATATTGTTGGAGTCCACCAGCGGAGCAATATTGGACACTGGATTTGGTCGTACCGTTTGATTCACCTGCTGAGGATTGGGACTTTCCACACCGTAGCTTACAGTATTCACCTGAATGGTGTATTTTTCACCCGGCGTCATATCGGTAACGTCCGCTTCGGTAGCTTTCACAGATGGTAACCGAATCCATTGCTTTTCGCTTTCCGTGCGGTACCGTATTGAGTATTCGGTGAACTCCGAACGCTCCGGTGGTTTCCAATGTACGAGCACGGAATTACTCGTTACCTTCTCGATCGTCATATTTCTCGGTGGGTTTGGATCTGCAAATAAAATGTTTGCGTTAGAATTGTGTGCATTAAATGTAATTCAAACCGATTTTTGGTGGGGCCCCGCTATACTTACAAACAGCCTGGAAGTAGGAATGTGGTTCGCTGCGCAATCCATGACTCACAGCAAATACCTTCACCTCGTAACCGGCGCCCGGATAGAGATTCGTAAACACCAGCCGGCTTTCCGTCGTCAGTACCGTCTTCCCGTCGTTGGTATCGTTCCGCGTATAGGTCACCTCGTACTTGTCCTGCTTCGAGTTCACGTCGCTCTTCCAGCTAATGTTCAGCCCCTCGCGAATAGATTTCAGATCCTCGATGATGGGTGACGAGGGTCGCGTGACAACGAAGATCACCGTTTCGTTGGATTCCATCTTGCGCGACAGTGCCTGCACGGTGACGGAATAGTTCCGCCCCGGAAGCAGCGTTTCCAACGCAAACGAGGTTTGATTGGTGCTCATCGTGCTCGAATCGCCATTATTCGTTTCCAGCTCGTGATAGCTAATGCGGTACTCGTCCTGCGTGCTCAGCTCATCCGGCTTCCAGGAGATGGTAATAATGCCCGTCTTGCCATCGGTCGAAGATTGCAATTGCTTCACGGGGAGCGGTTTCAGCGTAACCTCACCGTTGGCGGGCCAGGACGTTACCTTCCCCGACACGGTCTTCACCACCACCTGGTACGTTTTGCCCGGGTCGAGATTTTCCTTAAACTCTAACCACGCCATATTTTCATTGTCATTTCGCAGCACGGCTTGTTGCCGCCGGGACGTGGACAGCGAGACCTGATATTTGTCGAACTCGCTGGTGCCCTTTGGCGCTTCCCACATCACTTTGAACGAGTTTTCTGTGATGGACTTTTTATCGAACGTTACATTCATCGGACGCAACGGAACGGTACGGTACTGTGCGGTGGTGGGTAGCGATATTTCATCTTCCGACATTGTTTGCACGGAAATGTTGTAGGCTCTGCCCGGCACGAGTCCTTTGAAGGCAGCTTGCGCTGGACCGGGCGGTTCGCCTTCCTTCTGCACGTACAGCACACTGCCGAGTGCATCCGGTGGTTCGATCGATACCTTGTAGTGGGTGTATATTCCGGCCGGATAGGGCGGTTGCCATAGTACCAGCAGCGTTGTTTCATTACGGAACCACACGATAAACTTTCCCGGTGTATTAGGCTCTGAACGGGCCGGGTGCGAGAAGGGGAAGAGAGAGAAAATGGGTTAATAAAAGTTTCCAATGAATATCAATGTCTTGCAGTATTAATGCCATGCCAATTGACTATATCCACACAGCAAGAACTACATGCTTAATCAGGGCAACTGTTATGTTGTTATGTCTTCGCACAAATACTATCGATTATTAGTGATCCTGACTTCTACAGGGACTTGAAACTACCATTGGAAATTGGAAGTAATTAGAAGTTTAAATAAGTTATGAGTGTTATTCTAATTTTAAAGATACCAGCCCCCTAAACACTACCTATCGGACATTCCATAATGAAATGATAATTACTGCCCGTTCCGTTTCTTTGCTCTAATCTAATTTGCATAATATTAATCTACAGCAGATTTACTTCCATTCTCACAATCCTATCCAATGTCCGGACATGTACGGACCGCCGGGAATGTTCGATGCCCATGCCTGAATCTTCGTGGAATGCATAACAAAATGGTGGAACTTAAAAGAAAACAGGAAAGCCTTCCAAGAAACATGGATCTCAAAATGGGCCACCATGCAACGACAAAGAGTGGGGTGTTAGAATTACCTCGCAGAATCTTAATGTCCAGCAGATCTTTGTGCCGATAGCGCTCTGTGTGCATACCACCCAGCACCATTATTGACATCGTCGTAGAATGTTAGTGGTTAGCGAAAGGTAGACGGGGAGGGAGAGAGTGAGTGCGTGAATGGGTGTGCAGCGGGAGTTAATGTTGGTTTTTTAGTGTTTTTGCACGTTCGTTCGTTGTTTCGTTGTCCAAGTTATCCAAACGGTGTGCCCATACGGGGGGGGATTGGGTTAGTGACATTCAGGTGAGCACCACGATCATCGTTCAAGTTGGCCGGTACCATACCGGAATGCGTTTCAGGCCAACCGCAACAGAGTGTTCAATGGTTTGTGTGAGTGTCGGTGTGTTTTTAAGTTTCAGGTCCACCAGGAAATGTGTTTCGTACGGCCGAGGACATAGTAGCGCAGCAGGTTGTTTGTGTGTTGTGCATAGTTTTTCGCAAACATTTACCAACCGATTTGTATTTACGCGGGAATGGTGTTTTGCGTGTGCGTTGTTTGGAAGTTAACGTTAACGTGTACGTGAGCAGTGTGACAAATTGCAACCCGACAAAAGACAACACGTCCCGGCGGGGAGGGGCCATCACCAACACCAGCGGCATCATCATCGTCATCGCCGACGTCATCCGTCGTGTTGTCCATCATCCGGCAAAAGGGTTAGTTTGTTAGCGAATGCCGTTGGTCGGAACGACACAGGGAGCGAATGAAGGCAGCAAAAAAAGGAAGGAAAAGGAAACAAATATAGAGAGAGAGTGTGGTGAGCAAAGTGAATTTGTTAAGCGTTATCCAGTTAATGCGGTAGCATATGTAGCAGTAGGAAACAAAAGCATAACCATATGCTGTTCAATTGAAACATCCGTTTAGCTATCGGAGCTGATGGTGTCTGTTCGTTGGTCCAATCGCAAACATTTCTATTCCCGCTGCAAGTCCGACCGCGAGTTGCCTCTCGACCCTGATATCACGTCTTGGCTGTGGACTTGAATTGTATGTGACGGACTGGACAACAGCTAACGCACCGGTTCACCTTGAAAAGTATACGCTAAAAACTACGGACATCCCAGCACCACCTTTACCGATAGCGACCGATCCCATCTACCCGCTTGTTGTTAGTGGTTTGTGTATGAATCATTGCTGTTCTTCTTCAGCAGTGTCATCGGTTAGGAAGTAAACTGCAACGAAATGATGGCAGCTGCTGAAGCGAGCTGTTTGTTACATTCTCTCCTAAGGAAGAACACAAATACGCGCTCAGTCGTCGTTAGTAGATTACACCGGAACCAGCAAACACTAAAACACACACTATTCGTTCCGTATCCCCCGCGGCAATCACTTACTTGTCGTGAAGTTGCGGCTCGTATACGCCACCGATTCTTTGCCATCGTAGAGCGTGTACGCCTGCACCTGGTACGTGGCGCCGGGCGTTAGGTCCCGCACCATATACTGGAACTGATTATCCTCGATCGCGACCGTCTGGTTGGTGGCGAAGTTGTCCGAAAGGCCGAGAATCTTCAGCTTAAACGACGAATAGTTGCCCTGTGTCGGCGGACTCCAGTTGATGATGACATTTTTGCCACTGCGCGGTATCACGGTGAGGTTGGCCGGTGGGTCCGGTGCCGTCGTGATCGATACCGTCCACGTCAGCCAATCCTTATGGGTGGAGTTTGTGTAGTACAGCCAGAAGTTGTACCGTGTGCCGGGTAGCCCGTTGGTGAACTGTATCTCATCACCAACGTCCCGCGACGGTATCGTTGCGTTCGATGCCGGATTGCCGATCGGTGGGTAGTAGTCGAGCCGGTAAAATGAATCATCCAGACCCTGATTGCCCGGGATTTCTATTACTAGATCCGCACCGCTACATTGCTGTTGGGGATGAGAGAGAGAGAGAGAAAGAGGAAAAGAAACAAGATAAGATGGTGCTGTAGGTGAAGTCGCTTCGTCACATTGTACGCGGTTGAAGGGTGATCGAGTTGATTGGTGATACACGATCATACGGTACGATCGATAATAACCACAAAGAGGAAGAGATAAATGGTAAGAAATGCGAACAGAGATAAGTGATACTACACCGGAAGCGGAAGCGACAATTTTCCTGTTACTGAGCAACGGTTCGGAGATGAAGCTAAGAAGGCACATAGAGCGATGGTATAATGAAGGTAATTTTGTTGCTGTTATTGATCCACCAGTTCACGATAGCTTGATGCTGATAGCTTCAATCTTTTATTGGTCATTCCTGAGGCCTGTACGAATGAAGTACGACAGACATAAATATTTATTCTTCATTCTGCGCTTACGGTTGGTAAACATTTATATTAAGCAAAACAGATGAACACAGAATGGTTCCAAAAATATTGCCACATCATGTAATATTCAAACCATGCCAATTAGTCATGCCCATGATGTTTAACTTTAGGCCACTGAATTTCGCTCCGCGCTTCCCAGATTTAAAACCGTAACAAATACAACCCGCTAGAACCATGTCACGTTTCTACGGTACCACACCGAGCACGGAGGTGTCGGAAGATTAAATGTTTAGAGAGCTAATCACGCCACCCGTACCGGAACAAGTGGAACAAATGATTTCAGAACCATAACATCAGTGTTCAAAAGCAAACGATGATTTACGGAAACAAATGTAAACCGCCCACTCTTGCCGTTGCGGTGCCTTTTCTTGCCGTGGAGCATGAGCAGCCAAGGGAAACATACGGCTCAAGGGGACTGGTGAATGCGTTAAAGCATAAGGAAAAACAACGAGCCGAACTACAATTACGCACCGAACACATACATCCCAGATTGTCTCGTTCGGATGCGCTGGAAAAGCAGCAAACATGAAGGAGACTGCACGAAAGTGGCCCGAAAGGGAAAAGTGGCGCAGCTGCTAGTAAAAGTGAACATGAGTGAAAATCTAACACACCGGCAGCACCGGGAGCAAAAACGAAAAAAAGATCAACTGCATCAACAAATGCCGCACTTGGGGAAGAAACCAAGCAGAAGTGAAACAGAGAAAAGCGTTCCACTGCTATCATACGAGTGGGTGGAAAAACAAAACAAAAAATTGCACTCACAAAAGAAAAAACAACACAACAACTGCATGCCGTACGTTATGTACTGTTGCCTTAGAGGGGGGGGGAGGTTGGAAAACACCATCGAAGCGAAATGCAAAACTTTCACTTCAATCGATCGAACACATCATTTTGGGATCGATTTTCATAGATGATGCTGCAAGGTCGAGCGAAAGAGAGATGCAATATGAGTAAAAAAAGTGCACCGGAACATTGCACCCCCATCACGCAGTTCGCCTGGAGGACACGTTTGCAGAAGCCCTCAAAAGAACACTTAGCCACGGGACAAACAGTTACCGGCGATATTTGGCCGGAATGAAAAGGCAACATTTCCCAAATCGATCATCCGTACGTTCGGGGGTTAGTTTGTGGTACCTCTAGTGCTAGTTACTGGTTGACCACAGCGTCTAGTCTAGGTGTGGTTAATGGCCGTACTTTAGTAGACAATTTGACTGCAGCACTTATCCGCAGCTTATCCCACCAAGAGGGGAGAAGGGGGTACCAGATGGAATCCATTTTGAATTTACTATCGCACCACGTTACGCTTCTCTGTATTCGTCCGGCCATGCGGTTGTGGTATGGGCAGCAGCACCACAGTGAATCGCTTTCGATGAAACGCAGACCTGATCCGGTGATTGCTTCACCGGCAAATTCCGTGCAAAAGAGACTCCGAGAGAAAACAAAAACCAACCCCATCTCACAGAAGGATCAACGGCCAATGCAAATGTTTGCATAAATAAATTCCATCCATCGAGAAATTGATTCCGATTTAGAAATAAATTGCACATAAAATACCCACGATAAAGGCAGCAGTGAAATGAAGTGGCAATATGCTGGAGCAGGGAAATGGAGCCTTTACGGTAATCAAAAGTAACCGTGCGAAATTTATAGAAATATACAAAAAAAATACCCGAATCAATCATTCACGTGAGTGAAATGGCAATTGATGAATGGTTCGATGAGGCAAAAGCGTAAAATACCAAAAAAAGGTAGAAAAATTTCCCATCCAATGGTACGTGAGTCCAAGATAGACCAATTTGCGATTTTCTCAATAATTCATCGAAATCATCACTTGTTTCTTTTGGTCCATTTGGAGCCGGATATTGTCCAGACCGTGCACACATGGGTATAGTTCCTCGTATAGCGTACTGCTGCTCGTTTGCATGATAAAGAGAACCCAGGTTCGGACGGATCGATACGAATCGACAGGAGTATGCACTGCACTGCCACCATATCTGTCGCACATAGTTTGGGTGGAATTCTCTTCCCTACATATGGTGGTCAAAAGCGCTGCTCTTATAAACCAAATATTAATTAAGCATTAGAAATGTGAATAATAAACAGAAACAAGCTGTAAAAGTTGTATTTTTTTAATTTAATTTAGTTTTTTAAAGGGGAAATTAAGGCGAACATCAGTGGTAGGAAACAAGAATTTTGAATGCATTTAGAAGTTGTTTATCTCTTTTTGTTTCTCAACTATATAATAGCAAAAACAAAACATTAGCAAAAACGTGACTCAAAGCAAAACGTGTGCATTTGACAGTTCGCATTAAAACGCTCTCGCCGGTGGCATGCATGCCATTTTGCCGGCCGCACTTAATCTACAGCAACCGATTAGCACGTGCGCTAGAGGGACGCATTGTTTGTCAATCTGCTGATAAGCGAAGAAGACTAATTTACTGTTCCTGTTTCATTTCGATGCTGTCGAACGCTGGGAAACGTTTTCCATGTTTGTATGAGCGGCTTTCTTTACACGTCGCCTGTTTCTACCTCTTCCGACTAAATGTATAAATAGCTTGTGCCTTTACCTGTCAACCGATGACAGCTGCAATGAATTTTGCATTTTCCTAGTGAACGCTGTCAGTGGTATCAACATGGCGGCATTATGTCTTCTAAAGAATTTTCTTAATCATACTAATTGAACTGAGTTTAACGAATGCTTTTTTCATCGCACAACGCTTAAATATCTTGCTGATCGTAAATATATTCTATGTTAAACATCTCTAATAGGAGCGAAGCTATAATTGAATAAAAAACTAAGTTTGCTAGTTAAAATAATATAATTTTGAAATTTACATGACAGATGCCAGTTTTAACTTCAGGTTGCTGCCTCCAATATCCAAAGCTTCTACAGAAATACTTCCTATTATGAGAGTTTATCAGCTTACAAGGCAAAGTAACCTAAGTCTAGTGTTGGAGCGAAATAACTTTGCCAAATGTCCATAAATTTGATGAATCGACTCGATTTTTTAGAATGATGTCAAACGAATACAAGTTCAGCACCGGGAACCGCGATTTAGATAAACATATCCTCGATAATCAAGGAGACTTCTAGACTATCGCCATAGAATTACTAGGACATTAAGATAATTTAAAAAAAATTACTAAATAGAGAAGAATTACTTAGAGAAGAGAAAAAAATCATTGCAGCTTATGCATGTTGCACTTGATAAACAGCTCATACTGATCTAATATTGAACAATCACTTCAACCTTGCCAGTGATTCTCCGCGTTCGGCGCGATTCGCATTTTCTATCATTTCTCGATTTTCACACATCGCACACTTATTACCACGTGCGTGTGGCGCAAGATCTGCACCTTTCGCCGAGGTCGGCTGCAAAATTCACCAAAAACGAAATGCAACGCAACGCGTCTGGCAACCCGTCCGGCTTGGTTTGGCGCTTTCTTGCGTCGAGTTGGCACGCGGTACAATCGAAAGTGCTGATCAGGCAGCCAAATCCATTCCCACATAGACTCTCGCCGGCCACAGTAGACCACACGGTCCATCCAAAAACCCACAACGCTACACACCCAAGCCGGATCACCTAATGGTCTCCAATCAATGTTGTGGCGGAGATTTTGTTTTCTGCTTTTTTTCCTTTAAGTGAACTCAGTTTGTGATCGGACTTGGCAAATGTCCAACACCCAGCCAAGGGTGTGTGTTACGGTCGAGTTAAGAAATATCATTGCGTAAAGTCCAACTCGTTAGCCCGGGTGGAACTGCGCAGCGCCACGGGGACCGGGGTTGGTGCTGCAGCCGGAAAATTGCCGGTGGAAAATGAAAAAAAAAAAACAAACGAGAGTGGGGAAATAGCGCTCTTTATAGCTGAGCGGACACAGCAAAACCGCGATTTTACTGTGTGACCCAGTGTGGATTTAGTTGGGGTTAATTTCTGTTGAATTGCGATCGACTGATTGAGATAAACGCGGACGTTAATTGCAGCTGCTACTACCGCTGCCAGCAGTGACCGACGAATGCAACTGCAACCGACGCGAACACATTGCTGCTTGCTTGCTGCCACACATACCTTACGAGCTGAACTCGTTTCGGACCGAACTAATCGTCCCTTCCTCCGTTGTGAAGGCAGCCGAGAAGTTCCTACGGTGTGTCGCCACATGTGCTGCCATTTCAAATAATGACCACGTCAAGTTTGCCAGCTCGTGTTCGTGGTTCGCACAACGCACAATGTAGGCAGCCGTGAGCCGGCTTTACTTTTGCCAACCGAGGCATTGGTGTTTCAGTAAGAACAAATTTCACCAGAGGCTCTCAAGGCCATTTGTCGTTTGGGCTGTACTGATTATTAAAAAACATATTTGTCACTAAAAGCTTTACGTTCAAGACTGTAAAACTTTTCGACAGATTTGCCAAAATTAAGAAAATTTGTAGATAAGCAGGTAAGGTAAATTGAAAGACTTCTCAATTATAACATTTAAGTTTGGCTGGGATCCTTACGAAGAAAATTTTATCTTACCCAAACACACACCTTCATAGTTCAAGAATTATTTCGTTTGGATAAATTGAGTACAAGTTTTAAGAAATAAAGATAATGAACTATGAACATAGAAAGTACTCAAAAATCCCAGGATGAGATATATTATATTTTTCTTAGTCGATTTGCAATAAAAATCGAGCAAAAAATAAAATTCTGAAACTGCAAGGCTTCATAGCCAAATGGTACATCACAATATCGCCCAAGCCACTTAAATAATGACAAATTTCTACGCTCAAAAATTATTGTACTGAGTTATTCAAAGAAAATGCAACTGCAAACGATATAGAATATGAAAATTTTTAAAACAAGGTTAAACATGCAAAATAAAACCTTATTTAACTGAAGTTTGCTATTTAAGTTTGGTAACACTTCACTACACGCTGTTTATGCCCGGCCATCGCTCCGGATCGCGCGGGTTAATTAGGTATTCTTCCTTCCATGGCACTGGACGGCAATCAACTCGTTGTATTTGACATACCGTAATCGTTACCAAACTGTTGCACTGATAACCGTTTTCTAATGTCAATTATACACAAAACGAAAACAAACAGACCAAAACCAGACGCTGATAAAGTTTGTTGATACTGCGTTGAAAAACATATCGCAGTGATACGATTAAAAGGTTTAACATAATTCACCAGCAAACCAAAAAAAACATAACAGCCATTTTTGTTGTAAGCCATTAAGAAAAATATACTTTGTTTAAACATTTGAAGAGAAGTTTTACTAAGCGTTGTTGAATTAACGATTGGTGACTACGTCTCTCTTAGTTTTATTCAAACAAACAAAAGTGTTGTGGCATGTGTAGCATACGTGCATCAATTACTATTTAATTATACAATCGGCATCGGCATTGATGTACAAATGGAGCAGTTGCAAATAATTGAATTCAGAATGTTAGTACCGCTGTATTAAGTGTAGTTTTACACCTGCACAAACAGCATTGGGTCAGGAATGTAAACGATGCCAAACACGACGCAGTAGCATATAGAGTGTTCCGTGGTATCAATCGTTTTCAGCCACTTAAAATGATAAAAGATTAAATATTAGCCATCAATTTGCAGGTAGTTGCAAATGTGCAAAAATTGTTGACCCAGAAAACTGCCTGTGGTAGTATGAAAACTACTGTAATGGATATCAAAATGATTTATACATTCGAGCGAAGGCGGAATACAAACAAACACGAATAAAAGTAGAAAAGTACTGCTAAGAGTGGGCTAAAAATGGAAGGTAGATTATTTCTATTTTATTGCCACCGAAAAAAAAAAAGACACGAGCACGGACAAACTTTCCGTACGTTTAGACTCTTTAGCAAGTGTTGGAATGCAAAGTGTCGTGTATAGCAGAAATGCTCTCAGCGGTGCATTTGGAAACATAAAGTTTATTTCGTTCTGCTACTGACAGGAGGACTGACACCGTGGCTGTATATCAAGCGAGAAAAAGTTTTACCCAAGTCGTAATTTTTGCACCGCTCCTTACTTCCGGAAATCAGTACAGTGTCTGAAATTCAGAGGAGAGGATTTTATAATAGTCCTACGCTGTGACTTTAATGTTGCACTTTGTGCAATAAGCTAAAAAGCATGCACAAAAAAAAATGTGTTTAACTATTTCACCCAACTCACTCACGCCCGAATGGTAGGAAAATTCCATTTCCCTGAAAAACACAACGCCAGCAAATAATTGTGAGAGATTGGAGCCATTTTTTTATATCAATCACAATTCAACCAAAAAAAAACGGGATCTGCTCGATGATGCTGATGAGATCATAATTCATCGTCATTTTCATCGCGCATTAGCAGTGCCCTCCGCCGCAACCTGCGCGCGGGGGCCCTGGGGCCTTATCTTCTCAGCTCATCACTGACTCATAACGTTACGTTGTGAATGACGTTCTACTAATAGCGAAGCAAGAAAAATAAAAACGCTGGGAGGATGGGATGGGAGGGGCAAAAAAGAAAGAAAACACAACGTTAGCAGCACACAGCACGTGGGATGTAAAATCATTGTTTTCCTTCGATTCCCAGCCCACAACCTTCAGCTGGGCTAGTAGCTCCACTAGCCCGTATTTCGTTGCCCTGTTTTCTTGATCCCCCGGCGCGCAAAACAACTGGCTGGCTGTCGAGCCAGTGGATCTTCTCACCCCGTTGTTTTGGATGGAGTAGACGCAAAGTACCCTTTCGGTACAGCGAACAGCCAGACGCGACTGCTGCTGGTTATCTCCGTACGCTAGCCGAGCGGTGAATGAAAAAGAATTAATAAGTACACGGGACGTTGGGGATAAGATTTTCCTCGGCAAAGATAAAACAATCTTCCAACGACAAGAGACACTAGCCGGTCTCGTAAGCGTGCTCCTTTTGCCTTTGCTCCGTTACCTAACCCGAGACGAGAGACAAACCGTCTGGAACCGTTTATGTTCACATAATTAAGTAATTTCTGCAGCAAAAAAAAAAAAAAGAAACGAGCGCACCAAAAACCACATTTTTTAGCTCTAAGTCTTCTATGCCTCTGTGCCCTGATGTTCTGATGCATGCTATCCACGCGTTTAGTAATACTCTTCTGCTGAAGAACAAAGTGCAGTGTTGTTCACCTTCCATCCGTGCACGGGGATTTCTTCGGCCAGGAACACACCAACCGCACAGTCACGTGCAGCAGTCCCCCGAACAGGGTATGCCCTCTTATATTACGACCTCGCGCAACGGTACAGTACTATCGCCGCTCGTACAGATGCGGCGTCCCATTGTCTCATGCGCACATAAATACCATCCAGAGCTGTGAGGCGTCATCCGTTGTGTCGATTGTTACCTTGGGCTGTATGCATGGGAATGCAAGCAATGCATTGCGCCGGATATGATTATAATGATGAGCTCAGACACAGTCGGCGACAGCCTACTTCCTACACCGCCCATATTAAAAAAAAACCCCCGAGCACCACCACCACCGTTGTCGGTTTGATCATGACAAATTTCGTTCCCGTTCCCGAGTGGCAAAGCAGGGTGGTAAAGCGGAGGGCAAAACACTCGTGTTCCGTGCCGAAGTTCTGCCAGATGCTCCACACTCTGCATTCTTTCTTGTGCCCACTGCTCCTCCGCCCGGTTATGCAGATTGGTCCCAGTCCGGTAGTTTGTAAAACTGTTCCGTGTTCCGTCCCGGACATCTTCAAAGTTCAAGGACCCACCAACCCGGACCCGTCGCGGGATCTTCAGGGTGTTCTGGAGCAATTTTACTTGCAGCATGCTGCACCTTTTCCACGTGGTGTGGAACCGTCGCTCCGGACCGACGTTGGGTGGATGGATGAGTGTATCGTGCTGCCGACGAGATCGATGTGCCGCCCTTGAGTGTTGACATCGTTACGTTTCGGAAGAGTGGCACAGCACATTGCATTGACAATGGCACAACAGCTAGACACCCGGAGCCCCGACCCGGATGCTCGAGAGAGGAAATATCCCGAAAGGCTGACGCCCCACGCGACCGTACGATTCAACGAACGAGAGACGGACTTCAGCAAACGGTGGAATTAGAATCGCACAGTAGAATGGATGGAGACGGACGTTAAAGCTGTACATAATAACAAAAGCCCCATCAGCTTTTGCCGTCGCGTGGAATCAGACAGAATCCTTATTTTTGGGGTCAATGTTGCACCATTTTAGCGGTGGCTTCTGATCATAAAACTCGTAATGACACATCAAACCATCGCCCCTTTACCCGGCAAGCGCTACTCAAACGATTGTTTGGTACACCCTGGTGGCTAAAAATGAATTTGGACGTTGGAAAAAATGAAAGACGCCAACAGAAGTTATCGGATGAAATATTCGGCCAAATACCGAAAATCCGTTCCTTTTCATGGCAGATTGGCAGATTTTGTTACGTTAATAAGGCTCGTTCCAACCCAGTGAACTGTGGAAAGCAAGTGCTAGCAAGGAGATGAAAATAATACAATCCATCGATCGTCACAAATTGATGCCACGCAAAGGCAAAGAGAACTGCCAGCAATAATTACTGTCAGTGGAGAACATCTTGATGATTCAACTGACGTCCAAAGATGACATTCTAATGACGGTGGATAATGTGATCATGAAATGCAAACAAATCAAACTCTTTAAAGGCCAAACCGAACAACTTACTTTGACGATTAACATGCACGATGGTCCACGCGTTGATGCACGGATGCCAGCATTACGGCACTAACTCGTTAACAAATTGGTATTACACGGTTCGCATTTTCATGTTGCGACTACTTCCTGCAAACATGAGCGTATCGTGCAACAATCCGTTCTCTGTAACCAGAACGGGGTAATTATTTACCACATGCACATGCAAATGAGCACGATTACGGTTTTTGATTTGCAGACCCCATCGCAAGGGTTCGTCTAATACCGCCCAACCGAACCGACTCCTCGATACTGGACCATAAATCAAAGATTATAGTGCCTTATCGCAATGGTGGAAGGCTCGCGGGACCGGATCGACCTTTACCGTAGGAAAAAAGCGCCAAGACGATTGTGAAGCAGCGCGAGCGTTAGAAGCCGACCTTCGAACGGCGGGAAACATATGGAGCTTTTGGATGGGCAAAATGGATGTGTGCAAAACCGGACGCCTCGAACGCCATCGGAGGGAGGGTTGAGGCTAATTGATATTCTGCCACTGCGAAATGGCAAGCCATGGTCAGGTTCGCCATGGCACTACCAACTAACTAAGCTGGACGCGATGAAAACGGATGATTTATCTTCCTTTTCAACAAATCGTCCCGGAACTCTTGCACCGTGGAGTGGTGGGTGGTGGTAGTCATCGACGTCGCTTTTGAAAGGGAAAAGGTTGCACTGAAAAGTTATGATAATCCGGGTACGTGGCGAAAGGCATCAATTTGTGCACAATCTTGCACGCACACTGGTTTGGGACTCCACCACCGCTTGCTTCACTTTTCCAGCGGATATCTCTAGCTGCTTGGGGTAGGAAATTACGTACGACAATGTTCGGGTTACTGTCGGAAATGTTCTGGAACGAGGCTTTGCGTTGGGAGACACTTTCACAAGGGGTGAAAGAAACATAAAACATACCCAAACCGGTGAGGCACTATCACAACAGGTCAGCTCCTCTTCAGGTGGCCGGCTATCGTTCGGGTGCCAGCCATCGTTAAACCTTTGTTTCCACGAGTTCCGCTTGTCTACACTGGATGGGTGTATTATTAACGTTTGTACGAAACAAACGCTTGACAAGGATTTGTGTATTGGGATGTGGGTAAAGTGGCAGGATTCGTTACCTTGGCAGCGATTCAACTTTTCCGACGCTTCTTCATGGCACAATAGCCACACTCACATCTTCCATATATCATGTATCAGCCAAAGGGAGTCTCGCCATCTAGGTGCTGGAGCTGTTGAGGGTTGTATGTTCGGAAAACGTACACCAGCAGTATAACTGCTGTACAGAACGTACCGAAGTTGTCCAGAGATAGTCTCCGAATCCAAACCCCAAAAACAAAACGAAACGAAACGAAAAAAAAGTCGTCCTCATCATACTTTTGCAGACAACGTGGCAAGTCTAGTACGTTGTAGCATCATCAGCAAAGTGTCCTCTTCATCGCCGTCTAGAGTGCAGGAAACGCCCGTCGAAAGCGTCATCACCGGCGGACCGAGCCAGTAGTGCACACCCATCCTTGATTCGGGCGGGCTTATATTTGTCTATGCGAGAGTGAACCAACGGAACCGTTGGCGAACTTTTGCCAAAACGAAACTGAAAGTGTGCACCGAAACCCACCGCCATCCGTCTGGCAAAACCGGGATAATTCTATTTGCGGTGCGCTGCTGGTTACGGCGTTGGCCATCGGCCCAAAGGCACATGGCGCACACATAGCGATGTATTTTCATTTCGCCGTATATATATATATTGTTTTAATTTATTGCACTACGCCACTACGTCCGCTACATTGCAGAGCTCAATAAAGCATGTTGTATAATGTGTTATGTGCGTTTGAGATGATGTGTTTCTTTTTTTTGTCTTTGAGTATAGCGCAGACAAAAACAGATTTAACCCTCTGAGGCACGGTGTGGCCCAATCATTGTTTTATGCAGTCGGTGTGAGAGGTTTTCGCGCCTTTCTGCGGCCTGCATATCAGTGGCGGAAGTTTTACGTAATTACTCTAAGCAGTCACTCGTGAGCCGCGTGGAGGCATCGTGCCAGCATACTCCCACCGCGTGTTTGAGCGTGATTTCTACGCGAGACATCAACGAGAGCAGTAATTATAAACGAACATCTAAAGCTATGTTGCCCACGAATTTGCCCACTTTGCAAGCGCAGCTCAGCCACAAAAACGCACCGATGAGTGGAAATTCATCAATTGCACAATAAAACTTAGACTCGTGGGGGAATTTTTACCAAAAGTCAGTTGCACTTTTTGGGGGGGAAGGAAGTTTTGTTTATTTTTGTGAAGCATTACCCCCGCGTGTGTTTAGTTTAAAGGTTCCCCACATCGACAGACAAAATCCGGAGGTTCCTTCGCTCGTACTCAATATTTAAGAGATTTTACGGAGGGAAAAAGATCCCCTACCATATCTCGAAATCGCACCTTGACTCCGTCATTCGCAACTAGAGAAGCAAAAGCTCGTAACACAAAAACTGGCCGGACTGGTTTCGGTGTACTTTCCAACACATGGATCCGAACGCGCGCACAGGGATCACCCCCTGGTCTGACACAGTGTGGTGTGAAGCACTGAAGTTACGCTAAAGTTCCCTGCTGAGATCGGAATCGGTGTGTTGATGCATAGCACACCGCAGTAGTGGTGACGGTGGACTTTAATTCTCGAGCCGATTCATTGGTGTCTCTTTTTTTTTCGCCATGGCGCACAGTTTGCGCTTATAGAAGCGAAGGTTCGTCCCGAAAAGCTGCCACCACACATATATTGACGTAAAACGTTGGTGCCGACTAGTGGGATTCCCAAGACGATGGCAAATTGTGGGTAAAAGCATAGTTAGGCAGACTGATGGAGTGATGGAAAGTATTTAAATGCAAATTGGTTCTTGAAATAAAAAAAGCGCTCTAAAGATAGTGGCATGGACTGGGCCCCCCCCTCTTTTTTGCCCCCCTCAACGTGAGCGTCATTTCGTATGGACGGTGTGGAAGAAAATTTAAATGTCACTAATACGAAAACAAAAAAAAAGGAAAACCTCAAAACGCTTGCTCAACATTTGCTGAAGGCCACCGAGGTTGAGCTCCAAATTATGCTATGAAAATTACTAACTTCATAAGCTTGTTCTGGTGGACAAAGAAATATTCAGCTATCGGTAGAAGAACTCTGTGGACCGTAACAGTCACATATTTTGGTGGGTATATTAGTTTTTACATTTTACCGTCCGTGTCTGTGTGAGGTTTTAAAAGTCAAAAGTTTTAAAATGTTAGACCCCGCTCTATAAAATTAATGGGGGATAAATTGTTGCCAGATTGTTTGAAAGAACTGCATGAACTTATGCAGCCATGCATCAATGAAAAAACTTGATTATTTCCGTGTTCATTTGTTTCGCGAACATTTTTAAACAAGTTTTTTATTTTAGCCAAAAAATGAAGTGGAAAATCTTTAAAAAGCGTTTTGTCAGTACCGAAATAGCAAGAAGCATTATAAATATTGCAAATTACTCAATTACTAATCATATGATGGGACAGAATTTGCTCAAAATGAATGACGATTAAATGAATTCATTTAGTGTCATTTGAGAATAAAAAACAGCCAAGTTCATGGACAAAATATGACAGTGCTAGATTTAGCAACAAATGTTTGTGCAACATCTGGATAGACCCGATCCTTATCCTTAGACTTACAAAAAGTGGCAATAATCTTTGTTTTTAAAATTTTCTGTCAGTCGTTTCGCTCAACGATATGAGAAAAATGGTTAATTAAAAAAACGGTGCATCAAATAACGATTCGTTCCCCCAAACGGCCATCAACTCTGGGGAGGTGTGCGTTTCATTTTTAATCGATCAGACTTGCAAATTCATTTCGATCTGAAAACCACAAAAGAAAAACCCGATGGCTCAGGGAACCACCAATATCACAATGCACTGCACGGCACTACGTGCACCGAAACAACCCCCCCGTGCAAGTCCCCGGTGCAACCGTTTGCCTTGCACTTTGCAACCAAACACCAACCCCCGCTGGCGATGGTGGCTATTTTGCAATGTGGCGATAGATCGCGCACCGACCTTCACCACGGTTCACCGGATTCGTGCGGCATTGCACGGATCGGCACAATAGATCTGGAACTGGAGTAGCACAACAACAGCGCAAAACCCTTCTTCATTCGCCTTCGAACCTCATGCCCCATTGCACCACCCCGGGTTGTCGTTGTAATTGTGTACCTTCCTGCTCAGCTCAACCACACGGTCAAACGCGGACACACTTTTGCGGACTCCACTGCGCCGCAGTTACAACAAAACAAACCAGGAACTAAAAAGTGTCACATTTCCATCACCACGAAACGCGCGCACCCGGGGCGTCAGGTTTTTGTGCATACGAATCAGAAATTAAAAATGTGTGCAATGTTAACACATTCGCAGTGTATCCAGTTCCGTCGTCGCTAAGGAAGAAAGTGATGGCTGGCTTCTCGGTTTTGTTTCACCCCACCGGAACAGGGTGTTACCTACGCGGAAAATGGAGTTTTATTTGTGTTTTAAGAGAAATTGATTTTATTTTCTACCGACCGAAAGCCAAGCGCACACGCACCGGAGGACTGCAGTGGGTACGCACAAACAACCACACCGGTATAACTGGATCTCCGGTTTATCTTGCTGTGCGATATCGTAGCGACAAACGCTTCCGGGCATGGATAGCGCACAAAAGCATTCCACCCATTCGACGGTGACTTCCTGTTTTCCAGCATCGAATTGTTGCTTGCTGGCTGGAGCGTTGGATGAAAAGCACAATGTCCGTGGCTGTTAGAATGGCAGGTAAGGTAAACAAACAAACAAACAAGCGAAAAAAAAACCGACCTAGAATGCTCCACCGTGCCACTGGCAAGCAACGGAACGAAACGACCGGAAATCACCGGGTCCATGGTGGGGCGATGTGGTGGACTGTATCAACATGTATCAATTAATTACAGTTCCACGCCTTTGATTTGATGCATTTGAGCATTGATTTACTCCTCCGGGTGGCAACATGAGAAGGAAAACTAAACCCCCGGAC
The DNA here is from genome assembly GCF_943734755.1 of Anopheles moucheti. Classification (NCBI taxonomy): domain Eukaryota; kingdom Metazoa; phylum Arthropoda; class Insecta; order Diptera; family Culicidae; genus Anopheles; species Anopheles moucheti. The sequence goes on from NC_069140.1 coordinate 29,310,051, forward strand.
AGACAGACCCGCCTAAAGCTGCTTTTGCCGTGGTAGAAAAGTAATCTAAACTTTTACGAGACCCCAGAACCCAGAAGTCACTCTCTCGAGAAACACACACACCCACAGAAACGGAGCAAGAATAAACAACCCCGTGGTGGAGCAGCACAAAAAAAACGGTTGATTCTGACAGGTGTATTAGCGAAAAACGTGCCGTTCCATTCGCGTATTAACCGCCTCAGTAAATCAATCTGAAAACATGAACGGAACACGAAACGGCAATAACAAAACAACAACAAAAAAAACGAAAGTCATGAGAGATGCCACTCACCTCCCTCCTCCCCCACAGCTCACAGTTCGAAGCAATTTTCTCAATCAGCGCCATTGAATCCGGGTGGTGGGCAGTGTGTCTCGCGAGCCTCAGGGGAAGGATTATTTTTTTGTAGGCTTTTCTTTTCCAAGAAACCTTCTTCTTTCCCTCCATCGTCTTCTTAGGTGGCGATGATTTTCCAACAGCCCCACAGCCCACAGCTTAGACCCGCTTTCCACGAATGAGCGGAAAATGAATGAAACGAGCCATTTTCGTTACCGTTAGCTACCGACGTTCTCCGGGCACCCTCAGAGAGAAACGCACCCACCCGCCAACAGAACCCCCCACACACACTTATCGCCTGAATTTCCCATTTCGTGCCAGGAGCAACCTCCACCAGCCAAACATCATATGCCGGAATGTATCGTTTGGGAAGCTCGTCACCGTCTCTTGTGGTGCCGCTTTGTGCGGTAGACAGCGCACCATGGAACCACGCGGAACAGCGCCCAACATTGCCGGCGATGGTCGCGCACATGCGTAGAATGCGCACGTGCTCCGGATGGTGGGATGGATGCGGTGAGTTTTTCCGGTTCCAAACACACCTCCTCTTTGCAAACAGCCACCGTGGAGCGGTTTCTTCCGACACGGCTATCGGTCGTTTCCATGGCAGCACCGAACCCGGTGCAAACGTTAACCGATAACCGAAACAACTGCCGACGAAGGATGCGAAGGTGTGTGGGTGGCCGCACGTGTATTGGTAGAGGGAAAATGCCAACATACATCGACCACTCATCAATAGGCCGAAGTGATCGGCACCAAAATGGTGTCCCTGGGGTGGCATCCGAAGTGGTTGAAGTGCCTTCGTCACAGGAAACCTCTCAAGGGATATTGGACGAAACACGCAGTGCAAGAACCCGGTCCGTCTTTGTGTATGTGTATTGATGTATTGCACAGATGTGGTGGCTCTTTTGCTGGCGGAAAATTGGGTAGAAATGAACCGCTCCATTCGATGCTGCTGCTGCTGCTGCACCCGTCGGCCATGTAATCGGTGAGGTTCGGAAGCATTAAGCAGATTAAGGACTGTGAGCTTGATACTCCATTAGTGATAATGTAACACCACCCGGTCAGTTGGTCAAACGGGTGCGTCTTTTGCCCTTAATTTCTTCCCCTTAAGGAAAGTCCACCCCTTGCAACACGGGTCTAAGAACCGGCTGTGGTATTATCCAATTTATATGCGCATACATGTTTTGTATTATTAACAAGTACAAAAGGAGTAATGCTAGGATTATTTTACGCAATGAAATGGAGCAAGATATGAAGGGAAATAAAAGATTTTTTTTCGAGAACTATGTTTTCTTCATTATCAGAAATTAGGAAGATTGTGCTCTAATTCCCTAAAAACGCTCAAGTGTTGCTGAGATTCGTTCAAAGTCCAAACTAAGCAAACGTAACAACAAAAAAGAAGCAATCTCTGCTGACAGAGAATAATTAATCAAGCTGTCACAAATGCTGAAATGATTTATTTATGAGAAGCCAACGCCAAGCGATACGACACGGTGGAGTAATAGCTTCCACGCCCTAGCCGTCGTCTTCGGTAGCAGTGCATTATTTCATCATTTCATCGTAGCAATTGTAATTGAAAGCTTGTTGTAACAGTTACACAATTGTAGCAATGATCACCGGAATAATTGCGTAGATTGAAATGTGCGAAGGAAATAAAATTGAACCTTACGGGGGAAATACACCCTCAGAAGCTCAGAAAAAGAGTTTATTTGTGAGATTTTAAATAGAAAATCTAATGAGAAGTACGTCCATTAGAATTTAGATTTAGATTATATTTAGTTGGTAATGAAGCAGAATACAAAACACACGAATTGACATTTTCATATTATTACCTTGGGTAGGTCCTTAAAAAAAACATTGAAGAGTTTGCTCACTGACGTTTCAAAATAAAACTAAATTAAATTTGGAAATATATTATTTTTTGTCAAAATGACGCATGCTAAAGCATCATAACATTATGAAAATTTCTAAAAATCGTTCGTTAGAGTCATAAAGAATTTGATTTATATAGTGCCAATGAGTTGTGTATAGAATTTCTGATGAAAATTAATACTTAATCGATCTTTGAAGTCTTCGAGATATTCTAGATTTTGTCTAGGAGTTATGCAATGTTATTTTGAGAAAACCGTACTTATACCTTGAAAGTTCGCGTTATCGTAAGGCAATTAGCGTACTGTTTGGGCTCTGATTTCGATATTCGTTGGTGAATTTATTCGTAATTATTTATCTTGAAAGCTTCGAAAATATGCTACACCTTTTAAGACAAATTTTCAAAAATGCGGACTGTATGTCTCCCTTTCACTTAGATAAATGTTTAACTTTGCCGTATTCGATTGAGTTATACCAATAATTTCATTTAAGAGGTTGGAAAACACTCTGACTTCCAACTTTGTAAATGTATTGAATGCTTTCATTTGGTTTGCAGGCAAAGGAAAGTATCAGGACGTAATTGAACCAAGACCTGACAGGACATTTTCTCCCCTTGGGCGTGCAGGGAATGTTGGACACCTGCAATACTTCCCACGCACCACCCGTTATGCGTTCTGTAAACATGTTACGTTGTTTTGAGAAGGGAAACACTGATCAAAACAAAACCCCTGATCATGATGCAAACACTCGCCAGTCTGTGTGTGTCTGTTGCACTGAGGAGATGAAACAATGATGGTTTTTATAAAGCCAATAAATATAATACAACAAGAACCATTCCTCTGACAGAGAGTGAATCTCTTTGATCCCAAACAGATGATTAGATTGAAACGTTTCATGTGTATCCAACGCTAAGCTCCTGAAGACTATTAAACTTTTCAAGTGTTAAGTGATTTACTGCACCTACCCAAAAACGCTTCTCGATTTTCTCATAACAGTCTTCACCGTGTTCTTTCCAGCCATAGTAAGGGCAGCGAAAAAGCCTTTAAGCGTTCGCATAGTATTTGTGAGAGCCAGTTATGCGTAGCAGACACAAACAGCGTAACTGTCTGCATAATCGCGCATAATATGGCACACGATGGTTTGATGCGAAGTAATCGATCGTAAGTGAGCGCCATTGGGGTTTTTTTTGTGCCAGTTTTATTTGTTTTCTAAGTCTAATTTAACCACTCCACACATTCATGTATCGTTGTGTTCGGCAAATCAATTTAATCAATTGAAGTTATTGAAAATAAATGAAAAAAAACCACCCTGTGCCACACATACCATCACCTAGCGAACTTACTACTACTACCAATAATTGATCCCACCAAACGACCAACTTGGCACAACATTGGTGAACATGCACCAACCAAAGTGGGGTTCTGCAGTACAGATTTATCTCGCATATGATCGAACGATCGACGAATCGCCAACCGAACATGCGTGGCAGTTGCAACCTTTTTTTTTTTCTTGCCGATGCTAATACTTTTATTTTACTCTCGCTCCTTTTCTTCACTATTCGAAATTTCTTACGCAGCTAGGCCCGGACTTAAAGCTAACGTCATCGGGCCAACACAACTTTCGCCAACTGGAACGTGCAGTGGCCACCGAGGTGTTGGAAAGCATACGGTGAAGCTTTCGTGCTCGGTAAACAAATCGCCGGCAGAAATATAATTGCGAGGGCTTCATTTTTGTGCAGTAAATTCGAACTTCTTCCAAACACAATTTACACGGGCTGATGATATTTGCCGTCCAATATTATTTACTTGGCCATATTTCATCCCATCGGTGACATACTTGTACGAAATTTACAAATAACAACACATCACGCATCATCATGTGCCACACAGCCGTCAAGCCGTTGTCCCACGGAATTGTTGTCAGTGTGGGAATTGAACAGGCAGAAGTAAGGGGAACAAAAAACAACAGCGGATAAACCGGTCCCTCGCGGCACTATTCGGCGATGTGGCTGTGGTTGACCTTCGCAAAGAGAAAACAGTGTCGACCATGCTTACGTGTGTGTGTGTGCGCCCGTGTATGTGTATGCTCATACAGGCACACCACATCACCATAGGGATGATAATTCCTACATTAAGCCGTTGGCCGTTTGGCTCTGGGGTTGATTAAAATAACCGAGCGTAGGAAAGAGAAAGCTGTACGTCGAAAAAGGAAGAGCTGCTTTTATGCTCCGGCGCGGGCTCGAGCCAACCTGCGGTGCTGTGCGTGTCTCCTCGAAGGTATAAGAAGAAAAAACAACAACAGCCACGAGCAACAATGAAACATACACATTCCACTTAGTCGCAATGTAAAATGTAACAAAACCAACTACTGCGGCTAGGTTTTACACCAAAATGGTCCAATACTTTCGCAAGCGAACTGAGGCTACGGTGGTAACTTGTTGCGCTGCGTTACGACGAGCTGCAATGCTGCACTTGGAGGAACGTTCGAAATGGCCGAAAATAAATCAGGCGGACACAGTGGGTTGCATGGAAAATGGACGAAATGTAGCTTTCTTGGCCGTGTCAAGGGGGGAGTGTGTTGTTATGCTTTTTTATGACACTTGCCAACACTGACGACCGGTGTTGTGAGCGGTGGACTAGTTTTGATTTATTTTGGGGTAGTGCACAAAGTGCTAACGCCATTCAATGCATCTTCCAAGCACGGTAATGTCGGTGGCAGTAGACACACCCGTTTATGTTCCAGCACACACCCCTGGAGGTTCTGTGGGGCACACCTTTCCCGTTAATGTGCATGGTAATGCGATTCCATCATGTGCAACTAAGGACGGTTAGTTAAGTTGATTGGCCACAATTTTTAATTTTTTTTTTGATAACCACCAGTAGCAGGTTGAATATGTTTTGTCTTTTCTTGCCATTCCCTTGATAAATAAATAATACAACAAAAAAGAGTACATGATGACTAAATTTTGAAAAACAAAACATTCAAAGAAGGCATCTCTCAAAGAATCAAACAAATATCAAGCGAGAACTGTTACCAGGTTATATAACAAAAGTCCAAAAGAATTTGTCATATGCATAATGATGTAGAATTGGTAATTGAGTTTTTATGAGATATTGTCTGTTGATAAGGTTTGGCGATAATGTTGATGAAAATGATAAAATGCGAGAAGAAGAGGAGAGATCGAAGTGAAATGATAAGATACATGTTCAACACAGTTAATTAGTGTGTCAGATATATAAATTAGTTGTTTACTTTCAAAAAACAAACAATTGAGAGCAAACAACTCAAACCATGAACCAGCAGCTATATACATATTTACACATTTAATGAAATAAAGTTGATAAAGTCCTAGCGCTGGATGAGAATTCATGTAAATTAGTATATTTGCTCGGAGAGTTTCTAAATAATGCGACAAAATGGATAGAAAAGTACTAGTTGAAGATATCCTAATACTGAAAATCGTTCTTCGGAAAAATTGTTGAGGATCTTGCAACTAAATACTATAAATCGTGTAATTGAACAAAAATTGTATCAGATTCTTCGACTTGCTCGAAATAGCAGCGCAAGACCGGGTTGCTTACTACAATTCTAACTGTGGAACTAATGGAACTTTGCAGCACCACAAACACATCACTCACACGTTCGCACAGATCGTTAAACGAGACAAGGCCACACGGTTCGGTACGGTCAATTCCACGGTGCTTCCCATCCGCACGTTTAGAAGGGGCAGCCTGTGCGTTCGATGGCTCTGACTGTTAAAACCCAACCGTGCTCGACAAACAGCGCGAGTACGAACGAACGAATCGCTTGCCAAAAGCCCCTAGAGACGTTACGCAGAGACAACTCTTCTCAATGGTTAACGGCCAATTGTTGCACAGTGGCTGCTGCTACTACCCTAGCAGCTACTACCACTGTTGCTACGAACGAAAAAATCGGGCGAGTGTGTACGCGAGCTATTTGATGGCACGTTGATCTACAGCGCAACGTGGCTGAAGGCAGGTTGGTGGTAGGAAACATTTGTATGTGATACCAACAATCAGCACTGCGTTGGTGGCCACCCTCCATACAGTGGAACACACCTAGCCATTGACGTTTTTTGTTTTCGTTTTGTTCATCCCGCCCCCGCAGTGGACAACAATACGAATCAAAGCACAACGGCGGGTTTCGTCCTGTCTGGACGGTGGTGTGGAATGTGTTCAATTTGTTTGTTTTATGTGCTGTTACATTCCGGCGTTACATTGCAACAACCCTGCGGTAACGCGCGGTTTAGAAAATCAAAGAGGAAACAGAAGCAGAAGAGTTAGTTACCGGTTCACGTTGAAGATACAAAGGTTTACGTCAATCGTCAACCTGCTGTAAGGGAAATTTCTTCATCAAATATTCAGCCAACATTTTCTCCACCGCCGTGTAACTTACATTCCGTAAGTTTATGGGGAGGTTTTTTTTTCTAACAAATAAACTGTACATTGTTCTCATGACATATTTTACGAATCGAAGAGTGTAAAAATGTTCAACATATACGACATCAAATAAATTTGCTATATGAAAACTAATGTTTAGTTAAGCACAGAAAAAATGAAATAGGGGGATCTATTTAAAAAAAAAGATCTAACTCATGTGCGTCGAGCGGAATCATTGCATTAACAGGAAGACCATTTATAAAAAAACATTCAAATTATTTTACAAAGGTCATTGATTTAAGAAATGGTTAAAAACATCAAATTTTGATTATTCCAGTTTAAAAATTACGAAATCATAGAGCTGCGCCATTTTCTACACCCGATAGTCTCTGGAACAGAAAATGTTACGCGCTTGTAGCACTTTGTTGTAGCTTTGTACAAAATGGAAGTGGTAAATGGAATAAAAGCCCAAAATGTTGAATATTTAGCAACCGGAACGCTACAACACACAGTCAGTCCATGCCATTCACTTTTCTTTATTCAAAAGCACACGTAACGTACGATTTTCTTGAATTTCGAATTTCGAATTAAGCAATACAGCCTGGCCGTTCTTTAGGAATTAAAAAAACTGGGTCCTTTTGTTCAATCACGATTGAATGTTTAAAATGATTAAGGTGCACGATAAATGATTTTACGGAATTGATTTTGCAACCAAAATTTCAAACATTTTTGTGAAAAATTACAATATAGTTTAAATTCAAAGGATTGTACATAAGACGGCAACTGTAACTTCTTTCTGGAAAATTATGGGTTCTAGATGAAAACATATTTAAGTCTTTTGAGACCACTAGTCCAACCAACTAGTGATTCGGTCGACTTAAAAAGCGTATTCCAGTAAGAGCCTTCTGCATCGATCGATAGAAGTGGTAGTCCAGTAGTATCAAATCTGGACTTGATGTTGGAACATGTAGAATTCCCATCCTCTTTTAATCTGCACATATTTATAATCCGAACCGAAAATTCTGACCGAACGGATAATTCTGCATCGATTTAGCTAAGCTCGAAACCAGTTTCAAGTGATCACTCGACAGCAGCTCGTAATCGTATGTCTCCTTTCAAGATTGGATGGAACATGGATTTTCGCGAGTGGATATTCCAATTTGGTGAAAATTTGTTCATCGGGACTTGAGATTTGTTTAGGATTATCCTAAATTCTACCAAATCAATTACCTTGGACAAACGACAAGCCTCGGACGGGATTTTATTCATAATTTAAAATAGAAATTTCGATTCCCTAAATTGGGTGAAAACTTGCCTTGAATACTTGTCATGCATTTTGATGTAATTTTATGAACGAATGTTTAACCAATTAATATGACACATAGTCTGGAACTTCTGGGCATTCATGAGATCTGCCATTCCTGTGCACAAATGTACCGGTGGCGTCAATTTTTCATCGAAGCCGTCATGTACAACCAATAGACAAATACCACTAAACATCAAGTGACACCGAGTTGATAAATCCGACCAATACAACCGACAAAAAAGGCGCATTGAATCGTGTGTTTTGAACACTCCCCCTTCGGGGCAAGTTGATTGAATTTCAATTTATGTGGTTTGACAACAATATCGATACATCGACAGGCAGAGATGCGTCCCGGCATTGGAAAGCCGTACAGCGATAACAGAGAAGTGTTGGAATTGGACCTAGTCCAGCATCATCATCATGGGTCCAGCCTGTGGCCTGAAGTTGCCAACAGTTGGTCGCCCGATTGGAGACGTTTCTCGCATCCTTATCAACTGGGACATGGATTAGTATAATCTCTCGATGCCAGAAGTTCACACGGCCATACGCAAAACGAGAGCCGAGTGGGAACATAAAACATAAACTAATAAAGTTGGCCCGTGTCGTGTGCCCCCGTTCCGGTTTGCAGTTCTCAATAGTTTATCTAACCATCGGTAGCGATTTAATCAGGGATGAAATGAAGCCATGGTCACCATTGATCAATTTCAATAGAAGCACATATCAATGGAGCTTGATAAGCTGCAACGATTGATTGCGATTGGTTCGGTATATCGGCTTGAAAATGGATGATTGGAGGGTCCGTTTCTACCAATTGCTGAGCTCCATTTTCACTATCTACATGATGGACTAATTGGTGGATTTAATGGCGAAAGTAAGCTCTGGAGAAACAAGCAATATGTATTAGATTTTACAGTATTTGCAAACAATTTTCAGAGATTGACAAGTTACTGAATAAAAGCAAATACCTAACACATTACACACTACACTTTCCAGAAGTTTTTATTATTTTTGTTTAATGGTTCAAGAAAAAAAAACATCCTTGTTGCTGATTATTAAAGAATATTCATATAAAGAGTTCCACGAAAACACAAAAAATAGCCTTCAGTTCGAGAGATTAAATGTACGATTGGAGCAAAGTGAGATAATATCGTCGTTGTATGCTGTTTGTCTTTCTCCGCAGCTCTATGAAACTAAAACCATCCAACAAACAACACTACTTTCCCTAGATTTATGATCACTTTCGGTATCTTTGGCGTCCCGAGTCTCGGGCGTGATGTGTTGTGGCACGCGCCAACACTAACTGCACCCAAAGCGTCATATATCAAAAACTCGATACAATTTATGATACCAATGTCACGCAAAGATAAGCGTCGGGGGGTGGAAAACTGAAGTGAATTACACTTTTACTTGCGCCTTGCACTTAATCCGAAGCTGTTACCAGTGGAACGAAGCGGAGGTTCTGGTAAGCGCTACTCTAGCTCTCATATTTTATTGGACACGAACGTTTGGGTTACTTTATTTAGACGTTAACTCACGGCCCCAGCAAAGCCAGATAAACATAGACAGGAATGAATGAATTAAGGCCGTCTCATACTTCCCCCCGAACAGCGGAAAATGCATTCTGTGCCTCAGTTCTTACCTGTGATTGTAGCAGCACGGCCAGACAAGTCGCAAGGAACAGCTCACGCGCCCCGAGGGCGGAAGTCAATATCATGTTGCCTGGAGATTTCCGCCGTCCGGAGCGCCTTTGTTCCACGCTTTTCCTGCCCGGTCCGGTACGTTCCCGTTGTTTATGGTTATGCTGCGTCGGCGGTTGCATCTTTTTTCTCCTTTCGTGCGTTGTTGATTGCATCTTGTTTACATAGAAACCCACACCAACCCACACATACGCACAACACACATAAACACGCGGGTGGGAGGAGGGCTTAGTGGCTGGTGGTGGCTACCGATGCGGTAAAGATGTTGTCTAATATTCCGTGCGTGTGTGTGTGTGTGTGCGCGCAAGATTTCCCCGGGGCGCAGCCCGGTTGAAGATGGAGTGAAGATGGAAAATTAATTCGTGTGTGGTTGACGTTTTGTTTCCTTCGGTTTGAAATTTATTTTTAGCACTTCCGCACCAAAACAGCTTCGCCGCGGACCGGCGGCACTGTGTTGCAGCAGGCAATGATTTTCGGCGTCGAGAAATGCTCATACATAAATGACACATACACACACATACATAGAGAGAGATACACGCAGGCACCCTCAAGCGCACAACGCCAGATGAAACACCCGAGCGCAATTTCTTCTCAGGACAACAAATCACATTTGCACTTGACGGACGGTCCCTTCGGAGGGGAAAATGCAAAGAACACGGCAGTGCAAACGGATGCACAACACGCGGACGAAGAACGAGGGTCGTCGTCTTTACGCGCACAGCATAATCATATATCACAGCAATGCTGAATTTGATTGCAAACAGATTTGGACCGGGTTTTTTGGAACCAAAACATAGGCAAACAAGAAACAACCAAAATTACACAAATTTCATACAATTTTTACTTCTACACACACTTTTTAGGGGAAAAAATATTAGCTTTCCTTTCTTTACACCATCACAATTTAGCAGAGGCTCACAATCACGCCAGAAACTGTCGTCGCTTCCGGGGAACCCAATTTTCTAAAGACGCACACGTTGTTGTTAAAACACTTCTTAAGAAACATTATTAGCACGGTACGCAGTAAAGCAGCATTTTACGCATTTTCCCGTCACCTTTCCGTCGGAAGGGAACACACAATAGGGCACGTACACACACGCACACACTGGAAAACTCACTCACTCGCAGGTATGTTGGCATGAATGCGTCTCGCAGCCACGGCAGATCAGGCCCGTTTTCTTGCCTTCGACCCCCGATAGACCCGATTTCTTACGTTAACCTAATGTGGGTCATTTGTGGCATTGTGTGGCTAAGAGTGCGGGCGCCACCGGAGCACCAAAGGAGAGAACCCTGCAAACATAAAAGGCGCACCATAAAGTAAAGGCAAATCCTCCCTAAGGTCGAGAGACTACACGGGACCGAAACGGATACAGCAGTGAGCGAGAAAAAGGAGGCGAATTTAATGAATGAAACCGTAACGAAAATTCATGCTATTTTCGTCAACGATGAACGCAAAATAGCAAAAAAAGGAGTTAATTAATATTTTAGAAAAGAAAACCCCCTTGCAGAGTAATCTCACAGAGTGATTTTTCAAAAATGTTCTTTGTTTTCCGAAATCCCCCCCAAAAAACAACGCGGAGCGAATGTGCCGTGCACTTCCGGGTTCTGTACGGTACCACCAATTTTCCCGAGCACGAGCTACGAGGATTTTCAGGACTCAATGCGTTCTCTTTTCCGCTTCACCGAACCCGCAATCCCATGACGGTAGGACGGCACTCTCTCTGTGTGTATGCTCACTGCTTGATTTTTTTTTATTTGCGCACACTTTCACACCCCCCGTCACTGTTTCTCCTCGTTGTGCGTTTTGCAAACTCTCTTGCAACCCTCTTCAATCGTGTTTTTTTCCTTCTATTTTCCTTTCGCTTTCCTTCATCACTTCAAAATATTACTGCTACAACGGGCCAGATTTTTATTTCTGTTTTCACCCTTTCCACACACCACACTAAATACATTCGTCTGAAACGACACATCGACGAGCGCCTAAACTGGCTGCCCTGGTTGCGTTGCTACTGGCAACAACAATGGAATGCTGTTTTACATTTGGCTGGAGCAGAAACAAGATTGCGCTCCACCGCCGTGTCCCGGGCAGTGCACAGCTTCCCACGATTTATCACACGCACGAGTGGAATTGTGAACACGACCAAATCAGCAAACAATTATTACAGCATTTAATGTTTAGTCGTTATTAGGGTAATGAGCACTTTATACGACAAAAAAATATAAAAACGCACCGTCGTATGTCAGCAGCACACCAGCGACACGAAATTCACCTCTCGCGATTGGAAGGGAATCGAAAAATGCTGATGTTGACGCGAACGCGAGCGACTCCTCCGCTGTCACCTGCAACAATAACAAACAAAAGCACCAGCTCGGGTGGTTCAACACATGGTGCGCCCATAGTGCGTTTCATTTCCAACGAATTGACAGAACAATTTGACAGCTGGGAGCAACAGAAATCCATTTTCTGCCGATCTGTCAAGCGCTGTTCAGCGTGCAAGCACGAACTCTGGACGATTTTAAGCGTAAAATTAGCAACGAATCATTGAAGGGTGGTTCTAAATTTTAATTTCGTCATTTCGTCTACTATAAATAAATTTTTAATGTTAATAATTTTATTGTTTGTAAGAACTGGTATTCATTTTACACATTTTCGGTTCTATTCCAAAATGAGCAAAACGACAGAAGGCTGAAATGTACGCATGCTATTTTTTACAATGCAATTTTATCAATTTTTCAACTTTATACATCATTAGTCAAATTGCTAATATTATCCACCCCATGGACAGGCAAATCTGTTGCTGATCGCAACATTCAACAAAGGTAATTTACACTTGTTGTTTGGCATTGTCAAATCAAGTGAAATGAATGCACCTGTGCAATTCAGGAACTGTGTCCGCACTCACGGACATCTAACTGACATTCACGCGAAACAATCGTTGCAGCATTATGTTTAGTGCAACATTTTTATGTTATTAGCTTCGTAATATGCCTAAAAAAGATTATCTGTAGATCCGAGAAAGGACATAATTAATTAATTTTTTGTATAATTCATTCTTCCCAATAAACAAAAAGCTAGATTTGGAACATCAAATAGTTTTGAGATTGTTTCGACACACAGGGTACTCAGGATATTTGAAAAATTTATTGAATACCATGCTGTTTACCGTAATTTGCACAGCCACAACTTGTGTAAGGTTTCGAAAGGTTTTTTCTTCTATTGGATATGATAAGCTAAGGCTTATTTTTCAGAATTACAACTAAGGGTGCTCGTGCCCCGATTCCTCTAATTTCCATGAGACCATATCCCATTAAACACAACAATAAGTCATTCTCGGCATCACGTGTTCAGTTGTACCATTTTTCAACTTGTTATTCACAGTTTTCAGAGCTTTTCTACATTACATTCGTAGAACATGGCTCCATGGATTTCCTATCGTTGCCAAAAATTCACGAAAATACCTTTGAATTACATTTTACATTAAATTATATAATATTATTAGCATTAGCTAACTTGATAATGCTAATAAAATTTTAAAAAAGGTTATCGAATCTTCGACAGTTTCTTAAGCCATGTTTTAATTGAATACAGCACGGTAATATTGTTACATAACTTAGAATAGCGATAACAAAAACGTTTTTATACTTAAATGTTTTTATACATCGTTCCTATCTTTTGTTCATATTTTTTAAAATATCGAGATTTTTTATATCGTCAGCTTATACTTTGCCAGAAATGGAAAGTGTTCAGCAGCAACCTGCTCCAATTGCTCCATGCTTCATAGCCTTACTGGAAACCATTACACCGTTAGCATTTCCCGACATGTCATCTGCCAATGATCTCCGGGTACGAGTATAATATGTCCAGGGCGTTGGAAGTACAATTCAACCCACCGAACCGAACCCAGACAGGATACCGGCCGTGCACTTCAATTTCACACTCGTACAGTGCCGTTTATCATTGTTTGCTTCATCGTAGTGCCGGGAACCGGAAGTAAACGTTCAATGTGTCCGGCGCCCAGCTTCAATTACACCCTCCCGGCAAAGGGCGTTCAAATTTCTTTGCATTATAGCTTCGATTTCGTCGCAATGGTCATTGATTTGGCGAACAAACAAATCTCTCCGGTTCAACACTCAAAGCCATTGTGTGTGTATGACGATTGGTATGGCCGATCATAAGCGGATGGAGGTGCAGGCAAATGGATCAGTACATCGGCGACAGAGGGAATGGGTGATCGTTGACCGGTGCGCTCAGGCAGGGATAATGCAGCGAATATCAAACCTTTCACGCCAGTTGGATGGTAATTGCGAGGAAGGAAATGAATTATAGCCAGGCACAATATGCATGTCACGTGGAGATCGCTACAAGATGCTTCACGTTCAAAAATGGAAAGAAATTGAACGAATTATTTTTGCTAATGATCGTAAGGAAGGTTTGTTCTAAAACACATTAGAAAAGGCCCAATTTTAATCGGAAATTGATTTCGTATTATATTTTATCTATTCGGTGCTCTGTTAAATGCGGTAAAGAGCAGGAGCAGCGTAACAAACATTCGACGAAATGTTGCAGTTTTTGCCACCACAATTAAGCCACTTTTGCCGCAATATATGCCATAACATGTCATTCGAACGCAAACAGTAATCAAACGATGCAATCTTTATGGAGCTTTCGATACGTGAGGCATCTCCTCATATGCGGGGCGGTTTGATGGTTGCAAGAAACCACCTTCCCAATGGCCATCTTCTTGCCAACTACTCTGGTGCACTGGGTGATGCATGAAAACTGTCGTTAACTGTATTGCGGGAATATCCCCACAAGCCAAGTGGACACTGCAACATGATCGAAACGCAACGCTTCCTTCACACGTTGGAAACGTTGGACGCAACACAAAACGTTTAAGTTACGATTTTGAATTCATGGCTTGCTCTTTTGCAAATCAACCCGGTCGCCCGGGCGTAAGGGTGGACCGGGATGTGATGTTTGCGTGCGTCCATCCATCGATCGATAGTTGGCAAACAAACTCGATAACATGATGTAAGTAAGAAATGGCGATCAGCTAAAGGGAAGCTTAAAAATTGCACCAATTTCTTTCGTTTGACAGATTTATCGATCGTTTTTGTTTACGCTTGGAATGGAACAAACCTGTGATAATCGGATAGGAGGGGATATTTCTTAGCAAATAAAAACGCTGCCAGCATGCGTGATCAAGCGATCATCATGCAGTCGGATAGGATCAAGTGGGGATCAGCAAGGTGGACATACGAAACGGAAAGATTAAATGGATGCAATGCAGGAATTGCATGATTCTTTTCATCAATAAATAATGTTATATTTTTTAACAAACCAACAAATTACTAATAAAGGGAACTGAGTTTAATAAATAAACAAAAAATGAAACTTATGTCACAATTCACAATATTTATCTATCAACTATATTTCTTCTACAACACAGCCAGAAGTAGATGAATTAATTAGACACTCGTTTGATAGCATTCATACGTTTCTCAGGTACGGAAACGGAATTCATTTAGTTTATTAAAGCGCGACTAATAATTACGCCACTTTTTACGACCACCAGTAAAATAATGCCATTTACTTATTTAGTATCAAAAAGTCATCGTTGCCTTCAAACTCCAATGGAAACAAAAATCCCATATTCGAACAAGTGCTGTGGACTTGTGGACGATACAAGGCTAGGGTGTGAGTGTGATGCCTGAACATCAATTAAATATTATTGTAAACTGTTGCATTTGTCTCTAACCCTAATTGAAGGCATTGAATGAATTTACAAATCATTAGCAGTCACACTGGAACCGATCTTTTGTTCCAAACTGTTATTCAAAAACCATCAAAAGCTTTATTAGTTTATGGAAGATCTCACAGTCTTACACCGCGGCTTGAAATTGATGATTTTACTGGCCCCGCCATGAAAACCACCCTCAAACCACCGGGGTGGGAAATCGTTTGGATGATTTCATATCCCCTTAGCTAGTACAAATAAAAATAATTCCTCGCATCCACAGCGCGCAGCACAACAAACTCCTTCACCATCCGTGGCCTGTTTGACACGTAATTATATCGCCCCAAATTTTGGCATTTTATTGTTACTACCGTGTTATGCAGCGCGGCACTGCGCCTTAGATGCCATTTTCTTCCCGACCCCTGGGCCACGACGTTACCACACTGGGGGCCGTTTAGTGCCGGCCCTTGTTTATAAATAAAAAAACGGCACACACCGCACACACTGGACTGTTGTTAGAAAATAACGCACGAAAACGATGTGGGGGCAGATTCCACGCGAAAATGGTTTGTGCATCCCCTTCGATCATCAACACGTAAAACCGCAACCCCATCCACACCCCCACCGAGCGGGTGCTCGCGATTGCGAAACTGGAGACCACTGGGTCTGCACCCAGTTGGCCCATCATCTCCTACTGATTTAAACCTCCGAATGAGCACTTGCAAGCGTGTATGTGGTTTTGTGTGCATGCGTGTGCTTTTTTTGTGGTAATGCCGATGCCCTGGCATCGTTGGTAATGCCGAAGACAAAACATCGAAACGATTTACCAAACGGTTGCGCCGGCAGCGAACCAAACGACAGAAGACTGCAACGCGGCGACAAGCAACGAACGCAACACGGTGTAACTTAAGCTCCCGTTTTGCTTCTTGTGTGTTGGTTTTGGAGGGGGTGGGGTGGGTTTGTTTTATTTCTGCTTTTTTTAGTTGTTTTTTGATTTCCTTCTCCAATCCTGATCCTGTTCGTAGGTGGACTGGATGAAGAGCGGAGTGGAAGATGGACACGGCCGAACTCGTGCAGTGCAACACTGTGGCGCCTTGTGAAAGAAAGTAAACTTTCGTTTTCATTCGTATCGGATGCCGCGCTTGCAGCTGTGCAGGGAGACGAAATTAGTGCAAGGAATGCAACTAATAAAATGCAACATGCTTGGCAGATGTCCAGTGAGTGACAACGAACGGGAGCATGGGTCCGATTATTTGCACTGTGAGGTGTGCGATCACCATCAAGTGAATGGTGCGCTTAAACGTTTGATATGGACAGTAAAATGCAGATAAGCTCGGAAGTAGATAAATACATTGGCAGAGCGGCACTATATCGTGTCGTATCGTACGAATGTGTGAAACACAATGTTTCGTTCCCTTAACGCGGTGAGCGGCTGGCGGTGGACCCGATGTGGGCGCAATCGGTGGAATTGAAACCAAAATCGAAAGCTTACCAGCGGCACAATTGTATCCGTCCGGCATCCGAGCGGCCGTGGGTATGTGACGTGACGTAGAAGTGCACGGCATGCCCGTGTTTGCACGCGCTCTTTGGTTGTGTTTGGTGGTAAGCATTAAAATGTCACGCCGAAGGTCGATCCAGTTTCTTTTCTCCTTGTGTCCCGTGGTTCGGTTGCGCGTTAATTCGTTCGCTTCCCTGCCAACGGAACACACAGAAGCGGAAACGTAATGAGCTAGGTCCGGCTGTGCGATCGTAGTAATTGGATGAAATTTCCACGAGAATACTACCGCGCACGACGCGGCACTACTACGGTGCTGTTGTGGGCCATGGTCGGGTCAAGAGCAGTCGCTGAGAATGAGAGGGTGTTGTTTTCGGGAAACGTTCTTTGCGTTCGGTTTATGAGTATATTGGAACCGGAGATTGTGTGCTGCATTATGGACGCTCTGCTTTGGCTTGTCATCTAATGAAATGTCATTTCATAAAGCGTCCATACGTTGCGTGATCGTTGATCTTTTGCCTGTTACTGTTATGTCCCTTGTTTTCATTTATCTGTTCGGGATTTTCCGAATCGATTCAAGCCTAAGGCGTGCGCTTTGCAGAATTTAATAAACAATGTTGAACACAAGATACATGAATTCATAAAAAGATTCATAAATTAATCTTGTAGCAGTAGGATCCGCTCGAAAAATTAAATGTCAACTTTGGATCAGCTTTTCGAGGCTTTGACGATTGACTCACCATCTGTTATGATCTCAACATTTTTGTAGTTGATTCTCCATTTGAGGTTCTTCTAAAGTTCTGACCATTGGAAAGGAAGCACATAAGGAGAGTTGGCGAAAAGTGTATCACTAAACAGTCTAACTAATCCTACAATTTTTTGGTATGACGACCGAGATTAGGCCACTTTGAAAGTTGACAACCCTTTCGTGAGATACTAATTGATGACAGCAACAATGTCCCAATTTACCACAAGTCCTCCAGTTACCTAAACCAGGACTTTCGGGACATGAACATGAAGTTGAAGTTCGCCAACGCTTATCTTCTTGTTGGATGATGTAAAGTACTCGGCTCCCACACCTGTTCTTGCCGCCATTCAGCGTCAAATAGGTCCCATCATCCATCAACTCCCTGACGCCTCCGCTTTGTTGGAAAGAAAATGTTCACCAGCAGCTTTAAGCGTCCATTCTAGATGATTGCCTGCCTATCAGATACCTCGACGCAGATGGCCTCGACTAAACACTTTCGCATAAAATTGTCTCTCTTGTCCAACTATTTCTTCATTGTTTGGACGATTAGTTCGACCTGTCGGGGGTAAAGATGCAGTGATTTTGATTCGAACTTCATGTTTAGTATCTGCTGCACTTTAAGATCATGTACAATGCGAGGCTGCAACATTTAACGCTCTCTTTCTGCTCATTATCGCCATCAAGAATAAGCTTGTAATTTAATTATGTTTTAGGAATGCGAAAATATTTCAAACTTATGTTTGCTTTTAATAATATAATGTAACTGCCTTATCCATGATTCCAGCTTCATCTAATGATTATATCGGGAAGTAGTAATGATCGCCCTTGCTCGCATGGTCCTTCTATTCCTCATACACACGAGGGTTCACTACTTCATACACACTCTTTCGGGTGACAAATCACATGTTTCCATACCATATCCAGAGCGTGAGTTCAAAATCATCCCTTTTCATCAGGTGTATTGTAGATAAAGTGGAAACTAGCTGTGCCGCGTCACAGATGCTTGGAGTGGGTTTGTGTTTCTAAAAAAACACACACAAGAAACAAAAAAACTAAAGTCAAACAAAACGCCTCTTCTAACGTGCTTCCCTTAAGCACACACCGCCTTCACCCAAATCAACACCCAGTCGAGCATAGTGAGCAAATGCACTCAATTCACGCCACGGTGGGCCACACGATCGCGCCCGTTGGGAGTGCACCATTTGAATTGAACAATGGAAGTGTGCGCTTGTTTGTTGCAAAATTAATGCATATCACAGCCCCACGGAGGTCATGTGAACGAATGGCAAGCTACCGGTGGAACAGTTGTTCGGTGTACGGCCAGAATGGTGACTTAATTCGACAGCGCTTGAGTGTTTCCACCACGGAAAACACCAACCGCGTTGTGCCATATCACCCGGAGGAGGAGGTTACTCGCCGAAACGGGCCTTATGATTTCTGCGCCTCGAACGGAAAACTCGCTCACAGCCAAAACCCGGGCCGCTAAATGTTACAATCATATTTTCTGCTACGTACTACTACGCCCGCCAGAGCTCCACGGTTGTCAAGATGCCACTGTGTGAGGACAGTTTGACCCTTTATTTGGAGCAGCGGGCGGATTAATGGCCACAAGGCGGCGGTCGTGGTTGCACAATATTTGCCCTTCACCGGTGCTGATTTACGGCGGTGATAGTGGTGATCTGTTGTCCGCTGGTTTGTCTAGTGCTAGGTCTCGAAGCACCTTCGTGAACTACCAAAAAATGGGAAACCCAAAAGGGCAGTGCGGAGCATAAAACTGTTGCACTTTAAAATTTATCAATTCATCGCCATTTTGTTTGAATGCTGTGGGGTACATTTGCATGTTGGTGTGGGGGGGGGGGGGTTGGTTTTGGATTTTGCATTCCGCACAGAAAGTTAGCTAAATTCTTAACCGTTTGCACTTAGGCGGGCACTGTGCAAGTGTTTATGAGGCAATCGATGGAAGTGGGGAGAAACCATTGCGATATATTGTTTACTGCATTTGAGCTGCATTGCTTGCCGTTAGTTCAAAACAATGGGTCAAATGGAGTTTAGAGTCAAATAACAAACATGCCAGTCACACGCTGATTGGAGTGATTGTGCACCGTACAATCTTTGTCAAAATGTTCCTTCATCTAGAGAAGTGATCGATAAAGTAGGCATCGCGAGAAGCAATGAGCACCTTTGACGGTGACTTGTTCATCGGTGGACAGTATAGAGATCGCGTTGATCGCTAGAACAAGATTGATATTTTCCCTCATTTTTTAATAAATTTCCTCTCATCGTACATAGCAGACAAACTATGTTTTGAAACAAGTACACAGTTTTATTTATATGCAAAATTTGACATACAACCCGCGCAAGGAGGATCATTTGTTCGCTGGGTATCGCTGATCTAGAGCACAGCTTACGGTACTCATTTATAACTCAAAATGCTAGGAAAGCATGATAACCATCGTATAAAATCATCATCATATAGACAGTTCCGGTATTGGTTTTTCGTAGATTAAATCCGGGGAAAAATTTTCCTTACCCCGATGAATGGGAAAACTCCACTTACTACTTACCAGCAGTGGAGCGCTCGTCCGTAAGCGTTGGGGAAGCACCAGCTTAAGCATCATTATTAGTTAATTAAAAAAGACACGATATTCAACCACTCCATTTTCCTGATGGGAAGGCTCAGTCCTCGGACAGGGAACGCAACAGAAACACCGTCACTCTGTTCCGACGAAGGCGTCGTAATAGAAAATAAAATCATTACCCGTTAAGCAAATAGTACCGAATAATGAAGGCAACGTTTTTCGAGCCGTTCGACCAGTTTGGACAGTTTTCCTCCTTTTCTTTGTAGGAAGAAAGTAATGAAATCGCCGTACCACCTTTTTGCCATCAAACCGGTGGGTGTTTCGTCGTTAGTGGTATGCAAAATACGAACGATCGTCACTAACGTAAGCAACCAAAAGGTGTGCACAATTCGAAGTAAAAAAAGCGATCTTTTTCAATAACACGTATCAACTCCTCGAGCTGTCCTTTTAGGGAGTCCTATAGGCCTATAAATCCAAATATCTTAATGTTGCACCACCACAATGTAGACCATCTACTGACAAACGAAAAAAGGAAGAAGATAGTTTTCACGCATTCTGGCCATGGTTTAATTAAATTTAAGCCACTACTGCGAACCGCTATTGCGTCATCCTACAAAAAAAAACACAAGCCTTTCATAATTTCACCCCATTTGGGTGAAATTCGACCGGATCTGAGACCAGGCAAAGAAAGTCAGTTTTCAGCCAAACGTAGCAAAAGTAAATCGTCCGTCAAACGTATGCATGTGCCTGTGTTTTGATGATGCCTAATGCCGAAAGCGCAAACTGCGTGTGATACAATGAGATTTCTCGTACCTTATGTTTAGTACGCTGGCCGGCGTACCGGTGGGTTAGGAACGCTAATGTGGCCACAAAAAGGCCGGTCCGCGAATGGTGCTAATGAAGGCGCTTATGCAAAGTTATGAGGCTTTTATTGTTACACTTACCCACATCACTTGCCTGGATTGAGGTGGAATGGTTTCTCCGTCGCCGGTTGTTTTAGGCGCGACGTTGAAAGTCGCAAAACGATTACACTATTTTCCGTGAGATCTTATGACTACCTGGAAATATTCCGCAAGAGAAGTATTCAGCGGTAGATGCAATTTACCAAATACTTTCAATTCTTGTCGGATTACTACATTTTTTGTAAACAATTTTTTATACAATCATATTATAATATTTAATTATTAAATCATAACATAATCTGAGTACCAAAATATCGATAGCCATT
Organism: Anopheles moucheti; assembly: GCF_943734755.1. NCBI lineage: Eukaryota > Metazoa > Arthropoda > Insecta > Diptera > Culicidae > Anopheles > Anopheles moucheti. The sequence continues at coordinate 29,331,463 of NC_069140.1, forward strand.
CATGTGAATCATTCAACCACGACCATGTGAAAGCACTTATTTAAAGTAAAAGCAAGAAGCACAACTTAATTTTTGGGGAAACCCCCAGCAAATTCGACTACTACTGCACGGTTTCCACGTACAAATATGTAGACAAAATAAAACACCAAACACGATTCGCTCGCCATTTCCCTTTTTCACATTCCGTTCCTTGCTCTAGAGCAGGGGTCGGCAAGGTATGCGGTTCTCCGGTTTAGTGTTGCAGCTCTTGACAACACTGACAACATGACACTTTGTCATACTACAAGTTTGGAACTACATGTAGATTTTGTTAACAAGATTTCAATACAATAATTGTAGGAAAACGAAAGTAATTCAAACATATACTTTGCACTCCGTTCTAATTTTTTTTACCAGGAGTATAGGAGAAAGTTTCAGACGCAGTGTGATAAATTTGGTTATTGAAAAGGTATATTCTCTCATACAAACTAACTATTTGTTGGATTTTATAGATTTTTAAAAGGTGTGGCATTGATAACCAAATAAAATTATGCTCAATTGTTTGTAAAGTTTGTCCCAAACCTTAAAAATAGATAAAAGAACACGATTACTGTTAAAAACTACATTTTGATAACTTTGTAAAAAATAAATTCTAAAAAGGTTAATGGGAAATTATATGCGATCTTCTCTGGATCAACCGTTTATCTTTCATGTTTTAGTGTAAATTTTCACAATTAATGAGTTCTAAGAAAAGCAACTCATTGCATATTTAATATTTATTTCGCTCTTTGCTCTGAAAATTATTGCCAACCACTGCTCCGGGAGGAAATTTTTCCAACTTGCGATTTTAAAATAAAAACAAAATGAAACCACATTCCGATCAAAATTTTTCACCTTTCTATTACGATTCTTCGTACCGAATGGTTGTGTTACGAAAATTGGCAATATTACTGGGCAAATAATTTCATCATCATGGCGTTAGGCCGATGACAACGGTAATTAACACTCGAGCAAAACTATCACCAATCTGCCAATCCATTTTGCCAAACGACTCTCTTTCCGGTCTTCCTTCTATCTCGATCGATATGAGATATGCATGCTGCCACATTGCGTCTGGCAAAGGAGGTACCATTTATCAGCATGTTTCCAGTGACCATGTTTTCATGTTAAACCCAAAGTGATATGAAATGTGCCGCATACCGCATACCATGTATTTGCTTCAATCCCGCTCCAACGTAGAAATACCACAGCCAATCCTCACCCACCTCCAGACCGGCGACAAAAATAAAAAACCCCACGAATCAACCACATCTGATTAATTAGCCAATTTGAACGCCTTTGAGGTTCCATTTGTTTATCTCGCCACAGATTCGAACCCGTGCGGCGAAGTTGCCACGGGGAAATGAAATTAGCTCGCTGTTCATAAGATGCCGGTTGACAGATTGTAGCGTTGTTTGAAGACACAAAACAACAAGGAAACGAAATCGATGTGTTGCCCGCGGATGAAACGTTATTTCACTTTAATTATGAGGCTAATAATGTAAACGCAATCTGCTTTTGGAACGATATTACGCACAGGGAGCTGGTGGTAAGAGCATCCATTCCATCGACTAGAGGGGTTCAGCAGGATAGAAAATACTTTTTTAAAAAGTGAAAATGAGTGTCATGTGTTAGAATGAAACAGTTTTTGTTGATTGAAACAAAACCGGCGAAGTTTTTTTTTTAACATAAAATATGTAAAAAATAAATTACATTCACATAAAAGGGCTAGAAAAGTTCAATTAAAAGCAGCAAGGCAAACCTCGAACGATTCAACTGACAGTTTTGATCAAAATCATTAATATTTTTTAAATGTTTTGGCTAAATGAGATGCGGGAAAAAGACATTGTTTATGGAACTGTTTGGTTTGTTTATGGGATTTTTTCGATCTCAATCGATCAGTTTCGATCAATGGCTGTTATATTCAATATATTTTTTTGTTTAATAATATTGTAAAACTTCGTACAAACAACAACCTCCCCTGCTAATTGTTCATTATTTTATATTCCAATTTTTACCATACTTTTCCACGTTTTTACGTATTTTTTCCTTGTTTTTACTAGCTTTATACTCGTTCAATCATAGTGACATTCTTCCTGCCCTGCCGTAATTCAAACTGACGCCCGGTTCGTCGCAGCTACCAGATGCATCGCAACTCAACCATAAAACAAACCCCTGCACACGACTTTTCCTTTCGCCTCGGGACGCCAAAAAGGCACTTGGCACATGGTTCGGTAGCCCCCCAAAGCCCAACCGAAGCCATCCGGAACAGTGCGACGTAGCCGAAGCCGAGCGAGGTTGGACTCCCACCAAACGTTCACACGACGTTCCCCCCAAAACATCACGACACTTCGGGGGAGGCGGCCCCCGTTTGCGTTTTGCGACGTCGGGGTTCGGATAGGGTTTTTGTTTCGGTTTTTATAAATGCCCGGTGCAGATGCAATATTTGCCTAATCTGTGCATCGGTTCGAACCAGCACGGATCAACGGAACAGCAGCAGCAGCAGCGGTCGCGTGCTCCAAGCAACACGACATCCCGAGTGGTGTTAGAGTGGTTAGTGCGCGTCGTCGGTACCAGTGATCTGTGCGGAAAGTTTCAAGCACGATCCATTCAAACCGTGTCCAACCGTCGTGTTGGACTGACGTATTTGAAGCGCGAGTCCGGCCGAGTGAAGAGAAGCAAGTGCTTGTTTCCGAGTGGTGCAGTTGGTGAACGATCCCTAAACGAGTGTACACCGTTGGTTGGGTTGAAGACGATCGCGATCAGTGCCTTTAAAGAACGAAACGCTAAAAAAAACGATCACAAGAACGCGGACGGATTGGCAACATGTGGTCCAAAATATTCCTAGGTGAGTGTGCGAGACGGTGATTTGTTTCTTCTTTAGGATAATGTTAATACCACGGTTCGAGCAAATGTCAATAGACGTCAGAGTAAAGATGTAACTTTTAAAAAGCAACCGAGCCGTTGTTCTGGTTAAGGGCATCATGAGGTAGACAGCGAGAAAACCAAAACGTGTCCGCACGCCTGAAGTGACCTTTCTGGCTGATGTGGATCTTGCGCCATACAAACAAGCGACATCGGGACATGGTAGTGTTACCGGAACGGATGTTGAACACAACATATTCTAGCTGATGGAGCTATACGTCCCGTTCGGCCCGTAATTACCCACGGCAATTTTGTGGCAAAAGCCAGTGGCAAGAACATTCGCACCTAATCTTGTGCAACTAATTATGTAGCGCAGCGGTTATGAGCGGGCAAAAGGTTCTGGTGTTTGCCCGATGGAAAATTGGCACGATTGGGTGTGTTGCTTTATCTGGCGACGTGGTGGTTGCGGCACCATTTTGCTTGGGTGCCAACAACTGTTTGACGGCACTATTTTTTTTTTGTTCTAAATCGGATGATTGTCTGTAAGGGCGGTAGTTTGCATGGATACCTACACACCGGATCGGGTGTGTTGCACTGCAAACTGGTGGACCATTCTAATTCTATGCCAAGGTTTGCATAATGTTTGTCGATTCATTTGAATGAGATCGATGGGAACGAGAGTCACAAAGCAATGACTTGTCCACCTTTTACCTCTGGAAGTTCCGTTTAAGGTGTTCTAAAAGATAACGATACGTAACAGAATATCTCATGTTTAAGTGTCAAAATCCCTTATTTTTTTAATACCACTTTAATTACCACATTTTGCAGCGGTGCTGTCGGTGTGGTTTCATTTTTATCTTCTGTGCAGTAAATATCCCTCCAAACCGACACGCGCGTGTGAATAAACACGCAGTTGAGATGGAGTAACAAATCACATAAACCTGACATTTATGAGACAATGCTAAAAAGAATGGCTTTCTTATCCACATCCCCCTTGATCTCGCCTTGATCTTGGTGAATACAGCTCAGAGACAAAAGAAATGGTGAAAATAAACGGGTTGCACCGTTTGCTAATATGACAGCATTTTCAAACCATCATATTTCAATCACACTCTTCCTGCTGCACCGCTGCTTCCGTGCATGCATACGTTGGAACCGGCCAGAGATGAGGCAGTGGGGGGAGAGCACCACAAGCCAGCACAAAACATGCTCAGGAAACGTGCGCAAAAACACGCTTCCTCCCGTTGTTGGGGAGGCTATCTGTACGGATCATACAAGTCTTTGGTGCTCCAAATTGAGGCTCATTGCGCATGGGAAACGACCACCTGTTCCCCGGGTGGTGTAAGCCACATGCGAAGGTGCCCGTTTCGGTGTGTCTTCATCTTCTGCTGGCGGGCGAAAGAGGCTAGTAACGATGGCCAAGGAAAAACAAACTGCAGCATCCGGTTTTTTTTTTGCAACTTTTAGAAAGCATCCCGTGTCTTTTGCCAACCGCCATTTTGGGCATGGGTAGGAGGCGAATACAAACACCGACGACGAGACGGGATGCACACGGTGTCCCACAGCTGGAGTCACATTGGCCATGTTCATGCTATGGAAAACTACTTCATAATAATAACATGTCATCAGGCCGATCGAGTGCCTTCTTCTGTGGTCGCTTGTTCACTTCTATCGGATGTGTCTGTGTGTGCCTCTCGTCCGAAGGCGACGGGTTTCGGTTACGTAATTGAAACGTCTCGCCGGCAATGAACCAGCACAGACGAAGAGAATGGAACCCTCCTGGAAAAAAAAGACATAGACAAAGAAACCTTTCTTTTTCCGCAAACCCTTCCCGATCTCACCGGATCGATTGGACATCGCTGATCAGGTGCATTTGGAGCAGCATTTTGCATTTGCATTTCCATGTGCATCGTTTGCTCCCGTTGCTTCCTTCTCCCGCGCATCACACGCCACAGTCACCATGGTACCGGGTGGTGCATTGTGATGTTAATTATCGAATTACACTGTTTTCCTTCGAATCGAATGCAGGAAAGTGAATGCCGATCGGTCATTTTTCAATGGAACCTCCCAGCTAACCCAGCTGGTTAGTTTTTCACTTTCCATCTTCACGGATGGGTGTTGATGATTAGGAGGGGTGGTTTTTTTATGTTTAGTCGTGTAGCTTTCATTCTTTTGATACATGGTCCACGGTCATTGCGGTTGGGAATGCTATCCCCTTGCTTCTCCCTCCTTTACCTCCTTCCCTTCCATACCACTTCTATCGAGCGTGAGAGTTCATCCTCTTGAAGGGCAAACATGAAAACAAAGACACGTTTGAACTGCAGCAGCTATTTCCCAGCCAAGATAGGGTTGTAGCAAACACCCCCGCTTGGCAAAAGGTTGACAAGGCGTGTAGCAAAGGTGATGTGAAATGGGTCATCTGCTTGTGGGCTGTCCGTTCGACTCAACCGATGCTGTAACCGAAATCTAATCGAGATGCGCATGATCGGTGCCTTGGAAGTAGTGCGCATGGTAGAACGAAATGGGAATCGAAATTACGTTAGGTTAGGTTAGTGTTATGCTGTCAGCATGTCAGAAGCAGGTTAAATTGTTTGTAAACATCTACTTAAAGCTTTTAGGAATATTTGGAAAATCAAATCAATAAACCAAAAAGCCAAAAAGTAGTAACCTCTTAAACTCAGTAGTCTTAAATTCATTCCCACTCGTGTTATATATTAATTCCATAATTTTTCGAATAACTTTAAACCAGTTGACTTCCTTGACTGTTATCTGGTATTTCTTTACAAAATTTCAGAAGAATTATACAATATTTGGGATGAGAGCTATTACATTTCAATTGTTTTCCGCAACTGGCAAACGTTTAATTCAAAAACTTTACAGTTTGTATATTTTTCTCGCGAAAGTATTGCCTATCCAATAATTGGATATATGGCCGGGTGCCATAGCAAATAGGAATAATTGAGCAATTTTTGTTAAACCCTGCCTAGCTACTAGGGAAGTCCCAGGAAACTGAATTCCTGGAAGAAAATCCAATAATTGAAATATTTTTCCTCATGGAAAATTGAAATTTTTGAAGATTGTGAGTGTATATTAAACTTTATGAAAACAGTTCGTTATTCAAGTGGTAAATATGTATGTATTTTATTGCCTACGATCAATTCCATTATTTGACGCAGTAAGAGTTCGATGAATTCGAACCTGTCTACACCTGCCTAATATTCAAATTAAACAGTATTTTCTTTGTTGTACCTGTATCAAATCGATGAAACACAGATACACCTGATGCTATACCGACGCTTAGCATAACTTAACATTTTCCGACGCGACTTAACTCGTGCCTTCCTCTTGCCAATGCCCGCCAGCGGACCAGCAGCTAGTGGAAGTGTTAATGGAAAAATAGAAAAGTTTCCCCCCGTACGAAAAGATGCCCGAGGCGGCTGTGTGAGCTATCGGTGCATGTGCAACATTTAGCACGCATGTACCGCAACGATCGTTCCGCTGGCAAGTGAAACGTCACCGGAAAAGCGTTCCCCTATGTTGCTGTTTTTGCGCATGTTAACATTTTCCTTCTAGTCCCCCAAACATCGAACCCTGACTTGGAAAAGGAAGATCACGATATTGTAGAGTTTGCACCAAAGTTTGTGTGCTTTCGGATTTTCGCGCATTGTGCGGTAACGCTCAACGAGCACATCCCGCTTCCTTTCTGGAGTGCAAGAGCCTGCAAGTGTATTGCGTAACAACGGTTGGGTTTTCGGAGAACTCAATCGAACAGCAAATCACCTGCCGAGGAAAGCATAGAAATGGGCTAGGAGATTCGAATCAATTGTATGGGCTTTCTTTTGTGGTTCGGTTACGTGGTTTTTGGAGACAGATGCCGATCGCTTTCGACAGATAAACCCGGTGTAATGATGATGATGAGCGGTTTCGATGGGTACGGTTGGTTCTTACACATTTTATATGGAGCATGCAATTAGCATTGTTTACTGTTCGTGTAGTTATACCATCGAACTAAACCGCACGATTTGGCTTTGAAAAGCGAAAGAAAAGAAAGAAAGAGAAAATAACCTGTAAACATAAATCCGCCACAGTCTAGACAGTCAGTTCTGTCAAAACGCAGCGATCTCTTCTTTGCTTTCCCACGGCAGCAAAAAAAAAAATACCACAAATTTCCACATTTTCAATCACACCTTACACATAATTATGACATAATTTTCCCGAAACCAACCCAACCCCAAAACATGCCACAATAGCTTTCGTAAAATTGGCTCCCAATAACAGATCTTTTCGATCTCGAGCGTATTTTTTCGGCTCAAATTTCATCCCTCCAAGTGAATACTTCTTATCGAATCACGTTATGAACTAATTTCCACGCAGCACAAACAAATTTCCCATAATGAGGAAACGAAGTAAACGGCATGCGGCTACCCGTCTACCCATCGGAATCGCACCGGAGAGGGAGATACTTTCTCACACTTTCTAACGCACGCGACACCCATGTTTTGCCTGTGGTTTGGTGATCTCGTAATCGCAACAAACCAATTTTTCTCATATTAAATTAAATTTTTGTTAATGTACACTTCCTTCCCGTCTCGGTGACGCGGACGGTACGGTAGCGGGGAGGTTTCCTGCGCGATCATTTTACTGTCATCGGCGGAAAACTGTTTGGCAGCTGAGTTCCTTCCTTTTGAACTTCCCTTGAACTCCGGTACCAATCACTTCCGGGGGCTGATGTGATGCAATTTGCATTGTGCCAGGCAAGACCCTGGCAATGTTTGTCGGTCAATTAATGGTTTCAGTATCAGATTAACCCAACACTTGTACCTGTGTTGCATCATCAAAGCAAGTGTACACTTCTGCCCATTGCCACTCAACGTGCCGGAGAGAGGGTTTCAAAGATTGTCGCCTGCATCGCACGGTGATTGAGAAGAGTGCAACAAATTAGAAAGTGAAAATTCGATGCACTTCGTTCCGGTATGTGGCGGACTAGTGGCGGTGAGATGGGTGGATAAAACGGGCCCGGCAGGAGGCTGTGTGTTGCAGTTGTCTACCCTCCGTGAGAGGATGGGTTCAGCTGAGTATGCATGCGCCCAACAAACATTTCTTGAAGATTTCTTACGTGCTACCCTTCAGAAGATCGTCAAAATCACGATAATAAGGTTCGCCGTACCATAGCGGAGGATTGTCGCGATAGTGTCAGCGGAAGGAAATCTCAACATTCCACGCACTCCTACAGTTTACCCCTACCTGTTCCCATCTGGCCAATGATTGACAGCTGATGGATTAATGGTGTCCAATCGTGTACTTTCGCCGCTAGACGGTGACACAGAGAGCGAACGCGCCGAAAGAGCACTTCACAAAACCTTTCTCGCGCGGACCTTCAAGCGGGAAAACCCTTTAGCAAGGCTAGAAGCTCGCCTTCTTTCTATTAATACGTAATCCAGTCAACATAATAATTAAACAACTAATGAGCCCACCTTTCTCATCTGCACGATCGTTTTTTTTTTTTTCGAGTGTTTCTCACGTTCATCAACACAAAACGAGAGTGTTATGAAGCCACTGACAGATATGCTACAAAAAAGGCAACCAAATTGGATGATTTTTTGGATGGACACTTTTTTTTTCCTATTTTCCTTCATTACTCTTTCTAAGAGTTTTCAACCGCATATGCTTGAAATTGACCTTCTTTGGGGTTTGGGGTGCATCACTATGATGAGAGCACATTGTGCGTAATGGCTTCCGTAACTTGGCGGCCGAAAGCTCGCCCGGTAAGCATATTGAATCGATCATACGTTGAAAGTAACGTGATTAAACGCTTCATCATATCGTGAAAACATTTCGTTCGTGTCATAATGCACCGGAATGGTGAAATATGCATGAAACTTAATCAGCTTAGCGCGTCATTTACAACCCGATTTAAGAGCTTTGGTATAATCAAATATTAAACTGTTTATGGAGGTTGAGTCGAAACATGATCATACAAAACAATGATCAAAATTAATAGAATTTGACTTTTTGAAAACTGAAAACTTATGCAAACTTAAAGTAATTTAAAATTCAATTTTAAATTTCTGTTTTTTTAGAAATTATATTTAAGCGGAAGTACTTCGAAGAGCTAGAGATTTGAAGAATTGAGTTTTTGGTACCGTCAGGCCAGAAATTCAAACATTTACAAATGTTAAAGATACCAAAATATGGCCACTTGAAGAACAGCAATTTTTAAAAAGTTGAAAAATTGCTCAATGGTTTATCAATATTATGCAATATAAAAATAAATTCAAAAACAAAAAGCTTTCGTCAAGTACTAATAAATTGTTTTAAGAATTTAACCCCAGATGATTTCAGGTTCAGGTCACAGAATTTCAAGAAATATTGCTATATTGTTTTACCAAAAAAAAAATACTCATGTTAACTTTAATCATATTTGAATTTACTCTTTGGGCTATATCTTGCAATTTGCCAGTCTATTGATTGAAAATTTTTAACATCTGTACACGACACCTCAACTATCAAGAAGTTGTAAAAAAAAACAAGAAAATGTAAGCATTTAATTTTTGTGAATTCCTTAATCAACACTATGCTTATCTTCCACTACAATTATTTATCATCGATTTCTCCCCGGCGCCAAAAGACCAATCTAGAGCCGCTTAATTTCGTGACAAATTCCTAATCGAGATCAAACATGGCGTTTTGTCGCTTTTCTCCGTATCGATCGCACCGCATTGGCACGTGCGTATAAAAATGACCGCACGCAAACTTGAACTTGATTCCATCTTCAGCGCCAAAACTTCACACAAACAAGATCATGGGACGGTTGCAAAAACTTTCACGCATCGATTACGCATCGGGCGGGCACGTGCGTTCCGGATCGAACCACGCTAATTCGTCGCTGCACCATTATAAAAGCATAAAAGTTGGATGGTGGAGACGAAACAAAAAAAAACATATCGACAACCAGTGACAAATAAAACCTGCTCCGTTGATTTCCCGTATGTAATCATTTAGCAGCGTTTTGGTGAAACGGGAAAATCTCCCGAAGGCGTCAAAATGTACACCGAAGAGAATGTTTTTACCCCAACGCGCCAGAGACTTTAGGCGAGAAGTACTGTACAGGAGGTTGGCATCCCATTCCGGCCTTACTGCTGGAGGCTTTGGTGTTTGGTGGATAATAAAAACGAAAACGAAAGTTCCGTCCACTGCTTACAAAAACCATTTGCCCGTTTTTCGGTAGCAAAATCAATGTGAAATTGTTAATTTTCACTTTGCAGCTGCGCTGCAGCAAGTTGCGCAGGGGACGGTTGCCTATACCGGTTAAACCACCGTAATCGAGCAGGGTAGGCAAATAAAAGAAACCATCTTTTTAGACACCTTCGCGAAGTGCCTTTCCAGATCGTCACGGATAGGAAAAAGCACCGTTTACATATGGATTGCGATAATAGTTCACGGCGAATAAAAAAAACAGGAAAACCACAACGACGAACGTGCTTTAATCCTGCCTCCGTTGATCGCTGTTTAGCACACCGAACGTATGTGAATGCGGATGAATACAAATTAATTTACAGCACCAGCTGAGCAGCACCGGTCCAGCGGACCTGTTGGATCCATTCCACCGGAACTGGAGCTGGACGAGACTCCGGGTGCTGCAACTAGGCACAGACTTTCCTGTCCAACGATTACAGAAAGAAAGTTTCCTTTTATTACTTTGCATCGCTAATGGTACGTGTGCGGTGGTGATTGAACTGCCATTTTGCGAAGATTAATGGTGATCATCATCTTTCCGCACGGTAACACTACGTACCGTACCGATCGTATCTCGCATGTGCAGCAGTTGCCATTTTTTTGTTTGTTTGTTTTTGCACCATCATTATGCTCTCTAGCATAGTGCTAAAGTGTGTACGGCTCTGCCGAGCGTATAGTGGTTGGGCTTAATTTTGGTAGAAAAGCATCAGCCTGACGTGTGCCGGATGAAATAAAAAAAACAGGATCACGATCATCGTGGCAGTGTTGCCAACCCGTAACTAAGCGACGCGGTTTGAAGTGATGTTTGATGACGTTTCGAGAAGATCGGTAGCCCTTGTTACGCGTCGCACACCATGATAAGGGTACGCCTCTAATGAGAAGGGGCCGATCGTTGAATGAAGTACCGCCGATTTCAATGGTGCTTGGCGAGCCCCAAGCTGCCCAAATTGTACAAGAACAGCAAACCTCCATGGACCCCGGGAGGTGAGTTTGAGGTTCACGACATCATGGCACCGTAATTTTCACGTTTTAAAATGCTTCGACAGCAAAACCCGTACAATTATCGCCTTCCGTGCGCGATTATGTTTCACACCGTGGCATGAATGAAACTATCCACCGACACTTTCTTATCCGACCACGTTTTATGGTTTCTTGTTCACCCTCCCCCCTATTCACTTATCATTTAAATCGTGTTTGCGGTGGCAGACGCCATCCACACCACGCTCTGCAGTTAAAAGTTTCCGCACACATTTCGGCCGCTTAATCTTACGCTTACGTGACACCGCCGATGTTTGTTAACGTTGTAGAGCAGGGTGACTGAATTACCCACCAAAATGTGCCCTATCATGCATTCTACGGGTGCTTTTCCGACCTAATTTCGAAAGTAAAACTCCAAAAACCCACTTCAACCTGGGAATGTTGTGACCGGTGGCTGATTAGTAACCTCCAGGTTAAGCAGAGCACCAACTGGAGATAATGGAATTCCAATTTGCCATTGCGCAAGCGCTCCGAACTGTGATGGATACAATGGAAAACAAAACCAACGCGAATTGCTACGCGCAAATGTCACCAAAGGTTGGGAAAAACATAGCTTTTTTGAGATACCAATAAAGCCTAGATTTCGGAGACCTTCTCAACGCTTTTCTTTTGTCATTTGAAGTTGCTTTGACGTGCAATAAAGCACTCTGTTGTCATTTGCTTCTAATTAATTCACGATCGCAATCACCGCGTTCCGTACATAGCTGCGTAATCAGTGCGTTCGGCTGGTTCGTGAGTTACCGTGAGACAAAAATGTGCCTCCGCATATTAATTGCTAACCCACAAGACGAGGGTCTCGAAATTGGTACCATCGCTGGATAGTGGAGTAAAGTTTCACTATGAGACACCCACCAATGGAGCACGATTCTACTTACATTATCGTGGTGAAAATTTTCTCAACTTCAACAAACTTCAGTAGTTGGGGGCTCTTGGTTGAACGTTGGTATCACGTCTATTAATAGGATGAGTAATTAAAATCCATTCGATGTCACTGCTTGGGAAAGATTTGCTGAGATATCTGGGAAATTTCAACTCCAATTCGATGGGAGCACCCGGTACGTGACGCGAACGCAACTATTATTTAATCGAAGAACTCGCGACATTCCAAACCCCACCGGTGGAAGTTATGCATTATCTTCGGGGGAACAAACTCCCAGAAAATAGTTTCCTCACACTTCGTCTAAACGTTCACGATCATGAATGCGTACCGCATTACCATTGCACATTATCTTTCTAGCTCTCACGTTTAGCATTAGCAAGTTGCTTCCAGCTGGCAAAAAAAAACATGCGTGTACTAATATGCTCGCGAGATGCAGCAACAACAGTGCGAAACTTGTGGGATGCCTTTTTTTTGGGAGGTTTTCAATTTCAATTCCATACGCCATATACGCTTGTCGTACGAACTTGGGTAGAACAATGGATGACAAAGGTTCACTGCGTCAGCCGGCGACTTCTTGCTAGTTGTTTCGCTCGAAATTGTGAAGGCGTACCGTTGCATAATGCCACGTCTCGTTTATGGTGGATTAGTCAACGCATTAGTAGGTAGTAGATGAAACAGAAGAAAAGAACAACCGATAGGTGTGATGAACACACATCGCTTTATTGTCATGCAATGGAATTACATAAAGCGCATGGTGCTTTATTGGGTGGGATATACTCAATTATGGGATGCAGTTGGAAGCAATTATTAAGCTGCGTGCATTTGTGCAAGGAGCTCATTAAAATCGGGGTTTTGACTTGGGTGTGCGACTTTTGATCTACTATTCAGCAGATAGAGCAAAGAACTTATAGATTTTGTTATTTAAATCACTATTACAAATAATAACCACCTACATTTTTTTCTCTCACCCCCATTGCTTCTGCAGCAACATTCCTGCTAGGGTTGACGTTGGCAGAGAAGAAGAACGTTACCGAACAATCGGTGGAATCGCCAACCGCAGCAAAGGAAAAGCGCCAAACGGAGCATGAAACGCGTGCGGTGCCACTGTCGCTAATTGCCGCCCGTCGCCAACAGGCTCTACATCACCAGCAGCAGCAGCAGCAGCAGGAGTACTATCAGAGCGAGGAAGGTTCGTTCTATGCCGCTCAACCGGCCGCCGGTCAACCGTCGGTCGCTTACAAATCGTCCGGTGGTGGCCACAAAACGGCTACCTCGCAGGAACAACCACAATACCAGGAGGTAGGTAACCTTTAGCGTCGTCGAAAGCCACAATCTAACACCGGCACCGGGTAAAGTGCCATGGGAAGGCTGTTGGCTAAGACACCCGCGCCGCGGTTAGCATTCACGCTTCGTGTGCACTGCTATCGAGCATCTTCAATGGTTGTGCCAGTACGCGAACTTCAGACCGCAGCGGTTCAGCTACTTGTTTCATTTTATTTGGTTGTTGTTGATGTTTATATCGTACAAATTTTCGAAACGTAGCGGAACGAAGCGTCGTGATGCACGTTTACCATTTTGGCGCACACCACACAAAACGATGGCGCGAGTCGCTGTTATGCAACGGAAAGATCCCGACCTACGACCGCTCCGAGGCACAAGAATCTGCGAGAAGTATCGAGGCGCGGGATGGACGATTCCATTCCCCGGTGCCATGTGGCAATTGGATCTTCTTCGTCTGACCATATTGAAACGCTGATGCACTGTGTCCCGTTGCTTCGTTCGTAACATTCGCTGCCGGTGCATTACTACCGTGGAGAGGCAGATCAAGTTGCTTCGTAAATGTTCGTTTTAGTGTCTAACGAAATGGAAATTAAAGATTCCACCACACATCAAGGAAATGCTTTCGAAAGCATCCCAAGCACCCAAATTCCATCCTTTCGGGCAAGATGTGCGCATTGCTAACAAACGATCGGTCGTGATCGTGCTACGGTGGGCTAGCTGCACTGAAATGATTTAGATTGATCCGGTTGCAAAGAGTGGAGTGTTTGTTGTTTTATGTTTGCTGCTTTTTACAGCCTGCCCTACACTAGCGTCAGTCCGACCTACGGTGACCTCTAATTACAGTTGCCAAAGAAAATGATGATGATGATGATGATATTCTATTGGCATTAAGCATAACATTTTACGATCGTAAAAAAAGGGGGGAAAACAAATCATAAACTTCAGCGCACGATCAATGCACGTCACGATTCACCACCATCCGATCGCGAATGATCATTTTAGACTCTCGTGCAATCTTAAGTAAATCTGTTTTAACACTTGTTTTCAATATTTACCATTTCCTTGAAAAGAAAATCGGTAAATGCATTGCAGTGAATAAACAAGCTTTTGAACGGGCAAACATTTACGGCAAAAAACTACATCCTGGTGCTGAAATTACTCATGTGACCTTAACCGGGCTCGTGTGCCTTAGGTTATCGCAAGCGATCATATTGAATTGGTTGCCTAAGGCGACGGATAACGGCAATAGCCCGGCGATCGTGAATAGTTTTGTCGTTGTGTTACGCTTCAAGAACAACAGACTGCTGCGAGGAGTGGCATTAGAATCTCACTCATAGCTCCGCAAACGATAACGCTTCGAATTGATTTTATCGATGCTTGGATCGCTTTAAAAAGTTCAAAACGATGACGTCTTACATGTTTTTTTGTTCCTTTTTTCATCCATCCTTATTGCCAGCTGCCTCCCGAGTATATCAGTCTGCTCCATCAACTTGCGGAACATCAGCCAAAGGCATCGGCATTGAAGCAAGGCAAGGCCGTCAGTCAGCAGTACGAGCCCCAGAGCCACGCTCAGCACACGAAGCCGAACCAGGTCCAGTACATAACCGAGGAGGAGTATGCACAGCTGCTAAAGCAAGCCCAGCAACAGCAAGGTCCCGCTGCGGCTCATCATCAACATCACCACCAACAGCACCAGCAACCACCGCAGGGCCTTCAGGCGTACGGAAGACCGGCCGCCGCACACGGCTCGCCCACAGGTATGTCAGTTGTGAGACGCGGCAAAGTGGCACGGTAAATGTTAATTGAAATTGGGTCCCCCTCTACCGCAGCTGCGCACAAGTATCGGCCAGCAATTCAACTGCTGGAAACGGCCGAAGAACAGTCGGGATCGTACGGGCCCCAGGACGGTGAGCAGTACCGCATCCAGTACAAGAGCATCCAACAGGCCGGCACAGTGACACCCGTCCAGAAGCCAGTTAGCTCTTTTTCCTTCGAAAATGAACTCGCTAAGCTGGTGGAGTCGAACCGTCCGATAGCGTACCATCAGGTGCCACATCATCCCGGGCGCCAGCAGCACGACAGCCAGCACGATGCCCAACGGTACGGTCCCACGCCGAGCCCTCAGTCGCACGAGTACACCTACGTCCAGGCGGGTCCCGCACATGGTCGTGAACCGCAACCGCCCAAGCAATCGATCAAGGCGCAGTACATTGCCCCATTCGCGCAGGGTTTGCAGCTGTCCGGTCCGAAGATAAGCCCAGCTCACCTGCAGGTTGGTCCGCAAAAGTTCGTCGACAGTGCTCCTCCGGCACAGAAGTACCAGTTCATTGCCCAACCTGAGTCGGTCCCATCGAAGGCACACCATCATCATCAACAGCAGCAACAGCAGCATCAGCACCATCACCATCAGTCACCGGCACACCAAGGTCAGCAGTACTTTGCTGAGGTATCACCGAAGCAGCAGGCTGGAACTCCTTCGCCAAAAATTCAGTACTACATACCGAAGGAGAAGAGCGTGCAGATCTATTACCAGCAGGCCCAGCAGCAGCAACAGCAGCAACAGTCCGTGATCGAGCAGCATTCGCCGCAGCATCCAATGAAGATCGTCGAAGCACCGCAGCTGCAGAACGAGAAGCCTCAGAAAACCGTGCAAGCGCTCCACCGTTCCAAGCCTGCCGAGCAGCAGCAGGTTCACCAGCACCGCTACGCACCTCGCGAAAAGCAACCGGAATCGGCCGATCCTCACGCACCGTCCCGTTCGGCCATCTTCGTTTCGCAATCCACCGGCGTTAACCAGGCAACGGCGGCAGCCACGCCAGCCCCATCGGCCCACCCGCACAAGATTCCACCGAAAATTGATCGGCCTCTAACTCAGGAAGAATTCCAAGCTCTGGTAGACGCTGGATATTCCGTAGTGCCCGTACCGGTACCCGTTCCCGTGCCAATCTCACAGTATCAGCAGCAGGCGGCGCATCACGCCGGTCATGGCGGAGCGCCACATCCGGGACCGCGAGGTGGTCCACATCCCACACCGGCCGCCGTTGCCCGACAGGCTGCACAAGCATCCCGCTACCACCTTCATCAGCTAGCGACGGCAGAAAACAACCCAAACCAGGTTGTCACGTACCTGCGTCCCTTACATCTGGATCCGTTTTCGGCCGGCGTTCGGGGACCGCATAAAGCTGCCCCATGAAGTGGCAATCCGTCACAGTTCGGATTGTGACACTAGACGTTACAACGGAACGGTCACCCTGCTTGGCCGTAAAGCCCAGCCGTTAGCCTACAGCCCAGGCGAACAGTGCGTCAGGTGTACCTAGCACGGAAGACGAACGCACAGCTGAATGATAGCGTAGCAGAACCAAATAGCACTTAGCCTTGATTAATTTATCGACATACAGTAGATATTTGCAAGAGAGACAGTGGCCGACGTAGCGATGTCAGTACCGGAGTGCAGCAGTATTTTATCATTATTTTATGTCATTTACCGGCAAGTTCAGACATACTCATGTTCATTAGGAGAGGTCGATATTGCGTAATACATGTTTTCACACAAGAAATAATATATTCTTGTGCCACCGCGACGACGGCAGGTTGGTCAGTTTTGAAGAGTATCAGTTCGTTCAGTGCGCTATTTTATTAGCATTTTGATTCTCTTTGCATGGAATTTGTAAAATATTTTGTATGTTTCATGAAATAAATACAGACAAATTTTTACTCAAATAACTATAACAATTTGCTGGCTTTTTTGTTCTTAACCCCAACGTTTGAGAACATGTTGTGTCAATGCACTTAACGGTTTTATGAGAATTTCAAATTTGTTCGGTGGTGAATATGATGCACCACGAGTTTTCACCACAAGCACAGTGTGTAGCCCTCATCAAAATAAAAATACTATATAAATTGCGACAATAAAATTTCTCCCTAAATCGCTTAACAAAAATTATTTACAAAGTTTAAGAATGCTTTTCTACCCAGTCAAATAATTCAATTGTACTTTTAAATACTTGAACCATTGCCAAATTTGTCGAGCACTGTGTGCGCACCTGAACAAATTCACCATTTTTTGTTTATTTTTCTTTTTACCCGTACTGCTGCAAATCACTCAAAATGTGATGAAATTAGAAGAAAACGGAAAACAATTATTACGAAACGTTTTCGCCACACATTTTGTGGAGCTCATAGCAAACGGACCGGTTCAATAAAGGGCGTAAAAATCCAACATTTACGCACTCAACAGTCTACACGGAGTGACCGGCCTTTCGACTAAACAGTGAAAACTCCTGACGAACGTAAACAATCCATTTTGTTTTAATGTCGCATTTCACAACTTTCCGTACGATAGCAGCATTCGGACGAAACATTCTCGGTCGGTCTCAGTATTGTGCGTTTCCAAATCAAGTAAGTAATCCTTATCAGCCTGCTATCGTTGTTACGAATGATTTCGACGAAAAGTGTCCTTCTGTTCGTAGCAGGTGTATTAATAGCAGTAAGTATTTGGACTTTGCACTATAGTTTTCCGGTCTTGGGTTTCTGTGTGGTGTGGATCTCGATGCGAGAAAAGGAAAGAAGGGGATATGGGGTGTGCTGGTCGGTCGGGAGATACGCTTGACTCATTTTCATGCCTTCGCTCGGGACATGCGATTACTGCAAGTCACCATGCGATACGATTTGTTTGTGGCACGATCGTTGACTGTGGTGTATCCAGCGCGCGTGAGAAGCTTGACCAATTGTACACGTTTTCTCATCATTCAATATTTACAGATAAGAGCATATCACCGCTGATGGGCCGATTGCTAAACAGTTACCTATCTCTTGGCTCATTCATTTATAGTACGGAATAAATCGGTTCTACAGTCAGTCAACGGCAACGCACCACGAAGGCACGATGGAAGACTACAAGAACGCTAAATCGGTGTATGATTTCACGGTAAAGGACTCGCAAGGTGCCGATGTTAGTCTGGAAAAGTATCGCGGCAAGGTGCTGCTAGTCGTCAACATTGCCTCGCAGTGTGGCCTAACGAAGGGCAATTATGCCGAGCTGACGGAGCTATCGCAAAAGTACGCGGACAAGGGTAAGCGCGCGACGGGAGAACGTACAGAACGTTCCCGAATGGTGCAAAATTATGACGCAATGTTTGTAATGTGCGATAATTTGCTTTCAGACTTCAAAATTCTGTCCTTCCCATGCAATCAGTTCGGTGGACAAATGCCGGAAGGTGATGGTGAGGAAATGGTGTGCCATTTGCGTTCGGCCAAGGCAGAAGTTGGAGACGTTTTCGCTAAGGTATGTTAATTTTGAGTGCATGTTGGTAAACATTACGTTCGTTACTGTTCGCTAGTGTTCTTGATATGCGATTGATAAAATCAGTATCGACAGAACGGAAGGTTACGGCGTTACATTACTGAGTAATTACATTTCAGTGTGTGCGTATGCAATTAATTCTTCCACAAACAAGTAGCATAACACTAGGCTATATTGTGCATTTTTAATAACTATAATGTATTATACACTTCTAAACAATGCATGCCAGCGTGATTAATCGTAGTTAACGCTTGTTCACTACTAGCAGTAGGAAATTGAAATAGTTTCCTATCCAAAATTTAACACAGCGCTGATCCATGGTAAATCTTCCTGCATATATGCATTTTATTCCACTAGATCGATGTAAACGGTGACGGCGCACATCCGCTCTACAAGTATCTGAAGCACAAACAGGGTGGCACTTTGGGTGATTCGATCAAGTGGAACTTTGCTAAATTTTTGGTCAACAAGGATGGTCAACCGGTGGATCGATATGCACCAACTACGTCGCCCAGTAGCATTGTTAAGGACATTGAAAAACTGCTCGGCTAGGCCTGAAGAATCGAAAACCTGGAATAATAATAGGGAATTTGGCTGGGAGAGGTACTAGTCATGGGGGGGGTTGACAATAGAAGCTAGCAGGGGATGCAATCAACTGCACGTAATCAGAATATGCCTGTTTATGAACTATAAATAGAATTAAAAATCAATAAAATCGCTTTTATTACCGTTAGAACTATCGAGCTGGATTTGGTTATGGGACGATTAAGCTAGGCTGGGAATGAATAAATTATTTCCTTAGTACGGATATGACAATTGGCTCATACACACTAATTTCTATCTATTAAGGATCGTTGAAGCTATGGTATATCTTTCATATGCTAGAAAATACAACCACAGTACATGCTGTACCCTCCTCTTTGTCTTTTCAGATCAAAGTCAATGGAGACGATGCGGAACCCTTGTACAAGTATCTAAAGCACAAGCAGGGTGGTATTTTGGGCGATTCAATTAAATGGAATTTCTCCAAGTTTCTGGTCAACAAGGACGGTCAGCCGGTGGATCGCTATGCACCGACCACGTCACCGAAGGGTATCGTTAAGGATATCGACAAGCTGCTGGAAGCATAAACGCACGTTACCCAGTATGGCCAAAACCAATCGGTGAAACAGCCGTCACACCATCACACGCTTCGAACATTTGCATTTGTTTTTTTTTTGTTCGCATGCCCCACACTCGCTACACACGTGTTTGCGCGTTGTGTTATGCTCTTCTTTCCTCTAACATGCGCGCCTGTGTTGTCTAACAGTAATTTAAGAAATAAAACATTTGTTTATTTGTTGTGTGGTTCCGTATGTCGTAGCGTTTGTCTTCTTCGTGTGTTGGTTTTGTGTTGACGCAGAACGCAACGGTCACAGGAAAGAAACCACAACGAACATAGCCAAATGTATGGCACGATCATCATGACGTTAAACTGGCCGATTTACATTATTCATTGCTCTAAACCCCGATAAGTTTATAAGGTTGTATAGGAAGACACCGTGAAACATCCCCCAGGTTTGGTGGTTTCTATTTAATCCACCAATGCGGCCCAATCCATTTCCAGTACGACACGGGCCCTTCAAACGGTTGGATGAGTTCATTGAAGTAGTAAACTTAAACGATTTAAATTAAAGATTAGCATAGGTAAGATTTTGAATAGCAAATTTTTGGCAAACTTTTTTCTAGTGCTTGGTTTTGTGCGGGAAGTTAGAATCAGTGGTGCTATTTTCGATCAACTCACAGACATTGTTTCCGCGTGTCATGGTGCTAACCTATGACCTCTTAACCGGTTCGTTGCTGATACAGTGGTTTACAGTTGTTACCTGACGTACTAGCCACGGCTCTAATGTAATTCTATCATTCACGAGGTCTGCACGCGCTTGTCAAAACATTCAACGTTGCGCCACTCTAGTGTTGTGTTTAATTTGTAATGTTTAAAAACAGTTCTAGCCCGGTTGAGTAGCTTCAAATTATACTTCAATTGCAGAACAAACCATCATGCAATCAGCAACGGCAAAAGCAAAATCAATTTATGAATTTACCGCCACCGATCTGAACGGCAACGAGGTTTCGCTCGACCGCTACCAGGGATCAGTGTGCCTGATCGTGAACTTCTCCACCAAGGATGCTGCCTTTGAGAAGGTGTTGGGTCTTCTCACGCCACTGGTCCGAAAGTATCACACCGAGACTCGAAAAGGTACTGTTGAACACATTTAGTTCACCCAGCCCCGACCGTTGCTGGCATAGGGTCTTCCAGGCCAATGTCAGCACCTTCCTAGGGCGGTGCTTCGCTTATAGCTTTATATCAAACTACTTTTTTTGTTCGTTTTTATTTCCACCCAAAAACGTGCACGGTGTATTATGCAACACTATCATTGGACAGATTTGAACGTCCTCTTCTTCCCATGCTTCCAATTCGGCTCCAAAGAAACGCCGGACGAAATCGTGCAGCGGTTCGAGAGCAACAGCGGCGGCATGATTGGTGAGATTTTCACCGAGATTGAGGTAAGAACCGAGCGACAGAACTATCCGCACCATCGCATACATCCGTACTTGGCCTCATCCGAGAGGATAGTGGACGCGTATCAAATAAGGAAGAGCTAACTGAATCGATGTTCAGTCGGTACACGTGGGGCGTTCTTGGAGTGGAGAGATTTTCTCACAGCGCTCGTTTCACGCATCGTTCGGGGCGTACTTTTTGCCATATTATCCTCATGCTTGCGGCGATCGAACGTCAACGATTATCGTCGCACGCGCTTTTCATCTTAATTGATCTGGGTCACATAGCATCATTTAAGGGCACCGGTGTCGCCATGCCCATCGCGCAAGTGCCAGATGATTAATTGCTGACCTTCGAGAGGGGTTTTTTCTCACTGTTATCTATCAAGTTCGGCACACCATCCACTGGACCCGGGGCGTATTTATTTGGACTATGTATGTTAGCGTGTTTTTGTTTCATACCTGCTCCCACTAAATGCTGTGCCTGCACGCTTGTTTGCCCCATACAACCCTGCTAGGCAATGGTGCATGTATTAAATACATAATAAATTGATAAAATTGGTCATGGGACCAAATCGGACATTAGCACCGCCGCTAGAATCAGCGAAGAATTTAATCACTTTCCTTATGCAAACGTACGCCGGCGATACCACCATCAAACTAACTGCTTAATCCGTACCAGTAACGCTGCTTTGTTTTTGGGCTCAACAGGTGAATGGCTCGAAAGCCCCCGGACTGTACAAGTATCTGAAGGCGAAAAAGCCGGGCAACTGTGGCGGATTCATAAACAGCAACTTTACCATCTTTCTTACCGATCGTCATGGCGTAGCGGTGGAAAGGTTGAACGCTGGAATTCATCCTTACACGCTCGAGGACATGGTCGAGAATCTGTTGCGATAAACTGTGCCGCCACTGATTCTAGCAATAAAGTCGAGAAAACATCACGCCTGGCTGCAACTTGTTTGTTTTTAGAATTTGTTGTTAAAGGCATCACCGCACTATTGCATATTATTTTTAAAGTCATTCAAGAAATATCACCGAAAAGCTGATAAATATAACTAAAGTGTGTTAAATTTAAAGTTGTGTTAAACCAATAATAACAAAACAGAAAAGGTAGTCATACTGGAGAAATAAATAAAATAATCACAACAGCATATACCGAAAGTATGTCATTTATGATAAATATGATTTTGTAACAAATTACATTAAATTTACAGAGTAATTCTTACAAATGTAAACAAACATAAACTATTTGATTTAACTACTCAAATACAATTGCCAGAAACAAAAAAAAAACATTTAATAGAAACAAACATACGGAAAATACGGCATTGCCGTCATAATATAAATTAAATAAGAAACAAACATACCAACGTAATAAATAAATATCAAGGTTATGCCTTAGTTATTGCTTGTGGTTATAAACTAGTAGAAAGATTAACAAATATCATCAACTTTGATGCAAAACAGGTTCAATGTATCTAATTTGTTTGGTTCTATCGAAATTCCCAAATGTTTAATTGCATCATACAAGTCAGTGGCCGTTTTATTTTCATCATAATTAATATTTAAATTGATAAATATCAATTAATATAATGTATAATATAATATAATGTCGGATTAGTTAAGGGTTCATAATAAATATGCTGCATTATGCGATATATTCATATAATATTCATTCATCGCATAGTTTATATTTGAACGGAGTTAAGATAAATATTTGTATGAATAATCAACGATGGCTTTGTTGATATACATAGAGGATTTTAATAATTAAAATAAATTAAATAGTATACTTTGAAAATTCAAAACAATTGAATTATTGAATGAAAAGCAACTTTTGTTCACGATCTAGCCGATTACATAATTGAATTATTTATAAACAGTTAAGATGTGAGATAAATAGTGCTTAAATAAACAAATTGTAGTTTAGTATCATTTAGAATATTTTTAGCTATTTGTGTGAAAATCCATTAGAACATAAACAATTATTATTCAGACAGTTCCAAACGATCATTATAAAATATGACAAATACAACAGGTTCATATTGTCAAGCCGTTTCAGCAAACAATAGCAATACACAATAATAAAAATAATAATACTCGAATGCATCTAATAAATCTATATTTATAGCCTGGTTATAATATCATGGCTAAAAAATCCATTCGAAATACAACCTGTCAGGCCGGGTTTCAGCTTCCGGACAAGAAGCACGGATGCGATAATAGCAAGGCGTTTGGTAAAACCAGCCACTTAATTGGTGCACTGGAGCACTGTACTCAAGTGCACGGCCTTGAAATATCCCTAAACGGTTGTTGGTATCTATCGTCACAGCTGTGGCGAAAAGTCGACCACAAACCTCTTCCCGTTGTGATTCCTTTCGGAATGCGCGGAATATGACACTATCCCGTCACAAGGTGGGGGGAGGCATCTCACGGGTGGGATACGAGACCTGTTGATGACCACCCGATGCGTTAACGTCCAAGTGCAAGTCCAAGTACACAATGGTGATGCAAAGCGTGGAAAAAACATCCCTCACGCATACACCAAACACTGTCGCAACGGGCGACAAGTTGCACCGTGTTGCGCCTCCTTACAAGTCCGGTCTGAGGGCAGCCACTGTTGAGCGTCTTCCCTTGCCATCCGCCTGCGACCCAAAGCCTCCGTAAGGATCGATGGTCGCGCGAAAGCTCTCGGAAAAAGGAAGGAAGTCTATAAAAAGCAGATCACTCGATCGAGTTACTCAGTTCGGTTCGGTACTGCGCGTGAAGTAAGACACTTGGTCGGTTGGTCGGATTGGTATTTGGACTCTAGCAATTTGTACGTTGTTCAGCAGTGCAAGGTTTGCTGTTATATCTTGATGTAAGTTTAAATCTAAAAGGAATATACGGGGCAGACAGTGCTGAAGTGCGTTTGAGTATAAGCAATCGTTGTTCGTTAATATGGTGATGTTTTGTTATAAAAACTTTAAGAAAGTTAATGATTATTAAAGCACAATGTCAAGCAAAGTGTAGTTTTCATAACAAGTGACAAAGCGATTTTAATTTTATGAAGTTCCAATAATTACCCAAACATTGAATTTTTATGTTCTTTTAGAATTTGGTTTTAATCCGTTCAACAAGTAAATGTAGAATATGAAAAAAGTTGTGGAAATTATTAACATTTTAAAAAATTTAGACGTAGACAAATCAAACCACAAACTGTGCGCAAAGCTGAAGATAAAATGTTAATCCTTAATCACGAAGCACTATTTGGATGTGTCACCTGCATCGAAACCCAGCTAGAACCAAATAGCAACGCGGTGTAAAGATCACGGTTAACCGTGGCCAGAAGTTTGTAATAGTTTCCCTTGTCTTGGAAAACCAGTTCAGACACCATTTGGGAGATTGTTAATCTTCCTTAAATGCCACTGTCCCGTTCCCCAAAAAAGCTAACGATCAAACAGTACCGGGGACTGCCCAATTTAAATGTCATCTGCATTTGGCTCAGATAGTACGCAGCGTGGATAAAATATATATGGCAAAACAAAAAATCTAATTTAATGGGACTAGCTGTAATCCCTTCTGGTAACTGGTTTCAGGCTGCATTTATATTTAGATTCTTGAACTTTGATTGGTTTAGTTGTTGATTTGTTTTGTGTCTCCTGGTGTACTCCTGGTATTTTTTTTCTTGAGAGGTTTCGTTAATTCAACAGACATAAGGAAGCTCACGCCCACCCCAAAATAGTTCCCCTCCACTTCTGAAGGTTTTATAAATTCCATTCTGAGGATTGCTACTTTTGTCAATTCCAAACGTGCGTTCGTGAGTCGTGCCACACCAAGCGGTTGCGCATCAACTATTGTTCGATCGCGCCGATCGTGACACCGACGCACTTTACATAATCGAGTATTTCCGTCCACACTGGACGCACTTTCGATTTCGTCAGACCGATATTATTTACCACTGCCCAATTTCTTCCCAGAATGCTCTTACAGGTGCTCGTGCCATTTCTGGCGCTGCTGAGGCTAAGTGCCGCGGGATACGTGACAGTTCCGCTGCATAGTCCGGCCGGTGTGACGTATGTGAACCCGCAGCAGCACGTCGGATTGTTGGCTGGTCCGGTACGGTACACCGCTGGCACACAGGCCACACTCGTTGAGGCACGGTCGGGACCAGTGTCGGTAACGGCAGCGCCGGCGCCCACCTACTACTCGTACAACCTACAACCGCAGCCCGTGTTCGGAAAGGCCAGTTACACTCCGGCGGTCCAGTATCACACCACGTACGGAAGTCCCACGGTGCGTGTCTACGAACCGAAATCGTTTGTGTACGGCGTGCAGGGTGGTGGCAGCGTGCCAACGACGCACACCGTCCAATCGGTGCCGGTTTCGGTATCAACTACCCAGTACCATCACACTTCGGCGCCCATTCCCGTACCGGTGACACCTGTTCCGCATCACCATGTTCCGGTGGCCGTACCCGTACCGACACCCGTCCCAGTGCACGTTCCCGTTCACGTGCCGGTCGCAGTTCCGGTAACACCAACGTACACCAAAACAGTCACCACCGGTCCGACCTACATTCCGCCCCAGGAGAAGCACATCCCGGTGGTGCGTTCGCGCAAGTTCAAGGTGCGTCGTCCTGCTATTCAGAACCAGTTCTACGATATCGAGGAACGTGTCATTATTCGACCGGTTGGCTCCGCACTGGTGGAGCTGGAGCAGCCAATCTCGCAGACGGAAACGCAGACAAAGACGACCAAAACGACCACCACGTTCGTGGAGAAGCGACCGGTGTACAGCCCACCAGCGCCGGCACCGGAAGTGCACATTTCGGACGAAGGGTACGGCACGCGTACCGTCGCCAGACCGCAGGTTGTGACACAAACCACCACCGTGTACACGGAACGACCCCCGCTAAAGGGTGGCTACGATCGGATCGAAGTAGCGACACAGTCCAAGAAGCTGGCTGCGTCCACCAGCAAAGCGTCCGACGCTGAGTTTATCGAAACGGAGCACGCCAACACCCCGACCGAGCGACCATTCTACACGCAGGGCCATGCCATCTACCATGGCCATCAGCAGACGGCCTTTGTTAATCCCTACGCCACCCATCTAGCGCCCCATCCCTTCGTGTACCATCCGGCCAATGCTGGACATCTGTTGCACCACGTCGCATACGTTGATCAGCACTCGCCTGCGCTGGTGGCCACGCATCCAAGCACCGCACATCCTGGTACGGTGTTCCACATACCCTCCTCCACTCCACTCTACCCTGTGACGCCCTCCGTTGGAGGGGATTGTGATCGCGACGGAAAAGCTCCCGAATATTTACCGCCCACTGCTCAGACACCTGCGCCCACCACACCAGCCCAACCACCCGTAGCTACGACGACTCCCAAACCGCCGACTAGTGTGACACCGGGAACCTACCCAGCTGATGACGAGGTGGAGGACGAGTACGATGATTCGATCGTAGTCGATGCGCGCAGCGGTGCGAACAACTCCTCGGACTACTCGTCTACGGAAACGGACTACGCAGATGTTACGATGATCGCCGCCACAACGGCGGCCAGCACCCCGCTCGTCTACCATCACGACAAGTACCGTGGGGCCGAGCAGACGGAGTCACGACTTGGCGGGACTTCTTCGATCGAGGTAAGTTATGCCACACGCACTACCCCGGCCAGTGACATCGTGGCGTTCGATCCCTCCACCGCGTCGGGTGCATTTGACTTTGGGCCATCCTTCCGCGGATCGTTCCCCACGACAACTTTCCCGCCAAGCCCCACCACCACCCCAGTCCCCACGACGATCGGCTCCTCCAGCACAGCGTCAACCAGCACACCTCAGCGCTCGGTAACGATTATCTCCTCTACCACGCCACGCACCGTCGTATCGGCTCGGTTCAGTGAAACGGACGCTGCTACCGCGCTGCGCACATCCGAGCAGACGGAATATACGGCACGCAGTGCGACCTCCGGCATTACCTCGCAATCGGTCGTTGTCGGACAGGGGCTGACGCAGGAGCAGATCCACGCCAATCAGGAACAATTCATTAAGCTGCTGTCCGAGCGGGACTCGATCGCGGAGGTGGGCTATGGACCGAAGGGAGACACGTCCGGTACGCTGATCGATGCGTATGTGCGTAGCCGTGTGCTGTCGGCTACACCAGCGCCACGCGACGCGAAGGAAACGTCGCGCACCGTCAACATCCGGCGCATTGTCGTGTCGCGCCCGGTCGAAACGGAACAGGAGGTTGAGGTGCGGGAACAGTCGTACGCGACCACCGTTGCGCCTCCGTCGTACGACCACGAGCACAAGCGCGATGTTAGCGAGGTTACCCCGGCCGGCGGTGTTGATCGTCAGCCGCAACAGCCCCCGGTTTACGTCACCGCCAAACCCCCAGCGTTCGCCAACGATCGGGATCAGTAGGTTAGGGAAATTCGTTTAATACAGCAATCACGAGAGGCAAATACCATTTCACGCACGTAACGAAACAGACGGCCTTTTGCTAACTATATGCCGCGTTTGTTATACTTGTTCAGTATGTTTTAAATAAATATTTATTTTTATAAAAAATATAAATCAGCTTTGTTATTTTTTTTATTTCAGTACAATCGAAGATATCACAATTAATATTTGATACAGTTAGTATCGAATGAGAAAACCCATAAGTGTTTAAATCTGTTTGAGTTGTCCACTACAACGGAACTCAATTAATCGCCATTATTATTTATAAAATAATAAAACATAGATTTTCAGATAAATTTCCACATTCAACCTTATTTTCAGACAACTAATTGATTATTTTATTTAATAATAATACTTTCAATAAAACTTTTAGGCTCTTCCAATAATGAGTACGATTTTTTAAATTAAATTCTTCGTCATTGAATTCTAATAAAAATTGTACTTCTTCGCTTGCTTCTCTTCTCTAAAAAAAATGTTTCAAAATTTGTACTGATTACAAATATTTGCTCCAGAACATTCTACGGCATTACGCCGCAAACAATTTCACGCTTCGAACGTAACGAAAGAATCAGGTCAAACGAATACTTCCGAAGATGCAGACGAAATGTCAAGACGGACCAGTTCGGACGGCAACAAAGATGTGACCGATTGGTAAACTAGATTGTTAAATGCGATCCACTCCGGGATGCATTGAACGGGATGAAGGATAAAAAAAGCTAAAATAAACCGGAGCAAAACATAACGAAATCAAGCTGGAAGCGGAATCAGCGTCCTAGACCTTTTCGGAAGCGTGGCCCTTCCAGAGACGCGCGTCTGCATCGCTTAACGTGGTACACATGCTCATTACATGGTCGACGCCTCGGCGAGCGGAATTGCACACGTCATAAATGGCATCGGGGGTTGCAGTTATGCCAAAGGCGTAGTGACTTATAAAATGCGTAACGAGACCAATTAGTATGTACGGCTTAACTTAACTGCTGCTCAAATTTTATCGACTTCTTGAACTAAGTTTCATGTTTGAAACTCCTTCCCCTGCACCGGAACTTACGCTCAATGCATCCCCGCATGTAATCCAGCGAACTATACAATGGGGCCAGGTTTTGTTTCACATTTCAAGGATGCGCGAGGGATTTAAAGTTCACCCATCCCAGTTTGGCAATGTGTATGGATGGGATCATGGGGATACTTGCCACGCCACACTGCCTGTAATCGATAAAATGCGATCACTTGCTGCTTTTTCTGCTGACTTCGCAATGCTCCATATAAAATGTCTTCTCTTCCCACCAAGGAAACGCGACCAAACGTCTGCCCCAGTGTCGGCCCAAGTCACGCGACTTGCTGTGCATCGTAAGCTTCCCCAGACAACCCACACTGGGAAAATACGGCTGTGGATGACTCTAAGCTCAACGAGGAGCAAGTAACCTTTCGGGATTCTTCCTCCGAAGGTCGTTTTGGGGCAGTTCCATGCGGTAAGGCCATAGTGGAGCTGACGTGTCGAGTGTTTGAACGGATTGTTCGGAGTGCAGCAGAGGGTACGGTGCAGTCCTGCCTACATAGAAGATGCACGAGAAGCGGCAGATCATCTAGCCGTGCAAAGTGAAAGGCAACAAGGACGCCCGAAGAAACGCGATTCCTCTTCCGGTTTGTGTTGGCGCTAGCGCTTCTTGCTCCAGTAAATGTGCTCCAACAGGTTTCCCAGCACAACTGAGCCGCCCGAAAGTGAAAGCTTGGCGTTATGTTTGCCAGTGTGGCATCAAAAACTTCCTGACATTGACCTTCAATTCGAGCGATACTCTTTCTTGATGGTTCGATAACATGGTTTTGTTGTCCAGATTATCCAATAGTCTGCGGAACTAATTATCAAAGCCAGTTTCAAGCCATTATCTATTTGTGGCCAATATGTTGCAAAAGATCAGCACTTTAAAGAATGGCACGTACTTTCCATAAATAAGCGATATGATAACTAAGACATTGAAATATGTTTTTTGTTATATGTTAACATCCAAGATGTACAACCTGGCCGTTCTGCTGATAATGAAAATTTCACCATATTTGTTTTTCAAATTTTTCGAAAATAATATTCTTCATTTCATGTTTTTTTTAAATAATCACCGTATTTCATAAATAAAAAAAACCATCACAGGCATCTCCAACAGATTCTTGTTAAACAATTCTAACTCCACAAAAAGAACAGTAATCATTAAATTACAAAAAAAAATGAATGCGTTAATTTAAATATGTTACAATTAATTTAACTTATTAGTGCGTATAAAGTGTATGACTTACCAGCTTATTTCTTAATCCTTCGGGCAGCTAAGCAGATTTGTTTGGTAGCCAATTTGTTTGAAGCTAAACATAATTGAACGGCACCGGGTTACGTCTTTTCGCGAACAACCTAGAAATAAATAGATAGCATAATCAATAATGATATTGTTTCAATCTGTTGCATAAATTTAATTGATTATATTTTAAAACGAATTGCTTTAAAATAAATGCTTTAGCTCTGTTTTTTCTCAAGCATTATAAATCGTTGTAAATCCAAGGTTAGTATGTTGAAATACTTCTGTAGGATTTTAATTAAACAATTATTCGGTAAAACGTATGTCCTAGCTGCTCATAGTTTAATACACAGCCGTAAATAGTACACACTCTCCTGCATCATTTTTGTGCACATTACTGTCGGTGTATTTTGCAAACCGACTGCATGCCATGGCCGATGGTCCTCCCGTTGTGATGACGAACTGTTGCATGGTGGCATTATTTCTGTGCCATTGGTCAAAATATCGATTCCAGTGTTTTATTTAATAATTACTTTTTGAAATGAAAAAAAAAATTGTTATTTCTGTGTCACTACAAATTTCAGTAATGAAAATTTTCGATCACTGACTTGACTCAGCCGACTTATGCCTAAAAATCACTACTAGAAAGCAAATCGTTGAAGTGATGCAGCTTTGTTGTATGATTGAAACATTGAAATATTTTAAAGATTACGCTTTACAAAGCGTGCATATTTAATAGTAACATATACGGCGACGATTCCACCAAAACGACACAAATGATAAGGAAGTAGTGATATGCTACTGTTTTGTGAATAAAATTAACTGTGCTGATTCATTTCATTCGACATATTAAAAGATGATCAATTAGTTGAATCGTAACGAAAAAGAACATCATATAGAGCAATGCAAGGTTTCAACATTGAGAGAACTAGAACGAGGCTATCGCATTTCCTAATAGAGATATGATATGCACAATGTCTCGTATCAAATACGGCGCTGCTAAGTAAACAACAACACCGCTTATCAAGACATTAATCAAATCAGATTATGGTGCTAGCAATAGTAAAATACATTTGCATTATTCAATTCCACAACTTAAATACAACCTTATATTGTAATTTCAAATATTACAATATCCACCATTGAATAACAGTCACGTTACTTTTCTCAAATGTGGCATGGTGACATGCCAGTGACGACGCACTTCAACGCACGTGACAAGGGGTGAGTAATAACTGCTTTTTAACGGTAAATTTCGTGCAAATTCGTACGGCACTTCGTGTGGATTTCCTTCGAATTGTTAACTCCCACCCCACAATTAAGCATTGGGGTAATCGACATGTAAAACATCAGAAGCAACAACTAAAAAAAAAGTGAAAGGAACCGACAAGGAAGTAACCTGCTACCAGCCTGCACCACTTGATATGTGCAGGGGAGCAACGTACAATCCTCCCCACAATCGGTCACTGTTTTCGTGGGGTTGTTTTTTTGTTGTTGTAACCGAATCAACGCGAACGTGCTCGTGCTCGCGATCTCGATCGAAGCACGAGTGCTGCGACCTGAACTCAACACAATTCGTCTGACCTCGGTAATGATCTTTAGTGCGCGCGTTGGCTACGACTGCTACGGTGTTTGGAACGGTCGGGTCGGCGAGATGAAGGGAGGAAATCGCAGTTCACTTTCAATTCTCCTGCCGCATTGACGATCTTGGTCCGGTGGATGCTGTATGCTGAACCGGGCAAGTTGGTCGACCGACCCTGGCTCGATGCGACGGAATTGCCCGAAGGCTTCCGAAGCCCTGTAAGGGTGACAGTTTGTTTAAGAGAGCGGAACGGAAGCCGGCAACCGTACGGTACAGCCATAAATACTGTTCTTCGACCGCACGCCTCAAGTGCGTTTGGCTGGCCGTTGTGCAAAGACGCTGCCCTTGGATGATGTTGCTGGATCGGTTGCGGGATTGGATTGGATTGCTGGATTGGTTGGGTTTAGTTGAGTCGTTTGCTCTTGTTTTACACGATGCACGATTTAATTTTGCCGTTTGGGTCAATGATCTCGATATATTTCCCACAATCGGTGGCGGCAGTTTAGCAGCGTCATGTGAAGAACTGATAATTGCTTCCTAATACGAGCAGAAAAGTTTAAACACTGCGAAAATAAATTATTTGAAAAGTATATACGACTATTAACAGGGATAATATAAAATGAAATATTGATATGAAATGTAGGTTGATCATTTTCATTAGGTAATCGGTATATTTTTAAATAAAAAATCGAGAAAAAATTAAGTTTTCTCAGGTGTTCTAGGGATCCTTCAAACCGTTTTTAATGTTAATACGTGAATTCTCAAAAATGTTTAACCAAAACGTGCCCTGCATAGAGTTGGCGAACGTTGCCTAACACTACCGTCAATGTTGAATAGATATCTGCACGTTGCCACGTAGTTGCCGCTTGCATCCTTGCAATGATAAATGACGCAAAACTTGCAATCGTGTGACTCGCTGCGCTTTAATTGATAGCAATAAATTGACCGCCCTCACCCAGCACACTGCACGATACAAAATGCGCAAATACAATAACATCTGTTTGCCGACCTACTGTGACACCCATCTGCCGTGGCTCGCATTCAAAGGCAACATAATAATTACAGTCACGTTTAACACGTCGATCGTGGCCCAGCCTGTGAACGGCCCCAAAACGAAACGGTGTCGACGATCGACAATCGCTCCGTTCGATTATACTTTCTTGCGAACCTACCGTAACCTTGATCTTCAAATTGTGCCGCTGTCGGTAAACAACCTGCGGCTTCACAAACGCTTCCGGTTTCGTACTATTAGAGGTGGGAACAGGCTCACTTCGGCCGTCTCCCAACATCTCAGGTTGGGTTGGTTAACAACAACACAATATTCGATACCGGAAAGGTGACCCTTTCCACGACCTGGAGCACGAGATCGTAACAGACAAATTTTTATCGATTGTTCCTTGACTGGAAAAGGAAGTTTGCGCGGCGTTCACGAACATGAACCGAAACCTACCCCACCGACGATGTGCCTGGCCTCGTCTCACGCGTCCGGCCAGTGGCGCACCGGTCGGGATCGCGAGAGTCACGTGCCAGCACGCGGACCACATCCCTTCCATTTGGAGGATCGCAGGAGCGATCGCTAGCGAATGCAGTGCACAACGAATAAACATCGTCGTATCGAGGGCTCTCCTATCGGTGCTACAAACACTATCGGCAGCAGTCGCGAGTGCTCTTGCTCCCGCCTACAGCCCCGACGGTCGTCGACGGTAGCCTCCTCTCCTTTGCGTCGCGCTGCTCGTTACGATACCGATAGTACGATCGAGAGCAACGGCTAGAGGAAGGACTGCTTGCCACCGCAACGGCCCACTGTTTACCAGCGGGTTCAGCTATACATATATAAGAACCCGACCCGTTTCTAGCCGACAGTTTAGTGTGAGCTTCCAGTTACATTCGGTCAACCCAACATTGACAACGTTTGGTGCTTTGTGCTAGAGCAAAACAAACCAGGTAAGAAAAAGTGCACGGTGCCAGGTTGTGGATGAGTTCAGATGTGTGCGTGTGTGTATATGAGTGTGAGAAAAAGCTATCCACGCTCATGATCGGTGGAACAGAACGAAAGACTTCAACGATGCGGCAAGTGAGAAACCGGGACGAGAATGGTTTAATAGTGATTAACAATTCACCATTTGTTTGCGATTGTGCGGTGTACTGTGGATGGATACCTCACAGAAGGTGTCAGAACATAACGAAACTGAAAGCTTCATTTACGCGCTCTACGCTACGATGCACTCGATCGAAAGGTTTTTAATTTCCCATCATTGTAAAAGTGACTTACTGAAAAGTTATGAGCACCGCACAGAACTGGATCATAGTGCTTGTGAAGTGTTGGAATTCCATCCACCTTTGCACGGGTGGCCTTGACCACAGATGCAATTACAATAAACATTGTGTTGGAAAGGGCGCTCGGCAGGCCGGAAGGTGATCTACCAGAAGAATGCGCGCTCAAAAAAACGCATCTAGAAGGTTTTTCTTGGTCCGTTTCACAGCCGTCTAGCAGTATCCATCCGATACGGTAGCAATTGGTAGTGCTTTCCTCACCTCGGTCACTTTAGCCTGTTTTAGCTTGCGTTGACAACAAGTGATTGGGGTTGGGTTTTGGATTGCGCAACATGGTCCGTTGCATCGTGCGCACGGTCTAACTAAGGTTAAATGCTGCTGTGCGTTACATAAAACGAAGCATTTCCACAAACTGCAATTTCTACGCCTGGACTTCTGCTTGGCCCAGGACTGGCCCATCGGTTTGGCATGCAGTTGCGTTTTCAAATCCCGACACATTGCAGCACCCTTGGCTGCAGTCGGCCAGATCGGGGTGGGGAATTACGTCACCGGGCCGCGAGACGGATCACGATAAGTCCGACCCGGCGCGCACGCACCCAGGTGGAGATGGTCAATAAATTTCGTCGAAAGTGAAACTAATCTCAGCCGGTCTTGGTTAGCAGGTTTTTGTGCGTTTCGTTTAATGTTCTTTCGTTAACGTCTGCTCCCCCATTTACCGTCTCCCCGTTTTCGTTCGGCAGCTAGTATTCAACATGAACCGCATCATCATCGCCCTGGCTGCCGTGTTTGCGTGTGCTTCGGCCCAAGTCTTCCTGAACCAACCGATCCCGCTCGCGCTTCACCAACCGGCTCCGGTTCGAGAGGTAAGTACATGCCGGTTAGCCGTTACATCATCACGAACCGTGCCAACCGGGAGCATGCATATCAATAAGGGCTTTTTTCTCTATCGCTTGTTTCGGTTCTTTTTTTTATTTCTCTCGCCTTGCACTGTTTACCTTCGGCACAGGCTTCTCTTGCCCATCCGGCCGTGGTAGAAAATGCACTGCACGAGGCCCAGTACCCGGATCAGTTCCGCAACAATTTCTACAAAAACCCACACATCGCTGATGCGCTTGCCAAGCAGTCATGGTTCGGCGACAAGGAGATGCCCGTCTTTGAGCGTGAAGCCGACAAAATCCCGCGCGATCGCATTGTGAAGATTTTCAAGAACGCCGGATTTGTGCGACGGCGCTAAGTCGTGTGACGCAACGACCGGTGATCAGTTCAATGATCACAGGTTGACACGGCCCTCCCATGCAGCGGACCCCCATCCCAATGATGAACCTTATATGCTCAACTTGCCACCCAGTAACAATTGTTTACCTTCTGTGCATTCCGGGGAAATTTCTACGTTCCGTGCGAATGCTTGTGATGTTCGTGTCTATGTTCTAGTGTAAATAGTCGTTAATTTATTGTGCCAATAAATTATTTATTATGAGTTCATTCGACTGGTGTCAATTGATTTGTAAAAATTTGAAAATTTTGAGAATTTTATCTGGAAATCCGAGATAGCACAAGTCTTCAGAGCATTGAAGCTAATTCGATTAAACCGAAGTGATAGTTATGTTTATATCTATTTATGCCAAATTTTGATTATTTAGTTTGGATTGCTTTAAGTTTGGAGTTAGCAATCTCAGTTAGCATTAATTAGGTTAAGCTCAGTAATCTCAGGAGCTCAGGACAACTCTTTGGTGTACATTAAATATTGCACAACCTGACAATATATCCAGTTTGACTTGAAATTCAGACTTGACTGAGATGACAAACGGAATATCTAGTTATAAATAATATTTCACAGAAATTTTATTGAAACAAGCTCATTGCTCGCTAGTGAAACGAAACAAGATTTCGAAGAATTTGCGATTCTGTAAAATGCGAATGTCAAATGGAACATTGGCATTATAGAACATTAAAATACGAAGCCTATGTCGAAATAAATAGTCGATGATCGAATGGCCGAAGACGGTGAATCGTAACCATTTTGGTAAGTACCTTATCTGCAGTAGAAATGAATTAAACTAATAATGATGTAGATTTCCGATATTCATCTGATTGATAGAATTTGATTTTATTGACTGAACAACTTGAAAACAGTTAATTATGTCATTTTCCAAAAGTAGCTCTAAGAATATGAAATATTTTGATATTAAAAACAATAAAAAACTAGCGATATAAGACAATAAAAAGATTTAAGCTACCAGAAGATATCGACCTAGCCCACTCCTTTTCATGTTTCGTCATGTGGTACCATACATGACACGGGAGCTAAAATCTGTCACCTGGTGGCAAAGTTCGGGACAAAAATTCTGGTGAAGGAAAAGTTTCCACTCCTCGAACGATGTAAACAATCTTCGCCGGCATCTGCTGTGAGCGGCCGCGTCTATGCATACCAAAAGCGCTCACAGACACGGCGACAACGCCACAGCCGTTGAATAACACCGAGCGGGCTAATACCGCATTGAGCCCAAAGTTGAATATGTGTAACAGAGCCCCACCCGGTCGGTGCCGCCGGTGACTTTCCTCCAGGAAAATAGTTTACCACTCCCACTGACCTGACCCGCGTTTGCCCACCAGCAAACGAAAGCATACCCAGCCCAATGCCAACTGCGCCATTTTCGATGACGTAAATCGAGCCCTCGGCTCGTGCTGCCCACGCGAACTGCAGGGGTGAAGGGCCGCCCTGTAGCCGAATGTGGTGGTTACATGTTTTGTTGTTTCGTTTCTTACCACAATGTTATCCTGTCCCCATCGTCATTCACCAAATTTGTGTGCCTTTCTGGGCGAGTGTATGTGTGGGTGTGTGAGTGAGCCGTCTGCTGCGAACGAATGACATCCGTAAAAGCTCCATTCTTCGAGACTGCTGCTACCGACTGGTCCCGGACGCTCTTGTTGGTGTGAGCGTTTACACGATTGACCGGGTTTTTTCCGGTCATCCCCCTCGTACCGTTCCGTGTTCCGTCGCGCACCAGCACCAAGCGATGCAAAGGAAACGTAGTATTACGTACAAAGAAGGAAATACCTATGCGCAGCTCATTCAAGTTCATGGCTGCAACCGTAGCGGATACTACACCCTCCCGGGGAGGGTGGCGCTATTTGGGATCGGGATTTAAGCGCTCTCTTGGCACGCTCTTATTGGCACCGCTGCTAGAGTATCTTCAATGCAACTTAGCTCACGTACGACAATGACGCTGGTGCATGGACGCCTGGAATGCAACCTGTGTGTGTGGCCACAAGCTGAAGGACCTTTCAAGCAGTCCGATGCATTGTGCTGTAGTGTGTAGGTGTTTTTCCCTGTGTAGTCCTGTTGTTTGGAAGGAATTCGTTAATCGTGACAGTAATATTATCTCCGATAAGTTATCCAGTGCAGTTTAATAATATCCCACTACAGTATTTTGCATAAATCTAAGCAAAAAAAAACAGCGAACCTACTTCGAACTCCGACAAGTAAATAATTAAAAGGTAAAGGACCTTCAATGACATCCCCCATGTGTTTGGCTTAATCGACACTATGCAAAGCTTTAAAAAGTTTTTCCGATTTTAATACCGATTGCGCCTCAGAAGTAGACCCAGCAACATTTATTGTGCATTTATGTGCATGGTTTTCATTAAGGAATAGTACACAAAGTCTAAGAGAAAAAGTTTGTTAAATTTCACCAATCAAACAGCCAACGGTTGTTCGCTGAGAAAGATACGCTTTAAACGGTGTGTTGCCTATTTGCATCATCCACGTACTGGTGAATTGATAGCGAGACGGCGAAAGGGAACGCGGTCTAATTTAACTACGATAAGGATTTAGCTTCGGGAGCGGTACATTGGTTGGGACGAAAGCGCGCATGTGCGGCACCTCTTCGAACTGACATCAATTGCACATACACACAAGCAGCACGATTGCAAGAAGAGTCAGGGAGTGGGACAGTGCCATTCTTCCATTCTTTCATTCCTCCAACACCCGACGAACGTAGCGAAGGATGAAGCTTCCGGTTGTGTTTTTCCATTTTTTTCGTTTGGTTTGTGTCACCCGACCCACCATCATTCTGTTTGAACCCGGGTCCAAGTGACGCAGTTGTAATACGAAGTCAACCGCAACGTGGCTGGAAGGTGGCCGGCAAACGCGGGTGTCCGTATGTTGTATCGGTACACGCCACGGTGGGTTCGTTCGTCACTGCGGAGTAACCGGAAGGAACGAGAACATCGATAGTACGACGACGAAAATGGGTTTATCGAGACGATAAGAGCGGCGCACCGTTATCTAACCGTTTGGGCTTATGGTTTCGTTCGTGTACGGTGTGTCTATCAACCACGAATGATGCTGGTGTGCGTTAATGTTAATGTGTAATTATGGCCCACGGGGGTGTAGAACCTTGGTTCCCCAGGCCCCAGGACCATATAGGTTTCACAACAATTTGCAAAAACACACAAATTGGTCAATGAAAAAAATAAAAACAATGACCATTTCAATAAAAAGTGTGGAATGTATTACGCTTTGTTTGATCCCGTAAGCAAACTTCAGTAAATGTTAAATCCTTAATCGAGCGATTTTTTTTTGTTCGAGAAATTGTAAGGCCGATGGAGGCGCCAGGTGTTTCATAAAAATCAAGGAACGTTTTTAACGGAAGGAAAGCTGTACTAACCGAACTATAAAACAATCAGTAAACAAACTTATAACCGTATAATATAAACGATCTCACAGCACCTGCCACCAATCAATCAAGCCACCCTGCAGCCGCGTATACGTCGTAAGCAACCGTTGCAGAGAGTGAGCTTTGCACCATGTTCATTTCATTCATCGTTTCACTTTTGAAGCGCGGAAGCTAATGAGCATCTGCTGTTCCAGTGCTGCTCCCAAAAAACATTAGCCACCAAACAACAGCAAAAAAAAACATACCCCCCATGCTAAGCCCTTGCCCTAAGTACTACATGAATAGAATGAATGTCTTGAAAAGGGAGAACATTCCCCGTCGAAAACCCCCAAAAGGTGAGAGAGTCCGGTGTGTGATAAATCCCGTCCAGCAACGCCGTACAAACCGCCGCGAAATCCGACCATTCGTTCGCACGCGATTCATTCACAAAAACCGACACCACCCCTGTCGGTTCGGCACCCGGTGCCATTCCAACGCATGCGAATGCTGCTGGAAGTGGCCGTGTGGTCGGTTCCGGTTCGGGATGAACTCGGTTGCTTGCGCCTGCTGGACCGACCGCTCCGGCGGTTCGCTTCAGCGTTCGGTCAGAAGGTTTTTCGCATCCGATCGCGACGGCCACCACATCCAGCTAGAGGAAACCCTTGGCCTGACGGGTGGCGTTTTATGTTTCTTTTTTGCTTTCTAAGCACCATCAGTGCACCACCAACACCACCAGCGGTATACACGGCTGTGGACATTACGGATGTTTGTGTTGGTGCGCGACCAGTGCAACGGTAACAGACCGAAAGTTCCCCGTTTTCGGAATGACTAAGAGCCGTGTGGCGTTACGAGGTGTCCTAGCAGTGGGTAGCAGAAGTTATTTTGGGTGAGAAAGGAGTGAGTGTACAACAAATAATTATATTTCAACCGGGAGTTCCACCAAAATGTGCGCTGCGAAAAAAGAAAACGTCCTACCTCCTACCGACCCCCGCAAACGGGCAGGTGTGATTGCGTTCCCGCCTGTCAACAGTGTGTGTGAAAGGATGCGCGCGCGTTCAAGCATCCTACTAGCGAAAGCTTTTCAGCGTGTGAGTGTGTAGTGTTCCGCGCTGTAGTATGCCCATCAGCACGACGAAACAAGAGGCAATAAGCGAGCTATACCCACAGCGGACATATATCTAATCGTGCTACGAGTGCTACGCAAACCGTTCACTGCAACACAAGTGTTTGGCTCATTGTAAACGAGAACTATTGTTGCTAGTTGTTGGTGATATCCAAGCGAGAAGAGTGCGTTCAAGCATAAAACTAACCAGAGCTTTCATCTCAACCGTGTAGCCCTCTCTTTCGCGCATCTGGATCATCATTCGTATCTGGAGCTATTTTCTACCTCGACCTACTTCCAGGAAACCAATTCCAGCATACAAACATCAGAAACGGAATGCGAATGTTGGTGGCCAGGATTGGGTTGTGTCTGTGTTGGTGAACTCCGTCAGCAGGATAAATAAGCTAAACTAGCACTATACTGTGCGCTCAAAGAAAGGTTTTAAGTCCATCCATTCTGAACGCAAATGCAAAAAAATGGCTTGTTATCTGAACCACTGACGGCATATTGGTCCCCCGGAGCATTTCAAATGCTTTTTTACTTGCCACTTGATTTTCCTTCGATTTGTCCTTTTTCCCCAATCCACAGCAGAATATTATCATCATTATCACCCAAGTAACAATTTTGCACTCCAAAATAGACGAGGGCATGCCCGGATTCTTCGAACCAAAATTCTTCACTACAGTGAGTTTTCCCTTTCTCATCTCCTTGCTCGTGTCTGTGTGTGCCACCGAGCCTTAGGAAAATGCCCAACTTTTGTGTATGGAGTCGCGTCGCACTGTACGAAAGTGGGCAATGTTTAAAAGTTGTAACAAACGGGGCGCTTTTTTGTCTTCCTCCGTTTTTCTATTTGCTTTGTTTATATAATGATGATCATGGCTTTGTAATACCATCAACTTACCAAACTTCCATTTATTTATATTATTTTCATCTGAGGTGGAAATAATGATGATTGATGCTTCGAAGCTGGAGGTAACTTTGCTCACTGTTTGTGCAGCTTGTGCCCGCAATTACATTAGTGTTTACGCACGTCATTGTATTGGTGGGCTAGTGGCGCTTCTACATGTACTACACGCTGTATATCTCGAGCAGTGTGACTGTATGGGTTTTGGTCAGAAGGTTCGGTAATAAAGGTACAGCAGCTGCCACCGTTTCGGTTAGCTGATAGTGAAGCAGTTCATTGTTTTCTCTACATTTTTCATACTTTAATTTATTGTATTCCTTATGCTGATATTTCCACACACTATCTGTGTGTGTACACGTGTGAGAGTGTACAGAAGGATAAAAATACATAAGGGTTGCTTTATAAAATAATTTGAACTAGAAGCAAAATACGGTGCTAAACTGTACATAATAAATAAACTAATAAAGCATAGAAAATATGAATATTATAAAACAAATCATATTTAAATGAATAATTTAACATAGAACCGATCAACTGTACAGCTGTAAAAGTGCCTAGTAGGGTTAACTTTCAAAGAAGCTCCCCACAACTCCACTTATTAAGTCTGTACGAATGCACTGCCAATGGGATCCACCTCGTGGCTAAAGAGTTTGCACTACCAAGCAAAGCAAAAGAAAACAAAAAAACCTCATCATGTTTGTCGGACCCTGCCCAAAACGCGCGGGCATGCCCCATTTTATGCGAACTTTCCTTTATCTTGCCGCATTTTTCACAATCGCAACCGGTTAACGACGTCCGAATGCGGACGGTTTTCTGTTGATACGCGGAATGGGCTAGGGAAGCAAAACTTTGCGTTTTCCACTTTTGATGTACGTTTCGCTAGCGCACGAAGAAAAGAGAACGGTGCAGAGGGCACTGAACGGTGCTGTGCACGTGGGTAACGGAGATGGTTCTATACGAACACGTAGAAGAACAGACAGCTGAAGCCGTTTCCATAACAAGCGGACAAGACAGAGTGAATGGGGAGAAGAACAAGAAAAAAAAATGGTGGAATGATTTTTCCTCCGACACCGACACGTGGGAACTACGTGATTTTCCCTGCTGTGTACTTCTGACGCGTGATTGTATGAGTGTACGTACGATAAGATGGTAGCATACGAGCCAGCAAGCCCCCTTGCGTGCGGAAAAGCGTTTGCAATCAGGGTGCAAAAACGTTGCACGGCCGAAAAAGTGGCATCTCAAGCGTAATGAAACTGTCGCAAAATTGATTTGCGTCCCTTGGAAACATCTACAGCTTTCCACAGCTGCCCGTGCAAATATTGAACGTTCGTGATCGAGAAACGGAAACCGCGGAACGAAACGATTCCCCGGAATGGCGTGCGGCCGCCATAGCTCTCAGTACAACCAGTGCAGTGCAGTGGCGCGTGAAGATGAAATTGAAATATCCTGGGACGGAACGTCAGGAGTCGCTCGAGGCATTAGGGACTCCGGGTAAAATGAGGGCGCCCGAAACGAGCAACCTGCGCCCACGACGAACGCTCTCTGTCTCTCTCCCTCTCTCTCTCTCTCTCTCTCTCTCTCTCTCTCTCTCTCTCTCTCTCTCTCTCTTTCGCTGTGCAAAAATGCTAAGCTGCAACTTAATGCTTGCTTTATTTAGTTAAACGGTTTGTCCTTCCGCTTCTTTCAGGCTCGCGTCCGGTCTACAAGCGTTACCACAGCTGTGCTTGCGAGTGTGTGAAAGTTTTGTAAATAAGCTTGTGCGTGAATAGTTCTTGCTCGGGTTGAGTGTGTGAGTGTGTGTGTGTGTGTGTGTGTGTGTGTGTGTGTGTGTGTGTGTGTGTGTGTGTACGTCAGAGCGCCAAGAATCAATGTTCCGAGATCTGCCATAGAGCATCCGGAAATGAAGGCTGTACCGTGCTGTATGCTATCTTCGTTGAAAAATGAATGAATTACGCTAGTGAGGGAGGAGCAATACCAAGCAAAACGAAAGGATTACGACCAGGTCTAAACACACGTCGAAGGAGGCGCCTGGTATTGATGCCTTGGTTGACCTGTGTGTGTGTGTGTGTGTCTGTGTGTGGAATAGCGTTTGTGAAAAGACCTCAAAAACCTAGCCCAGTGCAATGGCTGAAGCGAAAAACGGCAGCAGTAGCGGATGGCTATAAGTGGTGATTTACATATTATGATTTACCGCTCTCAGCAGCGATCATGGAGGCTATGGTAATATCGAAAGAAGCGCACTACCAACCAACCCATCGTACGTGATCGAATCGGGTGATTTAACATAGGGAAAAGTTGTGGACTAGCTCAAGGCTCCCACCACCCACAAATACCCCTTCACCCAACCCTTCCCACAGACCGACCGGAGCCGGAATAGGAAATTTGGTATTGGTGCCCCTTCTCTTGTTCCGGCAGGTACCAGCAGTCAGCACAACCTAGCAAATTCAGGTAGTGGTCCAATACTACCCAGTTGTACACTAGTAGCGCTTAAAAGAGCAGCAGCAACGACCTATGACGAATGAACGGGCAAACATACCGCCAAGGTGCAGCAGCTAGTGGGCCACACGGTATCTGCTGCAGACAAAAAACTGTACGCCATCCACGCGTATGAACAGACAGCAAGTGTGCGAAGGTAGAGCGATCGAAGCAGCAGACAGCCACGTTGCCACTACGCAAGAGGCGTTCAATAGCTAAAGCTGTGAAGACGTGACCGAACGAGCGGTGATCGACCGGCTCGCTCCAGAGTATCGGAAAGCGTATGGGAACCCTAACGACCTCCTCTACGGCATCGAGCTTTCCGTTAGTGAAATCTAAAATAGGAAGCACAAACTATGAGGGTAAGTGTGATCAGTGTTGTTTGGGGGAATAGTTTCTTAAACATTCTAAAACGGGTTTTTTATTATTTTGCTAACAATAAGACTAACTGCTAGAGCTTTGATGTATTATATCCGTTAAAAAGTAAAATAAGTAATAAACAAGGTTTCTATAAGATCATTTTTGGTTAAGTTCCACGCCTGGACTATGCTCCTATAAGTGAACAGTCCTCTTCCACTAATAACAGTTCGCAAGCAAAAATATTAAACTTACTTATTTGGTGCTATTAGCGATTCGTGGTACTGGTACGTGGTACCGCAGGAGTTCTCTTCAGCCAATGTATTGTTCTGATGTTTCTGGTAGATAATACCACCACTTCATCTCAGTCCGAGTCTACCACGCATCCTCTTTCCATTTGGACAACCTTAAAAAGACTTCCACGGTCTAGGTCGTCCGGTGTCATCCATCTGAATCCAGAGCCTGTATAGACTTATTGAAGTAATCGTATTACTTCAACCGTAAAGCTCATTATAGTGACTTCTTCCATTGTTTTTCCACACATAAATGGCCAAAATCCTTCTGATCATCTTCCTTTCGAATGTTGACTCAAAGACATTGTGAAGTATTGGGACTATATAACTCATATACAGTCACAGAGTCAGTCTCATTTTCTTATAGTCGTGACATATGCATTGAGTGGAGGAGTTTCCACAGACTGAAGAATGGCCGAATAGGAGCCAGCACCCTAGTGTGTATCTCAACATCAATGGGGTTGTCAGTGGCTGTCTCAACATCAATGGGGTTATATTTTATCCCTGCTTAAATCGAAAATGATTATACTAAATTTTGACTTGTTAATCTCACACCTGAGGTTTCTCGGTGTCTGTTTTATCCTATGAAAAGCATCAGCTTCGTAAGCCAATCAATGATATCCACGATATCAGAATATATTACATGTAACATAATTTTTACTTATGAAATAGCGTATCACGTAAGTTTCTGAAGTCAATTAATTCTATAGCAGCTGAAGTATGACCTTTACATATCGATTCTTGTTAACTCCCAATAAAAACATCTCATAACGCTTCACGGTTCTAGTATTGAAGATGGTCTCAATGTAGGTTGTGGATTGAATCAAAGTATAGCAAATATGTTGCTATGCCGTTAATAACTGGCTATAATAATTTATTACGAACAACAATGTCTAATATCCACAAAACGTCAGAATAATTTACACTCTGATGTCACCATTAAATACAAATTGCATCACGAAGGAAAAAAGAACATCACACCACAACTCCTTCCCGCTTCCATC
The DNA here is from genome assembly GCF_943734755.1 of Anopheles moucheti. Lineage (NCBI taxonomy): Eukaryota > Metazoa > Arthropoda > Insecta > Diptera > Culicidae > Anopheles > Anopheles moucheti. The sequence goes on from NC_069140.1 coordinate 29,376,005, forward strand.
CAATGCAACGGGTCGAATCTTTTCATTGAACCATAAAACAGTGAGACGAGACACCAAAAACGTTATGTCGCTGCCGTCAATTGCTGCCAAAAGACCGACTGGGTAATGTCCACTACGCTTGGCGTATAATAAATAAGTGGATTCCGCAGCAATTATGTTTTTTGCTCGGGTGTCTGTCCAAGCGTATCGAATCCACCATTCGCTGCACAATTCGTATTACCAATAATGCCTGGCTAGGAATTTTTTGCTGTTGCGTATGATTTCACCGACCGACAGTTAATGTAATCAAACCGCAATAAAACGCGTTCCAGCTTTTCGGTGAACCATTTCCTATCACAGGCAAGTTAATATTGGGGAAAATTTTTCAATCCCAACGCAGTCATGCTGCTCAGTGCAGAATGGTCCACTTAGCGGTCGGCCGATGGTGCAATATGGTTAACGTCCGACCGATGGGTGTCATTTATTAGGCGATCATTTGATGGCTCACTCGTTCCGGCAGATCTTCCGAGCACTTATCGGATTGACGGCCCATCCCTCGGATGACGCAAAACCCATTACCCGGGCAGGGCCCACGTGAAAATGGTTCGAACGCGCTGCAAATTACAGTGACCCTAGCACAAGGATACACAAAACGCGGCGAACAAAAGCGATTTTCCCCTTCGTGGTGGTGTCGCTGCCCCATTTGCCGCCTGAAGAATCCGGACATCATCGTCTAGCCATCGGGCAGATGGTCATTGGGCCGCTTGGGGTAGCACTTTGGTAGGCGCGTAAATCAGGCGCCAGCCAATCCGCCCCGAATTCTTCGACGGTTCTTCCACCGCGTTGGTGTTTTCCAAGCCTTGTTGCGACCGATTCACACAACGCACCGGCTTGTATCGATATGGCGCTGGCTCCGGCGAGACCAGAAGCTCCAACACCAACATATATTCTGCCACTTTGAAAGGGTCAATTTGTGTTTTTTTATGTTTTCCCCTCCTTGTTCGCGCTGTACCGTTTTAACGGAGAAGCAATGGATTTGTTGGACGTCTTTTTTCACTTTTCAGATTGTTCCTTCCCAGCAAGCGGTTTTAGCAGCGGTGGGACGAGAAAGATCTCGAGCTAGATCTCGCAGTGATTAGTAATTGCCCAGTTACGTTCAATGTTCGACAATGCACCAACGGGTAGCATGTCGTTTGCACGGATGGGGTAAACCATCGACCAAAAGGACGAACAGTGGGTGGTTGTATTTGTTTGAAAGCATTTAGCGTCGTGGGTGCATCGCATAAATATTCCCACACCCGTATCACACCCAACTGCTGCTGCTCCGTGGGTTGAAATAAGATGTCACCACCCAACGGCCGAGAAAGCTTTTGTCGCGCTTCTGATCCAAAACAATTGTGATGAAAATACCGAAACACGCATTCGTTGGAATATTATCAGCTCTCAGCTGGCTCAAGCTTAATCATACGCCAGCACAACCATCGGACCGGCACCATCGGTCGGTAACAACGAACATTGCCTTCCGCGGCGGATCATCGTGGCGGCAGGAGGCTACATTATGATTGTAGTTCGTGTGGGAGACACATCTTGGTACGTGGCCAAAGCAATCTACAAAAGGCAATGTAGCGAAGGCGTCAACGACCGTCTTATGACGCCTTGCACATCGGTCCACACGCTCTCTATTCTGTCACTGGCTTGGTTGACCTTTCGAGAAAAGCGTTGGTGAAAAATCTCCGCACTATGCTATTGATTTTATTTATTGTTCTATTACTATTACTGCTTAATTTCCCAACCATATCCAGTGCTGACTGCGTGGAGTGGGAGTGAGTTATTTTGGAGATCGACTAACACACCTTGTTAGAAACGATATCGCTCTGGGAAAAGTTAATCAAACTTTGAAAGCCTCCACGCGTCTTCATTACTATAAAGAGACAAACCGACGCATCGACCACATCAGCTGCAGAAGCAACGCAAACGATTCAGCAGAAAATAATTGCTGCACAAAGTTTGCCAAAGTTTGCTATAATACCGGCCACCAGAAGGGTGATTGATGAACGCAACGGGTATCTACCTACGCGCCAGACGTGCAAACACAGTTCTTTGATGCTTGCAAACAAAATGAGCGTTTGTTTGTTGAAGAGTTTTAGCAGTACCAACACTGTGTGGTACCCTCCGAAGGCGTTTCAATATCCTTTTTTTCTCAGGTAAAGTACATCAGAGTTTTGCCAACTCCTCAGGCGCCACAAATTCGCCAAAGTATTGCGCAAGTTAAACAAAATCTCTTGCATGTGGCATTTCCAGCTACAAACATCTAATCGTTTTTACCATACCTGTAAATAAGCACATTATTTCCCACAGCTCGTTGGTTTTTTCGTTTCATTTTTCATCGCACCGTCCGTGTCTGGTTAAGGACGTGTTTAATATTTAGTCCCTCAAAGCCAACCGACTATTCATAGTCGAGTTGAACCTTAATGAGTCTGCTTTTAACCGGAAGAATACCACACAATAGCACAAAAGCGACAAAAGCATAATTAATGGATCGTTAAACAGCTCAGACACAGTGTGTGCAAAGGAGATGGGGATGGTTGATTGTACCACAAAAGAAAGTTAAGTTTTCATTTGCTTAAGCTTTCTATTTACATATCTCCGTTCCAACGAAAGCCGACCACCATTTAAGGGTTCATGGGACTATTTTTCCTGCCATCCTGCATCGCTACATTGAAGTGGTATAAATCGCCGATAAGGAACCGAACGTCACAAATGGTTTGACCCTTTATTGAGAGCTAAACATATTCAAGCGGAGCAGTGTCAGTGTTGAAAATGCACTCACCTGATTGCGGTGCGGAAGTAAACTAAGCCAAAAACTAGGCACTTTTAATGGCATTCAAATCAGGACAGTAGCATTAGAAAAAAAAAATACCCAGGCACCCGTAACAGGCTACCCGTGTGCTCGGCACTTACACGGTCCCAAGGACGAGTCGTGTGTTCCATCCTTACCCAAGACGGCCACTGCACCACTGTGTGGAGCCTAATTAAACTGCAGCAAAACATTGTGTTCCTAGCCGCAAAATTACCAATCCCTCCTCACCAGGGAGCCGCGGCGGCATCGGCATCAAACCGATGACGACCGACCTTCCACACAAATCGCACCAGTTTACACACGGATACACGGTTCGTATGGTTGCGGTAAATTTGTTCCTTTCGCACAGCAAGATGCTTGTTGTAACGATAAATAACAGCTGCACATACACACGCTCCGTACCTTCCGTAGCTTCATTGACCAACACGAAATGCAAAAGAATGGCACGATGTGCGGCTAAGAGATATATCGACCAAATGCACCAGATTGGGGGGTAAAATTTGACCATCGTTAGGGTAAGTAAACGTGAAGCCAAGAAGTTCCTGTTATCGTGCCGTTACGTTGGTCGGCTAACGTCCTCGCTCGCCAGGATAATGATCGCTAGATTAGTGGCGAGGTCAGGGTAGCAGACGTCATTCCAATTCACCTTCCCTTTATGGTGTGTGTAAGCGCGTGTGTGTGTGTGTGTCTCTATTCCCGTTTTTTGTGCTGGTCTTATTAAGCATCACCACCTTGCCGTCCTCACGAAACACGGGGATGGCATGCAACGGAAGCGTTTGCGTGCATAAACCTCCAACGTGTTTTCTTTTTCTGCTGCAGTCGAATTTCTTTACCGTTTGTCGCTTTCTTGCAATACACGTCTTTTTTCTCCTTCCTTCGGTTCAGCGTGCACTTGTTTTCTTAGTACGCTAGCTAAACATTATCGATAGTGTATGGGACAGCTTTCAGACAGAGCCACCCAAGCAGGGACATGCTGAGACATTGGGTTTGGCCTGTAAGTCACCACCCACGGGAATCAAGCGTAGTGTGCGCTACGAACTAAAGTAGCTTTCTTACTGCTTTGTGCCTTGACCCGTACGTAATGGGTTCAAGTGCGACCAACAACCAACGTGTCCAACATTAATCAAAACAATGAGAGGCAACTATGAAAAACGTTCTGAATGGAGCATTAGTATTATTGATGAAGAACCACTACATTATCCAACATCGGCAAACGTGTCTCAGCAGTAAATCAATCGTCACAATGGTACATAACATCGTTCAGTAAGAATTCATTACTTTCTTCATTAGTTTGCCTACAATTTTAAAAAAGGTTACTCAGGCGCATATAATAGAAGAATTATGCTCAATGAAGCTTTTGGCAAGCATGGATTACTTACACACTCTTCAATGTGTCCAAACTGTAATTTTAGCACCAGTACGATTTTTACACTGTTCTCTACGTGTCTTCCACGGTTGTGTCTTTTCCTAGCTCACAAGAATCCTTAGCCATCTTGAAACGCTACAAAGAAAAAAAGGTTCTGATGAAAATAGACACAAAATCTTCCTTCTTTTACTCGGATAGACAACATTACGTGCGACTTATTTAGTCGACTTTTCGCGGCTTACCGTGATATCTGCTACGGCCAGATCATCGCATTTCTTGAAATATGTTTTTAACGCTCCACTCTCCACGTACACCTTTAGCATACTGGAACTTTATTTGCCAACCGGTGACACGTCGCGGTCGCTCATTTCTTGTGAATGAATTCCATTTTCACAGTGCGAAATGGATGAAATCGGCTCGCAAAGCAAATGAGAATCGTGAGAAGTGATCAAATTATTCTAAATTAAATTTCTGCTGATTATTTATGTTATTTCGCAAACGGTAATACCGGGCACAGATGGATGAACTGTGCCAGATGGTACAAATTTCGAGTTGCCCAACAGGAACGGTGTATGGTTGGTACAGATTTATACAGTGTATACAGTACCCCGAGTATTTGTTGGCGAACATCAGTCACAAAAAGTGTAGTTTTCCACGAAGGAATATGACGTTTGGTAGTTTTTGTTCTTCAAATAGTTTGTACTTTGGTCGATAAGTTTTGCTAAAATAAACCCTTAATATCAAAAGTGTTTTTGATTGTATTGTATGCTATACAAGTTACTCTCAAAAATCTCATTCGGGCATTTTTGCTATATCTCATTACACAGAGGAAACGACTGAAACCCGCTCGATGACGGAGCGAAGTGGCCGAACGGATTCAAGTGGACGTTCGGCTGCCCTCGAGCGAGCGTACGTGCATGACGTTTACGAAAACTGCGAAGAACCGAATGGACAAATCCGACCGAAGGTGGCCCAATTCCTGGGTGGGCTTGAACCTGGCTCATTGGTCTGCGATGTCGGTTGCGGCAACGGCCGTTACCTGTCCGGCTTCAATCCCCTCATCTACACGATCGGTGTCGACCGATGCTACCGTCTGACACAGGTTGCCCACGGGAAAGGTGGTGAAGTAAGTGATAACGAACAGTTGTGCTGGGTATCGGAACGGAGTAATTGACCCATATATTACATTGCAGGTAGCGATATGTGATAATCTCGAGCTACCATTCCGCGATGAATCGTTCGATGCGGTCTTATCGCTCGCGGTTGTTCACCATTTCGCCACGACGGAACGACGGGTCGGCGCTATACGTGAGCTGGCCCGTATCCTACGCATTGGCGGTCGCGTCATCATCACCGTGTGGGCATTGGAGCAACGACACCGACGATTTGAGTCGCAGGATGTACTCGTCCCTTGGCAACCACCGCGCTCCAAAACCGGAGGCATCTCGGACGACGAGGATGACGACGATTTCCTGCCGCCGTACCATGCGTATACGGAGGATTCGACCAACTCGAGCCGATCGGCCGGTGATGGCGACAGTTCCAGTCTGTCCTCCTCATCGCCCGGTGAAACGTGCTACAGCTTCGTACGTCGTGCCATACAGGTATCGTAGGCGTACGGCGATTAGCGCTGTCTGACGCACTTCAGTCTTGGACTGACATTCTGTCTTTTCTGCTCCCAACAGAAACTCGCCGGCAGTAAGCGCAGTCCGTGGTTCCTAGAGTCGTGGAGCTCGCGGGAAACAAAGCACGACAGCAGCCTCGACTACGAGGACGCGAAGGATTTACCCATCGAGCTCAGGCGCCTGGAGGACTTCGACGACCTGCCGGAGCCGCCGCTGTCTGCTGGGCTCAAGAGCCGGAGTCTAGGTAGTATACTAAATCCACCACCAAAAACCATAGTTAGATCACGTTCAAGTGTACCAAGTTTAGGTGCTCAAATACCTGAATCGAAAGCGACCCCTGCCGCGGAACCGACGCCAGTGTCCCGCCGACCAAAGCTTGTCAAACAGAAACAGTCACTGTGCGACGATGTAGACTATAAGTTTTCCGATTCCTCCGCACAAGCGTATCGGGAGCATGCGCTGCGCAACGAGTCGCGCGTGCAGCTCCTGCGCAAACAAAGCTCACTCAACGAGGAGCTGATGGCCGAGAGCCGATTGCGCGAGAAGGAGCGCATCCGGAAGCGCATCCAGAAGCAAATTTCGCTGAACGAAAGCTTTCTGTGTCGGTCGCTCTTTACCAAGCGGTTGCAGGTCATCAAGGAGGGATTCGCGACCAAACTTAAGACATCGACCGGCAGTCTCGAGCGGGTCACCAAGAACGGCTTCGTTAAGATCATACAAAACATTAAAGCAGCAACCCCGGCCGCGTATCACGGTGGACCGGCCGGCAGTGGTGGGGCCGGTGGTGGTCATCCACATCACCATCATCACCATTACCATCACCATCATCACCATCCAAACCATCATCATGCACACCACCTGCATCACAGCCCGCACGGGCCGCCCAGTGGCCGGCCACCGTACTGTTACGAACCGGGCGATTGTGGACCCTGCCCGAGCGGATGCTGCATGGCAGGAATGCACCCGGAGCACGGTGGAACGGGTCGGTTCGGGGGTTCGGGTGGACACCACCGATTGTCGCGCAATAACTCTGCCAGCGGCAGCGGCACCAGCAGCAACGGTAGCAATGGCAACGGTTTAAGCAACAATGGCAACGGCTCCATCGGTCACGAGAAGCTCCTGGCGTCGATGGGCACCAGCCAGGATGAGGCATCGAAACCGAGACGACATTCACGGGAAAGCGGTTCCGGTAAGTTGCCCCAGTTCCCCGGCTCACTCGCAGCCCTTCCCCCCCGTGGCGTATTAGCCACTTTCAACCATCTCCACACCCCTTTTTCCGTCTCTTTGTCTCTCTATCTGACTTTTCTATCCGTACGTACATAACTCTTATTTTTCTCACATTCTCACACTGTATTTCTCTCTCCGGCGTGGCCCGCGGCGTCATTCGCACCGATAAGAAAATACGCAACTTCGTAGCTTCCTTATCCGTGGCTGAACGATCGTCCATTAGTGGCACAATCCCCTGTTATTACTAAACTACTTCACCGAAACACACTTTACTACCTTATCACCCGTTGCTAGTGTTACTCTATACCTTTTCTCGCAACATCACACCGTTAGTACACACTCACTCCCGCAACCACCGTGATGGATTTCACTTCCGTATGTGATTTCTGTCCATCGCAACTACCCAAACATGTTCGATCCTCGCTCCTGCATTGATACACTGTGTTGCTGTTTAAAGTCTGACGTTTTACTATGTTTTCACTGTGCGAGTTCTCAAGTTTGAATGCAGATACCGTGCTTGAGGTCATCACTGTTTGATGGCTGTTCAACGAGTTTGTACCCAGTGTTGCCTACCGAATGATCTTTTATCCTAGTAACATGTCACGTTGTTCACAAGCTCACCCACTTACCCTCAAGCACACCGATCACCACATACGTGTCACCGATTACGCTAGGGCAAAACATCAAACAAGATCTCATTCACTGTTCGTTCTATTCGTCACCCACCCCTTCACGTATCTTTCCATCGGCAAATAAGCGAGAATAGAAACAAACAAACCCAAAATTCCATCAAACAACCAATTTTGCAATATGGCGCCCGTTTTAGTAATTTAACCACTCACTGTTTCTCGTTCTCTTGATCTTCTTTTCTTCTCTTCTCTATACCTTTCTCTCTTGTTCTCTTTCTTTTTCTCTCTCCTTCTCTCTATCAACCTTCTTGATCAACCATGACATTCCATACTTCTGCTATTGGTAATGCTCATCTGTTTCTTTTCTACAGACAGTTTTCGTTCTACTTTCATTAAACGACAACGTTTTGCGGGTACCTACCAAACCGTACTGTTCTCGTAGCTATCGTAGTAATCGTTAAACGTACTAGTTTGGTTCTCTAGAATAACCGGTAGCGTTCATTTGATCAATGAACCGATGTGACTATTGGTCACCAGTGAAGCTATGCGTTTCGGTGTGCATGAGCTCAACCTGAGGCTTCACGAAGCTAGGTGGACGCTAGTAGAATGAGCATGTAAAACTAGCCTCTAGATAACCATAGATTGACGTGTAGTTCGTTCAATGTGCATTAGTTACGTGTTTAGAATGCTTCCGTGATCATGAGCTGAATAATTTGTGGAATAGCATATATCTTAATGTAGTTGGCCGCTTTCCTGCAAACATCATCACTCGCAATGAAAGGCGATAGACAGGTGCACCATGTAAAAAGAAGTTGATACAACAAAATTCGGTCTAATCTGTCATTGCATCCAATCATTCATTAAATGTTACTTGGGGAAAAAAGTAAACAATTTAACTTCCTTGTAAAGATTGTACATAACCTGTAAACTGTGATGTACGTGTGCAAAAGAATGTTGTGCCAATTGCTTCCGCACACGCATCATCCATGTGCGCATATAAGTGCTAATAGACAAGATATCCCATCCATTCATATCATCACGCACCGCATAACGACGAGTTTACCATACCGATCGGTCCGTATCCTTATCCTGCTATTTGTGAGTCTCCTCCAACTTGCACTCCCCCTCCCCCTCAAACAGCACCAAAAACGAGCCTCAAGTGTCATGCTTCTGACTATTTACGCTCTATAATAATTAACCAATGCATTAGCCTACCTATTGGCAATACTATTGTTTAGTTTTTGTTTTTAACAATTATGATTGAGAACCACTCTTCCGCTTGCCTCTATTAGATTTGTGGCACGTAGTGTAAAACTTGCTGACGAGAGTGTGCTAATATGTATACCGTTTTTCTTCTTGCTTTATTCTCCTTCTAATCGCGGCACGCGATGCAGATTCGTCCAAGGATAGTAGTCTTCAAAGTGATACCAGCATCGAGTCGGAGGATAGTTTTGCATCTGTGATTTACATTCCCAAACCAGACCAACAGCAACAGCCACTGCAGCAACAGCAGCAGCAGCAGCAGCAAGTGCAATCGAACGGTGGCTGTGGAGTAGCAGCCGGCGGTGGTAATGGTAGTAGTACGTGTAGTGGCGTTAATGGTGCTAACGGTGGAACGAACAGTGTATCCGATTTCTTCAGCCCCGGAGCAGCAATTAACTGCATGCCTTCCTCATCAGTGCCAACATCTCCATTGGTGATGCCTTGTCCCACGCCGGCCCACTCTCCAGCTCCTCCACGAACCAAATCCGGTTGCGTAGCTACCGCTTCCGAACCCACGGACGAACACGTATGTTTTAACCCCACGTCCAACGGAAGCAACAACCAGTTCACATTCGAAGAAACGGTTATACTCCCGTGGCAACTTGAGCAGCAGGAAGCGACAACTAAGGAACCTGCGACGACCAGCATAGGTGGCGAAGCTGCAACCTCCAGTGCCACAGTTCACGATACAGCGGTTTGCTCAAAATCTACCAGCAAAACGAACACGACGACCACGACCGTCACACCACCCAGTACCTGCACAGGCAAATCTGCTCCATCCGGCACAACGAGCAGAAGAAATTCCAGCACTGAGGTAGCATCACACAGTTCACCGCAGAAGGCAAGCTCACAGAAGATCACACGCCAGCAGATCAAAGATCTGCCTCCGATACCCAAGTTCCGTCGCAGCGGCAACTATCCAATTCTGCGCCGGCAAACTTCGGCAGCCGCGGGCAGTAGTACAGCAGCTCCCGTACCAGTGCCAAAGCTTCTTTCGCTCGAACTGTTCAACCCGGAGACAGACGATCTGGACAGTGACTCCAGTGAACCATCCTCACCCGACTCGATAGACAGCGTGATCAGTGCGCTCAGACCGTCCCTATCGCCGTTGCCCGTGGCCAACCTTTCCGCCACTGGCCAGCATAAACTGCATCCCAGTGGGTCGGGCGCTTCAGAACCTGCTGCTGCTACCGCCATTGCAATTCCTGGCCCTGGAGTGCCGGCGATACCGCCTCTGATCGAAGCGGCCGCTGTTGTGGCGCACAAACTGGAAGACGTAGTGGACATGGCCATACCCGAACGTGTCGGAGCCGATGGGAAACCGTTGCGATTCAACGGTCTGCTGAACTCCGCAGCCAGCGCAACTGCATTACACATTTCCGATGTAGACGAGCACAACTCACGCCAACATCTCGTGGACTTTGCCGAAAAACTCAGCGCTCAGCTCTTGAAGGAGCTCGAAAACGAGAAAAAGCGCAACGAAAGCTTCGATGAAGATGACGACGTATTCGGTGTCGACAGCAGAGTACGTCCTAGTTCTGCTCTCGGTTCACCACCAATTGTTGATCCCTACCTTAAGAAGCTAAACGGGGATCTGCGAGATCTGCATCAACTACGGGCGGAGCTTCGAGAAAGAAGACTTATGTTAGCAAATCTTTCCAATTTGGGATCGGGAGTCGGTTTGAGTGGTCAGTTTGGTGGAAGCAACGATTCGCTCGGCCCCAGCTACGGATCTTCGATGGCACCAATTATCCAGGAAGAAACGGATGATGATGAAGAGTTTAGCGAACTGGAAGATCGGCGCTGTAATGGAATGGATGCTGGCGGACAACCATCAGCAGGCCCGAGCGTACTGAAGGTAACGTCCAGCATAAAGTGTAAGAATCTCGGTGGCAAGACCGTGGACGACTTTGTCATCATACCGGAACTGGACGAAGACGATCCGGAACAGTCCAACGATACGACTTTGCTAATACAGGAAGAGGATAACTCCGAGGAGCATCCTCACACGTCCGAACCGGAACGTTCTTCTGGAGCGGTTGGGACAAGTACGACTAACAGTACAATCGACAGCTACAGACGACGTTGCAAGGTGCCTAGTTTTAACAATCCGAAGCCACAGCTGGCGGCGGCACAGAGCCAAGTTAGCGGTGACATCCAGCACGGTAGCAGTAGTAGCAGTAACAGTAGCAGCAGTAAAGACACCACTGAACAATGCGGTCGGTGGAATTGTGCTCCGGTGTCGATCACTCCAACACCACTCACAACGTTAACAACGACGACGACGACGACAACAGCAACGACGACGGTTACGATGCAAGCATCAACGAGCTCACTCACAGGGCTGAGCGGTGGAGGATGCTCATCGCACATTTCAGGAGCACCTCACACTTCGGGTCTTTCGATTTGTGGCGGTGAACGCAAACCCCTCTCGGCAACAAAAAAATCTTCGATGCCCTCCTTCGAATCTCATGCTAGTGTGGACTCGTGGGCACATTCGACCAGTACCGCGTCGTTGGATAGCCCGTCGATTGGAGGTTCTGCGACGCATCATCGATATTATCACGTGTTCCGGGAAGGTGAGCTAGATGCGCTGATCAATCACCACGTTACTAGTCTGCACATCGTTTCTTCGTACTACGAGCGTGCGTCTTGGTGTGTGGTAGCGGAAAAAGTACACGTGTGGACAATTTAGAAGCCGCAGCCGATGAGCAAATGCAAAGTGTGTGTGAATATATATATATATTTTCGTGCAACTGTTGCCGAACGGAAAACATTACAGGAGCTGCTTAGACGACAAGGAACGTATTCGCTCGTAAGCTTGTATTTTGCATGCCTAAACCAGAAGTATCGTCAACCATGGCCTGAAGTCATCCGCGTCAAGATGCATCATTTATCACATATTTCCACTGACACACAGTCGGTTAATACTGTACCTTTACTCGAACCTGTTTTAGCAATCGAGTTCAAAGTTTCAGTTAAAATGGGAGGAGTTTTTCAGTCACTGTTCAATTTTTAAGTGCTAGTATGATTTTGCAATAGTAGCTCCGAGGGTTCTGCGAATTTGCGAACGTGAAAAGGCAACGAAACTAGAATCGAAATCACAACACACTGACCTAACTGTAGGCAACAACGAGACGGTATGACGAAAAGAAAATAAAAGATCAGCATTTTCCTAACCCGACCCAGTCACCCACAACATCAGTAAAGCATAAGTGAGAGATGATCCCGCCGGGCTTCATCAAACGAACCGCAATCGCAAACTGACGCGTTGACAGGTACTGTATTACTTAAAAATAATCTCTGTGATTGATCTATATTGACTTGAAAACATTAGTATTAGAACAGAAGAGAGGGTAAATAAAACAACCATACTAATAATATTACTAATACACGTATCGTATACTACGAAGATATGTTGATACATGATGTTAAAAATATAATGATTACAGCGTGCAGGAGCAAACAACAGAAAGTAGATATTCAAATAGCTCCATTTTTTCCACCTTCAGTTCAGTCTGTTCGAGATTCGATCATAAAGCACGTGTGGACACGAAAGCAAATACGCATTGAACAAAGCTGTAAGCTAACATCAGTGCTGCTTGATCATAATACTTTTTTCTATGGAAGCGGATCATGTCCAATCCGTACATAAGAACGACATATTGCGTACTGCACCAGAGTCTACTGCAAACTAATGTTATTATTTGATAGACATGATATCAGACTATGTGATTTTACAATCCTGTATTGTTGTCAAAAAAAAAACTTCACAACTCTATCCAATAACTAGCTATATCTCATCGAACAAAGCTGTGAAAGATTTACAATGAGAGACATGATCGCTCGACACGATTGAGGATTACAATGATCGTCGTTGAGTTCATGATTGCCTGTTCCATTAAATACTGCAATGATTTTGTTTTGTTGTTGTTGCTTTTCTTCTGCCTCAACATGAACATACAAACATTACACTCACATTATCGATAATAAGCTAAACACGTTTATGCAACTTTCATACCCAAACATTTCTTATGTCCTTCCAATTGTAACCATTTTTGTAACAACAAAAAAATACAATATTTATTAGAAAAATTCGCGATACAGAGTGTACCACAAAGTTAAACTCTGAAGAACCAATTTGTAAAAAAAACATGCCGTTAAAGTCTATGCAACGAGTGTTATCCTTAAAACGATTTACAATATCGCCATTTGTTCTAGTTATTCGAGCATTGCTTAAGAAGCTCTTTTATTTCTAATTCAAAAACACAGCCAAAGCTACTACTAGTAAACGAACTAATAAGACAATGAACGTGATAGCGCAATCACATATAACAGGCCTTTTGCAATGGCGAATGATTTATAATTCTCTGTTGCGCCATGATACATCCGTTTTTGACCATTGCTTTGTAAGGTTTAATTGTTCAAGGATTTATTTATTTAACGATCGATTGTTTAATTTGCGAACCCTCAAACGAAGCTACCTGCTAGCAAAGAAACAGTATGGCCTACCTTTTTCTCTTTTAAACGTAAAGCTCGTAGAAATAGAATTAGTTTAAAAAACAACACCCCGTTCCCTGCTACACTGTGAGAAGATGCACAAAAACCCTCAGTATCGAAGCTGTAGAAATTTGTGATGTACGTGCGTGTGGCACAAAAAAAAATATATGTATATTCACCAAAAAGCTGGGCTGAAACGTGCTGTCTAGTACAACTGTCTGTCTAAGCGATTACACTGCTAGGACGGAACGAGGGACACATTTTGCTTTCGAATCGTTCAAAACTATGCGCTCAAACATGGAAAGCCTTCTTGTTTTATTAACGCTTTCTGTGCGAAAACATACCCACACACACATTACGTTTACACAACGAAACAATGAAAACGCTAAACAAAATATGAATAACAATCATATCAATCAATTTCCATAACATTAGGAACGAAACAATAATAATCTCAACTGATAAAGTATCAACAAAACACTCGCAAAGCCAAACAAAACCGAGCAAAGGAAACAAACAAAGGCGTCTGAAAGAATGGAAAAGCGCACAGCAAACCAGCAAGTAAATGATTTGATATGCCAGAAACGCAAAAAGAAAACATAGTTCTAATACAATCTATCCACACTATACACAACCCGTTCCGTGAAGTACATCACCGGTCCAGAGGGCAACAAATGAAGAAACAAATAAGTTCATTTCATTGCGAGCATAATCATCACTACAACTGCAAGTATTACAGTCCTCACAATCAAAAAACAGAAAAACAAAACATAACGATGTGTTTCAATCTTACCACACTATGGTTTATCTCTTTTAGGAGCATTTGAATGAAACATTATAAAGTTTCGTTCCAAATTCTGGCCTACGTAAAAGAAAAACGATCGAGAATAGACATTATTATGTAATTAATAAAAAAAAAAGAATTGTATAAATTTCATCATTGACAATTGATAATTACGTACATGTTGAACTGTCTCGAAATTTCGAACAATAATCATTAGCATTTTTACTCTTTGAAATTTATTACGTGCTGTACTGTAACGACATAGACGAGCAAGGAAAATAATCCAGTGTACGCCTTTTTATTTCCGTTGCTCGATAAAGTTTCTTTAATATCCTTTACGACAATGCATAGAAATCAATTTTATTTACAATAGTGCAGAAACAGTGGTTTACAACACGTTGAAAATATTGTTCATAAACTGTTACACACAAGTATATTTTATGTCATAGGTTTTTTTTACATATACACAAACACTATTTAGTTATTTAAAAAAAGCATAAGTATAGCGACCTTTTAACACACGAGCATTCTGTTTGAATTCGTGCAGTGTGCAGCTGTGGATTACATGTTTTGGTCAATAAGATTCAACAATACTCGAATATAACGAGTTTCTCATTAGTGAATGTATAAAAAAGAAAGAGTAGAAACGTAAATCCCCGAAACCCTGTACATTTTAGCTAAATGAAACGAATTATTAATAAACGATAAGGCGTGTATCCGAACAGCCGAATGGACGAAAAGATCTCTGAACAAAGACCATGGAAACCCCCTAGCTTGAATGTAAGGTACTGTAGATGTATTTGAAATGTGTTGTTTTTTTTACATACAAGAGATAAAGACAAACAAAAACAGCTATTCAGCTGAGTATGAATTACCGAATCTAATATCTTGAATAGCAAGCTTTTCATCCGCGTCGACATTAAATTGAGATTCATTGCATTCTTTCGAGTACCATTGTACTCTATAATTGTTGTGTTGCGCGGAAAAAAAGAATAACAATATAACACATACAGGAAACAATAGCAACTACCGAAACCAACAAACAAAGTGAGTTTCTCACAAAATCAACAAAAAATAACCAAGCAACACTAACAGAAGGCGAGCAAAATTTATCGAAACTAAACCAAGACGACACATATTGCTCTAAACAAGTTATGCACATGCCGCTCTATACACGCCGATACTACAAATAACGCCTTTAGATGTAGACAGGTTTGGCAGAATAAGTTTTTTCCGTACTCGAAACTCAATATCATACGTTTCCTTTCCCTGCCGGGCAGCAGTTTATTCACGCGCACTGTCTGTGTCTGTGCCGGTGGCAAACTCCGCTGGCGGGTGCGTCATTAGTTCAAGTAACGCAGACGAAACTATAACCCCAACTAGGATTCGATACTAAACAAATAATATACATCGTCTATCATTCATTCGTTCTTTTTTTTCTCTCGGGCAAGCAGTGAGACTAGCGAGAAGAAAAATAAAGAATCCCCAAAACCCATTGTAGCGAACCTGAAAGCTATAAGTAATGTTAAATAATTTAAAACTAACGAATGAACTAGCTAAAATTAATGCATTACGCGAAAGCGTCACGAAACAAAACGTGACCATTGTTGACAAAGAGGAAGTATGTGCGGAATGTGAAATCAGAAACATAGAACGAGAAGAGGATAGAACAAAATAAACATTACTACGAAAAATGTCGCCTGTATATTCCAACCATATGAACCTTGCGTTGATTGGGTGATACTTTGTTTCAATTATTGATGACTTAATCATAACCAAGTAGAAGATTAGCAATCTTTTAATGGTTGATAGATAAATGAAACGGCTTCGAAGTGATTCGATTTACCCTTGCACCATATCGGCAACCGCAAACAGGCCAGTATGACAAACGTTCCCAAAGCAGGTTGACGTAAGGTAGAAAAAAAATAAGTTTCTTGTGCGACTCTACTGAATCTGCGAACCTACTCCAGCCGTCTGTAATTTAATTTACTTATTGATCAATGAGTACAGGTTCCACAAAACCTGTATATTGTAAGGAAAACAACTGTTCTGAAGGTTAAACAAACCAAACCAGGTGACCAGTCAGCTGGTTGAACGGCTGAACGAAGGGACTCCCGGGACTGGAGCTAGTTCCACTACAAAGAGCTCCAATCCTGCCAGCTATCGATTGATGCACATGAAGTTCGATCAACATTAGCGCTCTTTAAACGGGAAAACCATCACGTCCGGTGTGCCATTGCCTGCTGTGGCCTTGCCACAGGAAAGAGTAATTAGCTGGAACTAAACTGAACAAGGCTCACCCTCTGATTATTGAGCAGCGTGACGAGTTGTATAGCAGGCAGACTACAAGTTCGACCAGTGCCCATGGATTGACAATGATTTTGAGCTAGCAAACACCCAGAGGTTCTAACGTGTGACAATTACAGAACATTGTTTACGGGTCTCACATACAACGGTACTAAATTTCCATTTCGTCTACCATACTTTCCATTACTTGTTTGGACAGTTGTAACAGTTTCATCCATCATAAGATTGGGAAAGAAATCCTACTGACAGACAGTTCTGGCACAAGGATAACTCTGTGTGCCATGGAGTCGGAAGTAATTGAGCTATTTTTTTAGTATGAGTCCCATTTGAGGAACTATCCATTTTTTATAGCCAACATTACAATTGAGCTAGAGCGCTAGGGAGAAGCCGGGGTATACAGACAGCTGTGGACTGGAGAAAGCATATGACCAGACAATGACTATTGACTACCTCGCATTAGCGCCATGCGGCTGAATGTTTACTCATACAAGCAAAGGAAGTAGTGAAAGTACAGCAAGTTTTACCGCTGGGAGATGAGATTACCCTTAAAGGACCTCATTACAGAGGTGCAGTAATGGCGCTTACACCGGGTGTATGCCTACCTACCCGTGTCAGGTCTCATTACAACGCGTGAAGAGGTGCGCTCATTTGTGTTCCCTACTTGGTCTATCGTGTTGGGAGTCGTGGGAGGACAGAGAGGTTAGCTAATCACCTGCCGGGTACGGTACGATAAAAATCAATCAGCAGGTAGAATGCCGGCGGGAGACGCGACAGGTGCCACCGGCATATGGATAATCCAGACCAGATACATCGAACAGCCGGCATGCAGGATTCAGTTGTTAACTGCCGGTGGCTGCGCCCACAGACACTGGTGCGTTGGTAAAGTGTGTCATAAATTTACGGCAACCCCGTCGAATTACATCGGATTAGTCAGCAGATAGGCAAATTGAGTCATTTCGTCATCGCCATCTGCTAATTTGGCGTATGACGTCCAGAAAAAAAGATATATAGGCGTCTAATTGACGTGGTGAAATGTGAATCCCGTACATCCTTCCATCTCAAGGAGCTTATTAAATTCTATCCTTCATAAAACCGGCTCGCAATCACGGAAGTTTGCTCATTTGTGAAGTGAAGTGCATCTGAACAGTAACGCATTACGCAAGTTTCTTTTAACCGACAGTTAGAAATATGAGGACGCTCTGCTAAACTTGTTAATCATTACATTGAATTGTTTTTAAAATTGTGATAGTGTATCTGTTATATTATAACGAAAGAAAAAAAAACATGCAACGTGCTACAATTTCGGTGTTTTGTATTGCCTTAGCGGTCGGCTTGACAACTGGAAGCCCTTTGTTTTACGAAAGGTGAGGCATTAAAGTGGAATTTTTAGATCTCTTATAATCAAATATTTTTAGATCTCTTATAATCAAATATTATGTCGATACGGCCAGGCCGTTCTAATGAAACAAAAAAAAAATCAAATATTAACTGATAGTGAACGTCAATTTAAGTAAATTGTAATGTAATGATTTTCAAATTTTACCCTTCGTACAGCGCCAGGGTGTTGAATAAAGTGGAATTTTCGGATATCGGAGTCGACGGTGATCGTATCGATCCTTTGATTGAAGAATCCGAGGAAGAGCAACCCAACATCACCGTAAGCAGTCATACGGATATTAGTGAAGTTCGGAAAAATGGTTCAGCAGAAAGTACCGATACAGGCGAACAGACGGAACCGGTGCTTAAAGTGACGGTTATTTCATCCAATGGTTTGCCGGATGAGGAAGTTACCGGTTCGCCACACATTTCCACGACCAAAACGATAGAGGAAACGTTAACTACTGCCGAAACAACTACAATTCTAATCCCTGAGAAAACGACAGAACACAATTTCACAAGCGATCATGGTATACCAAATAATCTAACATCAATAATGGAAGTTGATGCTATGACGCTTGACTTAACTACACAATTAATGCCAAAGATGTCTACGAAAGATATCCAACGAAAAGAAGAGTCTGCAACTGCGTCTGGTGAAACATCGATAACAACAAATTTGGTTGACAATGGGGAAACCTCTGATGTTACAACAATTTTCCCTACCGAGGAGGACACAAAACTTGAAAAA
Source organism: Anopheles moucheti (assembly GCF_943734755.1). Lineage (NCBI taxonomy): Eukaryota > Metazoa > Arthropoda > Insecta > Diptera > Culicidae > Anopheles > Anopheles moucheti. The sequence continues at coordinate 29,394,673 of NC_069140.1, forward strand.
GAAATAACATCAATCGTTTACAATGGAAATGATGAGACCTCTGATGTTACTACAATTTCACCAACGGAGGATGGCCAAAATCTACTTGAGAGAGAAACAACAATAACCATTTTGCCTACCAGCACACAACAAAATACCGCTGAAGACAATGCTAGTACAGAAGATTTAAAAGAGACCACTTTAAAGGATTTTACAACGACCTTTATAATTATGACTAGTTCTGAGCCAACTACAACAACAGAGTTGTCTATGGAAAGTGTTACGGAAACAACAGAAACCAGTGTAACTACTATGGACCAAACTACAGAAACCATGGTTGATACTACAACTTCTAGAGAAGATTCTGAAAATTATACAGTTATGACGGAAATTACAATACCAACCACCGAGACAACAGGAGCAAACAGTGGAGAATTTTTGACAACAGTTGTTGGTACTTCTATTTCTATTGCAGAGTCGTCTATAGAAGTGTCATCGGAAGAAATGGTCGACACAACTGTTCTAGTAACTACTGAGACAATCCCCGTTACTGTATTCATGCAAGAAACACGCTTTCCCGAGACTACGACTGAAGAAGTGGTGCTGTCAACAGAACCGACAGAAAGTGCAACCGAAAGCACCGTAACGAATGTGGTGAATATTACAGAAACTGTTACAGCGGCCGAAACAACTCCGGTTTATTACAGTTCAGAGATTGTAGAACACGAAACATCAATGGCCATTTCGTCTACCACCGTTGCTTTAATAGAAGATATTGCAACAGAGAGTGATACGGTAACAACAGTTAAAGAAACAGAAACCACTACAGTACTTCAAACGACGCTACGTTCATCAAGTTTTACAGAAAATGAAATCGTTACTATCACGACAGACTCGAATAATCCCATTGATGTCGAAGCAATCGATACAACAACAAAATCATATTCTACATCAGAGATTATAACTGAAATGGAAACCAGTGAAACGACTACAGACATTGTGGTAATCATTACATCTACCAGCATTGCTTTCTCCGAAGAACCAACAGTGACAGTGACAAGTGCATCAGTAGAAGATATTACTTCCTCTACGTTTGAAATCACGTCAGCAGGGATCAGTTCACAAACTAATCTAGTAAATGAAACTGACACAGTAGTTTACGATACAACACGAGCCAAAAGTGTTACCGAGGATAATTTTCAAACAACAACGACGAACGAGTATGCGCTATTAAGTACAGCAGGTGAAGCTGTGCCAAGTATAAGTATTACCACCGATAGCAGCGACAGACATATGCTTACTACAGGCGAAATAAAACTCCGAACAGATTCAGAGTACGCAACAACGGTTGGAAAAGGACATGATATGTCAACGACAACTTTTACAGAAGAAGTTGCTCTTACTACAACCGAAGAATCGGCAAGCATAACAACCATGACAACAGATGAAGTCGACGAAGAAATCACTACTGGATCATCGTCTAACAGAAGCGTAAATACCGAAAATGAATATGAAATTACGCAGCATCCAGTTACATCCACAAGTGCAGGAATGGAAGCATCCTTTGAAGAAACATCGGATAGTGTAACGGTAACAAGTACAAATAACGACGTTTCACAACAGTCTACGGGAATAGCAGCGATATCTTCTGAAACGGAAGCGATCGAGACCACGGAGACGTTCACTACCGCTACGTTTGCTGGCGAAGAAGAACCGTCTGCTATAACGTTGACAACGGAGACAAATTTACCACCCATTACTCATGATGTTAGTGCAAGCGATGAATCTTTCAGTTCATCTCAGTTTCTAACGGAAGAGTCCACGGACCAAGATTTGGATATATCATCTAGTGCAGCGATCACTATCCTAGCATTGGTCACTGCCCCACCAGGACCTTCGACAACGCATGGCGTACTTGGGTTGACAGAAAGCGAGCATAAATCCACTGAAATCTTCTCAACAGAATCCAGTTTCACGCAAATGATTATACTAGAAGAGACGGAGGTAGTCAGTAATGAAGCAGTCGTCACCTTACCTGACATATCGGAGGATTCAGTTGCAAACGCGATACCCGGTACTACTTCGCCCCAACTTAATCAAGAATCATCACTAAATGCACTTACAACACCGAGCATAGACAGTGGTTCTAGTAGGCATGGGCCAAACATTTGTTTTTCTTTTGCAATTTTCTCATTGATAACATTGCTGTTCTATCATCCGTTGCGATATTGTACAAGCATTTGGCTTTAACGAATAGCACTGGGGAGGAAGAGAGATAAACAACAATGGTAAGCAAATGATTTTTTGTTAAATGTTAAGTGATTTTGGAAGTTTAGCTTACCTGTTAATGTACATTTTCCGCCAATATAGTTCTTTAATAAACCACTCATTCTTTCACAAAAAAAGCGGGCCACTTAATGATGCGTATGAGTTTTAACACTAGAAAGAACTTTGCTTCAAAAACACACGCACACGTACACTAACGATCTCTTTTTTGGTAAATGAAACATAACTTGCTTGCATAAGCTCCACATAAGAAAACTACACTATTTCCATACTATAATACACTACAGCAAACTCAACTTCACAAACTTTGCACATAAAACCGACGCGGCGTGGGGTAACCTAACCTCACTTGGTATTCTCCCAAAATGGTGCTCTTCAGTTAAGTTGACGCCGAACACTGAGCCAGTTGCAGGTGTTGAAGCTGAACGCTAAATACACGCACACACACACATCGCAGTAAGCGAGAACAAAAAAGGCTGTGTGCTTGATTTAACCACATGGTTCCTTCCTCTTTTCTCTCGTGTGAATAAATAAGCTCTCATCATTCTCCGCGTTGTGTTGGTTCAGACTTAATTTATTGATTTTGAGAGCTCTTTCATTCTTGTACTGGTTTTTTCCGCTCTTTTACATTGGTTTCCTTCGCACATTAGTTGAATTCCTTGCATATTTTCACACAATCACGCAGCTTACACATACCGGCATTAGAAACTGCATGTTGCCGTCTATTGTTTCTATTTGCAATCTCGTTCACACGTACTCAATCTTTCTTGTTTTATGCGCTTACACCGCACGGCGTTTCCTTTGCGTAGCATGGAACAGCACTGTTGGTCACTCGATTTTGGGAAGCAAATGGCGTTTGCTTTCTCTGTTGTTTTTTTTGGTTGACTTCCCTTCCATTCGTTGCTTGCTTATTATCTTGCTATCAGGTAATTGTGTGTCCCTTTACTGCCTATACCGCACCAAGCTTTTGGTATAACAATCCGTATCCTTCAACATGTTTACAATCTGTTTTCATCAATTCATTTTTCCTCGCATATGCCCTAGTTTAGTACGAACGTGTTTCCCTTACAATTGATGTATCACTCTTTCTTGAAAGATGTTCGGGTTCAATTTATTCTGTTCCTTTTCCGCTGTTTGTCATTACGCGCCAGAAGGGTTATACTTCTTTTCTTTCCCCTCCAGTTCCTGTTTTCTACTGTAAATTTGGGTTCTTTTGTTTTCAGTTGCACGTCGAAAATAACGCTCTTATCGTATTTGTTGTTTAGCACATTTACTTTCTGGGTACTCCTAGTGAGCCTTCGGGAGTCTTCGTTTTGATGAAGCTTTGCTATCGCACTCCCGAAAGGATTCCGAACTGAACAGGGAAAAAATGAAATTTGAAAGCAAATAAAAATTGTAAAATATATTATGAAAGTAATGGACGCTTTAAGTTCTACACACAAACACACGCATAAGACCTTTCATAAGCGATAAATAATTCATTAAGACAACTCAGATTGGGTGGGCGAGTGATCGAACCGTTCACTGAAGCCCAACTACGTGCAATCAAACATTGCGCAGGCCGTCGCCATTTGGCCAAAGTGCTGACGATAGTGGATGTTTAAACGGATTGCTACATATAACACCGCATTCTAAACACATGTTGGCATTAAGATTGTATGATTGATGTAAAAGGAATTTGAGTGCCCGTGAAGGAGTTGCACGTGTACAGTAGTGCACGTTGCGTAAATGGAGGGGGCCTAAGGTTTGGCGCTTAAGCTCTGTTGCCGAATACAACACTATCGAAAAAACTAATACGCTGACTCCGGAAAATCGAAGAAGTTAAGTAAATTTAATTGTTGGAATTAATTCCCACCGATAAATTTAAAAGAAAATGCAATTGCACCTAGCACAGAACTAATATTGTCGACTGTATGATCGACAGTTTCAACAGATCGGAAGCGTTTCAACTTAAGTCCGATGCTAATTGTGAATGTAGCAGCATCGTGCAGCTAACCAATTATTTTACCTTTCCGACTCATTGGTCGGCTAATTGTTTGAGTTCATGACAAATTCACGGTACAGTCTCATGGTGAAGGTTTCCCTACATTTTTCTCTAATTAAAATATGCTCGAAAAAAAAACACAAAAACGCACTCCAACGATTAGTGTACGTTTACGTAAAAGTAAAAATGTTTAAAAAGAACAATGTAAAATTACAAAAAAAAAGAATATTTCCTCCGTTAAACTAAAGCTTTGTTGTCAAGTAAGCTGAAGAAGAGAATGGATGGTTCAATTCCTCTACCGATGCTCAATGGTAAAGTAAAGGAAAAACAAAATACTACACACGATCAAATTGCCACATCGAAAACGTTAGTTAGTAACACTTTTTAACTCTTAATCCTGAACCGAGTTCATCGCTAGGTATCACTTCTTCTACAACATCCAGAACTTTACTGAAATGTTTATGTGTTTTTTTTCTTCTATTTTCATTTGCTTTAGTGTTCATGTGTTTGGTTGCTTTTGCTGTTGTTTTTTGACGAGGTTTTGCTTTTTCTCCTTACTCTTTGATTCGTATCTTCAACTAACACTGTATTTGGATGGAATCTGCATAGCAGCTATCCGGGAATTGCATTCTCAATTCAACATGTAATATGCTTAACAACGGTCAAATGACGAGGTGATGGTAGGGAACATTCTGTTTTAGCACCATCCCTCGGCACTCTCCACTTTACATAGTAACAATACACACATCGAAACACACGGGGTATCGAATGACAGGAACGAGACTCTTGCCTTACAGATGCCCCGCGTTAACTATTACGGTGAGTTTTTTTTTCTTGTTTTGTTTGTATAATCACATTGGCTAATGTTCATTTGAAACTGTCTTTCCTTCTTTTTTAGTGTTTTCCCCTTTTTTGCCTCACACAAGTTATATGCTGCTCGATAAGTACAGATGCAGATGATACCCAGTCGATCTTCGCTGAGATTTATCGTTAGATAGTTTGTGTTGGTTTTCGTTTCAATTTCCTCCTTACTTGGCCCAGTACTACAATGCTATCGGTATTATCAGTAAGCTGACGGTTTATAAACAGAACTTGCAAATGCACGCACGTACGCATGCAAATACAAAGTGCAGCTTTGACTGCACGCCTGTTTACTACACACGGATTCCACAAGGACGGAATCTACGGAACAATTATTACCTAGGATGGATTGGCTGCGGAAGCGATCGGATTTTACAACCTACATAGTACACAAAACTACTTTCCTACAGAGTTCTTCGCATTAGTATCTGCTGTGTGTTTGTTTTCAACAATCGGGAATTTACTTTGTTGCTCTCTGTAGCTTAACACTCGAAGCATTTTCGACACTTTGCACCTGTACAAAAATAGAACATGTGCAGAATATTCGACGAGTGATACAATTTGGCTTTCGAGTAAAGTTGAGCGTATGTTGTGTATTACACATCAGAAAAATCAAAAGCAACAATTTGGCAGCATTAGCATTGTCAATGGTTGATGATGATGAGGGCACAGATGACGTGCAGAATCCAATCCAGCAATGATTCCAACAAACACATCTAAAATTCTATTTCCATATTTACTGATCGACCCTGATTGAATAGAACAGTGTTAGCAATTGACAAATTTTCAATCATGTGTAATGTGTTATAAGTTATCGTTTTTTATCATGTCTCTTGTTGTACGGGAAATCCAAATTTGCAACGAAAATAAATTTTGCAGTTTTCTTTGCGGTAAGAAAATAAACTAAGAGATTGAAAACACCACACCTACAAGTTGCTGTGCTCGAACACACAACACACTTCCGGAAGAAAAATAAATGTTTTCATATTGTTTCTTGTGTTTTTAATGGATTCCCGCCATATTTGTACGGCAATTGGGTTGCTTGAGCTGGCAGATTTTTTGTGTATTCTTTAATGCTTATGCTGATATTTTTACCTGTGCGACTCATATCGCTACATAGAATATCTCACTCTACTCTAGTTTTTACTGCTGTTCACTATCCGCTAACGATCAGTAAATTAGAATATCTCTACAATCTGTTTAATGGGTTTGTTGTTGTGTGTTTTGCCTTATTGTTATCGATGTTTGCTACCCTCATCAATACCAAGATTTTCTGATATTTATTATTTTTTTGTTCCTTTTCTGCTATAGGTGTAGCTCCTGATATACCTCATAGTTTAACCGTGCTATGTAGTCTAATCAACATCACTCAATGCGAATATGCTTCTGTTGTAGTAACTGCGACATGTGCAATCCGAAAACCGTCATCTGTTTGTCCCGCATCAGATTCCTGTGTACCTATCCACGTACTTATAGTTTTACTTTGCTAAGCAAAGGGCCCGCCAACAGCTGTTGTACTGTGCATATACCGTAGCATTGAACTGTTTCGCTATAGCTAGTGAGAGAAATGATAGAATTACAACTTATTTTAGAAAAAAATGGAACTAGCTGACGAATGATGGCGATAACGCTAGTGCTCCGCAAAGATAAAACCATGCTTTGAACTTCGAAAAATGAAGGATAGAAAGAACGCTACTTTTTGGCATCCTATCAAATTCGGCTAAAGCTTTTTGTCCTCGTATATAATCCAAATAAAAAAAAACCCTGTAACCTTCCTTCTGGAGACTAGTAGTGTACGAAAAACATGTTCTGAGATGAGAATGAACTAACGCTATTGCAGTACAAAATTATTTCTATCTTAAAGATGTTGCGCTTAAGTAACTAAAGTTCTGGAGATAAGAGTAAGTGACCTTCGATGTTCTCTAAACAGCATTCTAGCCATTTGCGTCCCATGCATTCGTTTGAATTCATTTGCGCCGGGCATGTGACGCAACGCTCGTACAAGGATGTCCGCCGCACGAATGAATGCTGGGACGCACTTGTTCCATGTTGTCCGCTTGCGTTTCCTGACGTACCGCTGGTGCATTTTGTTTTTCTGTCACTTTGTTATTGCTGTTCTGCTACTAAACGGTAGGGATTAATGCCGTCCACTCTGCTTAAGGTAACACGATAGCGCGAAGGGCCACCATAAAACCAGCACTTAAGAGAGCCGCTACCGGAACAGTTACTACCCAAGCGTATACGATGTTTCGGAACAATCCCCAATCGACGGCTTTCTGCTGCGCAGTTACGGCATGATGCGAATGTTTACTGCTTTCGTCCGACATTGGCCGTGAGTTCGCTTGACCGACAAATACGACCGAACCCACCTTACAATGGGTCGTTGAAATGGGCAGACCGATCTTGGACGCGATTAAGACGGTTAGGGCGGCACCGATTTCTATGGTAAAACCACTAAAAGAAACAAGTAAAACATGGCCAATTATTTATCCGCTACTGGCTTTGGTACAAGTAAGCTGGGACAATTCGCGTCGCTAAGATACTTACGTCGATGGAGTAATTTTTGTGAGATCATTACCGATCGTTTCGATCACACGCCTACCCCACAGCCATAGACCAACGGAAATGCCCAGTCCTCCGTATAGCAGAATTAGTAGAGGCGTTTCAGACTGTTGCAGTACCGAACCTTCGCGATAAATCATAAATAGAGCGATCAATGGTCCAATGGCATTGCTGTAAGAGATAATAAAGTTCACACATGCAGAAAACAAAGTTAGAATCGCCACAAATGTTTTGATAGTTTGGTGCATTTGCTTTAGCAATTACCTACCTGACATCATTGCCACCGTGTGCAAAGCTACCAAACGTAGCGGTCAGTACCTGCAGGAAGGAAAACAGTTTCGATACGTCTTCACTTTCTTCAACCGGTTTTTGTCTTCGGTTGTCTTCTTCAGAGCCTTCCTTTGCACCAATCAATGGTACTTTGCTCGAGTTAGGTGAAAGCGTTGCACTGATGAGCGGATGTTCTAAACCTGCGACTGCCTCAATCTTGCACATATCTGTCTTCTTGATATCCTGATCAGTACCGCTCAGTAGCACATTCTGTGGCAATAGTGTGTAATCGGTTATCGGAAGGGTACTATCACTCTTTGGACTGGTGGGCGATTTTCCGTTCTGTAGCGCGATCACGGTAGGTTGTTCTCTGCGAGGTAAAGTGTAAAGCAAGATTAGAAATCGATACACTTGATGACTAGTAACCATATAAATTTGAAGTGTTAGACAAATGCGATTTATTTTAACAGTTGTAAATTACTTACTTCAATCCTCCATTGCTGAGATGTCCAGAGTCGGGCGATTTCGGTGAAACGTTTGTACTGTTTCGACGATCGAAATAGGTGCCGAGATGGAAGCGCCCATTGCCGTGATACGACTGATATTCATCGATAAAGTTCAAGCTAGTCACGGTAAGGTCTGTGTTGTCAAGGCTGGTTTTGTCCTGAGCACCGAGCAAGCTGGTAGCCTTCTTCACTATTTCCGGATTGAAGCTGTACGGGCCACCGATAACACCGCCAGATGTTAGGTCATTGGAGAGTTTCTTTACCAAACCATTTTGTGGGGCCTGTTGTTGATGCTGCGAGGACAGCGACACTAGCTCGGTCGTCTCGGTAATGGCTGGTAGTGATTTTCCGTCACTCGCCACCAAGGAAAGTGGCCGTTTCGCCCGACGCGGACTACCATTGGACGACGAATCACCGTCCGAATCGCCAAGCATGAACTCTGTCTTATTTCCGCCATCCGAACCATTGATAATCTTGCGCCTTTGCCACGGCACAACTATCAACCGTACCAATATTCCCACGGTGAAGCCCAGCGTCAGGCTAACCACGAGCGCCACCCACACCGGGATGTTATCCATATACAGCACTGGAATCGATATAATTACCGTGGTGAGTGTCAAAAGTGGCACCACCCACACTATCTAGCGAATACACGCTAGCTCGCTACGTTCACTCTACCATCTAATGGTTGCTTACATTTTGGTCCATCGTGCACGATACTAAAAACATTCACAGCCAAGGTCGCACCATAGAAAACGGGCAACGTGAACAGTCCAGCTTCCAGGGGGTTCTTCGCGTTCAGGATGAACTTGCGGATCATCCAGAATAGCGCCACACTCACTAAACCGCTCAGTACGGGCGAGATGAACCAGGAGCCGATAATCGTAAGCAGTGTGTTCCATTTGAGCCCTTGGGTGCCACGTGCCACCAGACTGAATCCGATCGTCGATCCAACGATGCTGTGCGTGCCGGAGATGGGCATTTTTAGGAACGTTGCTACCAGCAGCCACAACGCTGAGCTTGCCAAAGACGATAGGCAGCCGAGCATTAGTTCGATTTCATCGCCCTTGTACATCGTAACTTCCAGGATACCTTTGCGCATCGTATCGGACACCTTATAGCCTGCAAAAAAAAAAAAAACAAGAGATGGATACATTAATGAAAATCAACATGGAATAGAGAGCCCACCAAAATACATACCTATCAATACAGCACCAGACACTTCGCATACGGTAGCCAACCAACAGGCCTGGCGTATTGTCAGCACACCAGACCCGACGCTAGTACCGAACGAGTTTGCTACATCATTCGCACCGATGCCAAATGCCAGAATGAACGCTATCACGAAACCCAAGATCACCAGCCACAATATGTCCGATGAAAACGGTTCCATTCTGCTCGTGTTTTAAGCAATTGGGGGAGTTTAAACTTTATTTTCAAACGACAAACTTAAACGATTGCCTTTAAGAGTGACTCCCAAACAGGATGGAAGAGGATCAAGGATCAAAGTTTTATTAACCGACCAGCGTTTAGATAAAAATGCTCCGATCAGCAGAAAGTGGAGTGTGAGTTTTTTTTTGGGATAAACTAAATTTTAAGAGACAGACAGAAATTGTCTTTCTAAAAGATACTTGCTCGTGCCCGGTAAGACAGTAAAGCAACCAATATAATGTTACAAATCTGAGATAATCGTTTTAACAACAAAAAATGAAAAGCTTTGCTTTTTGCTCAATTAAAATCGATCAGAAAGGGGATGCGGTATTGGTGTATTAAGTCTTATTCAATCACGTTCAGAAAGGAAGATGTCTTCTTTAAGATGCCGTCGCTTTTACGACAAATAGTTAACTCTACACGAGTTTCTATGTTGCTTTCGGTTCCTTCGGTTCACCAAAATTGCGCGTTTTCTTTTTTAAATTTTGCTGCAATAAAACATACGCCAGATAATGGTATACCCCTATACGATTAGCGGGTGGCCAAAATTAAACAAAATGCGCCACTTCTCTTTTCCTCGGCTAACAAGGTGGATGTATTTTTTGCTTTGTTTCTTCCTCAGCAACGATCACTACACACAACTGCAACAGTGTGCTCCTAAGCGTTAATGTTAAAACTATTAAGTATTTATAGTAATGCCTAATACGAGTGTGTACTTTAAAGTATGAGCTACACTTAAAAAACAGGTCGGTAAGTAACGGTACGAGAATGAAACTGTCTTTCGCAAGCAGTATCAATCCAAAACCAAGCAGTAATTGCTGTGTGATTTATCGTCCAACCAGTGGATGATGAGGAAAGTAAAAACAGTATCACAAAAAAAGGTGCCAAGATAGCAAAGGTGTTTTTGCCTGAAAAACAACTGAAGTGGTAATATATCCGGAAAAAAAGTGTGAAAACTAACAATCGAATACAAGTAATGTGCGAGTGAACGGAAAAAGAATGGAAAAAACCAAGAATGCAGATATTGTACCTTAAAAACGTTAAGTTAGTAAATTCTTGTAATGACCACCGACAAACACGAAGATGGACACAACATCGGTTACTAACTAGCGTTTTAATTTGACAATATCTGGTAGGCAGAGTTTTGTAAAAACAGCCATCGTTTTAAGAAGCGGGTTTGGAGGCGGGTTGTTGTCGGTGGTGCTTACGCGCCAGAGACAAACGTATCGCGCCCAGCTACGGTAGTTATAACGCACGGTTTACGGAACCTTCCGGAAGCGGAAAGCCACTATCAGAAGACTTTTCTCCGCTCTGAACGGATCTTAGACGGGTTTCTTTTTCACTGCTTTACACCTTAAAGTCACTCCTGACTACGTCTGGTCTACCGTTTGGTAAGATTATTATAAACCGATACAGAAGAAAAACTTGATTGCCTCTCCTGTAGGAAATTTCCGCCAGGTATCTCGCAAAGTGTCGTCAAACGTTTAGCCCAATTTTCACGGTATCCAATTTCGTCCACAGGCAAAATGGAAGGCGTTTCTTTATAAGCTTAACCAGATCACTTGGTTCCGGGGATGTGTATGATCATTTCTGGAAAGAAAAACAAAATGGAAAATTAATTACTATCAGTGTTAAAAAAAGTAGCAAATTTGTTTTTAAATAACTACACATCAGGCGTACTAGAAATAAGAAAGAATTGGAAAAACGCTACACAATTCACGATGTCAGAAATTCCACGAAAGATTTATTACCAATTACCCCCAATCTCGTCACAACCTACACCAACAACGCATGATGATCGGCATAAAGGCAGACTAGCTGCCCATCATCAACCATACACATACCACGGTGCATCCGGTTGTTGATTGCACTTGGCCGCGAAGCGCTCTGACAGCTGCTGCTGTACGTAGCAGCAACCTCGTTACAGGAGAGGACAGGACACAACCATTCTGAAGGTCAAGTTCAGGTGAAATATAGAGTTATCTACACGGTTGCTATTGATTACTGGGTGTCCTGCACACATGCCGTTTTATGAAGATAGTTGAATAAGAGTCGGATGCTGTATCGCATCCCTGTGTGTTTATTGTTTTCTGATAGCTGGAATAAAAAATGGTACCAATACTGATGACATGGCGATCATTGGGTGCAGCTTTAGTGATTAAGCATATAATCAATAATTACAATGTAGCAACTGGTTTACACATCTAAAGCTTCTGATTATCCGCAGGCAAATCGTTTAGCCGGTTTGTTTTGCAAACTTCTTATGCCTATCCACAGACTACTAATGTGCAGGCTCCCGCATACATGGCGAGCACTAAATAAACCAGTTCATTCTAGGTTATTTGCGTCACATTTTTCCGATGCCTGTTACACTTCCTTCTAACATAAAGTACAAGTAATTGCACAATATATTACCCAAGCAAGAAAGCGAAACCTTTTGCTAGAGCAACTGGGCAATCACTCTTCGCCTATGATAGGCTCCAGATACGTCCAAATGTGAGGTCAAGGTTTCGCGATGTGGATTCGCGCGTGTGGAACGGAACGTTGCTGATCAAGAACGAAAATACTGATCGGCTTCATGGTTGGTCACAAGCAATGTTTCAACCAGCTAATCGAAATAATTTGCTTTGCTGGTGGTGGGCATAGAGGATGCTCTAATGGGGTGAACTGAACTTGACACACGACGATTGGTGCACATCGGTGGCGGCACCAAGGAAAGACTTTCGTCCGCTTACCCATCCCGAAGGGGTCCGAGCAAATGAGCAGCACGCCGATGTGCGTGAAACCATTTCAACCCCTGCTCATGTTGGTGTTGGTGAGAGCGAAGCAACATTTCTTTAAATACCACACACGTCTTTTTTTTCGCGCATTTGACCTTTTTCTACACGCGACCGTAGAATTCGATGATCTACGGCCGACGAAGATGAACTGCTGTGCTGACGTTGTATGTGATGGGGATAAGAAAAAATAAATAAATAACGTGCTCAATTCGCGTGATCCGCTCCGCTAGGAGGCGGCACAACGGACAAGCAAGCGCATTCTGCCATAAAGCCCTCTTCGGTTTGCGGCGCTTTTGGTTTGTTTTAATGTCTGCACTTCTCATACGCTTGCTTTAACGTTGTTGTGGTCCTATTTTGATGTCTAGACACAATCCTGCCAATGCCGGTGCGGCGCAACGAAGGAATGATACGGCACACCCAACGCAGAGCAGCAAAAGCGTAACTCATTAAAATGGTTTTAATTTGTTCGACTAGATTGCTTCTTTCTTTGCACAGTTGAATTAAAATTTTAGGCGCACTTATTTCATTTCGTTCACCTTCAGTTTCACCACAATGACATTGAGTGCGTTTGTGTCGATCGCGCATAAGGTGTAACCGTACACTCTCCTGCATTAAAAAGGCAACGTGTGGCAAACATGTGCAAAATATGGAATGTTTCCTGATGATCGATCGTTACTACAATCGCTTTTGTACTGTAGTTCACTATTGCATCACGCCATAAATAAAAGGAAGATCAAAACAACACACATTCCTCATTAAAGCCAATGTAATCTAAGCAAGGAATGCTTCCCAATATGTTGGTGGTAGATAACCTAAATTGACTTATGCTTTACGAAGCTATTATCACGCTATAGCGTTCTTCTGGTTCGTTTATATTGCTCATTAAAATAGCTTCCTGTTCTATTTTGCTGGGCATTGAAGCACAGTATTGTGTCGGGGTCTAAAATTAACAGTTCATCCTAGTCCATTTCACCCATCGCTCAGTTCTTATCAACTTGCGAAAGTTCCTCAGTGGGAAGTGGCAAAAACAGGTAATTTTGGCTACCGTGTGCACATGTCAACGTCATACCACGCATGACGGTTTATAAATATGTGACCTGATTTCAAATAATATGCTGTATGATTTCTTACCACCGATCAAACTCAACCATGCCACAAGTACCATTAGCCAGTGCTATACTAAATGATAAAAAAGACGTCGACTTTTCATCATTTCAATACGAAAGTTTGTACTCCTAAAGACTCTCAATGATGTTCTGCTAGATTGCAATTTCTGTTTTGCACGGTTTATTCACATGCTGCTTGTTGTCTATTTGCCGTTTACGTCTACCTCGTTCACTATCAACTGCGTTGTTGAGCGTTATATTTGTGTTCTGTTTTGTTGTTGTCCAATATCTTTCGTTTTTTTTCACCTCTTCTTGTTCATTCAAACCAAACCAACACAGCTTCGACGCCAACGGGTTATATTTAAAGACGACACGCGATCTTCGCGACCTACGCTTCCTACTTTTATCCCAGAAACGTTTCCTCCGTCGTGGCGGATGTGAATCTACTTTTGGCTGACCAAACAGGACACCATCATTTATACGATTGCCACTGAGAACCCTGTGCGAAAACGACTTACACTACCTGCGCCTCCCTTGCCGATCATCTCTTGTTGTCCCCCCCTGTTTCTATTATAGCAAGTTTTGCGCTTTGATCATCGATAATCTTGCACTACTCTGCCACCCATCGGTCTATCTAATCCCATACCTTCATCCGACGAACGCTCATTGCCGACAGTGACGGCCTTGTCCTCACATAGGGGTTCTACGTTCCTCTTGCATACTCACAGAGGGTTTAACAGAGAGTGTGTGTGTATTTAATGGTTTGTTTTCTCTGTCTAGAAATCTTGTTTCTTCGATTCGAAGTATCGCTTGACCATTTTTTGCAAGCGAAAGCGGAAGCTGAACAGTTTTAGAAAAAATAAGCTAACAAGCTTCTCAACATTGTAATGTTTACAATAAACATTGGCTGGTGACATCCGAATTTGTTTGGTGAACGTGTTGTTGATTACATTGCACTCACAATTTATAACAAGCCAGAGATGACTGACAGCGTAGAAGAAAGAGAATTCACGTGCATTTTATTGGGACCGTCCTTTACCCCGTAAGTGCCACACTGTCGTCTGAGCTAAAAAATTACGATGGCCTTCCTTCTTGCCTTTTCTCTGCTGGAGTGCAGCAAGGAAGCGAAAGCAAAGAAACTTGATCATGACACAATTCGCACCGTGCCGGCGTACCGCCAATGTTGACGATTGAGATGCTCGACTGTCGGTCAAGTTACTGATTTCGCATGACTGCAGCTGTCGCATCCAAACGGATACACGGTGTCGAAGAAGCGCGGCGAGAGTGATACTAAATATACAGCCGCAGGGTTTTTTTTTGTCGTGTTCGTTTGTAAGTAACTGGATCCATAGTTTCTACTACTATCCGCTCTATTTGTATTTTTGCTCCTCTTTCACTTTTGATGACGTCAAACATTTCCTCCGCTGGGCGATAGACACAATGGCGGTTGCGAGATGTCATCATCATTCAGCAAATCATCTTCACCAGCACTTCTAAAGATGAAAAATATCATAACTTTAATAAATCTCCTTCCATCTCATCAGGATCCTCCAATCAGCAAAATAATTTCCGGGTATTCTTCATTAAAAAAGAAATTAATAATAACTTATACTACTTTCATGCTTCATTTTGAAACAAATCCCCACTGCATGGACCACATAGTATCGGTATTAGTGTAAGTCCCTGTTGAATTTCATCATTCCAAATCGCTCTCATCGAACTTCACATCGTACACAAGGTACCGGAGAATGATGTCATTCTGCAATAAAAACTTACCCATGTCTCAGAGCACTGTGCGGTACCATATACACACCCCCATATTCTCAAATCCATTTAACACAGTTCAATTGAGATCGGACAATCCCATCGTAAATTGAATGGGCTACGCAAATTACACGCAACACTCAAATCCCAAACATGAATATACCACCGAGAATGTATTACCGTCGTTGCAAATGTTGAAATTTTAAGGAATGAATTGTATCATAGTTATTGTTAGATACCTGACTGGAGATCACCCATTTTGTCACAGTGCAATTGTACTCAACACATAGACGCTGGATGTTTTGCAGGTGTAATTAATAATAGCACATATTTGTTTGGCCGCGCACCATAATCATGCTGTCATCCAGCACTGTCATCCAGATGTCCCGCGTTGAAATCAACCAAGGCATGACAACGCATCAACCAGCGGTACACCGGTGACACCAAACTTCCGCCTTTGGATAAAGTATATTTGTCAGTGAGTGTGATGAAACAGGCGGGTGATTTTAATTTACAAAAAACGTTTCAACAACCAGGCATCAGTTTCCCATATCAAACAGTTGTGACTGTTGGTTGGTGACATACAAAAAAACAAATCTAATGAAACGATCCCAGTTCCTCCACAATCTGCGTTACCCGTCTGTGCATATCAACATTTGCTCGCTTTATCTAGAAAATATCAGATATCGAACAGTGAGTGTTTCTTTTCGTTGCACCCCAAAAAAGACACACACGCGCACACAAACATAATGAAACATACGAAAACGGCACGTACAGGACATAAATGTGATAATTAGCGCAAAAAGGTCGTATCGAAGTGATGGCGAAATTGGGGTACATTGATATTTGGTGATACCATATCGCGGTGGCGCGCAAAGAATTGCGCTTGTTTGAAAATTGATTCAACGACAATGAGCAACCAGCCAAGTAGAATTGTGCGGTGTATATTTTTTTCTTCTCCCCTTTCGATTGCAAGTAACGTTTCTGCTCTAAAACATCATCAATAGGGCACGGTTTGGGGTGTGGCAAACATGTGGCGACGGTGATAAGCTGCGGTTTACTCCACACCGTCACGCCTCATGCGACAGCATGATCAGCAGTTGATCAAACGCCTATGCATTTCCTGTATTTGCTGAACCGGAGCAAAATGGCAAGGTCTTTCCTATGGGTCCCCCCTGCGGGACTAGATTTACTCCCACGGCGCACAAGAATTCTATCCGGGCAGTAGGGCGACCAGAAAACACGCGAATTGACCCGGTGCTAGCCGTTTTGGTGCTTGGTCACCTAGAGTGCTAGATCATACCATTTACGGTGACGGTAGACGATACGGTGGTAGTGGAGGAGAGGCACAAACTGTGAGCATGCCAAGATACGGACCTTCTGATATGCCGGCGTGGTAGTTGTTCTAATGCAAATCGGGACAAGATCAAGACCAGATTCCAACCACCAACCAACCAGCACAAAAGCAAGCAGGATTCCTATTCCCAACGGGTTGGTTACAGTTGGCTGGCGAACTGGTTTAATGGTAAGTGAGCCCGCCCTTTGGCCAGCCTTAGTGGCAAATTGATTAAAAACAAACTCAGCGGTTTTCAACGGGCGGGTCAGTGCTAATGGTGGCGGCGGACCCACACCGTGTAGGTTTAGATCACTTTCTACGTCGGGATTTCAAGGTTAGGCGGCAGTACGCGCATCGATCGCTCGGGGCAGGGCAAGGATATAGGCCAACATGCTCGAGAGAGCAAGGAATGTGTACGAAACCAAACCAGACCATAAATTCGAACCAGAAACGTGCATTTATGCAAACCCACCGCCGCATGATCACGTTGCCACCAGAGGCGTTTGACAGGAGCTAGCAACAAACAGTGCCCTATCTGGAGATCGTCGTTGGAAATTAGTGAGAAGAGAATTAATGGAATAGGTAGAAGGCAATATTGCTGTAATCCACGCCGTTTTAAGGCTAAAGGTTAGATTTGATAGAGGGCAGTGCGTACCAGATCTGCTATACGTTGGGTTCTTTTTCGGTTACAGCGCTGTTTCAGAAAAAAATGGCAATCCTTATCGCACCGACAGCGGTGCACAATACAATACTAATTTTGATTAGCAGACGACAGATTTATGATGGTGGAGGAATCGTGGAGTTGCACGTCCCGAGGGTACGTCAACTGGGCAAACGGAAATAAACACGTCAAATTCGACAAAATTCGAGAAGGAAGCGTGTCCGGCTTTATGACAGGTGCTTCAAGAGGGTTAATATAGCTTTACAATCGCAAATATTCTTAAACCGAAGAGGAAATATCGTCAGAGTAGTTTACAGCTTTATAAATAGAGTTTACAAATATTTCCTATGAGGTAAAATGAGTTCAACTCATTTTCTACATTCTTATTTGCTACTTGTAGAATGTATCACGTTCCGCCTGACACCTAATTAGGTTTATAATTATTTAGCACCCGGGACCTTAGTAATACGCGAAATAAATTAACCAAACTTCAACGTAAGATTAATTTCCTCCGGTTTCGTGTATACTCTACCATCGAATTACCTACATGTTCTACGTGCACTAAAAGCAATGTGCGGTAGCACCAAATTCGTTGAGACGGAATAAAAATGCGCCACGAAAAATAAAAGCAACATCTGCCAACTGCACAGGAGGAACCTGGGGAAATTGTAGGGCCATAAAGTTAAGAATGGTAAAATAAATCAGTATCAAACAGTCGATGTATCAGCGTGACAGCAAAGCAACGTCAACATCCTCAAAACCAGACAACAGTTGTGCCAATTGCTCGACGCACAAGAGGGGGGGGGAGTGTGATAAAACTTATTTTCTTTTAAGCGTTAGTACGTTATTTTTTTGTTGCTACTTTCCACATTCTGATTCTGGCACGTACAGCGATATATGCAGAAAGCCGTTCGCTGAAACAATGTGCAGAAACGAACAGTCTTCTTAAAAAAAACAGGGGTTTTGCTGCGGTCACACGACTTCAAAGTAATGTGCCACCAGGAATTCTGTTTGTGTGTTTTCATTTTTTGCACACACATTTTCATTTTCACACTCGCATTCAACCTACTCCAAGCGTTGATCGTAACAGCAGAAGCTTCACGCGACATACGCGTGATTGATTGACGCGCACAGTTTCAGCGAAAACCCCATTCAAAATTTTGACCCACACACCCACACAAATAGACTTATACGAATCTACGGAAGTGCACACACATGGAAACTTTTCTCGGGAAATGGATGAGAAATACATTAGTACGTGTGATTTTTTTGTTTCATTTGGGTTTTCACCCTACAGTTAGGTTTAATTACAGGCGAGTGAAGCGAAAGTGTACTTGACGTCAACTTAAGTAAACTTTAAAACGTGCGGTTTACGAAGAAGAACAGTTTTTAAAATGGCAATATAAGCAATGTTAACCCAGTTTTTTGTTTGCTCCGCCTATACCAACAAAGTGTTCCAGGGGCTAGAAAACACCTCGGAAGGTGCAGCAGGATGGTTAATTTAACCCTTGTCACATCAACCGAAAAATTGAATTCTTTTCCACCCATTGAAAGTCCTCCGACGGAACACTGAGCTGGCGAATCATAATAGCAAAGAACATTTCTACACATAACGATTCCGAGCATTGATGTAATCGCCTTTACAATACACCAAACCCATCTCGTTCGATCGCTTATCACTTGCCGACGCAATGCTGTTGCCTTGCTACGGGTGATAATGCCCGCAGAAAAACTTCCCGGCACATGCTCTGCGTGTGCCACTAACGTTTCGGGCAATGTCAATTAACGCTAAGTGTTCAAATTTTGTGTTCAAATCGTGGAAGCGGACGAAAAAAATCTGCTCATCGTGTTTGTAGTAGTTCCTCTCGGAACTGTACTCACTAGCACTGTCGAAGCTTACATTTCCGCGATCCAGCATCCAGGATTGGCGAACTTGTTTAGTTCAACGAACCACCGAAGCAATGTTTCAAAAGCTTTCACACAGATCGAACCGAATTCCCACACTCTGGACCAGAACAACCATTTGCATCCCCACTGGGAGAAGCGTTAGCGAGCCGCCACCCGTACACTTCCACGTTGCCACGTGCGTTCGACGGTGCCGTTGATTGCGCGCCATTTCGCTCGCCTGTTGTTGTTCGGCGGTGCAGGAGGGGATGTGATTATTTTGTCTCCCCACAATCATAAACCGTCTCGGCATTGTGCATACGAAGAGAACGGATATTCATTTCACGTTGCCTGCCTACACGTATTGTTAACTTTTTGCCAATGCATTGTGGAAAATCCATTTGCATTGTTGTCGTCCAATGGTAATTTATGTCCAGCAGGTTTTTGGGCCTCGAATGTTTGTGTTTGTTGGCGGCGGATGGGATTTGCGCTGGCTTAAAAGTGCTTAACAAAACACTTCTAATCCAGCTCATTCTGTTGGAACCATTACATCAGGGAATAATATTTGCGCTAAATTACAGAACCCCTCGCTGTTATACACGGCAAGATCGGTATTAATCAAGGCCTCTTCGCGAAATCGTGCAGTTTTTTTCCAATACTTTAACACTGTGTGGCAGCTTCCAGAAGATCTTGTCCTTTTATTAGAACGCACAGAGCAACATTGCTGGTACAGCATTTCCCCTTTGTTAGCCAGTGACGCATGGACCATAACTTACGTTTAAACGCGCTGTAGCCACGTGCTAGCAAGAGCTGTAGTCATCGAGGTATTTCTGCACTGCTCGTAGCCAGCGGCGAAGTCCGGCGATAGCACACGTTCGGACGATCTGTTGCTGCGTGTCTGAAACTTGAGGATCTGCTACGGCTTGTCGCACACAAGGCACTCTTCTATTACACAACACCTTCAACAACGGTTCTAATTAAACCGCGCGTTTCGGCACGGGAAGTACGATATCGATCGAGTTTTGCCGATCGATATTCAGCGTTGCTGCTGCCGGTGCCGGTCGAAATTTCCTTACAGCTCACACAGAGTGTTTTGGGTGAAAAACCTCCTAGCAGTGCACTATCCCTCCTGCTCAGCTGGCGCGGTGTGTGTTTCCGGAAGAAAAATTGTACGATGCACACTCGCGAACCGAAATCGATTGTTGCACTACCTGCACGCAAAACAAACGACAAAACGTGCGTGCGTTTTCAGCGCTTGCCCCGGAAATCTGATCTAACGGGAGTCGGTAAGAGTTTGGCGCACGCGCGCACCAGAGTAATGGAGAACCTGCCGGGTTCGTAATCAATCAGCACCACTGTCTGAAGACTGAATCATTCGAGCAGTATATATTTGGTTTTATTCAAGATTCTGCTCGAAACTCACCCTGCCGGATCTCACCACTCCACGCCACTGCTGACCGCGGAGGGGTTTGCGCGTTGGCACACCATATACCCCCGCAGCATGGACACGCGAACGCGAACCCACCACCACGACGACGACGACAACGAGACGACGACGGCCGCGAAATGTTGATTGTGTGGTGGTAAATAAACCGCTTGTTTCACTCTGATACGCCGATCGCGCGCTGCAGAGCAAGTGTAGTCCGCCGCGCAGCCCATATGTGTGTTTGTCGAGGGTCGCCCATTGCCATGCGGATCTGGCGAACGGCGCGGCCCGATTGCGTTGATATTCCTCGCGGAACGTTGAATTTGTCGGTGTATGTGTGCTATTTTTTTTTCATGGGACCACACCATTATGCCGACGCAAGCGGTTCGCGCAGCCGCACAGTGGGGTTGACACGCGGGTAGAATCCGCGACCATGCGTCTTCCTCGGCCGCGCTCTCCTTTTCCCCCTTTTGCCATCCTCGTCACCACCTTGTCCTACACCACCACCCGGTCGTCATATTGCTTCGCGCGTATTTTGCACTCACCAACACCCCAAAAACTGCTCAACACACATCCACACGGTTATGGTTGGTGCGGTGAATGGAACGGAGAGCTTCCCGTCATTTCCGCTCTGCTTCAGACCCCCTCCCCACCCCTCATCCCAACCCCTTATTTTTACCACTTCGCGTAACGACGTTCTTTCTCGCCTTTAAAACAACCGGCCGGTATGCGTAATTCCACCTCTGCAAGATTCCGACGTAAGCACGTTTTTCGAGTCGAATCGTATCGCTTCGTGCGGCAAAGAAGAGTTTGATAGCGGACAGCTATACCGGTGTGTGATAACCTGTAGCCCGACTCGGAGGGTGCGCCAACACCGGGATGGGCGGCGGCGGCGGGCATGCGGAAAAGGGCGCGGACGCAGCCAATTTTGGGGAAAACCGAACGGGGGAACCGTAGCTATACGGCATTCTTTTCGCGTGCAGGCTTAGATTGCGTTTCGCTTCGGTCAAATGGAAGGCCCAAAGTTCAGTCTCGTGGCACACCACACCCCCGCCCCGCTACCCCTTTCATTCGTTCCCGGCTCCCGGTTTAGCGGGCGCGTCGTTCGCTTCGCGGTTCGACACCACCGCAGAACGTGCAACACACACGCCGGGCCTCAACCTTCGGTCGCGAAAACCACGGAACTAGTGGGGCAATTGCTAACTCTCTCGACGCTCACCGCTTGATGGTTGGGCACGGTGTACCCCATGCGCAAATATTTGCCAAATGGCGGAGATGGCAGTCTCCGTACGTAGCCCCACAATCTCCTCCGGATGAAACGAAACAATTTGCAGATGCGCGAGTTCTTGTACAGTGATGCAAGAACCTATCCTACTCTCTCGGAAGAGAAAACCTATCAACCATTTTTTTTAAGGGATGGAACCAAAAGGAAACTGGCCGCCACACGCTTTGTTCGTCGTGCAGTTGCGTGGGGACATGTAGCGGCCGCATTATTCGTTTTATTGTTTAGCGAACTAGCGTCCAACTATCCATGTTCATTCTTAATTACTAACGCTTCAACTTGATCGTAAAATTTGTCCACCCAAATCAAAAGCCCCCGCCGTTTGTTTACCTTTCGCCTGTGACGGAAAAAAAATCCAAAGTACATGGCCATCTCTCTGCACCACGGGAGGAAGTGACAGCGCGCACGAACAAACAGTGGATGCTGTACGTGAAGCAGATTAGACTTGCTGCGTGCGAAACGGAACTGGCAGCACAACCTCACGTGCTGCTCTGCTCACATACGTGCAGGGACGCCGTCAAGACGTGAATTGATGACACTCCTAGTCTAGTGTTGGGTTGTGTTATCGCAGTGTAATGCCACTACCGCGGGACGTTATAATTAATGCCGTCGCATTTATAATTAGAGCATTATCTGGGAGATTATGCACTGTTTGGGTAGAGCATTATTTGGGCAATAATGAGCAGTTAATCAAAACCAAAGAGACATCAAATGATCACATGCAAAAATGGAAAAAAAGAAAAGCAAATCTTCAAATGAGTGCGTGCGTCAAAGTGGTACAATTTTAACAATCTTATTTTTCTTTAAGCCGATTTTTTGCCTATATAAGAATCTCTTTCCGAGTACGAATATCCTGAAAAGAATGCTTTCAAAAGCTTGATGAACTTTGAAAACGCTTCGTCGAACTTGAACGCAGATTGAAGATAGTACATAGTAGTGTTCCAGAATGTAAAATCGTATGGATCCCTAAAGTCTAAATTCTGATCCTTTATGGGCAATGGGATCCGGATCGGATTCGATCTTGTTGGAATTAAAATTAGAAATTCGAAGTTAAAGAAATGGATGGCAATTTTCAATCTGTACTCCATCTTAAATCTAGGATCGTTTTGATCTCAAATTCAGGTTCGGAACCTTTAGTATCCAAATGCGTTATAATCGGATTCCGGGAATTCAATACAATAATCAGGACCGTTTCCTGATCTTGAAATCCTGTGATCTGCTAGGGTTATATCCCGAGATTGGGATCTAGAATATTGTTTTGTTCAAATGAAATTAATGTTTATAAGGATTAATTAAGGAATCTTCCAATATTTTGTTGTTTCATATATACATATATAAATCATAACAAAACAGTCAGGTTGACAGAAAATGTCGGGAATTAAAAGAAAAAAAACCAATTTTGTTCTAGCCTCAACAGGATGCGTGCTCTATTATGTCCCCAGTTGTAAGGTTGAAATAAGGTTGAAATGAAGGAGTTACCCATTTCATACTATTTAATACGAAGATGATCATAATTGTTATTTTTTATAATAAACGTACATACTATAATAGTTATCATCTATGATTTTGAGCTATCATTAATAATTTAAATAGTTTTACAATCGAGTAAGGAAATGATATTCCTTTAAAATCACTTACAACAAATCTGAAATAAAATACTCTAACATATTCAATTATTCAGTGAATTACTAACAACAAACACAATTGATATTGCACATTCTCATTATTGTAGTCAATAAATAAAATTAGCCTTTTCTTTGCCTTTTACAGTTAAGTGCATGGGCTGTTCGTCAACATCTGGCAAAATGAAACGAATGACACAGCACTATTGTTGTTTGAAACAATCAGATTCTAATCACCGTGCGCGCACAATCATAGACCACAACAATTTCAACCGTTTGCAAGGGAAAGGGCAAACGGTGGGGCTCGTCACGCGTAACCAATCATATGGTCCATCATCACGCCAAAACGTGCCTACTATACGCAGTTGTACAATTGTACTGACTCGATTGTTTATTGTATTAACATCACCAACACTGTCCAGTGTAAATAAGCAACAAAATGTGAATCAAGCATTGATCGTTACAATTTATTGCTGACGTAAATTAGAGAAAAAAAGAAATCACCATCACTTCCTGTGTTCCTCGTGATCTTCCAACGGTTGTTCGTTCAAGGGCGGATTGAGTGTTTGTGTGTGTGTCTGTAATATTTAACCAAAAAGCGTTGATGCCTTACTTAAAATCCCACCATACCGGCACTTGCTTCTGCTTCAAAACTTCCTCACCATCTCTGTACAAAATCTCTATAAAGAAAAAAAACAAACGCCACCCGTGACACGTCCAACCAATTTCAATTGACATCGATTATCGTCCATTTGCGGGTGCAAAACGGTGCCGCAAATAAATTGTATCAATAAAGAGCGTGATCAGCAGACAATGGTTCAACACTGCCAGACGCCTTAAATTTAGAACTGCACCGCAGGGAAGTGGAGGGGGGGGGGGGGCAGGGGGACACAAATCGAAAGACTCGGAACTCGGTACGATCGTTGCCAACTTCGAATCTGCGACACTTTAGCAAACCGGAGATCCGTTCAAGGGCTAACACCCTATTAGCAACTGGCCGAGAGTCGGCAAAATGGTAGAAATAGCACACTTGCAGGGCATAGCCAAGCCGGCCGTTGTAGCGTTTCGTTTGATCAATATCGAAACCGTGACTGTACTACAAACTACAGCACAGCATGCAAAAAGGGTTTAGCATTTTCTATTAAAAACTATCTACTCACGGTGCCTAGACCAAACGGTAAATCAAATGGTAAACATTTAAGATTGGGCTCCGAATCACGATGCCTTCTGCTCGGTGTGGAACCGTTTGATTCGCGATCAGAAAAGCTTTCACACGATCACCACACATTCGTTCACATCCAAATCACCGTCATGTCCACCGCCGTCCTCATCACGTTTTGGTCGCGTTCGTTGAAACGTGTGCAGAGCTAAAAATATGCTGTATCTTCACTGCCGCGTGTTATCAACCCCACCCAGGCCCTTGATGAATCGATCTTCATTACCGTCCCCCTACATGCTTGCCCCCCCCCCCCCCCCCCCAACCATTCAATTGCACGTTAATTAGACAAATTAAATGACAAGCTGAATCGGCTTCATTGAACGAGAACTTTGGGCGGGCGATAGTGATGAAACTACAGCCGGGAGGAGCGCGACACGGCATCAGGGCCCACTTAGAGTACCAAGAAAAAAAGGGTGACATACTGTGCTTTCCGTAGAAGGGGTTTGTGCACGTGAACTGCGCACGAACGAAGGTCCAGTGTGTGGTGTGTGCGAGCTGTTTTGGCATAGACGCTGCTGACTGATAATTTCCAACCAGCGGCAAGCGCAGAAACGGTAAACAACTTCTTGCATGACAAACTCATTGGGGGTGCGCGCGGCAAAAAGCGAGTGACACCGCTGATTCGACATGATTCATCACAATTTCACCACGATGCGGCGGCTGCGATCGGTTTGCAGTGCGCGCTGATAAATAAATACGCGACTGGCGCGGACGGCGAATCATGTACCGCGCACCCACATTAACCGTCACACGGTGCGCGGCTGGGTGTTGATATTGCTGCTGCTCCGACAGGTGACAAAATTATTTATCTTCAACAAATCACCGGCGGACACTCTGAATCACTCCGATGCACTTAGCGATTAAAACCGTTCGCGACGGAAATCAAAAATCATGATGAGAATAAGGAATCTCCAATGATGAGGAGGAGATTAAGCGGGCAATGTGAAAAAAAACGATGACAATGTGAAGTTGCCTTCAAATCGAATCAAATTCACATTTCTGCAGCTAATCGCATAATTCGCAACACAACAAAAACAAAGTCCAAATTCGCAATTAAACAAGAGGACTTATTGAAATTTATGGAACATCAAGTTATAATTCAAGATTTGAACAAAAAGACCATGCTATCAAGATCAAGAATCTTAAAGATTACTTGAAAAAAAAAGAAAGCCGATGATTCCATTGCAGGAAATTCCATAGCATCATCTCCAGCAAGCACACAAAACCCCCGAGGCTTCAAAGTCACGCCTTTCGTCATCCTGCGTCCAACTGCTGCTGATTGAGTCTTGCCGCCAATGCCCTTTAATGGTTTTGGTTGGAAAAATTTCACAACCGCGCTAAAAACTACACCAGCGCTAACGAGACTCCACCGACTGGTGGACGAGACATTCAACTTTGAATCCGGGCACCTGCCATCGCACATATTCCTCCTCGCCCGTCCAACATTCGCCTAGTAACGGAGGCCGTTTATCACGCGACAAACGTGCACAAAAGACCACCGCGTGTTTGGGGAGTACGTGGGCTGTTACAACTACCAACTGTTGAATTTTCTCTTATCACCAAATGTCTACGGATGGCAAAAGCATGAACGAAACACCCTTCTCCAACACACCGGGGCTTGTGCAAGGGTGGCCCTCCACTACTACACAACCGGAGTTACTTAAACGTTTAATCGCATGAACGTCACCCTATCGGTGGCTCTTGCGATACGTCAAGGTCTTCTAGAGGAAGGAAATAATACGCACCCGTAGAAGACACACACAACTAAGGGAGCTTTTTTCTTGAACCGAACTCAGAATGGGCTTAGTGGCTAGTGATGTGACACGAGACCTGTTTCATTCAACTTGCAACAGCAGGGGTTAGTGTGAATCCTATGATCGTCACCTAACACCACTAGCACTGATGTCAGCGGTGTTTGGATGATTTTATAGGATCTTACCTCACATGAACTTCATGTGACGTCAGCGATGACGGTAATCTTCGATTCCAGTCACAGTTCCAGAACAAGAATGTATAGGTGAGACACACCGATAGGTTCATACACACAATCATTAGCCGCAACATGTAGTAACGATACAATGCTGGAATGCGTGTTTTCGTTGTATTATAACATCACTGTGAGCAATCCGTATATACAATCGCGATCACGTGCTGCTAGCGTGCGTCACATGCAAACGCACAAATACATTCATTTACGAACCGCAGCAAAATAGCTCCTCATTAACACAACATCATCCAATCAGGTTGGAGGATCGATTCGCGCGATCATCATAGCGCCACTATACACGTGCGGGGTGTTTCGTTCGGTTGCGCTGAAGTTGGCAAAACTGAAGTGAGGGACCCCATTGACAACGATGCCTTCTCGCTGCCGACCGGTTATTGACAAACGAATGAATGAATGGTCGCCAGCGGGCACAGATACTCATTTGACGGATCGTTTTCTCCGGGAAGGAAGTGACATGATCGTCGGCTTACTGAGATGCTATAATGACAGGTATATTATGGATCGGCAATATCGCTCGAACGATCACAGATAAGCAGATCTCAAAGTGTATCAAGCAAAGCATCTGAGAATATTGTTCAATCATTAGCCCTAGAGAGACAGTAGAGAAATTCCAGTAGCAACAAAAAGCAGTTGATTCAATCGATATCTTACATTGTTTAATATCTTAGGGATTATTTTGACATGTACTACAATTAAGCACGGAAAGCAATTGATGCGTCCAGGGCAGCATAATAGTAGCGGTGTCGATATTTACACGAACGGACCAGACCAAAATCTCATCAGGACCAATCACCTGTAGCAAAGACTGACTCGCTGGCTACGTCATAAAATAAATCTAGTAAACCAGAAATGGCGCAAGCATAGAAATATTTAGACTTAGAGGGACGTGTTTATGCTCCTTATTTTGCATTGTTGAGTAAACAATATTTCGGTTTATTTTTTTAATTCTACGAAACTGTCGACTTTATATGACACCAATTTTTGACACTTCTCATTTGATTGACGTTAGGATATTTCTTTATTTATGATGATGAAATTCGGAAAATTCTCTGATTTGAATTGCGAATCACCGTATTACCAGAAAACGTGATATAAAATGATGACTAAAAACATTATGAGTCGCAATCTGCACCATGCTTGACAAATGTTACAATTTATTCACATCCGCCGTTGAGCCGTTTATGACAGATGTGAGAGCGACAGTGCACAGCGAATATCTAATCGTACCGTACCCGTTTATGGAACGGCAAAGATTGCCAAACCTTCAACAGCAATCAAATACCGATCCGTCATTCGATAGATTCGAGGCACGAGGAACGGTTCCCGGTGGTAGTAGCCACTGTTTCGGCTCAATTGGAATGAATGAGTTTTCGATTGGCACTGGTGCTTATCGACGCACATTTCGAGCCGTACGATAATAAGGCTTTACGACACAACGTGGCTAATGCTGCAGTGGCGGCATTGCGCGCCGGTGACGTTTTCTTTCCAGAGTTTTGGACAACTTATGCGATGTAAGGTATAAAAGATAAGAATAATAAAGCACGCTTTGTCGAACGAATGCGAAAATTCTTCCAATGAAGGGTGGTGTGGAGGGCTTGGCAAATATTAAACGAGATGAATAAACAATTCCATGCAAGAGGCACATTCCACACAATCACTCAATTAATTAACGTTAGGTACATCTTTCGTCGTGTGCCGTTATGTACCGGGATTGTCGTGATGTGTGCAATGTTTGCCTATCACGGTAAATTGCATTAGCTCGCATTGCGCCTCACCGTACATTGTAATAATTTGGCTGTTTTTTTTATGGACCGCAGTAGCCAGATACAATTGTACATCCAAAAAACTGGCGAGCAAACAAACGGAAGCTTCATCTAGTGCAATCCACTCCGAGGTGCTCATCATGCGAGGTGAATAAACTGCTAGCCACTAGCCGTCACACGGATATGCGACGAGGCGTACTACAAACCATTTAACTGCGTACCGTGGCACAAAGCAGTAAAATGAACTTTTATCTTTGCGAGAGATAAAGCAGCCTTTTTTTCAACAGAAATGTCCGTCACCATTTGCTGACCTTAATTATGCACGACTGGCTTGCGCTATACAAGCATTATGCATTAAAAATTCTTCCATTGTAGCACATTCTATTTGTGCATACCTGCATACGGTATAAATTATCGCAACAGAGTGGCAACAGTGGCAAGGGTTGCACAAAAAGGAAAAAATAAGATAATTCTGTTGGTGGGCTATATTCTAGGGTGATGGCCGGTTTTCACATGAACGGATCGAACCAAAATCCCATCCGGACCATTCCCTCACAGCAAGGATTGACTATCTGGCTAAGTTTTAAAATAAATCTAATATGCCAGAAATGGCGGGAATATGACCTAGTAGGTCGTGTTTACGCCAAGAAGAGAGAGATATTCTATTGGTACTTTTCACCAAACGCCATTCATTTGGAAAACCGTTGGATCTGCTTTTCTTGCTTTCGTACACCTTCCATTTTGCACAGAACCAATATGAGCACAATGTAGGTCATCATTTGTAAGGCATCGCAATTGTCGCAATCTCCTTCACTGATATGAACCGAGGTGTCTGCTGCGTACCTTTTTTTTGCTATTATATGATCAAATAACTCTCCCGTAGGATGTAACCAAAACTGTTGGCATTGCAACTATTGAGGGAGATAAGCTACCGATTGCAGCATTGCAAAATCTCTTAACAAAAAACATTGATTGTAAATATTTCCCAAAACCAATTGAACGTCAAATTTCATACGTTATCTTATTTTGGCCTAGCGTGTTTTTGCGCTGTTGTTCAACGCTTTTACGCATGTACTAATTAACATAAAAAAATTGAAAAAATTGGTGCTAAAACTCATACAAAAAATGCACATGAATCAGTGCCACAAACCAGCTCGAGAATGGTTCATCCATTCCTGGAACAAATTCATTGCATCCACTCCAAGCAACAAAATTCTGAACGGGTTGACCGCCGACCATGGAGAAAACTCCGAATGCAATGAATTCGAACGGCTCCTGTAAATAAAAAAACCACCTTCATCGTAAAATATTTGACTCACACGAGCCGTAGCGCTGCTTTGCTTTATTTGCCAAAGCCGAATGTTGTTGAACCCACAGCGACCTGTGGTGCGGAGTAAAAATAATTAATTGCTTACTGAATTTGCCCGCCACAAGGCACAAATTTTCCTCCGAGCTATGTCAAACAGCTGGCAGCTCTTAATCAGCGGCACCAGAGCTTAAGGAAAACGGTCTGGTTTACCTCTAATGTACAAGCAAAACACACAAAGCTGATCAAATGTAATGGAAGTAAAGAAACAGTCGGCCAAAAAAAACCATCCATCGAGATAGGAACGGTGTCCGCAAACAGCTGACCGGATAGAATGTGTTTCCGGTGCCATGGGAAAGATGATAAACGAGCGCACGTTGAAATTGTGTTTGTACACTTTCACCAAAACGGCTACCGGAGGTACCAACCACACACCCTTGAGAACTTCCCTGTAGAGAAGTGGGACAAAGAATAATTTTTTTTTCCATCTTCATCGTTCGATGAAATATGGCTTTTCATAGTGAAGAGACGAAAAAATTACTTGGAAGAGCTCTATAAGAATACCGCTCGGAACACACTTCTAGGAATGTTCCAATTTATTATACTTTACTTCCCCATCCAAACACCGGGGTAGCCTTGACCGTAAAATCTATATTTAAAAGGACGCACACCAACGTCAACGGCACCAACCGTACGCTGGCCTCCGACCAGTGCACGGATGATGCTGGTGCTCCGTCGGTTGTTTCACTGCAACTCGCGCAACGGTCACACGGTGCTGATGACCGTTCAATTTTTCTTAACTGATACTGAAATGGACGCAGGACGGACAAGAAAGCAACTGCACCAATAGCGGAAACTGCAGAACAAATCACCAGGCCGCATTGAGTGAAATGAACGATAGAACGCTAGGGGATGGATACAAATGGAATGCAAATGTATGCCCTGCAGTGGGGTCCGATTTAGACGAACGTGGATGAAACAAGATGTGCACATGTCAGGTATTGCAGCGTACGATAATAAACAAACGACTTTTTATTAGTAATGGCAATGTTGGGGATGATTTAGCTCGCCTGCGACGCAACGGAGAGATGTTCCGGTCTAGGCAATGTTCAAGTTCATAACCTGATTACTGTTTGCTATTATTGGCTTTGTTTCTTCATCCTTTTACTACCAAACCTCGAGGATAGTAAAAACGTATTTCCTAGTCTGGAAATGACCCACAAACGGACTAACGATAACAAACACACGGCTGGTGCGAGAAGAACAACACACCCGTAAATATTATTGTTTGGCTTGTACAAATATTCCTATCCTAAGCTTCCCGCGAATTATGCGTGATCACAACAACGTCGTTAATTACAGATGCTGTGTAAAGGTTTTGAAGATTTACTCGCTTCACCTCGACAACTCGGCGGAATTGAAGCATATGATTCACTTCATGAACTCCTCTGACGGGCGCACTTGTTTTTCCGGATGTTTGTCATTGAGATGTGATAAGCACATTATCACAACATAAAGAATTCCGTTGGCGGTTTCACTAAAAATAGATTGAAATGTTTGCAATTAGAAAGACAAAAAAAACAACTTCACCTTTGGGACAACTTTCGTATCCATCGTCGGAACCGCGTCTTGGCACCAATGTTACTTGGTCGCATTTGATACGGCGCCAGCATGCAACCGGATCAATAAGCACGGCGGTGCACAGCTGCCGGGACATTAATCATGCAGGCACCTTTCAGCAAGTTAATTTCCAACTAACGCTGGACTAATAAATTTTTCCATCCATCCATGCGGGACACACCCGGATTTTGCCGTAACGTGGGAGTCGGCGGATCGGCCCGGAGTATGGGGGCGGCAGCTGAACGATCGTTACCTACAGATCCATTTGCAATTTATTAGCAGTTTATGTATCTCCTCTTTTAATCTACATCCACAGTTGACAGCGCTACTGCAAGTCACGAACAATTCTTGGAAGTATGAAAAAAGCATACCAAATCAGCGCACGTAACCGGACGAAATGTGTCCGAAGGTCAACACTTATTGATAACAGATAACATGTGCATGTAGCCGTTTATATCGATATGAAAAAAGGCTTGCAATTGTTAGTAAAAAATCGAACTATTTGTAAGAAAAAGGTCTATAGCATAAGCAATCGTTCTATTTCGTGTGTTTAAACAATAAAGCCACAATAGTAATATCTCACAAAAAAGTGTTTTTTCAATTTTATTTAACATACAGTTTGTAAACATCAACAAACAATTTAATTCATAAGCCTAACTTCCTTAAGTATATCAGTAATATTTGATATTTTCTGCATTTGTTCTTTGATTTATAAGGTTAAGAACATCTAAGGCAAAACAAACGTGTCATATTTGTAGCTCAGCAGGAAATATATTAAGAAAAATCAGGGTATTATTCACAATCCATTACTTATTATAAAGGTATTGAGACGGTGGGTATGTTTTAACCGAACACAATACAATCGAGTGGTTGAAAATATTTCATTCCCTAATCCTAAAGTAAAATCGGTCCAAGAACGTGGCAATACAATGTTGAAGCCACCTTTAACTCAGGTGCGGACTGGTGCGAAACAAATACCGGACTTGTGGATACACTCGGGCCCGGGCTCTGTTCGGGACTCTCTGGTGCTGCGCTAAAACCAATTTTTAAGTTATTTATAAGCACCCCCGAAAGTTGCTTCATTATTTAATTTCTTTCCTCCCCGTACACGTACGGGGGATGCCGCATTTGGTCAAAATCAGTAAATAAATTGAGCTCATCAGCCGAATTCTTGGAAGTGAACAGGCCGAGAGGCCCTGTTGTCACGTGAATCCGCACAGGATGGGAGCCGCTCGTAAGCGAAACATAAAAGCGACCCCAAACGAGCAACCACTGGGCGCGATCAAAACGATGGTTTGAAAATAAATAACAAAACGAAGCATTTCCAATCCGAACAGGAGCAGAAGACGGCACCACAACGGGGTCTTAGCAACTCGTCGTTCGATAGGAGCGGCATACGGAACTGCAAGGAATGCGAATGAATGTGGCCAGGTGGTACGAAAGTGAGGGAACCACCACAGGGTAACGTTTCAAAATGTGCGGTTTCGTAATGCTCAGCATTTTTTTTCTGCACATTTAAGCAAATTGAAGCGACAACAACAAAAAATCCAATCCGACGAAGGTCAGCACTGGTGAAGCACGTGCGTTTAAGAGATGCCTTTCTTCTCGTATTTCAGCTGACCTTCCAGCACCTCCATGACAACAACAACAACAACTCCTACGCAGTAAACTCGAGAGAAAAGCGCAAAGTTGAAGGAGGGTTTGAATCACTCGCGAAGAATGAAAAATCTAACCGGAACATGAGATTTTTATCAATTTAATTAATTTTGAGATCATACTTCTAAAAGTTTTCATTTGTTGTTTTGAGGAGTTAGCATTACCATTATGCCACCAGATTTCAATTCCAATATAACATTACAATATTCTGGTAATTACACGATTGAAAGGAGTTTATTTGATATATAATAACAAATAATATCGCTATTTAAATAATATAGCTATTCAAATAATAATATAATATTCAAATATAATACCACATTTCATAAAACACTTTCTCTTCTACCAAGAATATATCTTACAGACTACGGCCGGACATTCCAGTGCAACATTTGCTTCTGCAATAAATTACCTGCTTTCCATGGTTCACTCTCCGATCAACATGACAAGCTTCGGGACAAGGGCACTGGACATGGGAAGCTGGACAGACAGAAAATGTCCACAAATAACAGCTGGCTGGTGCCAGACGATAGACAGAACCGGCCGCTCATTAATTCCTAGCAACTACAGCTACCCCCACCCACCTCTCTCAGCGATTCCAGCCATCCACTTGGACAGAAAAGTGCCTGTTCTGGATCAGGAATTATGTCAAGTTCACGTATGCTGACGGTGAAAAGATTTACAGTGCATGATCCACGCCGTACGATGGAGCCGGAGCCATCACTCAAACCGGTGATCGCCAAGGGAATTTAAAACAAACAAACCATCCCCTACGAACAACTCTTTACGGAGATTGAGAGTTTGATCGCTACGATCGATCGGTAAGCTACACGTGGCAAACGATTGTTTTGGTTACCAAAACTTTTTTAAACTTCAAAGTAGCATCAGTTTCGGTCTATCTTAAAGAAAAAAACAAATACTTAAACCCCTTTATAATGATGAGCGATTAATCAAGGTCAACTTTTCATGACCTGACCTGCTGAGAACAGTGCGACCTGCACTGCTATAAAGTTGTGATAGTAAATTACTTAAAGTACTGGTAAAACTTTCAAGACAGGCAGCACATTTGACGGAACTGCAATGTATCCGGATGGTCATCAGTTGTCTACTTAGAAATGTTAGGTGCAACGCAACAAAAACAACCAAATGCAAACAAACAAAGATAATATTATTATCGTGTCCAAACCAATGACAAGGACGGGGAAACTAAACACGCCACGCTCTGTTTGTTGGCTTTAAGATAAAAAAATAGCAAATAGTACACTAATATCCATAAATGACGCGAATGGGCAGCCACTCGAACAAAATAACTATGCAGCGCGGTTATGATATCACAAATTCAACGAGTAAGAAAAAACACCTTGGCAAGCAAAAAACAAACCTTATCCACAATAACATTATACGGTGTTGTTGTTTTTTTTCATCCAAAATACCAAACATTCCGGTGTGCAACGAAGCAAAATAATCAATTTTAATCGAATTCTATGCTTGATTTAATCCAAAACGGGTGAAGAAGTGACGTAAAGTGGCGGATGGCGATATACGTATCACAAAGGTACACAAAATTTCAAATATTTCAAGAGACATGCATCAGTAGCATCAAAAGAATCACTACAAGTTCAGCCAAAAGGTATCTCGCACAGTAATGAAATACGATCGAAAGTTATACGATTCTTCGTCCGTCGACTATGCGTCCTAGTGGAAGAGCCAACCTTCGTCAAAAACACTATCTGTGTTTTTGACAGTAGACAATCATATTTATTGGGGCGGCCCGGTGGCATGATGGTAGCGGAGCCGGTCTTCACACGAACGGACCGGACCAAAATCCCATCCGGACCAATCCCCCGTAGTATGGACTGACTATCCGGCTACGTGGTAAAATAAGTCGATACGGCCAGGCCGTTCTAACGAAACAAAAAAAAAAAATCATATTTATTGTTCAAGTGACAGATATAAGATTTAATTAATACGCTTAATGATTAAACTTCTGTGAAGAGCCAAACGAATCATGATTCCTGATTCTTCAGACTCATTCCAACTCGTTCATTAAGCACAGCAACAAGCGCTGTTTAAATCCAAAAAATCGAAGCAAGTAAATAAGTAAATTGAAAGATTTTCCAAAGATAGTTCAAATTCTAAAAATAATATTAACTTTATTATTCCTTTAACTTTAATTGTGTTATTAATTAAATAAATAATTAAAAATTGAGAAAATCAAATGTGACCGACCACAATCGCAGTTGTGCTATTTGTGCTCATTTGTCATGGAAAAATCCGACCCTAAAACCAACAAGTTCCATTTATCATCAAGTACATAATTGAAAAAAACAATCTTTTTCGTTTAAGAACATTTGGTTAATTGTTTGAACAACTTTAACTGTTGGCTTCATTTGCCCTTATTGTTCCATAGCATAAGAAAACGATGGAACATTATAGAGTGAACAATAGTAGGAAACACGAGAGCGCACAATGAGTTTTTTTCCAAACCATCCCTTTCCTCGTTTTTTCGTGTTTCTCTCTTCGTTAGAATTGGGTCGTATTGATAGATTCGTCTCGTAGTTACAGCGTATAACGAAACATGCCAACAACCGAAGTGAAATGTATCCCATCATAAATGATACATCGCACCAAGGACATCATCCTTTCAATCCTCTTTTTTTTGGTTTCCTTTTACATTGAGAAAACTACTCAACCCAACATCACTTCTATTTCAGCGCATGACATTGAAATAGAACACTACTTGTGTGCGAGAAGTTCGCACTTCACACCGCACTGGGAAAGGATAAATGAGGATTCTTGCAATGTTGCTGGCATTCTACATTGCTGGGAGAAAGGCAAAAAAAACTGAATCACCGCATCATTATGGTCGCATCTTATCCATTCAATTCTGATACCTTTAGTGTCCAAACGATAGCTACTGCTGCATCACAACGAAATCCTTCGACTATGTGATGAGGATATAACAGACATATTCACCGACGCGACCGAACGACTGTGGCAATATTTAATACAACCCTTTTTATTACCATTTTTATGTCCACACTGGCCAGGTAAGTGTTGTTGTATAACCGCAAGAAATTCGTCAACATAAGACAGTGCGCAAAACCCTAGCAATTATTTCTTAGCTAAACGAAAGGAAGCTTATTAATCAACGAGGCACATCGTAAACCATTTTGTTATACTTACTAATGTACTTTGTTTTTCTGCAACCAGCAACGGTTGAATGAGCTGATGGAGAAAAGCGACAGACGTTGCACCGTTGCTAACGCCCGTGTCCTTGAAGAACAAAATTATTGGCCAAAGCCAATGGACGCTAATTGCTGACGAAGGTAAGGCGCTTCAGAAATAAAGCAAGACAGCAAACACAACACAACAGCAAAGCCAGCCACTTGAAGCGAGGAGACAAATATCTCGATGGGAAGCACAAGCGGACGAAAAGTAAGGCAACCGCTTCATCTTGAACGAAGCTCCCTGTCCTGCCGCTCCTAGCCAGGTCGGATCACCGGACGCGGGAAGAATCTCGTTCTACCTTACCGGTGGCATGTTGGATAGTACAAGAGCACCGATTCGCGGACACGTACATTAAGCGTGTAAGCGTGCTTCTTTCTTCCATCTGCTGTGCGCATCTTATGTTGCCACACGAGTTGCCAAACGTAGGCCGCAGAGTATATGGGCACTACCTGTTTGCACTTATGCTACTCAACGCCCATTATGCTGTCCATTTGCGTCACAACCTGCTGTCACACAAGGTCACGCCACGTAATGCAGAAAGTATTGAGCACCACCATCGCAAAAAGCACTTCTGATCTAAGCTCCGCTGCTACACGTTTTCTTGGCTGGCTGGAAAATGCTGCTGTAAGCTGTCGACTTAAAGCCAGCAAATACAAGGTACGATTTTGCGATTGGGGTATGAAAAATATTTTTAATTTGTTTAATGTACTACCTCTTCGCCGCAATACCACCGATCCAGCAGAAAGAATTTCTTAAACTGGACTTCGCCCCCAAAACAACGACGCAACCGGCCACGATCATACGATTTACAGAACCACCAGACGCCGTTCTCGGTTGGAACAATAAATGCCATAAATTTTCCCACATTCTAGACGCCATACCCACGGTGCTGCCATCAAATACCATGAGTGAAATCCATAGCTCACGTGGGGCTCTCCCTTGTACGGCGCGATGCCACAAATGCCGGTTGGCTGGAAACGGTCCGGCACGCCGGAAACTGTGTGACAGACATCATTCACTCGCACATACCATAGAAGAAGCTGCCATCAATGCCAACGCACTGGAACTGGGGCAAACTGGCTGCATTTGCAGAATTGCAAATGATCAACACAATGCCCGCATCGGGAAAACATGCACACTTTGGCGTTTGAGTTGCCGCCATGCGGTGCATAGAGATTAGATGCAATGATAGATGCAAATACAGCAGTGCTCGATCTACGACGCTTGAAAATGCATGATAAACAGATTCGATTGGTGCAGAATGTGTTACAAAATTGCTTCGTTTAGTAATATTTTTTTTGTAAATTTGTAATTTTGTATACATAACTAACAATCGCTGCTTAGAAACTGTCACAAAAACAGTCACAGTTAATCGGAAATAGTAATAATTACTAATTCTTTGTTTCTCTAAGCTTTCCGAATGTTACAATCATTTATGTTTACAGAATTCATAGGCAATAAACAGTACCAACCATAAATTTTGCGAACATTTGTCGAAGATGCTCTGGGGGTTTTGTGCCTTATCTGTAATGCCATGACGCGATCATCCGTAAGCTGGCTCTAATCACTGCCTGCGGTGTTAAGCCAATTAATTTATGATCCATAAAGTTACAACCAATGGCACGGGGATTTGCGCAAACGATCACCTGCCGGTGGGGTTCAATGTTTAGTTAGTGTCATAACACGACGACCGGTATGTCATTAGGAAGCAATAGTGGAATGTTTTTTAGAATTATATTATTCGAACGTACTTGATAATTGCTCATCAAAGGCGGAAAAGCAACGGATAGACAATTTAAAACCCCAATGGCAATGTTTTATTTCAAATCAGTGTCAATCAACAAGCGTTTGGTTTTCATTGCTTGAGGTCAAGAGACTTTCATTGACAGGTTCAAACCGGACACGTGACACTTCGAGGGTGTCTTGATCAATCGCGCACAAATCCACCAAAAGGTCGGCCAAATAGAATTTGTACAAATTCTTAGTTAATTAACTTGCGATCTTACTAAACTATAGGATCTTTGAAGTTGAAACCATTTCTGGGTTATTTTCAAGATGATGTACTGTTTGCATCTTACTTGAGGAGATTGGAATAATCAATTATATTACATATAATATTACTTTTGTCGATACACTGCTACACTACACAAGTCACAAAGTAGATAGCCATCACAGCAGGTGATGCCATGCCATGGCTTGCTCCAATCGCAGAACGTCTCCACCATCAAGTTCTGCTAATTGCCGCCATTTAGGGGGCGGCAGCAAACAATACTACGCTCGACGAAACATCGTACAATCTTATCAGTGCGCATTATAGAGGTGCAAAATGTTCAGCTGATGGCAAAACTGAGCTAGAGACACATTAGACGTGGACTAACATATGGTCCGCGAGGTAAGACTTTTACGAAAGGATTTGACTAATGGACTATATCGCCTTACAATTGTACTAACTGGCTATAATGTGTTGTATTTGTGCCATGTTTATTACCTGCTTCGCGCTACACAATATATTGTAACCCAACATAACCTAACCTAACTAAACAGATGGAAAAGGGATGGTTGACGATCGGAGACGATTCCGGATATTACCCAGGGAGATGGAGAAGTAGAACAGTGAGCTCAAAGTCAAACAAAGCCACTTCACACGGCAACTGGCACAAAGGTTGCTATGTACATGCACCATTCGAAAAACATCCAACAAATCTAAAACCATTAAAAAGCTTTAAATCGAATAGTTTGCTGAACCCAATCCTATAATTTTGAAAATTAGATGCATAATCCTAAACACGTAACGGTATGGACAAATGAGCACACCGACAAACGATTACTAATTGCATGCAACCGGTGCAAGTATGGCGCCATGCGGCTGGTAGGATACAGATATTTTCATACTCCTGGCGTAGTCCTTGAACTTGCGGGCGTTCAATATCTCCCGGTTGCTCGGCAACAAAATCGATATCTACACCTGGTCTCGGGCAGGCATTGGCGATGGGAACCGTATCCTTGAAAGCTCAGGTGGTTCAAACGGTGAACATAATAACAATGAAATTTCATGTTTGTTATAGAGCCATTACCAAGAAAGCAAATGGAAAAGGAGAAAAACAACACGCTTTATTCTATAAACCATTTTTCCTACAAACGCTAAGTTGATTGGAAAAATCGCTATACAAATTACGGTTAATGCTGATGAATTACACCGTACATAAATTCACATCGTTGTTGATCTAGCTTATCTGACACATACTACAAGTGAATCGAATCGAACCTAATGGACAGACACCACAATCATTAATATAGGAATGCTTTTCAAAGCAACAGGTAGTACTTTCCGTTGAGTTTATATAAAAAGAAAGAAACAAACAAGACTATTTAGAATGTAGGCGAAAGCTTCAACTGTTTCCCAACGACATCTCATAATACCCGTTCACAATATACGTTGTGCAACGATATACACCCCGATGTCGATGTGCTATGTAACATGGCGTAAAGCCCAAAATCCTAGCAAAAACTACAGAGATGGAGAGGAAATTGTTTACAACCTTACGGCACACGTGCCGTGTGTTGCTTCGCCCTGCGTCGTCATTATTTTTCGCAGCTACGTCCCGGGAGCGCCACCAGGCGTCTCCATTTGCCATACAAGTAGCCGGGCCGGGTTCACCGCTTTGCATCAGACAAGCACGCTTTAATCGAAAACTGCCTGCCTGCTGTCGATTCAGATTTCACACACCATTTGGTCACATATTTGCAACGATCACAAGTTAATCTGAAAGGAACGAAAATTTTAATGCGAAGGCAGGAAGAAAAATAAAACCATTAGCCTGTGCAATGATCCTGGCAGTAGTTCCCTGCCTTTTGTTGTTGCCATAACTGGTGGGTATTTCATGCCAAACACCATGGCACCTAACCTGCCTGTGGGTTTGAATTCTTTTCTTTTTCTTCAAGGTACAAAAATTGGCTGTATAGTGTCAGCAACCAACAAACCTATCCCACACCGTTAATCCTATTTTCATATTTTACCGAT
Organism: Anopheles moucheti; assembly: GCF_943734755.1. Taxonomy (NCBI): domain Eukaryota; kingdom Metazoa; phylum Arthropoda; class Insecta; order Diptera; family Culicidae; genus Anopheles; species Anopheles moucheti. The sequence continues at coordinate 29,435,234 of NC_069140.1, forward strand.
TAGAACCATCTTGGTACACGGCCAACCGATTAATTTGGAAGTGTTTTGACAGACGCCATACAAATATCGATAGGTACAGCGCTACACTGAGATGACACTTGGCTAATTTGTGCTAGCGTATCCCCACGACACGAGAATAGCTGAAATTGCCAACAAAATCGGGTGAGATGAAGCGAATCTTTTCAACAACCGACCGCCTCTTGCGAGTCCTACTTGTCTACATTAGGGAATTGCAGACAGAACTGCGGCGCTGCGCGTAGACGGAACTAAAAATAACAGAAAACGCATCAAATATTAAGATGCTACAGTTACAAAAGCCGTAAAATGTGATGATACGACTGTTACTTTCAGCCGAAGTACATAATAAAGGTGAATTGCAGGTGGATTGCAACATAAATTTAAAATATGTTGCTCCATCCGATGTAAAACCTTTAAACGATCTTTTTGTTGTTGTGGAAAACCCCTTAAGTGTGGTTTAACATTGCGTAGAGAATGATGTAGTTGATTGAATTTAACACAGCTTATTGCAGGGATTTATCTAAAAGTGTTGTCTCAGTCTGCATTATGGTAGACAAAGTTATTTGTAATCATGCCATCAACGAATAATTTCAATTAAATGTCGAAAAAAAAGGTTTTCAAAAATAGTTTTGCAAAAAACAAAATGCAAAATTGAAATTGAAATGATTGAAGAAGGACAACGTCTAAACTCTGTATTCAGAAGTGCCCTAGCCCTTTTGAAGACTATCAGCCGGCTGAGTGATATTCTAACAACAATTTGTGAAATACACAATGAAGCCATGCTTAATGTTGCATTGCACAAAAATTGAAGAACGAAGACATGATTTGGTTTGATGATTTGAATAAAGAAATAAATAAAGAAAATATCTAAAATTTTAATAACAAGATCTAATACCCAAGAACAAACATTTCACTTCTTCTTTAAGGATTAAAACAGTTCTTTGACTTGAAAGAAATTATTAAGAGTAAACATTAACCCAACCTGGGACGAAATGTCCATTCTCCAGCTTTGACAAAAACGCTCATCACAAATGATAAGATACGCAAAAAACCTAAAGCAACTAAATTGTATCAAATGGATTCTCCCTGTGCTTTCATAATTCGCCCAACCAACCCATCTGCGGTACCGAGCTACATCATCATCTCTCCGAAAGAACAGCGAAAGCATTTGCAGCGACTACGGACGGATATGGTGAGCTTTGACATTTGCAAACGGTAACCCATTACTGTTTCACCACACTTTTGCCGGTGTGCAGCACCGCAATAACAAAAAAAAAAAAAACACGGCCACGATTGTCCACGAGAAAGGTGAACGAAAAATGTCACTCGGAATACTGGGAGGCTTCCCACGTAACAGTTGTTGCTGCTCGGTATTTAACCGAGGGGTAGCGCACCGGACCAACGCGTTGGATGATGGGCGAACTGGGGGGACACAGGTTGTTTTACCATCGGAAGTTGCCTTTTTAGAGGTTTGCTTACCACCGCCGGGGTATGCTTTTCGTCTAGAAAAGGGAAAACAACGTGCCGTGATTTGGCGAAGCGTAGCTAACAATGATTTATTCGCATATATACATACCTTTTGTTCGAATCTATTCCTGTCTAATGCGTATGACTCAGTGTACCGTGCGCTAATAATACTTGCAGATTGTGAAATATTAGATATAGCTTGTGCAAATGTATAACCATGGCTAGAACAACAACAATCCCTCCTTTCAGCATTAGTGAAATTCAAACGTAGCCAAGAAGATTTTTTTCTGAATTGAACTTGAAAGGAGACAACGCCGGGCTTCATACGACAGGAACGATCCAAAATCCCATTCGGACCAATCCTCTACTAGGGGGAAACCCAGAAATGACAGACCCCTCGACCGCTTCAAGTTGTTGTGTCGGTAAAGAAGAACTTGAACAACAGTACTCCCAAAGAGAGGGGCAGTACATATATTAGAAGACTGTTACAAAAGTAATAAAGTTAATTATGCATTAGGCATTGGGAATACAACAAAACCATAAGTATTCAAAAGCATACCCCAACTAATAACATCGACACACACGGCAACCGTCCGGTGGTATCATATTTACAATGAGCCATCTGAAATCTCTGTCCCGTGACCAGCTATTTTTCGGTGCGACCCATCAGCACAACACTGTAATACATGCCCGGGGATTGTAGAACTAGTAATCCTAAGTCGGTGATGACGCAAATACCATTACGTCATCCATCCTTAGCCTACCGCCGGTTCACCAACACCGACATTAATCGAACGCAAGGATGATGCGGTTAGAACTGTTCCATTTCCCGATTTGAGCGAGCTGTGTGAAAAACACACAGAAATGCAAATAATAGTTTCCCTGCTTCATCCCTGCGATTGTAAGGACGTATTGCGGTAATTGATATTACCATTCCAATTTATTCTGCTATAATGCTGAGCTAATGCAAGCCACGGTTGAACGAATACCAGTGAGAGATGTGCGATTTGGTTTATCATGACTGCCAAAAACAATACTCAGAACTTTAAATTCTATTTAATGGAATGGATTATTTGAGAATTTTAATCTTGTTATACGTTTAGTGCAATATAACAAATCTTTAATGTGGCAATGAGCAAACATTCGTATGAAAAGTACTTTGTTAAATTCAAGCAACATTGTACAACGATTTCCATTATAATTCTGCGTCAACAAATTGCAAAAGCGCTTTCCACGCAACAAGACTGCCATGGAAAATGTTTCCAAAAGAGCAACTGTTGTCAAACTGTTTTTTTTTACCATGATGAAATAGAAAGTTCTGTACCAAACGTATGTGCATACCGCATAAAAAAGCATGTTGTACAAGCAGTAGCAGCAGCAGCAGCAGGCTACAAGTAGGCGACGAACCGTTTTGGGACAGGCGCAAACAATCGAGGGAACATCGGTATGTGTTGTGGAGTACGTGCTAGCGGTGGCATCAGTAGCAGCAGCAGCAGAACGTGTGCGAACTATGTTACGACAGCTGTTGTCCAAAATTTCAAGGTTTCTATCGCGCTTTCGTAGGCTCTTTTCGGTACGGTGGCACATAACTTGGTTTAATTCTTTCAGCTGAAACATATTTACCACCTTCGCCTAGTGCCTAGTCCAAGGGAAAGCCCTGTGCCCGGAATGTGGAACGAACACTCGGGGGGTCATATCAGCGGAATAACTCATATGCTCGACTGTACTTAGTGTTATCATACTACCAATAATGAACGAATTTCACCGATTCGCAGGCCTGATGATGGGTTTATGGCCATGCAGTTTGGTTTATTTATATTTTTTTCTGACCTTTTCTAGCTCAACATTGTATTGCAGGTTTTGAATATCGATTGGCATAAGGATACCCATAAATATGAAATCCTAAATATATTAGAAATGCTAAATTATTTCCAAACAGCCGGTAGCATGGAAAGAATTGAACATCCGGTCTATAAAATGCGCCTCAAAAATTCTTTATCAACAGGGAAAAGTTCCGAGAGGGTCGAGCGATATCAAACGTCATTTTATCCACGCTTGATTTCTCGAAGCTAGCCTATACGTCAAAACGGATACAATTCTCGAAAACAAACACGGCACACACAGAGGCGGCCATGAAAAGATGCAATTGTTTTATGCAAACCGTAATTATTAATGCGTGCAGTTCGCTACTACATACCTGAATTCTTGTGGCCACTGCGTTGAACATCTCTTTTTTCCTGAACCAATGCAGTTCCGGATAGGGGGCACCACGAGGAAACACACGATTGTGCCGGGAACTGATTTTTGCACTACTTGCAGCAAGTTCTGTCGGACGTCTCGCTCTTCCTTACATGCGGCAAAGGCGCGCACACGCGGAACACACAGAGACGGGGAAAAGCGTACTGCACAGGGAAGATACACGCGGTCCGCTATATGATGTACACTTTTCGACACGACGGATACGAGTGGTTTGTGTCCTGGTACGGAAGTGGGGTGACCAAGGATGTAGAAAGTGACCCCGGGAAATGGAGCGAATCGGCGAAAAAGGTTGGTTTGCTCTGTCTCCGTAGACCCGGTCGGTAGATTTCACTGTCACCGAAAGGAAGGTGGAAACAGCAGTAGAAGGCAGGAAGGTGATTCCGGGATTTTGGGGAACGTATCGATCGACCTTTGGCTTTTCGATCTACCGGAAGGATCGCGCACGACGCTTCAGACCACAATATGTCGAAGCTATTAACGAAAACACACCCGTCACACCACGAGCCAATCAACACAAAAACGATGAAATTGGAAAAATGGGACCAAAGCGATGATTATTCGTCGTCGGCAGCGGAACTCACGCGTCCATGCTGTTTGACAGCCACTCACGCAGTCAACGCAATCCAAGGCCGATGCGATTTTCCCGCTAGCTGTGCCGGGCGGGGGAAAAATTTTTGTTGACAGACCAGTTCGGTTTCGAACGACACTCAATTCGAATCAGGCATGGCGGGCGAATCCTTTCGAACGAAAAGTTATACAATGCTAATTTGACGAATATTGAACAATAACTGTTCTCTTATCTAATTTTGGAAGAGTTTTCTGAAAACAATAAAGCATGTTTATCGTCTAGTCTAGAATAGAGTTTAAAATTTATTTTGAATATCTATGGCATTTTTTTTACCGCACTGTAGAGCATATTGAGTGACCATTTGACAGATCTGTCGAAGCTTGGTACCCAACAAACATCCCGGTAGCTAAACGTCATGTGAAACAAACGCAGATAAAAATCAAATAAAAACTATTGATTGACTTCCTTAATTTATTTCTGATTGTTTTCAGGATTATGTTTGCTATTATATCTTCAGGGTCATGTATGCTATTATATCCTTCTAGACTCAATTGTGCTATAGGCTATAGGAAAGTGCTATAGGAAAACACTTTGAATGGGATTTTTGAAATTTACCTGTCGTGGGAGAGACCAGTGCCATTGCATATTTTTCCTATAGAAATATTGACCAATGAATAAAGTAAAATCCTTTTGTTACTTTGTTATTTAAAGTCTCTATAGTCTCAGTAGTACTTCCTTGCAAGCATGTATGCAACTGTCAATACTGTCAAAGTTCAGTTTTGTTGTTTGGGTGCTAGTTTCGATCTGCTGTGTTCTGCTGTTCAGAAGAATAAAAAACAAACAGAATTTTCAGCTTCGGTGGAAGTGTTTCTCTCTCTATTTCAGTTTGTTTAATTCAATTTATGTGAAACCAAACTCCAGTCGGGCGGAAAAAATGGGCGATCGCGATAAGACTATGTACGGTTCCACACTTTCGCTCGAATCGATGAAGGTTATAGCGGAGAGTATCGGCGTCGGTAGTCTACCGGATGATGCAGCCAAAGAACTGGCGGACGATGTATCTTTCAAGCTGAAGCAGATTGTACAGGACGCCGTCAAGTTTATGCATCACTCGAAGCGCATGAAGCTATCCATCGCCGACATTGACCATTCGCTGAAGGTGCGAAACATCGAACCACAGTACGGATTCGTGGCACGCGATTTCATTCCCTTCCGCTTCGCTTCCGGCGGTGGACGGGAGTTGCATTTCATCGAGGAGAAGGAGGTCGACTTGACCGAGGTGGTGCAGGGCCAATCGCCCAAGATTCCGCTCGAAGCGTCGCTACGTGCTCATTGGTTGGCGGTGGAAGGCGTGCAACCGACCGTTCCGGAAAATCCACCCCCACTGTCGAAGGATGTGCAAGCGCTGGATTCGGTCAATCCGGCTCATAAGCTGGACAAAACAAACCTAAAGGATACGACCGGCAAACCGACTATTAACAAGCACAAGTTAAAGAACTCGGAAACGGTACAGGTGAAGCAGTTGGCCCAACACGAACTTTCCGTCGAGCAACAGTTGTACTACAAGGAAATCACGGAAGCCTGTGTCGGATCGGATGAGGCACGACGAGCCGAAGCACTGACCTCGCTGTCCAGCGATCCGGGTCTGCACGAAATGCTTCCGCGAATGTGTACATTTATCGCAGAAGGTGTAAAGGTGAACGTGGTCCAAAACAATCTCGCCCTGTTGATCTATCTAATGCGAATGGTTCGCGCCCTGCTGGACAATCCTGCTCTCTATCTAGAGAAATATGTAAGTAGGATAGTCCGTATTTCGCAGCAAAAGGTTAAAATGTCTCGAATTGGTTCCATAATTTTTAGCTCCACGAACTTATTCCCTGTGTTTCAACGTGCATCGTATCACGGCAGCTATGTATGCGACCGGAGCTGGACAATCACTGGGCGTTGCGTGACTTTGCTGCCCGGCTAATGGCACAGATCTGTAAAACGTTTAACACATCCACAAACAATCTGCAAACGCGTGTGACGCGACTGTTCAGTGCCGCACTGCAAAACGACAAGACTCCACTATCGTCGATGTATGGCGCCCTGCAGGGGTTGTCCGAGCTGGGGACGGAAGTTACCAAGGTGTTCATCATACCACGACTGAAGTTTATCTCCGAGCGCGTTGAACCACTGTTACAAGGTATTACTAGCAACATTAGTAACACGGACAAGATCGCCGCTGGTCACATTAGGACAATGCTGCTGAAGGGCGTTCCACCCATATTGAAAACGCTCCGCAACCCACCCGATTTGGTAGAAGATTATAAGCGAGATTACGGGTGCTTGGGACAAACGCTACACCAGGCGGTGGTTAAGGCCCGTTCTGCTTCACCCTCGTCTGGAGCAGCCGGATCGGGCGGTCCATCTGGGGCAAGTTCTGCACCATCGGTTACTACCTCCATCACCGTGAGTACTAGCAGTAACAGTAGCAACACGATAGTCCTATCGGCGGCAGCACCATCTCGACCCCAGACACCCCAGTCGTCCACCATAGCCAAAACGATGGCAGCAACGGCTTCAATACAGCGACCAGCAACGGCAACGGGTGGGTCCGGTTTGACGCAAGTGCAATCACAGCAAAAGTTTGTTATAGTACCGCAACGAACGCAAACACCTTCTCCTTCGCAAGGTATGCATTTTACACACTTTGGCCATTTTTACCCCGTTTTCGTTTGCTCTGAATATCATTACGTATTTCCGTTCGGGTTTATTTTATTTGGTTCTGTTTGTTTACATTCAATTACCATGTTTACTGAGATGTAGACGATTTTGTAGGTCCCATCATTCAGCGACAGAGCAGCGTATCCAGCGGTACGCCCATAGCAACGACCGGTACCGCTGTACAGTTACAACCGAGCATGATAAAGCTGGAATCGGGAGCGTTAGCGGGAATGGGGCCGAATGTGCCAGCAGCAAGTGGTACGCCGATTGGCCAGAAGGTGGTCATCATAAATCAATCCCAAACCGGACCGGCTGCCAATATAATTGCCAAACCGACCGCTTACATACCTACCGGTGGCACTGGTGGTAACTTGCAGGAGGTACAGGACGATATCATTCAAGTTCCTCCCGAGCTAGACGATCTATCGCATTTAGAATAAGTACTCAGAGGTCCCGTTGGTTGGGATTTCTTTTTTTTACTTATTTTTCGTAAAAAATAATAAATTTTAAGATCAGAATTCAAAACCATGTACGGTTTGAGGTCTGATCGCAATACAACCGCGCCCGAGCGTCAGGAAAAACAGACAAGAATAAATTCTTTACAGTGGTACTACTAGATTTGCACTAATAGATGTATATATTTAGCATATTTTAAACTAGCACATGGTTCTGGGCTCTAAACAGTGGACGTTTTTAAAACAGGTTAACTGGTTCCATTTCCGTGGTATTGGTTGGTTTTGGTGTGTACTTTAAGGTATGTCTTTACTGTTTGTCGCGTTCAAGCTTTTTTATACTTTCATTTCCGTGTTGCAGTAACGCTATCATATGTATGTGTGTGTGATTCCATCTGGTGGTCCCTCTGGCGTCGATAATATGAAAATTGTGCCACTCCCGTGTGGACACTATAGCAATAGTTAGACAAAAGGTGATAAGTAGGTATAGATACGTTTCGGGCTGAAAGAGAAGCTGTACGAAAGCGTTAGCGATTTGGTTGGTTAGGTGGTTAAAAGTTTCCGCCTCGGAAGGGAAATAGAAAATAGATTCTAAAAGACTTTTTTGAGGGAAAAAATAGTGTATGCATCTTATGAGAAGGCTCTCGTTATGGTAAAGATACGTATGTTTGATGCGCTGCTATCCCAGTGAAAGTGGCGCGATGGTGAAACCGTCTCTTCGTTGATGCGAAACTTTGCGGTGACTGTTGCACCCAGGTAAGAGAGAAGGAAAGGGTAATGAAACAACGGTTAATAAGAAGGTCGGTCACAAGGTTCCGTAATAGATAGAATATGGTGAACACAGTTTACAGAATCGCGCAGTCGACGGATAGGGACAAACCAACGACTTCACTGATTATGGTATCTCGCCATATCACATCTATTGCGACACCCTGTATGATCGTATCGGATCGGTGCACTTACTCAACAGCTGCAGAAACTCATTCAACGTGTCCTGGTTCCGTTCAGTGCAGGCAAGCACAAACTTGCACCGGTTATTCGACAGACAGAATATGTAGTTCAACGTGGACAGCAGCGCTGGGAATAGTGTGTGATCGTACACGATGTCCGCTGCCACAATCACGTCCGGTTCGATCAGCTGGCTTAGGTTGGACGCGCTGATATACTGCCAGTCGAGATCCATCACGCCCATCAGTGTGTTGCCACTATCCAGCAGCAGACTAACAAGCGGATTATCACACTCCACCGATGCCGCATTGGGGAAGTTAAGCCGGACGTTTTCCTTCAGCGCTGTCAGTACCGAAGAGTGGCAATCCGACATGACGATGATCGAGGGTTCGTAGCATTTCGCTAGATAGATACCGGACAAACCGACCCCGGAACCAAGCTCCAGTATGTTCCGGCCGTGGAAATCATCCCGATTGTTCGATATGTGTTCGCAGAGAGCTTTGGCCGCCTGCCAGCTACACAGTCCTGTTGTACCTTCAGATACGAAGGCGCTGGATTCTTTCAGCGATATAACACCCTGTCCGTGCGGTAGTTCGTAGTGTTTGTAGCTTAGCCCGATCGACGGGTCGTCCAAGGGTAGCTCGGTACCGGGTGAAAGCATCGCGCAATACTTCTCATACATCCGATCGTGTTGCTCAACGTTCATGCTGGACAGCTTGGCGATGATATATTTCAGAAACGCTGCCTGGTACTCGACACTGAGCGGATAGAGCCGCACCAGCGGATGATCTACTGTGAGGTCCAGTAAAGCTGCCTGCTCATCCCAGGCTAGTTCGCGCTCAAACAGACCCTACAAATTGTCCCACAACAGCACACGGGGGAAAAAAGCAAACAAAAAACTAAAACATAAACCCAATATAATGCCCCTGCAACTGGACGCAAGAATGAAACGTTCTTCACACACTGCACGTAAAGTGGCCACTACTCACATGCCACCGGATCGATCGAACCGGAGTGCCACAGAGGAATTGTTTGCTCACGATCCTTAGCGCACTGTCGTCCGTTTGGTCGGTTGGGGCGGCTTGCGGTATGTTCTCTACGGTCGTTTCGAGACAGACGTTCGGTTTCATTATTCGCTTTCGGCTTGTTCAGCAAACGACAACAGTTTCGCCTTCCGGCAACACTTCCCCCACATTCGGGCACACAAACACGGCCGTTTGTTGTTGAGTCCTTTGAGATATTATTAAATTCATACTGCACGTACAAACAACGGATAGATGCACAACAGCGCACATAACGGGGGAAGGGATTATCGATCAGACCGCCGACATCCAACCGGTCGTCCGTCCGTATGTCGTCGTCGTGATGTTGTTGTGAATTTTCCTGCGACAGAAAACGGCAAAATATCAGACGGTTATTTTTACTTTCCTTCTTCACCTTCATAAATAGCCGAATAATAAACCATCATTCCCGGACGGCACGACGATTTGCTACGAGATGGTATTTGCACGGTGTCAAAATTAATTTTAATTAACGTACTCGCCCACAAATTATCTATCCCTTCCTTCCGAGAGATTGTGTATGGGGATGGGACCCGTTTTTCAGCAGCCTTTTGTGATGTTATTAATGCAGCTAGACAACTCGACACGCAACGACACCTCACGGCGATGGTTTATTACCACTCGCAAAGGAGGGTGGTGCCAATTTGTCTTCCTTGCCATTTGTTTGGTACACTATTGACCCGTGCTCTTTGTCCTAGCGCGGCTAGCGAATTCGGCACCGTTCGCGCTGCACTTGTGCGCGCGCCCAAACTTTTTTGAATTGATTTTTCATTCATGTACCCTTTGTGTGCTACCGGTGATAAGGATAATCGGTACCATTCGCACACTCTACACACATGGGGTGAGGATATACTACGGTGCGAACGATGGAATAGCAAGCTGATTAAATGGGGAAAAATAACTTACGATTTTGCGCCTAGAGTAGGATGGTAATTTTTTTGTGTTTTGATCAAAGTAAACAAATTCACATGTGAGATTTTGTTTTGGTTTCAAGTTTGTTACTTGGACCCAAATGCTGAATGTCAACCACATTTGGTGCCACAGTGGTATGTACTACTTTTACTACGAAAAGTTTTGAAGTTTTTAGTTTAGATTGTTCAATTTAATGAGTACAAATGTACAACAATGTTGTATCCTAGTGTAATAGGATATTTTAAAAATTATCTCAACTCATAAATGTTAGAGAAGCGCTTTTACCAAAAACAAATTGCTTGTGGATTGTAATTTTAATTGTTATTTTATATTTTATTTTGTTTTAAATTATTGTAAACTGATAAAGCATTACGTAAATGAGTTGAATGATCATTGGATATATTTTTAACATACATATCAAATAATAATTAGAACAGCATATTTCGATTGCTGTACGGAATCGTGCAGTGTCTAGTGTACACGACTGTTGCTTCAAACGCTATAGCGCCGTTATGTCAAATCGCCATTCCAAATTGAATCGTCGTGCTGTGAGGTCATACTCAATGTTTCCTCTTCTCAAAACAAACAAGTCGTGATCGAATGTAAGCTCTTTTTTAGTGATAACCTGTATGTTTCCTGATTATGCTTCGTGCAGCATATGTGCCTGTGTGTATAGTTCGTCCACCTTTCCGCACGTGATAATTTTAATGCGTGTGAGAATATAGAAAAAACACTTTGACACATCCACGCGAAGACCTTTCGTCTGAATCGATCGATCGATCCGAAACACCGGAGCGCTAACAGTGGACCCGTTTTCTCCATACGCGTTTCTTGATTGTTTTGGATATTTTCTATTTTGCTTATTCCGTGACGTGTAGAGTAGTGTAGCGGCACTTTCTTATGTTCATCCACCCCCTCTGTTCTCTTTCTCTTCCCATCTTGGCCGTGCATTCATGGTTTACAGCGTGATTATGTTTTTGGTTGGCGTATGTGGCAAGTGAAATGTTGTACTAGTGCCGTGTTATCTGGAATTAGATACACCTCGAAAGTCAGCTGTATCGAACAACAATAACAACCAGTACAGTTTGGGATAGCGCAACAACGGTAAGTACCTAGATTTATGCCGACGGATGACTCACCATACCGAACGGGTTTAGCTGTGTGAACCTTTGACACGTCTCCCATAATCTTCTTTCACGCCACTCTGGACAAAAGACAGAAAGTTGATCAACTCATCACCATCGCAAGATCGAGAGTGGGTGGTACAATCGCGCTTAATTGAACGATAAGTCAGGTTAAATGGTCAACTGTCGTCACATCAAAGGAAATCGTGCAAATTTCGACCCATTTCCTCACCCTCGAGAAGGTCACATAGAATCATCAATTAAGATCAAGCACGCCTCCGTTGCGACGGACGCATAGCATAGTGTAGCCGATGAATGCAATACTGCCCGGTCTGGTGGTTTGCTTGGTTCAGTTAGGAACTGTTTCAGAAAAAGTATTCGAAGTCTACAACAAATAGTAGCTATCATCTCGAATTAATATTCAAATGCTTTCATAAATATTGTATTACTTTATGCTCAATTGTGCTATTGTTTCCCATCACAGTGGTCGCCACTAACATGCTACAGTATGGAAAACATGTCTACTTTGATGCTGTCATTTGCTGGTTTGTTATAATCTCTCTAACTAATATAAATTATTAGTAATACATTTTATCTTTTTGAAGATCTAAATTGATCTTCAAATCCGGTTTTAATAACCTTTCAAAATTTTAAAAGCGATTAGAAACGTTATGAAGAATGAGTCAAACCACCCAACGTTATTCGGTGGCGTATCCGATCGTGCCCTTCTATCTTGGATTGTGTGTCTTTTGATCGTACGCATCACCGGTCACGCATTCACTCCGTTGCTCCGTCAGATGTTTGGGAATGATGCGCCCGTTTAGTGTGCCTTCCTACCAACATCCCTTTGGGAAAACAGGTTCACGGAGTGGTCTTTCCGTATCTAGATTTTTCTTATGTTTTCGCTTCGCTTCCAGTCCAATGACTGACCTTCGCGGCAGTGGTCGTTTATAATTGTGATTAAACAGCCCACGCAAATTACATCTGTCGTGGTACGGTCCCCTATCTTGGCTATGCGTATCGTGTTGATGAACCAGGCGGTTGGTCCTACATGGCACCGTTGGAAGATCGATTATCAGATACGGATCGTTCGTCCTAGTATATAAAGTTAGCAATTTGTTACGGAATAGACATGACTAATGCTAGAATAGTCTTTTTATAAATAATCATCTATATAAGTCGTTACCATCGCATTTTTATTTTGCTGGCGTATATGTTATCGTTCAAGTTGTTTTGAACGCGATTGACGTTTATAATTTTGGCAACCAAAGTCCCAAAGAAGACAAAATTTATTACCGAAATGGCTACGGAATCAATTGGAATAGTTCCAATGGAATAGATGGAGTCTTGAGAATTTCCACGCGCAAATACACAATGGCGGTAGGGTGAAATGCAAATGTGATTGTGTTTTCTCAAAGACACTTATAAATGTATGCCAAAATTGCAATACATATGTTGGTATTGCCATTTTCTTCAACTTCAATATTTTGAATAGCTGGACAAATACGTCGGCCGCTATAAGGAACCTCTTGCGGTAACTTGCTGATCTGCGGACATCAGTGGATGCCTTCTCCTATGGTGAAGCTTGGACCATAGCGTTATTTTGCTCTTAAGGTCCGATAAATTTATCTGAATCAAAACGCATTCACTTATGATGAATATAAAAATTTAATTTAATCAATTTAGTTTAAAAATAAAAAAAAAAACATGAGTGAAAAATTATGAGAAGTTAAAACATTCAAACCAACATTCATGCTGACAAACTGTTTTTGAGTTGTCCGCCAACTTTAAAGTCATTGTTTCGAGATATTCGCGTTTCAAGATTCAAGTCTTTACTCATTTGCCTTTTGGTTGATGAAGTAGATATTGAATTAGTATTTAGTTTAGAAATTACCTTCGTAAAAGCGCTGCTTCTTTGACGTGTCAGAGAGTAGCGAATGATTCGAATGGTGTGCTCCATACTGAGGGGTTATTTGTTATTCTTTGTAATCAAACCCAATCTGACCGGTCGAGCGGGAAGAGAAATCTCATTTCCTTTTTGGACATTCCCTTTTCCAGAACAGTAGGTAATGTATGAGAAGTAGGATAGGAATACAAACCCAATGCCCGGGAACAGAATCACAGGAAGTAGCTCTAGCGTATATGCCGTCCAAAGTGGCGACGCTCTTCGTCCGTCTCGGTCATTGCACGAAACCAAAGCGACAAACCAAATGAATGAAACGATTAAAGCTCGGTAGGCAAAACATTCGGTTCGTTCAAACAGGCAGACCCGACGTTAGGCAGCACCGATAAAGCCAGGTCAGGGAAGACAGGGCCATCAACTTTTCACCCGTGGCAGCAGGTGTATCAAGCGACTTTTTACCACACAGCGGCGGTTCGGATCGTGAACCGTATACTGAAACGCGTCCCGGTTAAAGACGGCACAGCAACTTCCTGATGTTTGATCAGCTTTTTTTTATTCTCTCCTTCGCTAGCGTAAAGATAGACCTGGAATATATTATACCCCGGCTGGAGTTGTGTTTTGATCCAGTTTGGGAATTTTTTTTCTTCCTCGTTTGTTCATCTGTTTTGCTTTGATAATGGTTTTTTTTCTTTATTTTTGTTTACCACGTGTCCACACACACTGACACACCCAGGATAATTTCTACATCCACTTTCACCACTATCAACGCATTTGAGCTGCATGAATCAGAGTGAATGAGTAGGAATAACTTGTGATAAGCTATTTTTTCTTTCCCAAATTAGTTTACTGCTTGATTCATTATTAATTGCTAGTGTTAGCAACGGTCACGCAGTGTGAATATAGAGAGTGAGATCACATCATCATGGAGGACACTTCACATTATCGCACTTATTAAGTACAACGGAACAAGGGGAATAGTGCTGAAATTCTGTGCACTTCGTCATAGAGTGTGGGTTCTTGATAGTATCGCCCCTTGTAAGTCCTTCAAGTCCATGGTAGTTCCCCCATGTGGTTGATGTTGGATGAAGAGGGCTAGGAAGTAGTTGGGATTTTATACAGCCTTTCCTTCACAAGTTCATATCAGCAGCGCTAGTTTTTGTTTGCCAGATAAACAGTGAAGCAAAGCCCTTTTACTGAGTAGCAGAGTCTTGTCCAGCATTTTATGCAAAGTGGGTTATCTCGCCAATGCCATCGTTAGTTGAGACGATTTCTAGTGTCGGGGATGGTGGCAGCTTTTAACTGATACGCACCGCAAACTCAATTTTATTCATTGTAGAGCAATTTGTACTTAAAGTTTATTTAATAGTTGATCATTCCTACAAATGACGACCAGCACACGTAGCGCTCCACCCGTTTCGGGTAGTCGATGGAAATCAGGAAACCCTCACCAGCGGCAGCAAAAGTTCATCTGACCGTGAAATAATTTTCCATTTTTAACGACGGTGACTTTAATTCCGCTTTGCCCTGCCACACTATTGTTTTGCGTGTGTGAAGGTTGAGGTTTTTTTTGTACCATGTAGTGGTAGCCCCGGTTCCAACTTCAGCACCCGGATCTTTCAAAGCGAACGGGAACCCAATTTACTGTTTACGTTCTGCCGACAGTGGCCGCGGCACACTCTAGTTCTACCGGCTGAATGGCCGTTTCCTCGTGGTGATTATCGAAGTTTTTCCATTGATTCGTTCTTCGATTTCGGTTCATTTCCCACCGTTTAACCTGTGCATTCGGTAATGAGTTGGCGGTTTTGATGTTTTCCTACGTTCTAGCCAGTTGGGCCGGTTCGGAGGTTTGGCTGCACGTGCGTTGGCTTATTGGTTTTGATTTTGGTGGTCGGAATGAGCATTTATTGCTGAATGAACATTATTAGTTTAATAATTCTGCCGCTGCCAATTAATACTTTTTGGCCATCAATTACAGGCGCAGATAATTGGAGGAATTAGAGCGATTGCGTGTACACGCTGCATTGAAACATCGCACGCTTATCGTTTTGTTTGAAGCGATCGCACTCTGCCGTAAGTTTCTTATCACTCGCAAATGGGTGATGTATGTTTAATTGACATCATCTTTTTTGTAAATTGTCATATTGAGGTTGTCTAATGTCTCTTAAACGGCTCATTCAGCTGTGTTGAGTGGTTTAATAGCAGATAAGGTGTTGAAAGATTGAGACAGCATTCGTAACAATATAAATATAGGAACAGTTCTTTTGAATAGCGAATGGTCAATGCGAATGATTGCGACAAAGTTTTTTAGCAACAAAATTTTGACACGATGTCTCATTTTAATCTACATTTCCATATTATTTTTTTACCACCGTGCTAAACAAATATTACAAAATTTTCCAACTAATTACAATACTAATAAATTACCCATATAAACCCAATAAAAACTGGTTTTCGTTGGGTTTAGGTACCTGATGTCAATGTGATTATCAGTCAAGCTCAACATATTAATTTCAGACTTATAAACGAAATAACTCAATTTGTTGTTCAATACTATACCAAACCCTACGGTAAAATATGCTAGACAAAATTGATCACATGGATGAGGTCATGGAGAAGAAAATTATCGCTTGATCGTTTGATCATTGCTCCCGTAGCGCAACCATCGGCCATGTTACGGCATAAGCATTGGTTGCACTTTTACCACAATTGGTCCGTTTATCCAACGTTCGTGATCGTGCAATTTGGAGCAAAAGTTTCACATTCGTCCGAATAATCCGAATAGTTTTGGTTTTTACTTTTGCTGCTGACTTAACCTGTGCAGCGAATGATTACAGCTTCGTACCATCGAAATTGCCCAATCCGCGAGCGGCGCGAGGTGAAATGACCTGATACGGATGCCCGATGGGGGCAGCTCCGCGCGTTGTGCGCGTTCATCGTTTGGATGCATGGTCCACTGGTGCGCGCACCACGGATAAGGTTTCGCACCGAGGAAAACCATAGATTTTTGCATGATTGCATACATTTTTGGTGCCCACCGTCCGATCACCATCGGAATCGGAATGGAATTTCGTTCGTTGGCAGCTGGCGTTCCCCCAAGTTGCGCGTGGAATGACCGTTTGTACCGGGTAAGGCACGGTACGTTGCTGGGCCTTTCGCTACTTTCACATAATCGTTACGCAAAGGCCATGACATGGAGGGTGGAATAGTTACCGCTAAACTTAGGGTGTGCAGGGTGTGTGAAACGGGACCAATTTCACTGAGTTCAGAATGTTTTATTACTACTTAACTTAGTATATCATAAAGGTGTGTTTATAGCGGGTCTACAAATTCCTTTCCAGAGGTTTCGTTGCCACCGTTGATGCCACCGATATAATATTACGGGCAGAAATGTAAGATCGCAAATGGAATATTGTTTGAACACCGGCGAATAACTTGGCATCATTATATTTGGATATTTTTGTCGAAGCAGCACATTTTTTTCGGCGAATTCGTGGCAAATTCGCAACCAAAATTTGTCTTTGGGACGAACAATACGACTTTTCTTAATGCTGTGGAAAAGTGCCCTAGTGTAGGACCTATTTCTTGCCTAAGACAATTTATAGGAGTGTGAAAAAATTACAAGAAGTCCAGTGAGCAACCTTCAAATGGACACGAAAGCGAAATATTCACTCGTGGAAGGTCATGCTCTGTAAATGGTGGGACCGAGAAGAACGAGTGTCATATATTACGAGCTGCTTCCGAACTGGGGATCAGTTTCGATACCAGATAATTCGTTAGAAGCCAGACTCAAAGGTAGAAAACAAAAATAATACGGGACTAGGCATGAATCTTCCAACACCACCGGTAATGGTTGAAAATTACTTGAAGAATAGGGGATGAGATTCAACCTCGTCTGCCTCAGATTTCAGATATGATACCATCCGACAAGTTCCTGTAGATTTAGAATGCTCTAACTGGAATATGCTTTTTTTCAGTTGAAGAGCTTAACTTGATTCGTTTTTGACTTAAACATTAAAAGAAATATTTATGATTTAAACACTAAAAGAAAATAAACATTTTTTTGGTTTGTAATTCTTAAAATTTTTAGTCAAATCATAGGAAACTTACTCGTGCACCTAATATCTTACCAAAAAGTGTGTATTATTACAGTATACTAAGAAATGCTTCTCCTATGCTTTAATTTAAGTTTGTTATCACATTTCTCGCACTATCGGTAGTATTGTAAGCTAGTTTTTTCTTCGTACATCACTACAAGTTCAGAACGGAGGAAGCTTTGCCCCAACAAGGTTACGGAATAAACAGTTTAATCGAACGATTTGTCCTCATCGTTGATGCACGAGATCAGTACCGCGCGAAAAGGTTCGCCAAACACACTTTCACAACCGTGCAAAGTTTGTGTTTCCCGAGGTTTGCCCGAGCTGTCCGGAGGCAAAGCCTAAAGGCACGATGTTATGTGTAGGATCCGCTACGTCGTCGTACGTTGTTAATGTTTTACGACTCGTGACGCTGCTGATCGATAGCGAAAAACTACTCCCGTGTGTGCCGGGAGTTCGCGCTAGTTGCGTCTTGCCGTGGTTTCGCCGCAGGGGCACCAAAAGGAATGGAAATCGATAAATGTCCTACATGGGAAAATATGAAGCAGCCTCGGTGTGGTTTGAAAAATTGTACTCAATTCGTACGAATCGCCTATTACGTAACACGCTTTCCCATGCTGGTATAATAATAATAATAATAATAATAACTAAAGCCATATCCTTTTGCTTTGTTTCATTTTAGATTCTGACGCACGCTATATGCTTGCAGAGCAACCTTTTAATCTAACACCAGAAGCTGTGCGACTATATTAGGCGAATTACGGAACACGTGGCGTCGAAAGCACGTACGAACAATATACGTTGTGACCGTGTCCGGTGTCCTTGTTTGTTGGAAAATTAAAGTTGATGTTGACTAATCTCATATTTGGTAAGTATCTGTCCGCCTCGACTGTTCGGGGGTGGTGTCGCTGTGTTTCTAAGTTTCCAAAATTCCTATGCCAAAGGTCTAGACATTCGCAGTGCCTGGCAGGGGATCCGGTTGTTATTCAACTCATTAGGGGATCAAATTGATTGATTCGATCCCGAATTCGCGCCCACACGCTTGGGTGAATGTGCGTCAGTTGCGTCATACAGCATTTGGAGTCCGTTTTATGATCCCTTTTTTTTACTTAATTTGTTTGAGCTGACTTGACCTGATTTTTCAAACACGACGATGTGGGCTCGCTATTGGATGGTTGCCGCTTATGGCGATTTTTATATTTATTACATGAATTTTAACGCACAATAATCAATGGACCGCGTAATTTGTTGTTTGAATAAAGATCTGTTATGTTTGGGAATTGCTTGTCAGTGTTAGTTTTCCAACGAGTAATTCGGTTTATGATTTAAAGTTAAGCAAATACATTTAGGCTTCTTTGGGTTTAATAACATGCGCGTACCCTAAAGTGTAAGTGTGCAAACCATGCCTTAAACTGTACACTTTCACATTGTCGAAAGTGAGTCTCGAATGAGGCGTATCGGTATCCAATTAAACATGGCTGGTAGTTTAATTTAGTCAAGGGATCGGTTGCGGATTCAAGCGACCGGTGCATCAGCGAACCATGGCTGTTCTCTCCATTGTGCCATTATCATTAAAAAGCTCATCTGTCACGGCCGGGCATGTATTTTACCCGCTGTTACATGCGTACCTGACGTGTTCGCGCTGCTATCGTACACAGGGTCGTGCAACGAAGATGCACAAACTTTCTTCCAAAATAAAAATAAACATAAAATGATTCGTTTCACTTTGGCACTTTGAGTCGATGCGAGACCGTGCGCCACTCCTTCGAATTTGGCGGGAAAATGGAAGCAAACCCCCGGCGCAATGCAAACCATGACACGAATTATACGGTTTAACGATTACGATGCTGTGCCATATGAAAGGCTGGCGGTCGGACTAAAGTAAACATAAGCGTGAGCAGTGAAATTCGTGTCTGCTTTAATGTTGCGGCCGATGGAAAGTGTAAAGTTTGCTCACTGCGTGTGACGCTGTTTTACGTTGCAAATGTGAATTTGCAACAATGTCGACATCTGGTTTCGTTTGACTGTCCCAGATATTCGATGTTTTAAGGTGATATGAAGCAGTTTTCTCTTCGTGTAGGTTAAGTTTCAGTGCGATTTTGAGGGCTGTAAGTGAAAAATATTTAAAACATATACGTTAAACGTTCCAATCTTACAAGTTTTTCCAAGCAACGTTTATTTAGTTTTCCATTGCATTGGTTGTAAAAAAATCGTTTAGCTAGTGATTGATATTCGCAAATACAATTAGGATCGTCTTAGTAGTATATGAGTTTTTTCTTTACATAATATGAGCCCGCATTACTTTAATTGTTTCTGCGAGCGATGTGTTCCTTAGCTTGATCAAGGATTAAATTATGAGCCCTTCGGTTAATGTTATGCACAGCTGTGTAGCGAATAGAATACGACGGAGAAAGTATGAAATAAATCGTGTTTTTTTCGATTAAACAATGATAAAATTGCATCGCAATCGAATCGAGACGTCGATACACATTCACTTCCAGCAACACTTTCATCTCATCTTTTCCTCTTTACGACCCGGGAAGACTGTTTCATAGGAGAACGGTTTTCGCATCCGGTGACATTACGTACGAACGCGCGCGCTCGCGCACGCCCGTTCAGCTTATTAGTCGAGCCACGAGCGCATGCACCAACCCACGAGGCCTATGGCGGCTCGTAGTCAAATGGTTGCGTTTAGTGAACCCTATTTACCGGTCGCGCTCCATCTTCCGGCCCCGGGTTCGACCGGCCAGGACCGGTTGCAAACGTGCGCTAATGTTGCTTTTTCCACCCCTAAACGCATTGCACCACACCGCCGACTCGGTTTTGCTTGGGGTGGGTGCATAACGATGACGACAACACAGCCGGTGTCAGCGAATCATCATGACGACGAACCCGGCATGTGCCCGGGAAGGGTGCACGTTTTTGGCGTTGCGTTAGACAGGAAATGACCGTTCGACCGACCGAGTGAAGCAAACGACCGACCGGGAAGATCGGGTTTTTAGAAAGTTGGAACCAACCGCAGACCGTACCAGGCCGGCCGTACGAAAGACTTTCGTTCGCTCGATCGCAAGACGCTCCTGCGACGTTCGTACTAGTGACGGTTCGCTATATTAGAAGCAAAACAAAATCTGCTTCATCACTGTGAAGCTGATGGATAAGTTGCTAGAAGCGAAACGTTAGGGAACTTTGCAAAGCAACAGCAACAGGGAAAATTATCCTCTTGATGAGATTTGTTTACAATAAAAACATAACTGCGAAAATAAATTCAGATGTATCAGGAACGTGTTCATTCCATCGACCACAATTCCCTGCACTTATGGCCAATTTATTAATATTTCTAACTGAACGTCAAAAACAAAATCTAAACAGGCCCATGAAACACACAAACTTTGTATTACATGGTTGTTGCTACGTGGTAACACGTGGGCGCCCCATTTGGCCAGGCGAAAGGGAACGTTTTTCTCCCCTTCTAAGGGCAAAAGCTCAATCCGGTAAAAAAAAAACAAATCACTGGGAATGGTAAGGAATCGATCGCCGCCGGTAGGAAAAAAAAGGTGATTTGTGCAAAAGAAGGTGCAGCCAAATGAAAATGCACACCAGCATACAATCAATGCTATGTTTTTTTTTTGTTTTGCTCTTCTAATGCTACGATCGTCGTTTTCGTTTTGTTTCGCTTTGTTTTTAACTGTTATGGACGCGGGGTTGTTTATAGGACGCAGCCCATTCACTCTCGATCTCGATGGCTGGAAAAGGTGCGGCTTTTGAGGTTTTACTTGTTTTTTGTTCCTTCACCTAACTGATGCATCCCCAAACGTGCTGAGAAGGGGCTTTGCAGCTGAATTGGTGAATGGATGATTTTATCTGACGAAAATACTGATTGGAAGTTACTTTGTATCGTGTACTGTGGACGAAAAGAAACTTCAGCAAAACCCCACTTGTGGGAACGACATGTGGTACTGTGGTCGAAAAAGAAGGTTCATTAACTTGCAGGTGATAGCTAAAGTTTCTGATGATTGTATTAGCAAGTGGAAAACAAACATAGTTCATATGTCTCCTGTTACTGTGTCTGCTTGTTGGACATTTGAACTCTAATGCATGAAGTAAAGAATTTACCGCACTGCATTTGTCACTTTCTTTTCCACGCTACTTCCGACGTAACCGGGACATAATTAACTATCGACACGCACACACACACACATAAATCCGGCGAGCAAACCGGAAGGGCGAAAGCCTATGTTATCGCGTAATCGATTACGGGTCAATTAATCATGTTAATTAATTAATTTAGCAATAATCAACGAGACCAGCGGGAGAAAGGAGAGTATTAAAATGTGATCTGTTGTTCCATCTCCACCAGTGGATGCTAACAGTGGCGTTGAATGCCACTAACTAATGCGACTAAACTTCTCGCTTGCCGGAAAGTGAGAGTGACTAATCGAGGAAACGAAACTTAGGAAGTAAAGCTTCCAAGCTTCCCGACTTCGCCCGTCTGGGTTGTTGATGAATGGTCGTTGGTTGAAATTTCCATCTCTAACGAACAGGCGGCTGTATAAATCAAATTATCGATTGATAGTGAATATTATGAAATCAGCAGTGAATTAGAGAGTTCGGTTACGGTTTCCACGCTCTCCCGCTAATGATGACGGGTTAGCATGGTGCGAGTTGGGGCAAATGAACAGTTTATGGGGCCACGCAGGGGATGCCGTGAATTGATAGTGGGTACAATTAAGTAATGCTACTGTCATCTTATTTTGTAGTAGAGATCTTTTAAAAAAAACAGTAAAGAATGACATTCGTTTGCTTATATTTCAGATGTAATTGTAGAACTGATTTGTTTATGGTTAGTTTCAACTTAGTATTTTTTTTTTAATTTCATTCGATAAATATACCATTCATCGTTGTTTATATGTGATGCTCTGTGTCATTCAAAACACCAGACGCACGGGTAAAATAAACACCAAGCGCCATAAATCGGATAAACCACGTTCAGTACCGATAGCATGACGATCGGTGAAGCATGCAAACACCAAGGCCCTCCGAGAGCGTTCGTACATGTTGGGTGAACCAATGCACGTGTCTATGTGTGAAAAAGTGAGCCACCTAAGCTGGATTATGTTGCACACCGGCGAGGTGGCAGAATTTGCTGCATTTGCTCGTTTCGTAGCAATTCTCCCCAAGGCTAAGACGATTTACTGCAGCCTGGCAGCAATCAAACCGCTGGCGCAACAACGCGTCCCAGAATGGGACAAATGTGCTGAGATCATATTTCTCGGTACGGCCTCCGGGTCGCGTTTGTTTTAATGCTGCTGATACGTGTTCGCACTTACACCCAGATGCGCCGAGATTTGCTACAGATTCTGCACGATTCGCTGTACTTTTTGGGTTTTGTACGCGAGAGCGCTGGAATTGGTCACAATGGTGCAGTGCTGTTATTCATGAAGTTAGTAGTCCCACAGCCGGCAGAAGAATGCGTTTGAATTACATCTCGTGCTAATAGTTTTTTTTATTCATTTGTAGGTTTTCCCCAGCTTTAGTGTTGGAAAATGTTGGAAAGATATAGCACGCAGCCCGAAACCGGTCCCAGAAACCGTACAACTGCTTGTTTATGACGACGGCTCCAAGAAGTTTACAAGTTGATCCTTGCGATATCGCTGGACTAAGCAACATAGTCAAACGGCTTGTTTTTCTAGCTCGGTAAATCAATCTGGCCAAAGACACGGGCATACGTATGTGTGTTGTACGCAGACATGCCTTAGCGATCGTGTGCATGGGTGTTTTATTTTTAAAAGAAAACATCTCCTCTAGGCAACCGTGTTGTGCGCGCAAGTGTGCCTTTAGGAAGCATTTTTGCTATTTTTGGAAAGGCAAACGCCATACGTACATACGTCTTGGAAGTTATTTTAATTCGCGTTTAAATATAAACGCCTTGCATTTGACATTTCGGTTATAATGCTGTACTATGGTAAAGTATGTTTGAGGTGAAGATTAGGAAATAGTAAAGGAATTTAAATTTGCAGGAATTTAAAAGCAGAACTCGTTCAGAGATACATATTGAAATTCGCCGTAATTCAAAGATCGTTTATATGAAATCATAACCATTTAAATACATGCAACAGTAACGCCATTGCTTAGTTGTTGAACTTTGCATGATCGTCCAAGTAACTCTGGCGTAACTTGGGCGAAGATTCATAAATTAAATGAAACTAGTTTACACCAGCATTGGCGGCATCCTTGTGGGTTTATTTATGGGGCAATCCGTATATATTTTTTTAATGTTCACCCGAATGAAGAAATCAATACCTCGAAGGCTTGTGAAAGGTACGAAGTACATCGTACCTTCGTGGTAAAGCGAATATGCGAAGCACGGACGAAGAAGGATCGTTCAATTAGGCAAGATTCAGGACTACAATCAGATCGGCTTCCTTTATATCGCGGCCGTTTTTATTTTTGCCTTGGTTTCCCATCATCTTTAGTTTCGTCTTGCTGTACTTGCGAAAATAGTAAAACAAAAATCGAACCGAGCTCTGGGACCTTTGCGGCGCTGCAACATTGCATACTACCCAAAGTATCCGTGTCACCCGAAGACACCGTGCCTGGGAGCGGTCAAGTCTCTGCTGCTGCTGCTGCTGCATGTTATAAAAAATAAAGAAAACCGGTTCTCGGGCTCGGTGGTCGATTTCCAAGAATCATGCCTCACCTCGAACCTCGAACGAAAACTG
The DNA here is from genome assembly GCF_943734755.1 of Anopheles moucheti. Classification (NCBI taxonomy): domain Eukaryota; kingdom Metazoa; phylum Arthropoda; class Insecta; order Diptera; family Culicidae; genus Anopheles; species Anopheles moucheti. Next base: position 29,459,465 of record NC_069140.1, read on the forward strand.
ATGCCCAAACGGTGTGTTGACCACCGAGGGCGTTCCGTGGTTGTGAGAGTCTCTCATTTCTTGTGCGTTGCTTTCGTTTCCAAAAAAAAAAAACAAACCAGAACGGACGTACGATTCTTTCGCGGCCCTTTCGGGTGCATGGTACTGCGGGAACCAATCATCAGCATCGGCGTCACCGTGGTGGCCCTCCAAGCGAATTCTATTCAATCGCTGTAGACGCTTTTGACGCTTGCGCCCTGTTCGGCGGCTGTGGCGTGAGGTGATCGTACCGGTGATCTTCACTTGTTTTGCTTCCCCATAAGCCCGAAAACTCAGACTTCCACGAAATCGCGTTAGCTGCGAAGGCAAAAACCAGTTTGCTGACCTGATTCTTGTTAAGAGCGCAGACCCGCTCGAGGGCAGAAGGGCAACTCGATGCTCTTGCCATGGCGATGGCAATGTGTATCGATCGTGGATGCGTTTTGCAACTTCCGCAGTACACGTTCGAAGACGATCGATGAACATGATTAGGATGACGCTACTGATGGAACCATGAGCCGATGAATAATAAGCTCATTGCCTATCGAAATGTCAGTTAGTATCGCATGATAATTAAAAATACATACAGTTTTGTGAAGGGGTAATGTGATTATAAAGATATCAGCTTCAACTTTAAAGTGCATGTGCATGATGAATGTACCATCCAATACATAATGGACGAGTAAATCTTCTGCACACCGCTCATCCTTGCGCTCACTGCGGGTGAGAATCGTGCATTGTGATTTTCCCGCTGGGTTTCGATTGCGTTAACGATAGCGTTTTAAAGTTACTGACAGATGACAGTTTCATTTTCGTTTTCACTTTAATGCTCCATCCCTTCGGAATGGCCTGGCCGGGTAGCTACACGCATAAGTCACGCATGCTGCTGCCGGCCGACAAGGTAAACCGTGACGCACCAGTTGCACAACCCTTTCTCTTTCTCTTCGCACCTAGTCAGAGTCAGGGTCTGGTCAACTGGAGGGAGGTTGGGAGGTTGAGAAGATGAAGGTGTACCATAACGCCGTACAAGTACGCTGCGCATTTCCCAATTCCAAGTTCGTCGTACGTTTTCTAACCTGCGTGAGATAGTTTGTTTGGTTTTGGGTTTGATTTTATATGTTTTTTTTCTGTATTCCCCTGCGGCCCGTTTCGTTTCAATCTGTGTGCCACGGCAGAGACCCCACCCAGTCACTCAATTTGGAATAGTAATTGCACGTGGTACAAAATGCAATTCGCCAAGACACACACACACACATTGTGGTTATGTTTGGAGTGGATTTGAGAAACGAGAAAACACAAGCTGAACAAAGTGCATTGACCACACTGGGCCGTCGTCAGACGTCGGTGACTGTTTTTGCTGTTGTTTTGTTAGCGTATCTGTCCAGCTCTTGTGCACCTATGAACCATTAGAGGTGTTTAGTGTCGTGGGAATACGTGTATGCAAGCTATCCGTCGTGCTGTCCGCTGTTGTTTAGAGCTAATGTCATTTGTCTTTATGGCCCCTTAATGGTATTTGAACTATTCAACTAGGGGTGGTTCACGGGCAGTCCGCGCGGATGGTGATGCAGACACGATCAAGCTAATACAACGTATGTCTCAATCTTAGCTGCTCAGTAAAAGTAATAAAATAATACAGCATCTAAGTGATTTTTATATTTGTACGCGAAAATCGTCTTAAAAATAGTGTTTAGCGTTTGGAATTCTGATTGCGAAAGACTCTTTATTTTACATTCATACGCTTACATTCCCTGTTGCGGTTTGCTATAAATTTGCATCCGTTAATCCCCTGGAATTCATTCCTTAACAATATTAATACGCATATTTCTCAACTTTAATGTATTGCAACCTGTCGAACGAAGGTGATCTTCGTGGTAGTAAACACCATTTAAAGAACGATCCTCATGTCATTGATGTCATACCCATCGGTGTCACGGACGAGAAACAATTGATGAAGCAAGAGGGGGCAGCATCATTTCTAATATGATGCCACCGCCTCGTTGCAAAGCTTCTTCACCAGGTCACACCGATCAACCCCGTGGCCGCCCGTTCGTGAATTATTACCGCCGGTATATGCACAACCAATGGCACCGTGTCATTCGACGATCGAATCCTCCACATCCACTTTCCCATCGCTTCATCGCGCCTGGTCGGCACACTACAGCCAACCCCCGAATGGTCTCCGGGAGGGGGGTGTGTTTCACGCTAAATTCAATTATGGAAACTGTCGATTCCATAATTTTCTGCTCGGAGGTTTTGCCGAAGGCGTTTCTTTTCATAATAGTCTTCTCGGTCGCGAAACGATTTTGATGGGAAGGCGGGCGGGCATTGAAAGGCATCGATGAAGGAGAACAAAACTGGTTGCTCTCTAATTTGCATGCAACCGGCGCCGTAGTGTGTTCTGTGAATGAGTTCATGGCGAAAACAAAAAAAAATCCACAACCATTTTACATCCACATCTTGCGCGTGTACACTCCTTTCGCAAATAGCTTCTGAGCCTGCAAAAGTAACCTTGGTCAGGTGATGATGTCCGATTGGGTAATTTCGAATCCATCAAACGGAGAAGTACGAGCACATACGACCGCGGGAGGGTTTTTTTTTCTGTGTCGTTTGTCCGGTGCACTGTACACGGCGAGAAACGTTCTGAGTGGAGTGTCCCGCTCGTGTGTAATGGGCTTGTTGTGTGCCTGAATCTGGCGTCAAACGCGACGAAGCGTGCGGTTGGCTTCGGAAGGTTCGTCGCTTAACCAGGTTTGGAGGCCATTGAAGTTCTTTGTTTGTGTACGTGCGTTGTTAGCCGAAACGATCGTAAGGCGAAAGAAAAGGCACAATCATTTCTTCACCAAATCTTCGAACCGATCACTTTCGGGCGAGGTCGATGGTCGCGTTCAGAGGTGCGTGAAGGAGTTTTGTTGCTGTTGGCTTCTCTAAATCTGTGTTCTGCTTTAAAAGATTTCGCTGTGAGCTGCGGTGCGGTGCACCATTTTCCTCCAGCACAGCGGTCAATCTCTGTACTTGCGGTGTCATGATTTCTTCGCCACCATAGGCTCACCATGACTCACCGGCATATAACGACACAGCGTGAAGCACAGAGCCCCACCATACTGGTGGGTCACAAACCACAAAGCTTTTGAAGACGAAAGACACGTTAGGTTTTAAGTGAAAATGTTAATGCGAAACAACAACCGCAATCTCCGTAAATACCACACGGTGTTTGTTTGTGATGGCGTTTATGAGAAGCATACTGCTATTTTTCTTTTTTGGTGGAGCCTGTTACAGAAGGTTGTTTTTTTGTTGTTGTGTGGCTATGTGGTGTGTATTTATATGTTTATTTATGCTTTCTTTGATTTGAAGATGCGAATTGAACCGTCGTTTTTCTTCTCTTTGTCTCGTCACACTTACATTTCTCCTCGCTTGCCCGGAAGGGTTTTGTTTGTATTCTGTGAATGTGTTTTTTGTTGGTCGTTCCTTCCATTCTCACAGTCATTTTATGCTTCATTATTTTGTACTTTGGGGGCCCGTATCTTTTTATGGCGTTATGGCTATCCCCGATTCCACGCGAATGTCTCGCGCAGCAGACTTGTCTTCGCCCCAAAACTGCTGCTGGCTCATGCTATGCCGCAGGTGGTGCGTTATATCTCAAAGCGGTGGTAACTTTTTGTGATATTTTGTGATGGTGCACAGTTTGGTGGTTCTGTGTGACTATGTGACGCTTTTGTTGGGTCGATGGTACACAGTCCTTCCAAATTGTCGCTGCATACACCGGAACGTCTATTCCGTGAAAAGCGATAATTTTCATATTCGTTCGTAATATGCGTCAATTTATGCTGCTGGCATCTTTCTTTTGTTACGCTGCTGTACCCCTTCATCGCTGGTCTGTTGTCTAATGTACGATACGCGAACCCGGTGGCGGCGGGCCCATAACTCCTCAGAGGGCGACTGACACAGCGTCTTCCACGTTTGTGACATTGTGGCACCTATCACCACTGTTCGGCTGCAGTGCCTTGTGCAGCGTTTGGCAAGATGAAAACCAAAAGAAAGGGATGAGCTTTTCGTTTCCATTTGCTTTCACATCTACGGCACGCGGTTGTGGTTTTGGAAGCCCCGCGGTACGGCGATGGTACATTATTATTGACGACGTGTGCTATTACCACAATTAGTGTAGGTGTGGAAAATGGTTGACGGAAGGTTCTTTAGAAACCGCGCTAGAGGGCTAGTGAAAGATGTTTGGTGTGTGCAATCAGTGAGTCATACGATGAAATGAAGGTATTTGTAGTTAGTGATGGGTAAGTTCCATGTTTTTTGTCGAAACGGAACGGAACCACGTTCTTTTCTTAAAGGAACGGAATGAACCTAGTAGCTGTTTTGCATTTACTTTCACGAGAAAACGAAAATAATACTGTATGATATAATTTTTACATAATTCATTTACAGTTTTTGGTTTACAAACAGTTTCGAATGTAAATCTGGTACTGTGAAGAAATTTAGAGCAATAAGCTGAAGAAGTAAGGCCATGAATGGTTTGTCCAGCTCGAATGATCTTTAAAATAAAATATCAAAAATAAGACGTTTATTACACGATGTAATATTCGAACCAATCGCGACTAAACCCATTAACTACCATGAAATGTCTTATAAACGTGAAATACGATAAAATTTGCTAAACGTTGATCTTTTCCATCGTACAGTGGCCCACTTTAAGTTAAAATTCATTCCTTACAGAATCCAACCATCTAAATATATACAACTCTACCGTGAAACGTGAGAATGGAATACGAAATTATTTGTTTTTGGAATGATTCTCTAAAAAAGGATTTAAATTTTACGTACGATCATTGAACAAACGTGGACATTATCTTGTTACTATCAGTGTTGTTTACATTCCAGTACAGTTTTGAGCAATAAAGCTATAATCTTCGAATGACGAACAACACCAGCAACCTACTTTAGTAATTTTTATGCACCTGAGTTCGATCGTTCCACAGAGGTTCGGAACGAAATTCCCATCACTAGTTGGAGTGTGATACATCAGCAAGTTTGAAATGTTGGCACAAATCGATTTCTAACACCTGTCCTATTGTTCTATTCTGTACCATCGTAAAATACCGAAACGTACTTCATTTGGAACTATGTACGATGCGTGGCGCCACAATAATTACCCGTACCTTCCCAATTGTGGTTTCCTCTTGCACAACGTGTGCTCGTCTTGATGGCCATTTGTTTGGGACACTTGTCCGTACGGAAAAGCCGTGGAGCCATGTTTCGGTTTTTGTTTATTTTCTTCTAACAAGAACCCTTCACTACCCGGCGTTAGAATAAGCGAGTCTCTCGTGTTCTTCAAAACAACGCACTTCAGCGGACGCTTCTTAAAACTGTTACACCACCGCTGGGGCGGTGTGTGAAAGATTCGGTTAAGGTCCAGCAAACCAGGGAGGTAATGTTTAAATTGCGGTTTTGTGGTAGCGCGAGAACTTCTGGAAGTTTATTGCCCCCCTGCGCCATAAATCATATCATTAACCTGAATTGCAAGGTTTCACGTTACAGCCGTGCTGGAATAAATCATGAACGGACGAACCCTTGACCATAATGTGGAGAAATAATGTTCTCTTGGCTGTTATTCTTGAGCTTTGAGCTGGTTGTGGATAGTCCCAAATCGCGGCTATCTGGCAGAGTTCTCTCTAACGGTGCACGCTATTTTAGTGGATAAACGATTGGAGACTGAAACAAAAGATGCGGTAGAATTTGTACTTTCAAAGATGATCCAGTTCAAGAAATTCATGAAACCAAGAGTAGAAATATTCAAGACATATTTGCGTTTGCGTGATGTTTCGCTCGTCACAAAACCGATGTACAGTAGGGATCCAAAGCCGGTGGTAACGGTTTTTGGTGGCCCAAAAGAAAAAACAAGGCTGTTGTTCTAGACGCGACCAGATGGTGTGAGCATCCACAGTAGCGTTTATGTTAATCGTTTTCCTTTGCTTTCTTTTCTCCACGCCATGAAACGCCACGGCGATGCATCGTTCGCAAAGGCGCCATCTGGTAACAAACCTTACGCGGGGTCCACTGCCGGAACGAGGGCCAAAGGTATACACGAGAAACGGACGGAGTACCGCATGGTCATTGAGCTTATATGGCGGGCGATTGCGCTTGCGCCCATTGGATGCTAATGGAGCTTTCTCCATTAAAGCAAGTAGTGCGTTTTGATAACATTATCCAGCTCCAGATGCGGCAAGTGGTTGTTACGATGATATAGTCGCGCGGTGAAAAGCCGCCCCAGCTGCGGGTTGTTGCACTGCATGGCAAACATTTTGCTCGGCCGATCAAAAACACTACCGAACGGTGAAGCCGATAGCCGATAAGCAACTGGTGATGTGATTCTTGTTTGGAAGATGGTGGACGTGTCCATCTCGACCAATTCACTCCACCCTGCATGTGTTCGTCAAGTTTTATTGACCAGGATCCGTTTGAATCCGGTATATCCGGAACGATCGTCGGTGCAACCGCGACGTGGGGTGGTGAAAGATGGACAACCGCTAGCAACACGAGGACATCTCTCGTATGGTAATAAAGTAATTAAAATAATGATTATTTCCGCCCAGCGCTCTTCGTACGGCGATGAAACTCGAAGGGAGACTCCGGGCCGGTGCGTGCTCGTTGTAGCCCGTTGTTTACGCCTAACATTGCACGATAAATCCCGGGACTCGCTGCGTCACCCGCCACTTTCAGGTGCAATGATAATGTTCGTTGTTATGTTTCCTTGCTTTTACTTGCATCATTGAAGCGGGGTGATGACGGTTTCACCTGAGTGTACCTGAGTGTACCTTTGTTTGCTGGGAGGGTTTATAACGCCCTGTTAGATGTCGCTTTGTCGATGGTCGTAATTGTTCGCTGTGGTACAAGTGAAGCAACTTGACGGGGAATGAACTTGAATGGTATGATATTTGATATTTCTATGCTCTTTTATAAAACACAAATAAACTTTAATTGTTGATCAGTTGATCGTGGTACTCAACAATAAGCAAAGGTACCATTAGCACTGTAGCAATAAGCATCTTCCCCAGTATGCGGAAATTTCTTTGCTAGGAACGTGAGGAAAATTAGAATTTTTGGAGTATTTCTTCTCAACTTCTCCCAGGTTGAAATACAACGATCTTGTGTGGGGTAAATCTGATTCAGATTCATGAATTTAAATGAAATCTTTGCGTTGAATTAATTAATATGAATGCATCATACAATATTAATGACCTCCAAACAGCTTTTCCGCTATGAAGCTCCCTTCCCGTCGATCAACGGTTGTCAACCTGCCATTTTGCTTTAGGCCTCCAAAAGTCTTGATCCGCTCTGAGAAATCCTAAATATTTTAAGAATCTCTCAAACTCTTGATGTGAATAACTCCTCGTTATGGCTTCATATGAATGAATCTTCTCAAAAGATTCATCAAGCCCAACACCATAACGATCGTATAGTACACCATCGTAAGACGTTAATAAGATGGTATACGGTGATACGGTGATAAGTACGTATGATACGGTGATAACTAAATTAACGTTGCATGCTAAAACACTTGAAGATGGTAGAAACCCCCATACTTCCCAAGCTGTATCAATTATCTCAATTCTTCACACCACGGCAGCCGGGAGTCGGGAAAATGTGGGCCATTTCTTATCGGACAACCATCATCATCGGCAAGGTACACGGCACCGCTTGTGTGCCAATCTCTAATCTGCATGTTGTGCTCATCCGAGAACAAGATTTACCAGAATAACCGTTTAAACGGCCCGTTGGATGCTGCAGTGCACACTGCGTGTGTATGCGCGGCTGGTAATTAATTTTTACCGTTTGAAATGGCGGAATCGATCGTAATCTTCCATGCGGACATGTTTGTGAACAGTGATGGTGATATTTTGTTTTACCCCGACTAACGTACTCAGTCCGGCGTTGATTTATTTACATTTATATACTTTACATTAAAAACCCTAAAATAGCAACAGTTAAGCTACTCAACGTTGTGTTCGCTTTAGTGCATATGTTTGTTCGATTGCTAGTACACAAGATTATCCTTATTTGGTAAAAATACATTACTCAATCACATCAATCGCTGTCTGTGGCAGCTCGCAAAACACGTAAACGGTCCGTTGGGCATGAAGAACTTGTTTCCCTGCTTGATGATTTCCGGTCACTAGGGTTCACGATGTGGTGCTCTCGAGGTCCATATCCATAAATGGGTTTGCTGATTGGTGGTCGTTGTGCTGATTGGAAGCAATATAATACGGAAGAGCCCGTACCGATCGGGGCCTATGTGTAGGGAAGAAGGTTAAATCGTACTTCCGAGTCGCGAACACATACAGCCGGACGAGCCGTGGCGTTCCCCGTGGCTCGTTTCTTTTAATGTTTGGAAAGCTGCCAATCTTCCATCCCATTTATTTGCTCGTCCTGTGGATGGTCCGAAAAAGGAAAGAACGTTGCCCATCGGTTGGGAGGAGGAGGGTTTTAATAGTATTCCCATATCATTCCCGTAGTAAGCGGTAGTATTGCATGGATTTATCGTAAACACCAGTGTCCGACGACTTCATCTGCGACGCTGAAAAGGAAAACGCAGAAACAATAAACAATCTTTCATGCTTGTTTGGACCTTTTCATTCATGGGTCGGTTTTTGTATTGTGTCGACCTTTCCTATCCTTGGCGGGGAAAGGGAACCGTTTCGGTGTTTGTATAAATCACCATTTACCAAGGCTATGATAAGGGAGAGAAAGAGAGAGAGAGAGAGAGGCTGAAAAAAAAGTCGTAGTGCTGGGTTGAGTCCGAAGGTGAAGTGGCAGTACGGAGACAGTTACCCCTAGTTGGTTTCGTGGTAGTAGGGTCTGTCAGCAAAGTGACTTAATGATTTGAAAGAAGCAAAACATTGCACGTTATGTTTAGGGGGGAAAACAGCTTATATCCAACACTTCCTTTGCTGTGTACGAAATCTAACCTGTGCGACCAAAATGGCTACGAGAGAGAGAGAGAGAGAGGGAGAGAGAGAGAACCAGAGATTGGTAAGCGTCACGCACACGGTACAGCTGCGACGACGACGAACCTTCCAACGATAACGACTGTGACGTCGTGCAAGTGACGAACCCTCCAGCTGAATCTCGGCATGGGTCAGACCGGTGGGGCCCGCGCAGGGAGAGGAGGGATCGCGGGACGTGTTTTGTTGTTGCGCGCACTGTTGACCAACGTGGTGTGAGCGTGCGCGGGGTCGGTCTGGCACGCATCGGTGCGTCCATGGTGGCCCCCGCATCACCGTCGGGTTGTGCTCGCGCTCTCGCACCATCATCCCCGTAGCTTAAGTCAGTGTTTAACGAGAGCCCTACCGGACCGGACGTCGTAACCCGTCGAAGATTTCCCGAGCCAAGTTTCCGCGCTTTCGATACTCTTTCCGTTTGACTTTTTTTTTACATTAAGTAATGAAAGCACAACCACCACCATTTCACGCTATAGTTTTACTAATCGAAATTACTTTTTTCCTTCTTGTTTCATGTGGCGCTCTGCGGATTGTTGATCTACGATGGTTGACTGTTGTTTTGGTGTTATGGTTCTGTTATCGTGCAGAAAATTTAGCATGTCCGAGCGCCGTGGAACGAAGGCACTAGAGTTATGGTGCCGCCGAATAGCCGAGGGCTACAAGGACGTTAAAATCACGAACATGAGCACCTCTTGGCGGGACGGACTAGCTTTCTGCGCCATCATTCACAACTTCCGGCCGGATTTGATGTAAGTATAGCAATTGTGCGGCGCGATCTGTGAGTGACTCGACGTGTATATATATCCTTCGTTTCACCTTCGAATCCCTCGCTTTCTTCGCTCCGAGAAAGCTTCTCCATCCGGACGGACACCCTCTGGAAACACAGTTACAACCACAACAATGATGTTAAACTAACAGTACCCCGCACAATGGTTGCCAATCACACGCATATATACACACACACACACATACATAATTACTCTCTCGATACAAAACCGATACAACACCGCATATAAACAACCAGTAACAACACTCAATGTTTGCAGTTACCGCCGCCACACGCTATTAACTAACGCTTTCTAATCGAATATTTTTTCGGCTTCTTGCTTTCGATCCAAAACAAAACCAAAACCAACAACCAAAAAAAAAAACTCCAACAAACCATCCAACACGAGATAGATACTAAACAATCGTCTTTACACACTAGTAAGTATATGTTTCACGTTTTCGGTGTGTTGTTCTGCGGAGAGCCACCTTCACGGTCTGCAGTGTGTTTGCAACTAAAATAAGGGTTTTTTCGTGCGTGTATTTTGTTTGTGTGGCCGTGTAAGTGTTTGCTGTTATTTTGTTTTTACTTCCATTTTATTGTGTGCCCGAGTGTTTCTTGGTAGATAAGCTAAGTGAGAACCTTTCCAAAACTCTCTGAGTGTGTGTGTGTGTGTGGATTTATGCTCCAATTTTTGGTGCGATTTAATGAGTAGTGTTTTAATGCTATCCCCGTTTTGTGGAGAAAAAATAATCTAGTTGGCTGAGCGCGGTTGGTTTGATGTTTAATTTTAACACAAAGCGTCGAATAGATACGCCGATTGCGGTTGTTATGTGAGATACAAAAGGGACGTTGTGTGGACGCGAAAGCTCTACGGCGGTTCCTTTCTGAATGATTAATATTAATATTGAAGTTGTGTTGATTGTGAGAAGCACCCGGTGTGATGGTATAAATGCGCGCCCAGTATCCCAAAAGGGTACCGCTGGGGGGATTTTTGGGATCGTTTGGCATGGGACGGATGTGGCCACATTGGTGCACGTATTTCTGAGAGCGAATACTATTATTATTATGCGTGCCTCTTTGAATATTTATTAGTCGCGTGAAACCAAAGATCTGTTCCGTTCAGGATTCAAAAAGACCGTTAACGTTAACGTAATTGTTGCTTGAAATATTTTAGTTTTGGTTTTAGATTGCATTTCATCAAAGTTTATCATCAAAGAATTTATGGAAAACAAACAGAATTGTGCTTAAGATTTGTTTCTGACCTAACATAACTTTGTAGCCTTTGTGTGTGTGTGTGCGATTGGGTTTTATTTATGTTGCTGTTATTTTCAACAGGCTTTTAAAGTTAATTAATCCGTTTTATATTTTTTCTTTTAACCATCATCATTTCGACGAAAATTCCTTATTTTTTCCCCCACAAACCATCGTCAACTCATTCTACTAATCCCGTTTGAAATTATTTATTAAAAAAAAACATTACACTAATCGGTGATATTTTCTTGTTCTGTTTCATCCCTAAAACGAACGCACGTTGCTTGGTGTGGCGTGTCTGTGTGTTTGTGGTTATGTGTTTGGTGCATATATTTGGCGTGTGCGTGTGTTTATTGTTTTCATATCCCGCATCCGGCTTGTTGCACCGTTGCAGCGACTTTGCAAGCCTCAACAAGGACAACGTGTACTACAACAATGAACTAGCGTTCACCATCGCGGAGCAACATCTCGGCATACCGTCGCTGCTGGATCCGGCTGATATGGTCAAATACGAGGTGCCGGATCGATTCTCAATTCTCACCTACCTGTCCCAGTACTATCGAGTGTTCAGCAATCAAGGTAGGTTCACCGAATGCAAAAACTCACAGTAGCAGCACCCGTTTGTTCATTTTGCTTATGCACACAGTCAACCATTCTCGATCAACCCCTGCCTCTTCCCCAAACAGGACGGGAACTGCACATGATTTAGCTTCTAATCATAACCATCTTGAAGTGTTGGTAGCTGGCTCTCGCTATGTTAGAAACGGGCACGCTTTTTTTTCTTCATTGTATACCCCTCGTTCTGGGAGCATGTTGCTGTTATGTGCGAGAGCTGAACGTTTGGTGTGTTGTTTACCGTGCAACAGCAAAAACTACACACACTGAGCATGAGCATAGCGGTGAATGGAATGGAGATTATAAGTCGCACGATTCCACAAACTCCCTTGGTCAAGGTGGTGGTAATTCTACTTTACGATCAAAAACCAGTGTTTGACCGGTATTGCAGCTGGTTAGTGGCATGCGAAAGCAATGGCAATGGACACAACAACAAAATACAGGAGTGTCTAACAATTAATGGTCCGCCCGGTTGACAGTGATCCGTAATGGTAAATGATTCTGCGATCACGGTAAAATGATAACTTCAATTGCCAAGCCTATGGGTCCATGACCATTTTTTTTTGTTTAATTGATTGCGTTTCTACACCTGTGGCTTCATAAATGATGGAATTGCAATGAAATCAAATGTGCATGCAAATTGAATGTGCTTATAGTCGAGAAGGATTGTATTTGCTGGGTTAGATATTAAGCTTGGCTAAGAAATGTTTTGCAATCTTTTGCTTTAAGTTGTTAAATAAGTTTAAATAGCCTTAACTGTTCATAAGTCGTGTATATATTACCAATATTAAGTTGGTAAGCGTGTACTTTTATTAAAACCATATTTAGCAAATCGACACTATTCACTAACCTTGGCTTTTGTTTTTTCTTCTCCCTTTTCGTGCAATAAACCAACGTATCAACGTTCGTTGTCTGTCTGCCATTGGATGTACCTTGAAGAACCAGCGTCAAATAAAAAGGTCGCCGATAAGGATACCAAAACCGATGACCTAACCTCGAAGGTAAGCAACGTGGCTAATGAATGGACCATAAATCGCTCGTGAACTGTGCGATCCTTCGATCGATCCGCGCTGAACCGAAGCTACGGAAGAAGCGTGAACTAATGCTTTTAGCTTGGGATATTTCGAGGTGATGGTTACAATGTCCTTATCCGTGTGAATTGGGTCGTATATTAGGATGATGGTTTTCATTAGTAACGATTACCTACCCATCGGTAAATTGGATTTCTGGTTTCTGTTTTGCTGTTCGCTGCTTAGTACAACGCATAAAATATGGTAGTTAATTGTTTTTAGTTTGTTTTTTTTTTTACTCTGAGATGTAACTAAAGAAATACAAAAAAGGGATGAGTCTACTGTTTATTGATTATTTTAGAACATAAAGTAATTTCAAATTACAGTCAACCGTCAAATAACGAGTACTTCTGTTAACAAAATTTTTCGAATAACAAACAAATCTAAATAATTCTAAAGTTTCCATTTTATCAAGCAAAGCTTCGTATAATGAGCATCTTGTGTATTTATGTTTGCTGCTCGATGACTAAGTCGGGAAAATGGAGAAACATTGGTCTGAAATAAAATGTGTTGAAGTTGCTGAGATGAACAACATCAGCGATCCAACCATGAACTGGTAGCGTTCGACATTATTTTAGGATTTGTAATTGAATGCAATAGCATTGATGTGCTTGTGGAGATCGGCAACTCCAAGGAATTGTTTTTGGCAGAGTATCAATATGATCATGAATCGAGAATTTCATCAATTATAAAACACTTTTTCAATTTTATTTTTATTTTACTGGAGTATTTTCTAAACTTTGTCATTTTATCAGGTGCATTATTTCCAAAGGAAAAGAATTATTTTACTTTTAATAGAAATTATCTAGAAAAGAGTTTCTCATATAGCGACCAAAACACTGGAATGGAATAAACTCGTTATATGACCGTTGACTATATTTCAATTCAAAATATAGTTTTATTCCCTTCCAAAATCAATACCGCTTGTACATTCGCCTCACACGTCGGATAAACTAAGTCAATTTACCGTGTCAATTCGCATATTCCCACTGGAACCTGGAAAATAAACATAACCGTTACAAGCACGCTGTGGCCTCTAGATCATTCCCACCGTGTCTGCGCATTTCTGCGCCATCAATTCATGTGCATGTTGTTGTATCGGCCCGTAATATCATCATTACCATAATCACATCCAATGTGTCGAGGCTGGGAGAGGGGGGGCGCAGTAACAGGCCTGCTGTCCGAGCTACATGGTGGCGGTAAATTTCTAGGTTAACCGTCCGAATGCAGAGTAATTGGATTGCAAAAAAAACAGACGATCAAAAGGAAAACTTAAAGCTGCTAGACAACAGCATCATCGGGCAGCAAGATAGAGGGAAATGCTCACGCTATCTATGGCCGTGATAGAATATTACCACAGTGGGAAATGGTTTTGAGCAAAGGAAATGTACAATAATGATGGCAAATTATACGTAGTTCCGTGCCGCGCTTGCCGCGTGTCGAAGCGGTAGACCCAATTCATGTATGGCATTTTGCACACTGCCACACACACACAACGCACTCGTCTGCTTGGGCTCTGTTCCTATTTCTGGAGCTTTTTTTGTTTATGTGTATGCTGCATACTGACCGCCGGAGGCCACGGATAGGTTAGCCCGGTATCAATTTCACTCACCCGTGAACTGTGATTTAACTCGTGCCTCGTGGGACGTCGGGTGGGTATATTATCCCACTCGAATGGTGTGTCTACAGGCCTGGCGTGAAGCGCGCAGAAGGTTTAAACTGTGCACAAAGCGTCTACTTATTTGGACGAATTCAGTGCGCAAAAAATTTGTGATCTTTAGTATTTGAATTTATGCTGCCTTGAAAATCATTCTAACATGATCGATAGTACAGTGTATGTAGGTTTGATGTATGATTTTCTATTTAGATAGGGCGATGAAAAGGTAAATGTTGATGGTACGCGTACAATAATTTGGATTTTGTTTTATGATAGTTCTCTCTCCCCCACAGAATAATCATATTACAATACATCAGTTCTTCATTCTGCTGAATCAACTTTTGTCATGCAATGTATTGAAAAGTACAACACGCACGCTTAATTACGTACTATTCAAAGGCGATGTAAGGCAACGGTTCCTCTCGGACGGGATGTTACCAACCGGCGGAAATGCAACCTAACGTGCACCGGAAAATCATTCATCGATTCATGCACCTTGTCTGTTCCATCCAGACAGATTTTGGCCCAGCCGGAAGTGTGCTGCGAAACTGGGAACGGCCCATTTCTTCTGTTGTCTCGTGGATAATGGTTCCGATTTTTTTCCAAGCCATCGATAAACTCGAATTGCTATTGTTTGTCAGACGCGCTTCCATCGTGTCCATCGTGGCTCAACGAATCATTATTAGCGTGTTTTTCTTTTCAAAAATAGTCGTTTTATGCGCTTGACTGACTTTTTCATTCGAACGACACGTTTGAACATCAACCCGCGTGTTACATGCACCACATCCGCTTTTGTAGAACAGGAGGAAAAAAAGAAGGCGAGGCAAATGGATTTGCGTGGAAATGGGATTGTAAACTATCGTTCCGAAATGGAACCTTTCTCTCTCCGCCCGCGAGTCGATCGTTGTTTAGAAGAATGTGTCAATTATCACACGTTTTGGGCCTGTTAATACAACATGCTTTCAAAAATCTCATTTTACGAATGTAACAGAAAAGCACTCACATAGAAGATGAATTTAATATTCTTGTGTTAAGAGCAATTGCTCTGTACACTGCTATGCTACCATCAACGCACCAGCTGAAGCTCGACTCGAGATGTTAAATATGTAAAGTTCGTCGACGCCACAGTCCAACACCACGCATTTGCGCACGTGTGTTCAAACCCGTCCCAGCTGAACATGGCGAGATGGTGTAAATGGCCATTCTCTAATGCATTACTGCTGAAAGCTGTGATGTTGCAGCTCATCACACGCGCACACCGGCCACAGTGTAAGCAAATATGTGTTCCACAAGCAAACGGCACCTTGACCAGCCGGCATTTCTCGCCGCGCCCTGGCTGTGCTGATCATCGCAACCTGAGTCATCGCCTGCCCGCGAGATAAGGCTTTATTTCTAATGAAGTGAGAGAAAAAGATGACTAACTGATGCTCGGTTAGTGGCATCCTGGCCTATTCTCGGGCAGGAAAGAGAGAGGCAGAGCGGAGAGTTTGTACAGCATCAACATAGCTGACTGTGTCATAGTTAGTTGACCATCGTGCATCATGCCGATGACACGAGCTTTATACGTTTGCTATCCGTTTCCGTTTAGAAGTAGTGCATCTGCAGGTGATTTAACGTTGTAAGCTAACACAAACACACAGTATATATTGCACCACTTTAGTTCTTGTTACTAATCAAACTCAATCCTAACACAACGCTCCGGGAAAGAGGGGCAGTAGCGTGTAGCGCAGCCTAGTGCAGATTTCACCGTTTGTGAAGTGATGTGTGATAATGCGATAATATGATAAGCAAATGCTCACCGTGTGTGTGTTTTTTTTCACTATTTTTTCTCTTCCTCTATCTTTTCTTTTTTCTTACAAACTGCCATCTGCCGTCTTTTATCCATGTGTGCTGTACATCACTTTAAACCCGTGCAACAAACAATCGTTACAATTTCTTCAATTATGTGCGCCAAATCTACCAAAACCCTGATCACCGCATCGCAGGAGGATAACAACAGTTTGGATATAGTGGGCCAATATAAGCCGGAGATTTTCTGTTAAAAGAAAGTGTCATTAAGACTGCGTCGACGTCTCAACAGTAAAAGCACAGTAGTCGCGGGTCTAAGAAAGAAACAAGAAGTAAAAAAAACGGGAGGAAAAACCAAATACAGCCTTAGAAGAACTACCGTAAAGTAAACAGAACAAAATATTGTAGAGCAACGAAGAACCTCCACACTGTATCGGATAAAAACGGATCAATTGTGTGCAAGATACAGAAAACAAAGTGTGAATACTGAACGGCGCAACTCGTTTAAAATTTGAGTGAAGATCGGATCTGTTTGTACATCGAAGAATCTCTCACGTGGAATCATTAAAACAGTACGTCCGGATTATTTTTACAACCGTGGTTAAACAGTAACAGACAGAGTGGCGAGCAGATCGAACAAATCGACTCATAATACAATACCAAAACTGAGCATAAATCTACACGAACGTTTATCATAGTTATTTGTTTGTTTGTATGTTTTTCGTCGCTTAGTATCGTCCCGTATACCGTTAAGAATAAGTGTGTCTTTAGTAAGCTGTGTCACGTTCATCATTACCATCATCATCGACGTCACCACAAACCGTACCCAATAGTTGTTTATCACTAGCGCGCGCGACCTTAGCAAGTAGACGGCAAATTTATGGATGCATCGCAAAGAAAGCGTCCGTTACCACTGTAATCGTGCTGCAGATAGCGAAGATAGAAATCGTATCGATCATTCATTCAAAAGAAAAGCTAATTGCATTGAGTGTTAATCAACGACGCAGTTACGAAACAGCTAGTGAATTTCTCCAGCAAACGGTGTTCACTCAGCCGGGACGACAACAGATACATACCGACTCCATACACCGGATAGTTTTGGCATTTGGTGTGACAGTACGGGGCAAATAACTATACCAGGTAATGTCCTACCTTTCCGGCTTATTTCGTATACGAAACATGGCAGACACATGGCTTCGAAAAATCGTACACAAACACACAATTTGACACAGAAAACCACTTCTCACACTCGCATTGTAGTGCTAGATATTTGCTTCGAAGTTCACGACTAAACGCAACCCACGAATAAACGCAATTAATGCGCTACATTATCATACAAAATCGTCGCTTTTCCCGGTTGACTGATCGAATTTGATCATTTCCTTTTGTGCGCAAGTGCGCAAAAGTTTAACACTACGTTAGGGCTACAATTAATCAAGGGTTAATTTTCTACGCTATAGTGCTTTTCATTTTCTGCTCTGCTTTCAAACTCGTCACGTTAGTACTTCGTTTTAAAATGGTGTTTTCGTGTTTTGTTATTTTCGTTTTTTCTCTGTTACGACTTATTGTCTTATCTGTTGCCAGTTATTCCTAGCTATGTGAGAGTTAAAATATTTTTTAAAATTACCGTTTTGTTTGAAACTTTACGACATTAAACTTTATTAGCTTTATTTGATAACTCAAAATGCTTTACATAATGATCTACTTACATTAGCACTAATGCATTTGCTTTTTACTAATCCACAGATGGCAAACAAATCGGCTTTTGTGGGCGTTCCCAAACGTGCATCCTGCAACCGTTGTAGTAATCCCATCTTTCTGGCAGAACGCATCAGCTTTGGCGAAAAGAGCTACCATCGATCGTGTCTGAAATGTGCACGTTGCGGTACCCAGCTGACCGTGGGTAGTTTTTACGAAACGGAAATAGACGGTGAATATTGCTGTGAAACCTGTCCCGATGAAGAGATACAGCTGGAACAGCGACGCGAATCGTCCCCTTCGTCTGAGGGAAGCGGTCGTTCTTCAATTATCACCGGTGGTATCACACCGGTTGCTGCAACCGTAGGGTTACCGAAGAACGTTCGCAGCAGCAAGCTGCTTGATCGGATTTCATTTTTCGAATCAGCACCGCTGAGTGATGAGGAGAAAACGTCCAATTTGGAACGGAAGACTCGGATGAGCAACTTCCTGAAGGAAACACTGCAAGATGTAGAACAACGCAAAGATGAACCGCCCGAATTACCATCGAACGGACCACCGAGTCTGTCGACGAATAGCGTAGATGAAGTTCAGATGAATGATACGATCGATTCGGATAATGTGGACGATGAGTTCGAAAAATTAGTAGAAGAACTGGATGAAGAAGATTTGGGCGGTGGAACAAACACATCTCTTCAAGCCGTTCCAGACAGTATGCCCCATGATGATAACGTTGATTTGCAAACTGAATTGACTGTTCCTGTACATATCGAGCCGACGTATGATCAAGTACTTCCCGATGTTAAAGAAACGAAGTTGACAGGAGAAGAATCTTTGGAAAGAAAATCATCGATGGAAAAAATCGAATCTTCCCAAGATAATGAAGAAACTGTGTCTCTGACGATACAACAAGAGTCGGATGTATTGAAGAATACTAGTACTGCAGATGAAACTCAGAACAATAAGGACAGTGCTCTTCAGGAATTAGCTATTGTTGCAAAGGAAACAGAACCTATCGAATCCAGTGATTTGAAGATCGTAAATCAGCAGGATGCCATCGAGGAAAAGCATTCCGCAATCAAACAGCCATCAGTTGAGATCTCAGAGGATGTTGGACAGGAAATTTCTGAGGCAGACGTTGAAGTGACGATAGACACCGAAACTTTGCCATCTGTTGCAGCATCGGAATCCACTATAGAAGAATCAGATGTGCCTAAAGAAAACGAGAGCACTGAATTGAAATTATCACCTACGAAGCTTATCGAATCCACGGATAATACTGAAAATCAATGTACGGTGCCTAACGAAACCGTAGAAAACACGGTTCACGACTCTGAAGTGCCTGTGACTGAAGAAAGGAAGATATCATCAGAAAGCAATGAAGGAAGCAACGTTACTAAGAACGTGCCAGTTAGCACGAAACAAGATATAAAATACGAGGAACTGTACCCATCTGATCTTAACCCATTCGGAGATGATGATGATGATGAAGGGGAAGGTGATGAAAAAATAGTTGATTTACGAAAGGTTTCAACTGGTGGAAAGCCTGTTCCGACTATGCGACGCGTAAGCACAAATCCTTTCGGTAGCGACGATGAAGAGGATGATAATCAACAACAATCACCATCTTCGAAACCACCGAGACCACCACCGCCGAAGATGAAGCCAGTTGTTGGCGTTGCGTCGTCAAAACCTGTCCCAGCGAATCCTTTCGATGAAGACGATGATGACGGGGTAACCGACGAGCCGGAAATAGTGCCAGTATCCAAACCTTCACCACGTCGAACACCGGTTCCTACACCTAGAAAAGCGCATGCTTATAACGATTCCATTAGTTCTTTGGATAACTCGTTAATGTCAAGCAGCCGGTTGAGTAGCTCGAATGTATCGCTAGCGTCCAGTCTGGAGAGTGGACCTTCGTCGATGATTGTATCAAAACGCAAGAAAGGAAAAGCCCCTGATATTCCAATGGCGGCCGTAGGTACTTCGACACCGGTTGTAACCCAACAGCTACTAACGGCACCGTCCGGTACGGAAAAAACATCCACAGAAAACCTATCTACTAGTAGTGGAAGTGGCACCCTGACAACACCGCGCAAGAAACGTCTGGCTCCGGCACCGCCTCCATTACCGAACACAACATCAACTCCGAAGCAATCTTCGCATCCGCAGGACAGCTTAACAAGAGTACCTAGCCAACGATTGCTTGCTGTCGATGCAAGTCTTCTGAGCAATGCCGATCGTGAACCTTCGGAAACAATGAGTCGTGGAACAAGCAACGAATCGGTAGTCTATCGGCGAATTATTGTTCCACTCGTACTGGATGAAGATGGGCCAGAGTCTCCGGTGCACGACGCTTCGACGAATACCAGTGGGCGGCAGTGGGAAAAAATGAAAGACAACAAGGAGGCACAAAATCGGAACCGTCAATCGCAAAGTTCACCAACTAGCGAAGGTAATAGTTTTGGTAGTCCCGGTGGTGGTTTCTCCATTCTTGCGAACAAATCGTCCCAAGGAAAATGGAAACGACGCAAAGGTCCTGCGCCAGCTTTACCGATGATCGCTGCACCACTGCCGGAACGGAAACCTATCAAAATGTTGCCGCTCAAGGAAATTCATCAGGAGCTACAGATCATCGAAACGCAACAGCAAGGTCTTGAAAAGCAGGGTATCGTGCTGGAAAAGATGATACGGGAACGGTGTGAGGGAGTGGAAGCGGACATCGATCTCGATATCAGATTGCAGGCAAACTCGAAAGAGGTTGAAGATTTGATAATGCAACTCTTCGAGCTTGTGAATGAAAAGAATGAACTCTTTCGGAGACAAGCCGAACTGATGTACTTGTAAGTATGCTAAAATAGGCGCCAAAGGTTGCACATTTAAACAACGATTGACTATCTTTTCCTTGCACACCTGTAGACGGCGCATGCACAGACTGGAACAGGAACAAGCCGATTTGGAGTACGAAATACGATTGTTGATGGCACAGCCGGAAAGGAACAAAACTGACTCGGATAAGGAAAAGGAGGAAGCACTAATTGCCCGTTTGGTCGAGGTATTTGAAAAGTTGTATTGTTTTTCAAAGAAAATGATTACTAATGATATCTTTTTTTCAGATCGTCCAGTTACGTAACGAAGTTGTCGAGTGCCTGGAGATGGATCGTATACGGGAGGCGGAAGAAGATTTGGTACGATATTAGTTTGCCAGAATTGTTAAGCTTTCCGCAGTATTAACGGGCTTATATTTGATTATTATATATTTTAGTCAATTAAACAAAGCATCGAGGAACGGGCGGCAAGCCAACAGTCGAAGCATGGAAGTAGTAAGAAAGATTCATCATCCAGCGCTACGGCACTTTCACTGACTGATTCCGAAAAACGCGACTCGTCAACGAAGCTCTCAAAGAAAGAGAAAAAGAAGCTCAAGGAAGCAAAGAAGTTGGTGAAATCGAAAAAGATCGACTCGGAAAAGGTAAAGCTAATAACGGGAATTTTCTTCGCAATACTGTGTTTTAATTATGGTTCTCTTCTGCCCATTGACCAGGATGCTGATGAAACGGAAAGCAGTGTGGCAAAGGAGAAGAAAAAGAAGAGAAAGTTTCTTTTCTAAACGCCTCTACTCTACTTTACCATGCTGTTCTTTACGTACGCCTCCAGAAGGCTTAAAGCCATATTATAAGTCATGTTCCGTTTGGATACGGTATTGAATACATTCCTGCTGTGCTGATCAATCCGTCCAAACCGTTTATGCTATGCAAAAGCTATTCAAATAATCATCAAATTCGTCAGGACGTCACGACCCACTTCTGTGATGCGTCTAGCAATCGTCCAGTTTAAGGCGCGGCCCAACTCAGTTACGGTCAAGAGGATATAAGAGGTGCCTAGCCTATTCGAATATATGGATTGATAATAATTAGAATTGGACGTTTCTTCGATTGAGGCGATTCTGATTTGTTAATGTTACAAGTTGTATACCGCACGTTTGCTACATGACCTGTAGATATTTCAATCATCGCATTTAATTCAGCCCGTGGATCGGAGATAATCAGACGGATACTATTCGCTGGTTTGCAAACCTAGCTCCCCCCGATTCAGTACCATTTTCTTTTTGTCCATTTCATTTTGCGCACATAGTTTTAAACGTCGTTTGCTGGTAATATTATTCGATTTTTACCACTATTTACATGCAACAATTATAATCAGAAGAGTGTCCTTTCTTGCGAAAGTTATGTGCATAGTGATAGGATGAAATATATTTGCCTAATAATGTGTAAGAAATAAAACATTGGTTGAGCTTACCGTTGGAGCTAGATATACAGAACGAATCGAAACTGTTGTTTTAAAACTTCTCAAACGATGACGTTCGCTATAGGATTGGGATAGTTAAAACTATAGCTTAATTTTGCTTCCTTAGCAGTTTCTTTTTCTCACATACGCATACACACGCAAACATTTAATCAATATAAGACAACACATTTCTAACAAATATACACATCAGGATTTATTGAGAACGGTACGAACTTTAGTAAGATTTTTGTTTTCTTTTGCTCTCTCTTGCTAGTTTCCGAACTGCTTCGTTCGTTCGTACAATAAGTTGCTGTTTAATTCGCGCACAATCATCATTAGTTACGGCTTCAAGTGCTAGGAACAGAAATAACATCGTTCATCTTTGTTCCTACTAACAGTATCAATACCTGCTGTTGTTTTAATTCCTGTTTGCTATCACGGTTTCTTGGGTAGTTCCGCACAGTACATCGAATAATCGCTAGTCAAATCTACGTATGCTTAGTCATCTGTAACGGTGTCACACACTGAACAAAATCAACAAAAAACGAGAATCGAAACTTTGTCACAATTCAGCCCCTTTTCTTAACAGTAAAATCATGCTGCAATAATATAGTAAATGTAATTCATTAACCTTTCCAAACGATCCGGTATCCGATCGCCTTCCTGTCTTATTCTACTCCGTAACATTCTTAAACGTAAGCTTACAAAAAATAGAACATCTTTCAACGAACCGGGGTACGGGGGCTTTGCAATTTTGAAACTGATGTGAATCGCAAGATAAAGGTGCTAGAAAAACATGAAAATTAACGTACCCCACACAAATATTTTTGCACCCTGTGAGATAGAACATGGCATGGTTGTATTCGGTTTTGATTATGTATTCAACTGTAACGGGTTTTGTTACAGTTTCGAGCTATATGCCATTTTCCGCAACAGGTCTTCGACTACTGCACTCGCGATGTCACTACACAACGCTTACAAATTATACATCTAGATCAACAATTAGACACTATGATATCGTTGCTTGTTTGCCAAAGGGGTTTTGAACCCTGCCTTCTTCCCACCCCAACCGCTACATTCTTCGTTTATTCTGATTTTTCTTCTTGTTTGTTGTCACGTAGAATATAGAGATATACATGTATTTGCGATATAAATGGTTTCATCTTGCTTTCGATATAAGGAGTTATATTCGTTTGTTTTTCTCTCTCTCTTTCTTCTCTCTAACCAGTAACACGATTCGGATAGATATTAACACTTATAGAACTCGCGGGGGTTTCGCACCTTCGCTTACGCGCAATGACTAGTTGACTAGCTCTATGTGACACTTTGGTAAGAAAAATACGGCACCTATACTTGTGTATCAACATTATTAGTGGGGGGAGGGGGATGTTTTTGCTTCATTCACCGTTAAGATTATTTATTTTGTTTTGTAGTAGCCGCTGATTTGCGTTTGCTTTCCATGTTACGAGACACATACGGTAACAATAAACATGGATTTAAAGGGAACAATTATAACCGTTAACATCGTCGGCTCTGCACGCTTATGTGCCTTTTCTGGTGCATAAACTGAATCGAAGGGGGTTGTTGCAGTGTGTCACTAAGCACACACACACACACAGGGGATCAGGGGAAAATGATTTTAAAATCTATATTCCCTTTGTGTTGTTTCGGGGGTTTCAATTGCTTATGATACATTATTGTATGACTTTCGCCATCCGGAAACTGTAACGAAAGTGGTGTTGCAGTTTTGACGCATGACGCACCAAAGATTGAGCCGTACAATTGTTTGTGTTTAAAACACTGCACCACATCCTTGTTGGGATGACGATAGGCCAAACCCTGTTTTAACTACACACATCAACATTTACTTGGGTAGGAGTGTTCTGCCTATCCAACTACACACTATTAACGATTCTGTTTATTGTGTTTTTGTATTTTTTTGGTTGGTATTTCGTTGGCGTACTGATACGGTTGCTTGGTTTCATAACAGTGTTTCGATTAACTAGTAAGCACGGTAGTGGTTAGTTTTGTTTATTTGATTGGTTTGAGTCCCTCGAAATGATGGCATAGGTTTGTTTGTTTGTGTTGCATGAAATCTTTCTTTTCGCACGTTTTGCGGGATTGTTGCTGCATGTTTGCAGCCACTGCTCCCTGTGACAAATGTTGTGTGGCGCAGCTTTTTGACGCCACTCGATGGTGGTAAAATTATTTACTGCTGTTTGTCTACTTGCCCGTTTACATCATTCGGTAGTTAAGTACACCTGCTTAGGTACCCTGTTACTAAAGAACTTGCGTGGGGTCGTTTTTTGCTCTTTCGCTAAATACAAACATCCCAGCGCAAGCCGTAGAACGTTAACCAATAGCTAAATAGAACACGCTTCTACCGGCAAGTGTGGACATTGGAGCGCCCATGCGTTTCCCTTCCAAGCACGATCAGCACACGATCGCTTGCTGCATAATACATCCACCGACGGGCGTTGCTACGCATGCTTCTGTATCGTCTATCGTAGTCATTATCGTAACGGATCGTGTTAAACCTACACTTAGGAGTCAAAATTAGGAAGGCACATAAGTTGGGCTCTTGTGGGAACTTTAACACCTTCGCAACTAGCTGTTCGTCTTCACCGCCCATTACACGACGCCACCGTTCAGTTTAGAATATGTGTTACTCTTTCCTTTCCATCTAATTTTGCTCACGTTGTCTGAGGAACTAACCGATTGGAAAATTTGGAAGAAAGTTTTACGAACTAACCCCTGTTAAATGTTCTATAAAAAGGAAGGTTGTTTCATAACGCGTACGCTTTTGCGAGGAAGGTTTTAGGGGGGATAATAAAGGTTTGGGTGAAAAGTCTTCGAAATTGTTATCCCTCATGATCGTTTGGGGGATGTGTGCTGTTCGTTTTACCGTTTCTCTCGCATTTAATTTATACACTTTGCTAATATCGTAATGAAACATGATGCTAGTGTACGTATGATCAGTGGGTGAATGTAACAGTCAAACAAACGGATGTCTTAACAACGACAAATAGGAAACGCTTTACCCGTGCGCCGATAGTTACGCCTCTCAATAGGTTAGGCCCTGTTTGGTGACCGTGTACCATGCCTTCACCTTGACCAGTGTCGGTGTAGGAACGTCGGACTGCGGTGCCGCACGTAGCTGCTGCGACGGATCTACCGTACCCATCGGGCAGCAGTTCAGTTCGTTCGGCCGGGTAACGGCACCGCAGCAGGAACCGGGCGGTGACATTGGAGATGAAATCGTAGCTATGCGGCCCGATGGCTGCAGATGGTGATGATGATGATGGTGATGGTGATGGTGATGCTGATGCGAGGACGAGGTTGAGGAGGAAGCGGACAGCTGCCCCAGGTAGGTGCCATTGCACGGTGGCAATGCGAGCGACAGTGTTTGGGGTGGCGCCAGCTTTGCGGTCGGCAGTGGCGGTGGCGGCGGCGGTGCGTAGCAGGACCCCTGACCGAGCCGTAGCGTGGACAGGTGGAGCGGTTGCAGCGGCTGCTGCGAGTGGTACGTATCCTGCAGCGGAATGTGATAGTGCTTGAGCGGCGGTTGTTGGATTTGCTGCTGCTGCTGGTGTTGAGCTGTCGAACAGGGCGGCTGATGCTGTTGATGCGGGTGATGCAGATGATGGTGGAAGTGATTCTGGTGCCGGGCGGCCACATTCGTCTTGGCCCGCCCGTTCACCAGTATCGATTGTTTGTTGCTCGCCCGGGACGTCCGGTGTCCTTTTGACGAACCATTCGTGGTGGTGCCTTGCTGCTGCTGCTGCTGCAGGCACGATGGTGGTGCACCCGTTGTCGGTGGTGTTTGTGTTTTTGCGCTTCCGGTGGTAACAGTAGTAGTTGCAGCCTGCTCCATTTTGTTCGCTATGCATCCTGCGGTTGTCGTTGTTGGTCCGTTCGATGTGTCGGATTTCAGTACTGCACGAGAGAAGCAGAATGATCAGCAAAGCGGCGCGGTAGCAAATGGGAGTAAAGAAGCGGTTGAAGAATCCCGCAATGTTTCAGTGATATTTAAATCCAACCTTCTCTGACTTGAATGGGAAGGAGGTGGGTGGGAAGCGTGTTGGGATGAAAAATGATGATAATGACGATTTGAGATGTTGCTAGAGCTAAATTTGACCTTTGTCCGCTTGCTTGTTTCACATTTAAATGTGAATTATGAACCGACTTGCATTAAGTTTTGAAAAAGCCATATAGAAGCCCTTTAAAATGTCATGGAAATAAGCACCTTTTTGCAAACGCATCTCACAAAATCATCTTTACAAACACATTATGAAGAATTAACAAATATAATAATAAAAAACCTTGTTGAAAAGATTATTTACAGAAATGTTCCACCCAACGGAACTTTATTTTATTTACGACCCTAAAACTTCTTACGTTTTATTATAAATGTACAACCCAAACACCAATTGCGCTTCCAAGCAGATAAGGAAGATAAGTGATAAAATGTTACAATTACATCCGTTCGCGCTTTTGCTGGTCAACCGTGCCGATGCGCTCCCCCTTAGTGTCCGCATACTTACTTGCCGTTTGCAAACTACTCTCGTTCGAGTTTTCGTTGCTGTCGTCACCCTTCGGTTCCTGGTCCGAGTCATCCTCGTACCCCGCCCCGTCACTGCCCCGCTCTAGCACATAGTCGGGCAGTGTGTGAAGTTTTTCCAGCGGTCATATGGTCGAATCGAACACACCCATCGAGCTGGAGATTAGTTGATCCTTCCGGCAGCAGTCGAGAAACTCCTCGATCGTGATCACACCGTCCTGATTGGTATCCATCTTCTGTCGATGTTGGAGCGTTTGGTAAGGTGTGTAATAATCGCAAATCCTCTTGGACAAACCTTCCCACCTGGCCTTTGCTTACCTGGAAAATTGTGTCCACCTTGCTTTTGATGTTAACCTCATCGGTACCACCATCGTCCCGGGCACCCATCAGCTCGTAGATGGCCGTCACGATGTCCGTCATTTCTTCGCGCGTTATCTTCCCGTCGTGGTTAATGTCGTACAGCGAGAACGTCCAGCATAGCTTCTCCTCTAGCGTGCCACGCGACAGTATCGACAGTCCCTGGACAAAGTTCTAATCAGCAGATTGTGGTTTAGTGCGCATTGCGGGGAGATAAACAGCGGTGTGAATGGAACTTACCTCGAAGCTAAGAATGCCTGTATGCTCCTTGTCTAAAGTGTTGAACACGTAATGTGCATATAAACCTGTATTGGCTGGAAAAAGGGAGGAGAAGTCGAAGTCTATTTACTCTCTTTCTTATTGGGGTGTAAATTTTTAAATGGTGTATGTCCATAGAGTGGCTATTAGGTCCAAGCATGTTGTGTCTAACAGTTATGTAATTGGATTTGTAAATAGAATTGAAGTCATAATTATGTTCCAGTGCAAAATGCCTGTAGTTCTGACATATAAGATATCCCTAGCATTGTTTAGAACTTTTGCAAGCTTTCAAATTATTCTTAACTAAAATCATTGCTTCTGGATTGAGAATTCGATTGAAACTCAACGATATATTAGAACAACATCTTCCAGTTCAACTCGAAAAGCCTGAAAAAATTCCAACGACATCAATTGGAACCAAAGTTACTTAAATGGTAGAACTGGAGCTTTTCCTATTTTTTTCAAATAGAATTTGTTGAATTAAATATAAAATTTAGGATCTTGCTCAAAAAAAAATGTATCTAGATTCCGAGCCTGATCAACTGACGTCATGTCAAAAAGCTTTGTAAGAATGAGTAAGAGTTAAGAATGCTTTGCTTAGGATCAATTAGAAATTTGAATAATCACTCTTTTCAGTGATTTGAATCAGAGTGGGTTTAGGGATTTGAAACTTTTACTCACTCTTTTGAAATCAATTTCAAAATAGTACACTGCACTAATGTTTTTGCCACTCTTTTGCGTTTATACTCACTCTCTGTGCCGAGTAGAGAGACTCACTCAGGAGTGAGTAAAATTGTTTCATCACTCTTTGGATTAAAATCGCTCTGTAAGAGTCGATCTGTAAGCTTTATCTTTTGATCAATAGCCAACCATAACGTCGTTTAATTTGAATAAGTACTTCATGCGATATGTTCATTCCAATGGAAATACTTCACATCCAGCTCAGTGAGCGAATGAAAGCAGCATAAAATCAATTACACGCTTCTACAATAAGTGTAGTCTCATGCATTGGCGATTGTACGCGATTGTACCAACGTGCGCGTACCAACTTTTTGCGAGAGAAGCTAACTATTCACACAAATTTCCTTCACGATGCAATCATCCTCGCGTCCTTCTCATTCGTGCTTATTTACAATTTACATTTTTCTTCCGCACAAAATGTAGAAAACTTTTCACACTCCAACCACACAAAAGCATCGGATTGGCCCGGATCCAACGTTCGTTTATTATTTACTTGCACAAACTGCAATTTGGATGCTGCAGTTCCGCAATTTGCCATTTGCGCTCACAGGCTAGTGCCATCGCCCATCGTGTTGGCGGTGTGACACTGTTAAGCTAAAGGATATCCGAACTCATTTCCTTTGCAGCTGGGGAGAGGAAAAAAGTCGTCGCTCAATGCTTGTGGAGCGCTGCTGGGACTCTGGCAGTCTTAGCGCTTCCCACAGCACGGCATTCTTTATACCCATTTGCTTTTCCGAATCTCGTTTTGCTAAGTTTTTTCGTCCACAGTCGCTCTGTTTGTGTGTGTGTGTGTGTGCATTTATGATGTAGAAGTAATTTTGCTACGCTTCAGTTTTTTGTTGTTGTTGATGTGGCACGGTTTCGCAGAGCAGGAAGCATGAAGCAGGAAACATCAAATCGTTACACCCTGCGTTCCGGTCCCATTTGCCTCGTGGCTTTGAAGTTTAAATTGATATTTCATGTAGCGTTGGGCATGGCAAGGGGCATTCACTTTCAAGGACCTGCCACGGGACCTCATCAATCACGGAGGACTTTTTAAGGCAGGCAGGCAACTATCGAACACGAGGATCACAGCTTGCAGCTCGTGATGGCTCTTCAATCGATAAGCATTTATGCTGCTGCAGTGGCGGTTTGTTTCCCAAAGCTTCATTTAGTAGTTTTTCTTAAATTTCTTCTCCCATCACTTAAAAGTTGTGTACAAAGTAGAAACAAAAAGAACCCTAATAGTCACCGTAACCTACTACCGGCCCCTTGGGACACTCTCGAGCAGCAAATGCAAACAAATTGGTTAGCGACTTTTCACGACAACTTGATAAAACTCGTTGCAAATGCTTTACAGAATTGTTGTTTTCGGTCTCAGATGTTCTTTATTTGCTTGCCCTGCTCTCCCAAACTCGGCCACAGTTAGCGAAAAGTTACCGAAACAAGGCGATACCTTGAGAGTGGCCGGTTACCGAAAGAAGAAGCGCAACTTTCACCGAAAGTACGTATATCTGTCACTTCTGTAACTTCTTGTGCCCTGGTTCCTGTACGCTCTGACAAATGTGCCGTTCATGTTTTCTTAACTGACTTGTCGTTCGATCCGGTAACGGGTCCGAGGTAAAATCGGGCAGGGCCATTTTGCACCCGAAACGGTAGAATAACGAGCAACAACAACAGTCTCGAGTGCTCGTGCAACGACACACCCCATAATATGGGTGTTGTACCAAGCGTGATGGGGCCACCCGGCCCACATTGCTGACGCTCAACTTTGTGGAACCGTACCCGTGCCTTTGCCGGTGGTTTCTTTTCGGGCGTGTGTACTTGAAATGCTGTTGATTTTCATGTAAATTGACTATTTCGTTGCGAATCACTCCACCAACGACACACAGCAGCGAGTTTCCCCCTGCCTGGCAGTGTCCAAGTGCAGCCGTTACAAGTTTTGCAGAAGAAGGTCGCTGATGTTGACGATGATGATGATGATGATGATGATGATGATGATTGTAATATAATACAGAAACACAGTGGTTGCCATACATTAGCATACAGCAACAGACGATGCGTACTGGGACATTTCTTCGTTTGTAGATTAATTTAAATTTTAAATGTGGCGCTTTCATTTATCTCCTTGCCGATATTAGTACACACCTCAAGGCCAACAGAGGGCGCTGCTTTACCATCACTTACATTTTTATTATCTGGCTTTTGATTTAAATTCACTCACATTGAGAATGGCCCGTGTTACTAATCGTTATATATATATATTGCTAATATACATTTATACGACTATAGCTGTCGGGTCCATATACATTTCACAAACAAACTCATGGTTTACATGGTTACAGAGATGGTTTACTAGATCGTTTTGCAAAGCGTCAGGAGCGCGTCATGTGTGCTAAAAATACTATATATCATCGCATTTGTGCTAATAACAAAAGTAGATTTAAAATCCTTAATTTAAA
The DNA here is from genome assembly GCF_943734755.1 of Anopheles moucheti. Classification (NCBI taxonomy): domain Eukaryota; kingdom Metazoa; phylum Arthropoda; class Insecta; order Diptera; family Culicidae; genus Anopheles; species Anopheles moucheti. The sequence continues at coordinate 29,489,978 of NC_069140.1, forward strand.
ATAAGAACTAATTTTATTTCCAAACTGTTAAATACATGGCACGACGGAAAATTTGAGCCCGGATGTGTGTATTATCTGTGACCGACTGTTTTCTAACCCGAAAATGTCCCACCCTCAGTTGTATTCCTCGCAGGGTGGACGTGTGCAGCACTAATACGGGGGCGTGCCATGACCTCTTGACTCGATGACTTTGAGGGGCTTCACTGCACATGGCCCCGCGGCATAGACTCATTTGTTTCACTCTCAAGAACGTTGTTTTACCCTCCGTTTTGGCGAGCGGCAATATGTTACCGGATTTCGTTGACACCGCTATTACATTAGTGCGCGAGTTGAGGTAGTTAAAATAAAAACATATTTTCTTTCCATTTTATAGGAAGTGAATTGTGGTTTGTGGTTCCATATACTGCAATATTTAAAAGCAGATTCCAAATGTTGCGCTACACTCTCATTCAAACGTGAAAAGTGTACATCAATCGATTAAAATTCTCAGAATGGTGTTTTATGTTTCTGGCTAGAGCACCGACTGAATTGATTTTTAGCAACCATTAATATCGGAGCGCATCTTCTTGCACAATGGTACATGAAATAATGCACGAGAATCGAATTAATTACCACACCATTCTGGGATGGACAGTACACGAAACGATGGCCGGCGAACCATAATTTTTAACTGCCTTTTCTTGCCCTCCCTGCCCCTTTTGCTCATTGCGTTTGAATGCGTTTCAAAGTTATGGCTTAATTATTGAGATACTTCTTTCCATTGTGCGATCACCCAATTGTGATCGTGAATATTTTGAGTGCGTGGAAGAATTGGTTTCCAAATTGCTTATTTACGATGGTACTTTGTGAGACATCGGTTTCCCGTGATTCGCCGCCAATAGTTGTTATTAATGATTTGTGTATGTTAATGAGTCATTAATCGCGAAGTGACTATTGCTGGGAAGTGAGAAATACTGCCAAAAAGTAAATCGATATTTTTATCTTTCAAGTATACTATTTTATTCAAATTTGATGTTTTATAGCCCTTTCGAATGTTGGGCTTCCATAACTTGAAGAATTACTACTAAAGTATTTAAAACACAGATCCTTAAATTTGATTGAACTTCACAAACATTAGAAATGATAAAATGTCTGGTATTTTACGGAACGTTTTACCACCCGTGAAACATTTCAAATCGAACGATCATTGCGTTAAAAATGGCTTCTAATTTGCTTTTATGAATGTTCATTCAGTGTTTGATGCACTAATTATAGAATAACCATGAAGCATTCTCTTGTAAGCTACTTCTTGCTAAATATTTACTCAAGCCCTTCCTTATATATCTGCTATAGGATGAAAAGCGTATTTTAATTTATTAATAACAATAACATAACTATTGCCCAGATGGAAAGCAATCACTAACGGAGAAGGCAGCAATAGCGGGCTACTGTCTGTATTCAGGAAAAATAAAACAACACAACATCCCACACTTTTCGACGATCTGTCCGCAGACGTGGATGATTGGAAATTCTTGCAAACATTCGCCTCCCCCTTTTCCCACGTTCCGCATATTCCACCTCTCCCTATCAACTCTCCACCAGCATCGAATCGACTTGTGTCTGGCACGGGTGTCAATTATACGTCAGCTAAGTTATTTTGTTCGTTATAAAACGACATCTTTCGTCCACCTCCCAAGGGATGCAAGCGGGTGTGAGGTTTGCATTTTTCCGTCCGATTCTCACACGGTACTGGGGGGGTTTTTCGTTCGCAAAGCATTGTATGCTGGGAAAGCTATTACGCCCCACAACCATGCGTTGTGTCAAATAAGTGTCAAACTGAAACAGTTCACACAAACGGTCTTCACGGTGACTGAGCAGCGAAGCAACATTTAATTCTGTTGCACCAAACTTCATCAAATATTGCCAAAAAAGGTTGTGAGCGTCTCTGGTGAAGGTGGGAAACGGTGTTTCACCCGTGCTTGAGATGGCTTACCTCCTTGTGGGAAGAACTGCGAGTAGATGAACTTGAACGTTTCCTCCCGTATGATGCCGGCCGGACATTCTGCCTTGAAGCCACGGTAGATCCGCTTGATTTCTGCCTCGGTAAAACGGGTCGCCTCGCACAGGGCTGCTATCGATTCCGGTCGGTACTTCGGCGGGGACACGATCTCCTCCAGCTCACAGTCTAGATATGTAGGCGTAAAAAACAGGGAACCACATTAATACAATCCGGCGCGAGGATGACGACTTAACATGCTTCGGATGAACGCAATAAACACACATTCAGCTGTCAAAACCCGATTCCGATTCTTGTCCACTTTTTGTGGTGTTCTCGGACGCTTTTCTATCACCCCCGCCGTATCGTCTTATCCATTTGGTGATTCCATTACTAAAACTTACAAATCATCAAACTCAATTCATCAAACTCGATTTACAAATAATGAAGCACTTTGAAGCGCGACAAGTTGAGAGTTGATTCCATTTTCCAAGTGCATCTCGCTTGTTAAAGTTACCGTCGGTCACACTGCTGATAATGTCAGCAGCCCTGATGTGTCCTTCGGGGATAACTCTAGACAGACTTTTTTTTTTACTACAAATTGAAAATAAGGCCACACTGGCTGGCCCACCCGTTGGGTTTTGAATTACAAAATTCCAAAGAAGAATTGCGGGTCGGTCGATTGGGTACGAGACCGAAACCGAGAGAATAAACCCACGGTGAAGCACCGATGGCGGTGAATGGACAGACAGGCAAGTCAACAGCAAAGCACAGAGTGTATTACACCGCTGCCCATGCCAGTGACACTAAGTTTCTAGCAGGGGGATACTTGCTTGTTTATTCTTGCATCTTCTGTCAGTACATCCATGACCGATGAGCATAAAGTTATGACCTGCAAACAGCGTCGGTGGTTGGATGATTTTTATGCAGCTGTGAGTTGGAAATCTAAATTAAATAATTTATTTATTTAATTTCTTTGCCTGCTTCTAATTACTTTTTGATGCCGTAAAGAAGTCGGGGAGCTTTATGAGCAAGTTCTCAGTTTTTTTGGTGGATTACTTCTCGTAGAATGGAGAGATGCAAGAGATAGTAGAGATAAGGGAATAAAACTATAGGAATAATAGTAGAATAACATCAGCCCTTAATATCATTCCGAACAATTTCTTTAATTTCTCAAACCATCATCCATTCCTGAAACGCTTATAGAAGGAACTCACGCATTAGCAGCGTCTCCAATGGGACGGAAGGGTCTGCGCAATATATTCTAGCATCTTTCCATGATCCATGCTGCACGGACAGGACAAAACAATGCACATCGCCAAACCTTAAAGGCACATTCAGAGGCCTGAAGCGAACCGAAAGATGCTTATCTCTGATGATAAATGTTTTCGTAGCAACGGAAAGACACAGACGCCTGCAGTCTGCGTTGCTGTTTCTACTACCTACTACAATGCACCGTGTCGTGTCGGCGAATGTCGTGCGGACATTCGTCTCCGCCTCCATTTTCGCCTCCCTCTTCGCACATTCGCTCTAGCGATGTTCGTTCTTTTGTACTAATTTTTCACCCACGATGACATTGCCGGAACGCGCGCACCGTTGGCCGTTCACCGTATGCAAAAGCCCAGCTCACGTGCGGATAGCGTCTTGTAGGAGCGGAAAAAACAAAAGTTCAACCACATGGAAAGAAATGGTCGGCGTTGAGCATAATCACGACAAACAAGGTTTCGGCCCACGGACCGCATCACTTCGACCCACCCCGCCTCTAGCTACCTTTGTCCATTCACTCTCCATGCCATATTGTCGGCCGCGAGCCCCATCGTGTCGAACCGCGTTCTAAATGGTTGTTGCTAATGTTTTTAATGGTGTCCCGTTCCGTTTCGTGTGCCGTATCCTTCGACATGCACCATGTTACAGAACACCGTCGGAAGGTGGGAAGAGGAAAGAACAGCTTTAGCAAACATCTACATCAGTAACAACAATTGTTTGGACCGTTCGCGAGGTAACCAGGACCGGGAATGCGGGAAAAGATGCGACCCATTCCATTCGCAGCAAAAGAAGAAGTCGGTCGATGGGCAACGGCAAGAGAATGCAGATCGGATGCCTGTGCTACTGCTGGTCGCTACGGAAAGGAATAAATTTAATTCCTCCTGAAGTATGGCTCTTGACCACGAGGTCACGAGGTGCGCACCGCTTCGTTCACCATTTTCGGAGCCAGCCTTATATCGCAGATGAAGGAGTCGCTCGTGCTACTCTGTCGGTTTCGCGTTGACCGCCACAGTTTGATAGCATCACAACAGCCACCGAATGTGACTGTGGCGGGATGTAAGTTTCCTTTTCGTACATCCTGCTCTTTACGAGCACTGTTTTTGTGTGGAAATCTTAACGATGGAATGCCTACCGCGGCTTCAGCAGTGCTCACCACGCCCCTAACCCGGATCCCAAAATAAAGTGTCACAATAATTCTAATCAGCGTAATTAGAGTGGCTCTTTCGGTTTGGCACGCCAGTAAGCGCTTTCTGTTTTAACCGTATCTTTACTGGATGAGACGGGACTATTTTTTTCTTTGTTGCATTATTGTAATGAGAAAAGTCGGGACTGATCAGCCTAAAAAGAGACCTCAATTAATGAGCAAAATTGATCAAAATTGATCTCAGGATTGTGATAAGAAAAACTTTTACCTTTAAAAATTTGTATAAAAAGACCAACAATGGAACATGTAGCGAACATGTCAAACTCAACGAAAGCCCTCACCGTAAGCCACACTTCTCCGAAATACTTTACCGGCTATTCCTTGTGCTTTTGTTTATTATTTTATTCAGGTCCTTTTTCTACTTTCTTTTCTTCTTTTCAGTGTGTGTGTGTGTGTGTTTGTATGATCACGAAAAGAGAAGCGCAAATACGCGCTGTGATGGTCACAAACGAGGGCAGTGTTTGATGAAATTAAATTTCGAGCACGGCGCCACCCGGCTGACCATCCAATTTGTGGATTCCTGGTAAAATGGAGGGTGGGTTTAGCTGACCACCGGCTACCGCTACCACTAGTAGCCCTTGAGTTCTTGCCCGGTAGCGAGGGTTTACCCACCTCAACGGCATTCAAACCCCGAATGCGGGTGCGGATTTTTCCATCAGCTCTCTCATTACTTGTGCGAGACATTCGATGCGAGGCCTCACTGGAGTGCGCCAAATGTGCTTTACTTTGCGTGGGACGGGGGAAAAAAAACGCAATACATTAAACAATTTGGTATAAAAAAACCGTCTTATCTTTTACTTAGGTGGCACCATATGTTGGAGATCTTCCTTTTACACTGTTATTAATGCTGTGACACTCAAAAGTCCAACAATCCAGCGCCTTTTTTATCACTTATTCTAAGCAGAGCTGGTATACGGGTACTGGTAACGCATTACGAGTTTTGCTTTTAATTAATCTAATCAAGTTTCATGCTGGATACTCCAGATGTTCTAATGTTGGTGTGCTAGTGCAACGGCACGATAGAACGTACCATTCCCCCGAAAGGTGTGATCGTTTGAATTGCGGCATGTAACGGTAACGTCAAAGTTTTATTGCAATCTTCAAGCGGAGACTGAAACCACTCGCTGGCAGTAAATAATTTATCCGTTTCAGTCTTCAAGCTGAATGCTACCCTTTTTGTTCACAATCGAGAGAAGAAGTTGGGACAGATTTGCAGTTAATTGCGCGTAAACATGCAACAACCAACATGGTTGGTTGGGCTTTGAGCGCACAAACTTTGCCATTACAAGTTCTTCAATTATGGCTCACCAAAAGGGATTTACAAAATTGAAAACAAATCTTAAACAGCATTGCGAACAATAATCCCACATCTTGAAAGGGAAATATGTTACTGTTGCTCCCGTGCCAAGAATGCTTTATTAAAGTGTGATTATTGCAAAAATACCTTGAAATATTACTTGAAAAATACGGACCAATGTAGTAACAACGTTTCACACAACGCATCGTTCTTACTGTAAAAAAACGACGCCATCCTAAAATGTTGGATAAAGCTAAAATGGTCTGAAAAAGTAACTGAGTTTGCCTTCTTTTCACCGTTCTTGTCCTTACTTGTATTTAACAACCTGCACCATCACTTGAAGCACCAGGCGTCTCCATCTGTTCCGAGGCACATGTGGCACACATGTTCTCTGTTGCAAGTGTGCGTGTCCCCCAAAGCGAAAACATGTGTCTTCTGCAAGACGGGCAGATCCTGCATCTTAATTTGGCATCCCTTTTAGTTATTTGCATTTCCAGCACCATCCAGTGGGATGGTCCGTCCCATTGGATGATGTGAAATGGGTCATTTTTTGTTACCGGTGGTAAAACGCCCGTCAACGTCCAGGAGGCAGGCGAAGGTGAAATCTAATTTTACCATCCCATCGCATTAAACTCATGTGACATTTCCCGATGGGGATGATCGGTCTACCGGTCCGGTTTGCGTCCCGGTAGCACAGTGTTCGTTTGCAGGATGAAGTTCCGGAAGTAAGGCAGCACAGTGCAGCAGCACCCGGGTACGAGCGGTACGTACCGGTGTTGGCGATGAATTATTGCCCAAGGATCATTGGCATTTACTTTACTGCTTCACTAAATAAATGTTATTTCACACAACCAGACCGAGCAAATGGTGAGCAATATTTTCGTAACGCTAATTGAAGTGATTGTGCTTCCTGCTCAATGATGCTGATAATGATGCTTTCCACCGTTTGGATAAGGACTTGCGGAGTCAGTTTTGCTTTACAATGCGAAAGATAGAGTTTAGCGTGTGTTCTATTAATTTACCCGCAAGCACACCATTGAAAAGTCCACAATAGACAGCATAGTATGAAATCAATGTTCACACACCTTCTCGCACGACCTTTACACGGTTCCGGAACAGGAGCCGGAATCAGCGCTACAGAAATTCCTCTAAACCTTCATCATCATCATCGTGAGAAGCTGTTCAATCAAAAGGCTGTAAAACAAGACCCGTTTGCCACTCTTCCGTCACAAGCTGGTGGTGTGTCGATATTTACACGGGTCTGTACTTTCATACGAATAACACAAACTAACTAACCACCATTGTAGTTTTTCCGGACGGGAAGACAGCAAGGCAGTACACACACACACACACTCGTTTAAATAATAAATTAACACCCCATTCATCCAGCTCGGGGGCAAAAGTTGCTTCTGTTCGCTTTGAAATTTGTAAAACCATTTCAGAAACGTCAATCCCACGTGAGAACGGTCCACCATCCGAGTGATGGTGAACGCTCCCAGGAAAGGATTATCAACTTAAGTCGCTTTTAATCCAGCTGTCGATACTAGCAATAAATGGCACTGCGTATGTATTAGTATGTGTGAGTGTATGTGTGTGTGGGTGTGTTTATTATTGTGTTGTCTTGTACAACAAGGACACGATGAAAAGCGTGTAATGTGCTCTCTTGCTACCAGCTATCATATCTTCCAATCAGAGCATACGCAATAGTACACTTACATGTACATGGATATCGCGAAAAGTTCACCATCCATCTTGGGGATCATCCATTTACTACGTAACGCTTAACGCAGCATGATACTTAAATAAGATTATTTTTAAAACGAATAAGTAAAGCGAGATGATTAATAATGAATGCCGTGATCGGCAAAAACATTACTCTCTAGCCAGTTCGTACTCTTGTAACTTGATTTTTACACACTTTTTCACTTCTTCAAGTAACGTCGTCCTGATACTTCGTACAGAAAGTAAATATTTTAAAATAAAAAAAGGAAATTATGATCCTTTTCGCATGATTGTCAACCCCCCCAAGAAGCTTCTCTGGAAATATGGTGTAGGAGCCGTCAATGAATCTTGAGAACAAGAGGCCAAAGCAAACCGGCAAAAGGATTCGTGTACGATAAATTCTATTAAAAAAAGTCCATATTCAAATCATATTCCTATACCAAGTCCATAAGCAGCATATTGTATGCAACACAGTTCGTAACGCGGCGCGGTTCGTACCTTTACGAGCGTTACGTAATAAATGGATGACGCCTCGGTATCGGTTGGCTGCTGGTTTACTCTTCCTAACCCTCGCCTTACATTGAATATTTATAAAAAAAAATCCGTTCCGCCGCCAGCATCAATTTAAAAAAAAAAAACCTTTGCATTATGAACTTCGGATCATCATACTCGATTTTTTTATCCCCACACCAATAACCCCCGGACCGGACAGCAGCGCGAAGTTGCTTATGAAAATATACATTTCACTTCATTTTATTGACGGCCTTTCCCCGTTTTACTGCCGGATGGCCACCCAGCCACCGATTCCGGTCCCGGTGAAAGTCGATCGGTGAAAATAAATGTTTAACCCACACCGCTTTGCTCAACACCACCGCGGCCGTGCACCGTTTGGTGGGTTCACCAAACTCAGCGAGCATCCCAGGCACACCAGGTCTGCTGGTGTTTGTTTTGTTTCCCACTACTTACCCTCAACCTGCCCATCAACACAACCCCCCCCAAAGGTTCACGTGCAAAAAACCTCGTTGTACCTTGGCTGCGTTTCTAACCTCGTCGAAATCAACATCGTCACATTGGGTCCAGTCTCAACAAAAAAAAAACCCCTCACGGTCATGACCATCCCAACAAACGGTCGCTGTAATCTTGCACAAACAAGCGTTGCCAAAAATTTTACGCCAAACTGGGAGGAAATGCACGCAGTGCGCACCCGGTTTTACGTGGGCCAGTGTCGGCCTCTGGTCTCTGGAACACTTTCTGGTTCTGGTGGCGTAATGGTGGAAAACTTCGTACGGACAGAACGGGAGCTAAATTGAGAGTAATAAAAAAAAACACTAACACACACACATACCCATCACAACCTTTACCTTGGCAAGGACGCACTCGTACACGTGCAAACTCATCGTTCGACACGGCCCATCAGGGCGTTAAAACCCACCTAACCTTCTCTGCGCTTCGTTTGCAAAAGTGTGTGCTTAGTGGGTTTGCACGGGGAGGTCAGCAACGGGACACACAGGACAACACGCCGTTGTTCCGCTGGGTGGTGGAGGAATGTGTTTTTTTTATTGCCGGCCTTTTTTTTTCCTTCTCCTCTGACCACATTTCATGCAACGCAGGACACGAGCGAAGCGAATATGGCTCGCGTACTTCCATTTTATGGCCACCATGTGCGAGGTGGTGTGTGTGCCTGGCTTGTTTGTCCGCTTCTGGTTGGTCGCGCGCGGTTCTGGCAACATTGGCTGAATGCGGGAGCTCAGCTCATCTTTCACTCCCGGCTTTCTTTCCATTCATGCATTCATTCATTTGCTACCGAAAGCGACATTTGGTGGCGTTTTATTCGATTTTGGTGTTATCAAACGAATTATCTCTCCATTTGGCCAGAAACACTATGTGTGCATTCTTTGGTTATGTGTTTTTGTTTTGCTTACGTGATAAAGCGGTTATTTTTATCAGTACGATCATTTCCGCTTAATTTAGTGTAATATTTTTCCCCGAAAAAGAACATTCTCACATATTGTTCATTCTCGCTTCACAATAAATTGGTTTAATGTTTCAGCTGATCACGCGTTGTCTGGACCAAGTTTTATTTTGTTTTTATTCTCTGTGCTCTGTTTTTCAATATCCGAAAACAATAATCGTCATCACGTACCATCGATGGTCGTAAATTGTAAATTATATCGACTACTCGCTGGCATTACGCTGGCCTTTTAAAAAGGATGGTTTCGAACGAAAGAAACAAAAATATGAGCTTCAGTTAATATGGCAACAGTTTTTACTGCATGCAATACATCACAGGCCAATCCTAAGCGAAGCTCCGGGGCCGAAAATGCCAGACCCTCGGGCAGTTGCAATATGGGGAAAATAAAATTGCCCAACCGGACGGAAAAGCAGTTTCCGGCGACAGTTAAAAAATAACGTATGGTTTTGATGGTGATGCGCGCCAGATCAGGTACCACTGTGTCATGTGTGTGTGAGTTTTAAGGATCTTCCCAAGCTTTCAAATGTATCGTTGTCCCTGAACGTCACGAAATTAAAGCCAGATGGAGTAGAGGCTGTGTTTTTTTCTAGGACGGAAGTGAGAACCTATAACTCATGGTGAGCGATAGAGAAACGATGACAAATACTATCGATTAGTCACAGACACCCACATTGATGTCGCGTGAAACCAATTTTGAACGACTGAATTTATACTTTGAACATTGAATTATAGTTCGTGGCTTCAATTGGAATAAATTAAAGTAGCCTTGGGAAGAGGATTTATTGCATAAAATGATACAAAGTTTAAATCACTCAAATGAGGACAGACTCATTATATACGCACTCTCCAAATCGTAAAAGATGATTCAGAAATTAGTTAATAATACGTTAAATACCCATTGTCTTCAACGGTAGTAAATCGTTTCATATAATTTGCAGTCAACTCGTTCTTAGAAAATTTATTTATTAAAACTGCTAACTTAAAAATTATAATTTCTACTTCTTCAAAAGGTAAGAACATCCTGGAAATGATTGTTTTATGCATTTAAATCGATTTTCTTCTTCAAATGCCACTGTGGCACAAATTGATGATTTTCGTTTTTTTTGTGTGTGTAAAATAAATGTTAAATAATTGACCTACTGTAAATCTTTACAATTATACTCAATATGTGCTTGGTGAAGATTATTCTTCAATTTTGGAAATCAAGTCCGCATCGTTAATAAAAAACTACAGAGTTACAAAATGGTCTAGATTAAAAAAAAGCTAATACTGAGATTGTTCATAAACTACATTATCCCTTTCAATATAAGGAACAATGCTGTGTTTCATACAGAAGTTCTTAGAAATTCTTTGTAAACCCCTGTACATCAACTGTTCAAAATCATCCAGTTAAAATGACATGCACCTAACCCATACAGCAAATGAGTAACAATACCACACACTATTATGATATTTACTCAAAAATTAAACTATAAAAACTTTATGGATGAATTTGTGCTAGAAGCTTTTGTTTCGGCGGATTCCAACTCACCGAAGCGCAGCACAAAATGTGTTAGAACTTATAAATTGTTTTGTGTCATTGTAGGCTTTTATCTGCCGGATTAAATATGCTGTATCATCCGCCGGATTTAATTAAATTTCAAGAAACGAAAGAAAAACAATAAGCTGCAGCAAATCAACTAAAAACCTTGCTGGCAGATGGTTCGTGATAATTTGCCCAAAACTCCTAATTGAACCCCGTATTATCATTAGTCAAGCTTGTGAGAGTTCATAAAAGCTTCGCCAGCAGTAAAATATAGACTGTAATAAAAGTACAAAATTATGCCAAAACACCATTGAAAACACTTGTTCCCAGCGGCCAAATGTTGGCACCAAATTAAATCGGCTACTCTCCCATCCACTACATCTAATGTGCTACCATGCCATAGGATAAATACCACTCTTCGAGGTGAACTTGGCGCCCATCCAGGCCGTTCGCAGGTAGGCAAGGACCCGTCGACACAGCGGCCGCTGCTTGTGGGACAGATACTTCGACACGTCGTTTTCCAGCTCCTTGTGCTTGAAGTGCGCGAGAAAATCGTCGATGGTGCAGATCGAGCTTTCGAGGTTGGTCGGACGGGACAGGCTGAGGGAGGCAGTGTTCACCACGACACCGCCCGTGATCGACGGTGTCGTAACGGTGGACTCTTCCAGATGCGGTCCCGCCATTTTGTTGTTGCGTTACTTTGGGGGAGCAGGATAGGGTGATCGCACCGCACCGCGTCAATCCACACAAACACTGCACACGAGACACACAGGAATCACGGGTTTTGTATCGCCGGGTTTTGTGTCAAACGGATCACGTCACACAGTGTACACACACACACACATATGTAAATAGAACAAAAGCATAAACAATCACACACACACGCGGGAGCGCGTTGAAACGCTGAAAGCACATTAAAGCAGGGGATTAGTTTCACTTTTCACACGGAAAGCAGAAAAGCACTGTATTATGTTTTTCGTTTTCATAATTTCGGCACGCGCATCTTGACTATATGTGCCTGGTACACAAGCATGTTTAACACACGCCCGCACACTCCCACTTAACCTAAGACACACCAAACACACGATGGGTGGGAAAAATGGTTCCGCACGATTTGCATCCCGTTAACGCCTATTGAGGTGTTTACAAAGGCTAGACATCTATTGTCTTGCTGTGGTAGGTAGGAAGGTAGTGTTTTGAGTCCAGTGGAGGATCAATCCCCTTGGAGGCCCAGGGCGGAATTTTTAAAGGGGCGCCTATAATTTTGCTCCGGCTTTATCGGTGTTAGGGAGGTATACTTCAAACATGATTTACCAACACCAGCAAAGTCTCGGAAAGACAGCTCTATTGCGTACACCTCAGAGTTCTGTTTTGTAGCCTTGTAAACGGGCCTATTAAGCTTGTCTATATATAAACGTTTGCATGCGCTAAGGAGAACCACAACGCCACTACTTGGATCACATTTTCTACGATTTACGTACATTTACAATTCCTGATTAGTCCAACGCCTTCTACGATTTTTCGCCCAAGGTACAGTTTTCAATCGGTTTACTTTACGGTAACAATCAGAGAAATTTCTTAAAAACCTGTTTCGCTCATGTTGATGTTTTAGGCGATGAACAACACAATTGTTTTCAGATTTGCAAAACCAGGAAAGCATGTTTTTCAAGAGGTGACAGCTGCAGTGTGGAATAAATTTGCCCATCACTATTGCATTGCATACTATCAAATCCGTGACAGCGATCGCTAGTGTAAGGAAGATGGATGAAACGGAAAGCATCCTTCATCTCGATCAAACTTCCCGTCGGCTGGTATGAAATTCCTTACAAACCAGCTATTTCCAGATTTCCGATACCAGGAAAGCATCCACGGAAGAGGTAGCACCTTGTACAGCAATTTTGGTCGAAAACCGCCGAAGGGTATGCAATGTTTAAACACTAACTTTCCCGTTGGTGGAGAAAAATTTCTTCGAAAACTACCAGTTTCCGAATGTATAATACCAGGAGAGCATGCACGGAAGAGGTAGCTCCTGGTACTGCGCCGGAAGGTATGCAATCAACTTGCAATGCAATGCGCCGTAAGGTATGCAATGTTTATACACTAACTTTCCATACAAACCAGCTGTTTTCAGATTTCCGATACCAGGAGAGCATGTTTTTCAAGAGGTAACACCTGGTACCAGCCGAGTATCAGGATGTTGCATGCCAGATGTTGCGCAACACATGTTGCGCAACATATGTTGCATACCAGATGCTGTGCAACATATGTTGCGCAACGTGTGTTGCGCAACATGTGTTGTGCAACATCTGGCATGCAACATCCTGGTACTCGGCTGGTACCAGGTGTTACCTCTTGAAAAACATGCTCTCCTGGTATCGGAAATCTGAAAACAGCTGGTTTGTATGGAAAGTTAGTGTATAAACATTGCATACCTTACGGCGGAAAGTTGGTTGCAAAGTTAGTGTATAAACATTGCATACCTTACGGCGGAAAGTTAGTTGCAAAGTTAGTGTATAAACATTGCATACCTTACGGCGCAGTACCAGGAGCTACCTTTTCCGTGGATGCTCTCCTGGTACTATACATTCGAAAACTGGTAGTTTTCGAAGACATTTTGCTCCACCAACGGGAAAGTTAGTGTTTAAACATTGCATACTTTTCGGCGGTTTTCGAGCAAAATTGCTGTAAAATTTTATCCGACCCACGGGAAAGTTAGTGTTTAAATATTGCATACCTTTCGGCGGTTTTCGAGCAAATTTGCTGTACTAGGTGCTACCTCTTCCGTGGATGCTCTCCTGGTACTATACATTCGGAAATCCTGGTGCAATTTCGTTTATACTTTAAAGTCACGATCGATATTCTTCTCTGCATTTAATTTATCACATAGAAACAAATGTTTTATATAGCCAAGGAAGATATTTTTGATCATTTTTTTTCCTTTTAAATTAATTGTTTTGCTATAAACTAACTCTGCTGTTAAATTTTCAAAAATCGCACAATCGGCACAAATTTTTTGGCGCCCCCAACACGGCGAGGCCCTAGGCGACAGCCTACTCCGCCTACCGTTTGATCCGCCGCTGTTTGTGTCGGTTGTTCATATATTATCAAGCCTTTTTTTCACATACCCACACCTAATAAAACACACACACACATATACACATATATACACATAAAAGAAGGAAAAAACCACAGCAAAAACACGTCTTCCTTTGGTGTGATTCTTCTCTATATAAGGTTGGCACCGTCGACAAGTGTTGTAGCTTTCTTCAGGAACATTATACGACTTTACATATGGACAATCTACGTTATTTTACTCCACTTTTGTTGCCGTTATAGGGAGACTCCAAGGTATCAACCAGCTTTACCCAGTTTGTTGGAATTTTTAACCACAAATTCCAAGGGCTGTCAAATTTCTAAATCCACGTAAATCAGATACCGCGCTTCTCGGGGACTGCATGTTTACCGTAATTATCACACAATGTTAACGATCTATCTATCCGTCAAGAGGTTACCTAAAACGCTTCCTTAAGCAACCCCATTCTCACAACCAATTTGGTTGAACCAAAGTAAGCCAACCCGGTCAAAGTGCATTCGCCAGAATAAATGACTTCAGTTACAATATCTCTTTGCCTAAGTAAATCTTGCCACGGTTAAGTACCTGCGAACACTTATTATCTGGCACTATTCATTACTGTTGCACTTAATAAAAAGCAAAAACCGGAAAGAAAAACCATACCATTCACGTACCGAGTCAGTCACTAGGGGAGAAACGTTTTTCCTTGCGTTAGCCCACCCAACAGTCTAGTAGGCAATGGAGTAAGTTTTCCACCAGCGCAATCTCGTTTACCACGCGGTTTTTTTCTGTTTTTCGAAGAGAAGCAAGATAAAAATGCCCTGAAGGTGGTAAGGAACAAGTCAGGTAAGTGTGATTATGATAACGTGTGTGTGGCTGTGTGTATATCTGGATAAGTTTCACAAGAAAAATCAGCGCAGCAGTGCTTAAACCATCTCCGCTTCTACCATTAATGACGAGGTGTGGAATATTTTGCCTCCCTCGTGGTGATGTTGGCCATCTTTCGGCAGGTTAATAGATATTTATTATATACGGTGTAAGCCGCTTTAAGGCCGATGGTGTATCATACCGGTTGGTGTCGGTTGGTTGGGGTTTTTATACTTTCATGATCGTGTTGATCGCTGCTGAATAGGCGAGCTCTCTTTCGCACGCTCGCTCATGCACGTTTAGCTCCCATTCATGGTGCAACAGGAGTGCCGTTTCATTATCCTGATAATGCAGTGGTTTCACATAATTAATTTAACAATACCCACCACACCACAACCATCCACTAGCGGCGCGAAAGTATAAACAAATGTACCATCGCATTTAATCCGATGAGTGGCTTTCGTGGCTGAAATTTTAACGTGGCTAGGTTTTAAAACGTGCTACCCTGACACATGTGAAGCAGCCTATTTAAAGTCTCCCAATGGTAAATGGAGCTTGGGAGATAATGGAATTGCATAAAGTGGATATTTTAGCCGTAACGTGGAGGATTTGTTTCTTTGCGTGTTATGAACAGAGCAGATATTCCAATTTTCCCCAGTGCACTAGTGATGAGAAAAATCGTTCCCAGGTGGAGTCCGATCCGATATTCTCTTTGGAAACAAAAAAGGATATTACGGTATATTATACTAATATATTTGCAGTATGGTAAATTGGTACTCTTTCAGTATACAGTAAACAAAATTGGTACATGATATATTAAATTAGTATTTCCCAATACGAATTCCAGAATCCGTTCCGCCCAACACTACAGCGCACATTGGGCATTGGGACAGGGTGAAATTTGAAAGTTCGTTACTTAAATTCATTATTTACTCAATCGATTTAAAAAAATGAAATTAGAAATTGAAACTAAGAAGTATATAAATTTTCTTAATTTCATTGAAACTCTAAGTTGAAATGTACATGGCATATTCAATTCTCCCCTGATTTTGTGAACCAATAGCAATTTTTGAAGTAAATTTAAACACCAAAACATAAAGAATTATGAAATGTTTAAACGTACGTATTGTTTATAAACAATAACAAAAATGACAATTACTTGTTAATTTTAAGAAAAAAATAAAACATTTCCTTGTTTAGCGTCACACCATGTAAGAGTTTCACTCTTTTCAACCCCAAAGAAGTATTTAATAACAAATCATAGTTTAAACTTTAAACCTCCGGCCAAGATGGAATAAGATGAGATTTTTTCTTGAATTTGGTTGCGATTGAATGCGATTGGTTGCGTATCCCGTCAAATGTGCTAAAATGGCCACTATGCCATGTGCAAACGATACATGGTGCCAAAGTAAAGGCAATACCGGAAAAAATGCGATGCAAAAAATCAGATAATGACATCAGCCGCCCTACTGGATACGGGAATCCCTGGAAGGTAGGAGGATTTAAGGTATTAATCCGATTTAAATTTCGCATTTTCTCACACAGCACCACTGGAGCACTGGAGGGTGCACTGGAGTGGAACACGAGGCAATGTTAGAATAGCAGGGAAGCTATGGGGAGGATACGGCAACGGTGCAATCCAAAACGGTTTATGTCGAATACGGTAGCTTTGGTGTTAGTCCACAAACACTTCCGCTTCTCCTTGCAGTGCCCTGAACGGTAATGATGTATGAGACTGTTGAGGAAATCGCGTAAAACGAGGCATTAAATCAAACAAAATTAAAATTCCCTCCCAACCGTTGGCCGCTTGCGGTTTGCGAATTATTCATTGCGCTGTTGCACATTAGCCAAACCAAGTGTTCTGGTTAGCTTTTCCTTTCAAGTCCGTGTTGATGTTGTTTCTTTTTTGTTCATCGTTTGGTTCGCACTGCCCTTCGGTATCG
Organism: Anopheles moucheti; assembly: GCF_943734755.1. NCBI lineage: Eukaryota > Metazoa > Arthropoda > Insecta > Diptera > Culicidae > Anopheles > Anopheles moucheti. Next base: position 29,506,822 of record NC_069140.1, read on the forward strand.
TTTTGATGTCTATTTCCCGATCAGGTTTGGTAGATTTGAACGAATTTCTATGGTCACGCAACGCGAATCGGACCGGCAAAAGACCGCGGAGAAGCAACAGCTAAACATGCCGAGCACCGCCACGGTGTTGGACTCTGCACACCCGATGATGGATGGTCAAATTTAACGTACCGAATGCCTTTAAATTTCTTACCAATTTATTGTACCCACAGTAAATCTGACATCCGACATCCTGCTCCCCCGCACCAACCGGGATTGAAGGTGATGGAATCAGGAACCACCCATTGGGTAGAATGAAAGCAAAACAAAAAGAAAACAGCAACACGATGATGGAAGCGATAAGGATCGGTTACTGAAAATAAACGCGAACGTGCTGCTGGCATCAAAATGGGTTTGCAACCATTTGGGGGTAGTTTCGAGAGAAGTCGCGCTACATCACAACCAACGACGACGTCAGCAAACGGTGAAGGGAATTGGCCGCACTGTTGGGGAGTCAGGGTGTGTGTGTGTGTGTGTTTGTGTGAAAATTTTGCCTTCCTGTGCTTATTTTATGGTTTTGGTTCCCGTGTTTCTTTATTGGCATCGCGCTGACAAAATAGCGTCGTTGGAAAAATTATCACGAAAATGAAAACGACTTCAATGACTTAATCGAAGCAATAAAACAAGCCCCAAAAATGGATCGTAAACCGGGGCGCACGGGATCGTGCTTTGAAAATTGAGCCTCGAGCGTGGGCTTTTTTTTTCGGGGGAAGAGAAGTTATCGCTTACTCGCGTGGAGTGATGTTGAAAAGCTACAAACACGTGCGCGCTCGTGCGTGTGTGTGGATTTAGATAATATCGCTAAAATGTTGTTGTCGTTTGGTAGTATACGACAGCGCGTGATGCAACACGCGGCACCATCATAATATTTATTTGCGCCGTTTTATCGTTTTTGTTAGGGCTAGCGTTCCCGTTGATGCGCGCATGAAATGAAATGTTCCTTTCATCTGTATGCAATTTGGTGTACATTTACATTTTCTCCCTCCAAAGTTTGCAATTACACACTTTTTACCGTGCAATTTCCACAAAATAAAGCCTAAAAACACATTGTGTCTCAAAATTCAATATCAGATTCCGGTGTACGTAACGCTCGCTTTCGCTGCCATTTTGTTACACATTAACGTGGCCCCGTCAGAGCGATCACAATTGCTGCTCTGGTTGTCAGGAAGGTAACCGACTCCCACCGACGACCGTACGCTACTCGCTTCACCGTTTGCTGCATTGTTCTCCCGCTACAATCCACCCCTAAAGCAATTCATTTTCCATATTTGGATTTGTTGAATTATTCCATATTTTTATCGTTTTTTTTTTATTTTGGTACACGCTGCATTGCTATCACGGGCTCAAAAGGGCAAGCAAACGTTCACTTCCTGCTCCTGAGTTACCCGGTACCGGGTTTTCCCTCATCCTCATTCTTCGATCGATACTCGCGCTAGTTTCTTGCCAAAAGTCGATAGAATTTCCATTAAAATTCAAAACTCTCCACCACCACGAGGCGCACACACACACGCACGCACCCACGATCGAGGCCCTTTGGATCCATTTTGGTTTATTTTCGGGTTATGGCGGGTATGCCTTTCCATACACACACATACACACTCACGTTGCTGCTGGAGCACTTCATGAAAGTCAATCAAAGAATGGAGCTACGGGTAAAACTGAACCACCGCTTTGCTTCATCTTTTGGTCCACCCCACCACCCAGTGGCTGTGTGGGAGAAAATGAAGAAAATTTGCTTATCCGCCAGTGAAAGCATGTTGGGCGGCTCAGTTGCAAAATCCCCCATGCGCTGTTTGCGTACGAAAGGTTGTTACCATTTGCCGTTTTGATTGTACTTAAGTGTGGATAAAAATTGTATGGTGATCGGTATAAGATATGAATTAAGTATTTTTAGTCTAATTTGGTGCTGTATTCTAGATCTAGACATCAACTGACTAGATCAACTGACATAAGAACAGAACATATGATAAATGTCATTTTGCATATCATTTGATTGTTTGTTTACATTTTTAATATGTAATAGTTTCATTTATAATATCATTTTACGAATAATAGTAACCTTTAACGATTTCGTCTTCAGAATGAAACAACTTTACCAAAGCTCTTGTACCTTTTTTATATTATCTTACCGCTTATCAAATGCAAAAAGCTAACAGTAAACGAAATCCATTCGAATGCGTTCTAAAACCCAAACCATGTTTGCAGTGCCGCAATGAAGAAATGTGACATATCTGCACACACCCGTACCATTACCGTACGCTGCACCGCATCTGCAGAGCACCGAGGGAAAGGAACTTTCCGAAACACCGAGAGTCTGTTGACATTTCATCCAGCCGGCAGCACATTACCTATATGCCGCTCGAAACGGAAATTCCGGCCCACCAAGAGTTTTCCAGCACGGTTTCTCCCGTGACATGCCGTAACCGGCCCTTTGACCCACGGCGCACAGCACGAACCGTAGCCGTTTCCTTTCTTCGCGGTTCACCGCTGTGGAGGTTTCTTTTTTGGCAAAGACGTCGGCGACGATACAGTCGGCCTTTTAGCTTTCCGGTTTGTTTGTTTCGAACGGTTGGCAATTCCATCGAACCGGAGCGACATTTGCTCGACCTCGCCCGGTCCGGTGGTGGTGGCGCATCACTCCTCGCAAGAGAAGGGGTTGAGCATGGCAAGTTGCCAAAAGTCAGCAACAGGCAGGATCACTGCGTAACGAGCGCAAGCGGTTTGACGGTTTGACTTTTTGCTCCGCTTGCAGCAATCCACGAAAGGATGCCCGATCTGCCCGAAGGTGGACGGATGCGTGTCTAGTGCGTGTTTGATGAAGGAAAATCCGTTCGAACGGTGGTACGGATGTTTGCCCTTCGGTGTGTTTGTGTACATTCGGTTCAACGTTATTAACTGCATTTCGCGAACGAGTTTTCAGATGATTGAACCAAACGGGTCCTTTGAGATCATCGAGAAATTAAAAGGTTTTATGACACATTACATCATTCGAAAGGTGCCGGAAAAGCTACCGGAAGAATATAATAACTCATGCTACCAGCTAAAATTACTTCCTCACATTGCACCTCCTATTAGGCATGCAAACAAACCCGTTGTTGCGGGTAATCGGATTACATGGCCGGCAACAGGGTATACAAATACGTCTCAGAAAGCTTTCGCCAATGCAAAGAGTATCACTCTATTCATTAAAGCGGTATCCATTATCAGCTACTGGAAACCATGAGCAGTGCCTCGTCGTAGCCACCCCAAAACCCGTTACTGATGTAGTGTGTTTTTAGCGAGTAAAATCGGGCACACAGCGTTACATCCAATCTATTTCGGTCTCGAAAACACCAAACACCACCCGAAAGCTACTCGCTCGATGATAGTTAATCTTCATGAAATAACATTTATTGCCTTGGGTTAGAATTTCAGCTCTAGTTTACTCTAGGATCCTTGGGCTTCATCAACAGCCTGCGCTGTTGGTCGTTGCTTGGTACGAGCTACAACATCGGTTCTTCGCAAAAGATTCGCGTTTGAAATTGTGTAGACGAGATAAATAGACGATAGAATTTTGTAAACGGGCGATTAAAATGTCATTTTATAATTCATACTTGCCGTGTGCACTTCACTTAAATATACTGTGAACGTATGAACGTAGACAATTATTGCAAAAAGGTTTATCAACGTATGATTAATTTTAAAACAATTAAGATTTGAAAAAGGAAGCTTACGCTTCAATGAAGTACACTCAGAAGTCCAAAAGTTCATATAAATATATCGTATTCTTGATTTTTTTTATAACTGCCACGGCCCGTCCATTTGACATGACGGGACTGATCCATTCGGATCAATTCCCTGTACACAGGCCTCACTTTCCAGCAACGGGTAAATAAAGTCACAGAAAGCCAGAAATGTCGACAAAGAGGAACTGTATATTACACCTTAATCCGATTGTTCTAATAAATAGAAAAGCGTAGGCAAAATTCTACATATTCGTTTTGTTAATGAATCAGTTTGCTTTTGGTTTTTGGCCTACTTATTTATTTATTCTTATTACCTCAAAGCACATAAATATCATTAGCAATTTCTTTTTTATTTCCATGCAGCTCACCCCACACACTGACCTTAATCCTGGCCGCCCGAAATGGTCGTGAGAATTATTTTATTACATTTTCACTTAAAAAAATCCAACGCAGTAGCTATAGTAGCTAAACACTAATCAGCCCTAAGACCCGGGGGAGCTTGAACGTGCGTGAATTACCCAACGGGTAAGTGGTGCAAATAAAAAATAATCAATAAAATTTAATTAGATTAAAAAGAGCCTGAGCAAAGGTTCCCCATTTTTACGGTTTTACGCTTCGCATGCCGACGGGCTGGCTGTGCTGTGCTTCATTTACCTATTGGACGCGTTTTGCTGTTGTTTTTGTTTCCTTTACCCCCTTCGCTTCGTTTTCACACAGAACGGCACCTGCGAGTGGTACACTGGAATGGCGATTGGAGGTATAATTTCAACGCATCGAAGGAACAGGTCAATAAATAACCATTTTATTACTCTTCCCTTGTCGCTTTAGGCGTACGCACTCGAATGAATTGGTAAAGGAAATGGTTACACTGTACTGGTTTCGTTTCCAAGTTTGGGTTAAGTTCAAATTTAGAACAAACTGCCTTCAAGCAGAGAAGGGTTTTGCGGTGACAGCCGTGGAGTATGAAACTGTCACGCGAAATCGCGCGAAATTAGAACCTGAAAGCAACACCAACTACGCACGCCAACAGGCGGTGACTCCATTTACCTGATACTTGTCATTTTTGTGCATATCGGATAACGCTAAATGAAAGCATTTTTTTTTGCGCCAGCCCAAAACAAGGTGCGCCCCACGCAGGCACGGACAAAGCCTGTCCAACCAACACACACCGTTCGCACCCATTAGCGCAGGTTAATGGAACGCTAACCCCCACCTAGTTGCAGTCATAATTCCATCGGCCGGTAAGTAAGGCCGCACACGTTTGGTGGATTAGTTTTTACGAGTAAAACATTAGTTGATCCGGCCCAGTGCCGGTCCCCGTCCATTACGCGGTGCCCGTCGGGCAGTAAGTAGTGGAGTCGGTTTTGCGAATGGACGCGAATGGAAAACTATAGCGTGCTCCGGTTTCGTGACTTCATTGAGAAATGAAAGGATGGTTGGAATGGCAGCGAACAAAAAAAGAAACACAACATAACAGAAGAAAATTAAGACCCACGCTAGAGGTACGGACGGTAAGCAGCAGTCAACCGCCGTTGGGCGGTGTTCCAGTGTAGCTTGAGCCACTAATTTGAGGTTTGCCTGCATGTTTGTAATATTATGATTGATTAGCCTTTCGAGCTCAATAAAAGCTCTCCGTACGGTGTGCATGGGGCACGTTAAGATCGTGGCGAAAGTACTTTCGATGTGAAAAATGTTACTTCCCTTCGCTGTACGATCTATCTAATTGATGTGCGGGTTGGGCTTTTCGAAAATTGGAGTTACCCCATTCATGATACAGAACCAACAGCGAAAAATGTTGTGTTTTCGTTGGGTAGATTGATACCTTTACATTACACTAAACGACTCCATTTGTTTGGTGATGGGAAGTGGTTTAAGTTTTTTTGTTGGTTGGGGTTTTTTGCTGTTTAATATCGTGTCAAGACGTCATTTGTATTTGTGGTAAAGGAAATGAAGAAATGGTCCCTTATTACATGCTAGCTGGAGGGAAATTGTAGCGGGATTGCTTTGAAGCATAAGTATGCCTATTTAAGTGGTATGATCGACTTGTGGGGAAATATACAATCAGCCTCAGTCTCAGTACAGTTTCAACATTTTCTGGTATACAATTGAAAACTAAATGCAGCCAAATAATGAAGTTATGTATTTAAATTCATCCCCATGTGAAGCTGTACATTTTTAATGATCATGGCTCAAATAATCTATGACAAATCATCTCTTGATTGATGATTGATCCAATCATCTCTTGTTGTTACAAAAAAAGTCATGGAAGTTGACGAGAGACGTAATAGATTACTATTTTACTAGCATCAACCGATTTAACTAGCATCAATTTCAAGGAGGAAATGTCTTGAGAACTAATTGTTCAGGCACTTCAGCTCAAATGGAAATGGCAAAACGACGAAAATTTTTAATATTGATAATAAATAGGAATTTTGATAATAAATAAATAACTGAATAAATAAATAATAATAAGAAGTAATTAAAACATCAAATGAATAAATGAATTTGAATCAACATTTTAGCAATCATTCTGACAAATTTGCAGCATTTCAATATAAGTTAATTATTTATAAGGAGCATTATCAATATGGAAAAGAAATTAAAATCTTTTTTATTCAACCATCTACGGTAGAATGTTATAAATTTTAGTTTTAAGAATATACATATGTAAGTTTGATTAAAATTTGTTTAACATGCTTTCTTTTGAAATTTACCCCAATGCTTGCGGTGATTTTCATTGAAAAACATTAAGCAAGTATTTACTGAATATAAAGATATTTATTCTTTTTTTTTAATTTTACTGCTCAAAGGTAAGAAACAATTTACACTAATGCAACACAATTTTATCTGGATCCATTATCGAATAGCTTCAAAATCTGCGCAACACTGTTACGCCCATTGCCCCGAAAGTCCACATCAAGCTTTCGCTTTACGGATTAGGTGTCATGTGTTGAATAGCTTTGTATACTCTTCTTTCGCCACAAAACCTCGTCATCTAAAAAAGGCATACCCAAAAGGTACGTCCATGTTTGGTTGCTTCGTCTCGTTTCGTATCTAGATAACTGGACGAACCCGGTGTAACGTGGTGTGAAAAGGTTATCAAACAAATAAAGAAAACAATTGAAACACTTTCCACCACCTTTGCAAACTACCTTTCGCTGTAGAAAGTCGTTTGGTGGAGGATCTAATAGCATTTAGTGGAAAGGTGTAGGAACGTCGATCGTCGACTGAAAAAGGGTGCTTGAAGTACAGTTTACCACCGAGTCAACCCGTGCGGTATCGCATACTATGGACAACAAATCATTCCTTTCCGAGCTCTTTTCTTCTGATGCTGGTCTATTCTTTGTCGAGTAGAGTTGCTGCTGCTGCTGCTGCAGGCGGAGCTTTTGTCATTCAAAAGCCATCTAGATATTTTACACCTTTAGAATGTGTTCGTTTTTTGTTATTCCTTTTTTGTGTACGGTTTTAAAATCATTACTAAACCCCTTTTGAGAGAGAAACTCTTTATATTAAATTATGGTATACCTTACAGTAGAATGATGAATTTATTTAACTGCAATTATTCTCTACCGGTTTCACAACTGCACTAGCAATGAAAAGTTTCACTCCTTAACTTTTCGTTTCACCGATCCTTACCATTACCTCACACAGTTAAGCACAGTTCTCTACTCAAATCTTTGACACACACACACCTCGTCGAAAGATAACAAACGTGTGGGCCCGTAGGCGATTAAAAGAAGATGCCGGCGGTTTTGCAGATTCGTACAGGAAAGCCGTACCAGGACAGATGGTGTGTGAGTGTGAGCGAGGGCCCTTTGGGAGGAAAACAGCAAGCTGGCTTGAATTGGCTTTCGGTCGACTGGTTTGCATTGCTCTTGCGTGGTCTTTTAACTATCCTTTACCCCCGATAGCTCGCTCGATTGTTGGGAAAAGTTATTCCCCACCAGCAAGACACCGACCCGACCGGGAAGGATAAGTGCCGCACACAAATCCGAACAGTGAATTTCTGCGAAAGGCACCCCAGCACCTAGCACCTAGCGTGCTTTCGAACAACAGAGAGGGGGTGGTATTGGCAGGAAACGGAACCCAACTGCGCTGGAATTCAAGAATCAGCATCACCATCTGCATCCGCTGTCCCATTCTGGCCGCAACGAATTCGGTTATAGAGTCGTTTTTGGTCGAGAAATTCTTGTCATTCCGCTGATGGGAAACCTGGCAAGCGGGTAACGCTACAATTGGTAGCGATCTCTTCTTCCCTTCGCTTCTTACCGTGGTATGTGCCATTTGGGGCTGCTTTATTGTGGCAATGACAAAGTTCGCGTTCGTCCATGCCATTCAAATTCACCGCATAACTAACATGTCTTTAAATTTTTATGATTGTAAGTTTTAAATGTTTTAAGCTTAAAAATATATGAAACATTCGAATGAGGGTGGCCCAATTTTCTCTGTAATTGTAATACAATACAAGTTCAAGGAAAGCAATATATTATGAAGATTACGTGCGATTCGTATTGAAACATAAGAATTTTCACAGTTTTCTGAATATATATCATAATGATGTACGAGAGTTTTTAGCCATAATAAGAACACTTATGACGACTTGTAAGGAACAACACCGCCAATGAATATGATCAACGATCAACAAATTAATAATAAATATCCCTGTTCTTCAAACTCATACGGGGAGGACCAACTCCACATTAAAGGACCGGAAAATCCCATCCCGACCAATCCCCGATACGTAGGACTGACAGGAGGATCTGAGAAATGACAAACCAGAACCTCTTGAACCTCTTGTTGGGCGCCATTGTAGGAAAACGTGTAGGTTGTCAAACTCCAAGCCTCTAATGAGACATAGTATAAGGCAATATTTTCCAAGATCAACTTTATGAATTTTAAAATATCTATATTTATGACACATTTTTTATCATCTACCTTACCTATAAATTAGATTTTAAAATCAATTGGAATCAAAAAACAAATTTTATACTTTTTTTAAACTAAAAACGGTTTATCCTGGTTATAAATTATACATATAGTCCTCGCATCAACAAATTGCAATATTTCGAGCCCATATTGAAGCGATATGATTTTATTTTCATTAAATTGTTAAAACGACACACCCTAACGGGGCACCACCGTCAACAAAGCGTGCAATGTGAAGCTTTAAGCAGGTATCAGATTAACATGCAAACCTCACATTCGACAACTGCGACATCTGTAGTAATATTGTCGAGATTGATTGATGGTGCCACCATTCACAGCATCCTTGCCATCAAACTTTTCATTATCGGGGCATTCGAAGCATGACCCTGTTTTGCAAATGATTTATGATGCGCGGTTAATATGTTATCGGTCGGGCAACTATGGTAGCGAGGGATGGAGAGATAGTGGAGAGCGAAAAGCGGGACGGAATAGACAGCAAACGCACACAGTGAGTTATTATCATCCCTTCGAGCTAATTATTCAATTAACCACATCACCATCACCGCACCCATCTATACTCTGTCGCCTACTTTGTCGCCATGAATGCATGGATGTGCCAGGATTTTTTTTTGTTGCGTCAGATTTATATTCTTCCCATCGAGATAAGCACCGGCCCAACCGGGATGAAACGTATTTCGCCCGACTTTTATACCGAATCGGGGCCTCACTTTTTGGTGCGAATGATGTGAGAGAAATCAGAAACGGAACAAAAGCAATAACAACACACGCAAAAAACAGGCCACCCACCCATTGGGGTTGGGAGGAGGGTTGGCAAACAACCCGGCTTAGCTTGTCCTGGACTTTGCACTGGATCAGAAAGGTCGAGTTTTTGCTTGTCCTTGCGATTCAAAGTTCTTATCGTATGGTTTTAATTTTTTTTTTTTTTCAATATTATTCCCACCCTCGCTAACACTTTTTCTACGCTTCCCAAATGCTACACTAGGCTTCGTCATAATTTCGTCAACACATAAAATCTAGCGCGCCCGCAGGGACAATGGGGTTTTTCCCTACATTGTAGACCATCCACAAGTCGGTTCGGTACGGTGTGGGCGAGACGCTGGTGATGGGCAATTTGAATTATTCATGCCACCGGGCATACGGGGATGAGCGGTTCCATACGTTTTGCTTCCTTCTTCCATCTTCCCATCCGAAAGGTGGCCCCATCGCGTCAGTGTTCCGTGTCAGTGGTTGACATTATAAGGAGCTAAACGCTATGTCAACGTGGGTCCCCAGCGATCGTTGATCCTCGTCGTTCGCTTTCCAGCCCACCGATTTTACACCTTACAGAGGGGTGGGTGTTAGCGGACATAAAGTAGCAAAGCAAAGTAACAAACAGAAAAAAAACTAAAATCCCACTTTTAAACCCTTCTGGTGACCCTCTTCCGTCTCTACTCAAAAGTGGCAGCGAGCCGCTTAAACAGTTTTGTAAAATTATTACCCACTCAAAACGTGCGCACTCCCGTGGGAATGGGAGAATATCGCATTTTTGATGTGAGAAAAACATCCCTCCATCGTGTTTTTCCCCGTACACCGAAAGGGGGTTAATGAGATGAAAAAAAAAACATCGTATGGAATGTACTTTAAAAAAACAAAGACAGTAGAAAAACGGTTCGGTGATTGATAAGGGCACTCTAAGTCGTTCCGTTCGACACCAGCGCCGGCTCGGTGCGGGAGAGCACATTTTTGGGACGAGCGACATAAATGTTTTTTCTTGAAAATTGCATGCCATAACTTTCGTCTTGCCGTTGGTTGGATGGAGCAAGCGGACGTCACAAGAAATATGGCTCGGGGATTTTTTTTTGTTATGCCGAGTCGTAATCCTGCTGGACACATAGTGCAAGGAATGAAGATCGGAGGTCCTAATATATCCTACTCTCATCCCCCATTCGAGTACGCTGTGCTTCGATCATCGATGAAGCCACTTTGCACTGGAGAAGGGACACCCAAGTGGAGTGGACACACGATAAGCTTGTGACGAATGTGCGTTTACATGCTCCATGGCTACGCGAACATGGATTTAACACAACCCCACATACACACATGCACCCCCAATATGGGCCTGACTGATGATGTTCCCGCAGCTGTACTGCTCTGTCGTGTCGTGTACATCTTCATATCCCTGCTTCCCCCTGGGGATGAAGAATCTCAACCCTGTACGTGTGTGTGTGTACAAGCATTCCAGGATGCTCTGCCCACACGTGACTCCGATGCGAGAAACCGATATCGGGTGGCTGGTTTTAGGATGTGTCGACCAGCACATGTAGCGCACGGACGTAGACAATGGTAAGTGCGATCGCGTGCGAGCTACAAGCTTCCGCCGTGCTGCTGATGCCACTATTCTTGGCACTCGTGTAGCCCGTAGCCCCCATTGGAGCACGCCCCTTCGAAAGACGTTGGAAAGGAATAATTTATTGCCCAGCAAACTTAAACGTGCTATTCCCGTCGTCTACGATGACGTGCCTTCCAAATCACCGAATCGACCGAGATTCAAGCTGCCAGAAGACGGCCGGATCCCTTCGGTCTGTGCACGCTACAGCAAAAGTGTCTTGGTGCAATTCTTAGCGAGATAATGACTTCAATACCCGGCTGTCTAACAGTTTGATGGGTCTGTATGTGTGCAGAACCATCGCACCATTGGATTGAGATGAATGGAGGCAATAAAAGGTACCCGTGCTTGATTGGATGTGTGTTGTTGGGCGAGTAGGTGTTGGAAATGGAGAGGGGGAGAAAAGGGGGAAAGTTTTCTCTTTAATTAACATACTAGGAATGATCATTTTAGCACCACGTTGTTTCGATACAGCGTGAACACATTATTCGTCTTCATAACACTTCTCAAATACACGTTGTACAAATGTTTTTAATTTTGTTGAAATTATAGCTTGAGTTTATGGTAGCAAATATCAGAAAGTACAATAAAGTCTATCTATCTATGCATGCTTTAAACGCTTCACACGCTCGACAGCGCGGCAATTGCTCCATTGTCATGCCACTGTCAGACTAAACAACATTAATTGCTGATTTAAAGCTTCTATTATCCCCACTCAAACCAAACCGGGCTTGTCCAAACGGCTTTGCTCTGTCGATTTCGTAGTACAGTTGATACACTTTTATCGCACTGTATCGAAGATTTTGTTTTTCGCATTCGCCTCGAACGCAAACAGGCGTCAAATGGTGAAGTGTGTTTTGAAAACCATCTCGCTAACAAGCCATTTGTTGCAGATGGCAGTGCCGCAGGGTGTAAAGCTTTGCTACGAATTGTTCGCTCTCGTTTCTGCCGTATCGTATCGGCAGCGGAATGAATAATCGTTCGTGGAATTATAACCAAAATGACGCTTCCCTACCCCCTGCGGAAGGAACCGTCCGGCGGTCCGATCCTCAGCAAAATGCCAGCAGTCATCATCGATGGGCGTCAAGTGGGACGTGTGGGGCCCAGAAAAAAAAATTTCCGAGGGGGTGGAAAAAAACTAAATAAATAAAACAAGAAGTTACCTCAGGAGATGGTACTTTGTTGAATGATACTGAACTTGTTGAAAAAAAACCAACGTATATGTTTCGGCTGTATGCTCACCGTACCAACATCAGCCTGCCACCGCATTACATTCGATCAACCGTACCCTGGAGACGGGTTGTTATTGCCTGTGACATATGGGCGGACGCAGAAGACGAATTAACTTCCATGACAACATTTATCATGTTCGGCGAAAAACAAAATACATATATAAAAACATAACAACACACACACACACACGATTGTTCCACATTCTTCAGCTCTCGTGCGTGGTTTTTGCTATTTTTCTACCAAGCCTACCTACCAGAAGGTATCGGGGAATCAATATGCCACGAGGGATATTAAGTGAAATTTTTAACACACAGTTGACACATTTATCGAAACGAAAGTTTTATTGTGAAGTAATTTGGAGCATACCATTTAGAGCTTCATTCAACATGTAACGCACATTTCATGTAACGCTACAAGGGTTGTTGGAGCAATTCGGCTAATATTCGTGAAGTTTTCAATTTTTGTTATTCAAAACTGATGGACTTTATAAAGGAAATGTAGATGAAAATGATGTTATTAAATTATTGTGTTAATACAACAAGTTTGATAAGTGATACCATCGGGATACAATTTGTATGCGTAATTCAGAATTCCTGTATATAATATGAAACCAGGATTTTTTTTAAATCCTAAAAAACTGTTTCCAAAACATTACCAGTATAATGTTGATAAGCATCTGTGTGGTACAGGCGAAAACATCTTAGCTTAATTATTATATTAATTATACAAATACAAATCTCTCATTACTTCCTCACGGTTCGGAAGAAAACCCTTCAAGGTTACCTATAGTTCCTCGGGGAAACGGCTAGATTGAGGGCATGCGATACGATTCAGCCCCAAAAAAGTGTGTGTGTGTGTGCTTTTGCTCGCTGCTAGGGAATAGATTCATTCCATTCATTCATTCATTACATTTCCAGTCACGAACTAACGAAACATAAATTTGTGTTTATTCCTATGCAAATGAGCGCTATCAGATTCCATTAATAGCACTCACTCAAACTACCACCTCGCTCGCTGCTGGTGGTGGTAAGTTTATTTCCCGTTAGTATTTTTTTATTACATTACTGTAAATGGTACAGCAAAAATATTCTCAAGCATCACAGCAGCATTCGCATTCCCTTTTTTTGATAAAGTACATTCTACAACTACGAGTTACGGGTGCGCGTGCGGTTGTTGAAACGCTTCCAGACGCCGGCCCAGATCTATTCCCCGGGGGTGATAAGCTGAGCCTGGAAGCTTCCTTGCGTTAACCCGTCGCGTAGCATTTTGGGAGCTGCCAACCATATTTATGGCGTTGCTCCGGCAAGCAAGTCTTCTTGCTTCGTTATCTAATGCAATTTAGGTAACGATACAATCACTTTGGGGAACGTCCAACCCTTGTTCGCTTCGCTCGGTGGAATGATTTGTCTGCCTTGTGTACGCAGTTTATTTGCTGCTCCGGGGCCAACTCGTGAATTTAAATTTATATTATTCTCCGGTTTGTTTCAAAAATGCTTCTACACATTCTTATTTATGTTGTGTGAGATATGCTGTGGTATAAAAGCATATATTTTTCAAGGAATTATCTGCAGACAAGCGTTTTCAAAAACAAAATTAAATAAGCACGTTTATACCATCGTTAATTCCCTTGTAATCCGACATATTGTTCGCAATGGTTCATCCTCTCCGTACATGCCTTGCCCGTACGCATGGAATTTCTGCGTAAATCTTCACTTTGATGTTCGACTTTCGACTATGACATCACGTACACGCTCACTGTAGCGCAAGGGCAATACATTATTGGAATGATATGCGGTTTATAGCCCGCTTAACAATCTCCGCGGATGCCAAATTCAAATGTGCACAATATGGCTACCACTCACGCAGGGTTACGCTGAGGCGATGATCTGAATCACCAAAAGCAATCAAACAAACGTTGAATAGTTATCATTCCATTGAGAACACTCCAGTTCATGGCAATCAATTTGTTCTACCGGCTGGGTGGTGCTGCGTGCGCTGGATAGCAACACTTCGCTACCAAGCTTAAAGCTACCAGGCGGCTCCAGCGCGCTCAGCACTTATGGGCTAATAAGAATGGCATCGCTGGAACCGTTCGGTTCGTTATCATTTCAACCGACGGGTTGTAGATGCTCCTAATGTACGACGGCGTATCGGTAGGAAACCCTTTTTTTTTTTTGGTCCTTGTGCTTAATCGAGCAGAAAACTATCGACAGATTGTAGGACGAAACGAACATGCTGTGACTGTGCTAAAGTTAAGGAAGCCGACATTTTCGACAACGAAAGCACAATGTATCAGCAGCAGCAGCAGCAGCAGCGTGGGAAGAAACTCTCCGAAACATATCTCAAGCTGACACAAATTTTTACTCCACCCTCATCAGATCTTTATCTGGTTTTGTGTGGCAGAACAACACCAGCCCAAAAAAAAAAGAGTCACCCACTGTAGTAGTAGTAGTAGTAGTAGTAGTAGTAGTAGTACATGCTATCTTCGAGCCAGATCTTCCTTTCAAGATGTAATATTGGTGTCGAATTGTGCTGTGCTAAGGAATCGTAGCAAGCTGCTTCTGTGTGTGACCACTATACGAACACCCACTTCCAGGCCTGGCAACGAAGGTTACACATCCGGAAGCTCCGTCATCCTTGTCAATTTCTCCGAACGTGTCGAGAGCTAAACACCTTCATGCATTGCCAGCGATTTGCCAGCTATGAAGCGGGAACGTGATGGATGGATGGATGGGATGCTGCACGGTGAGCTTCGGCAAACCATAATCGTTCGATTCTCTTCCGGTAGTGTAAATATGGTACGAACTTCCTTCCGGTAAGGGTTGTTATTGGAACGTTCATTGCTTTGTTCGAACAACAATGTCTTTTTGTTTGATTTGCTTTACCATGTTTAGATGGACGAAGAGCAGGGTGCTTCAATTTCATTCAATATACCTTTTTGTTTGAAAGTTTTTCTTTAAATATTCTTATTCTCTTTACTTTACTTTATTCTTTTATAGTGCTTGTGTGTCCTGTTAGCGATTTTTTATTTTTTTTTTCCTATTGGAGCACCAAACCAAAAACGACGTTCAGCGGATAAATTGCTGAATCTTCGATTTCATCCCAACGGCACGTGTCGATATCACCAGACGGTGGAGCTTATCGTGGTGATTAATTTAGACCCACGCTTCCTGGAGTTTATTAATAAGCTTTTCTTTTCCAAGATGCGATGCCGACCATCTTCTACCGGGTCGCATCCATCCATCATCGTGTTTCCGCCCCGGTAAGAGCGACCGGACGTCACTCCCAGCTAGTAAACAACAAACAAACATACACTCGCTGCACACACTCACACAGAAAACTCCCACAGCACATCGAAACCGAATAGATTTCGGTTCCGATCGCATGGTGCAAACATGCGAACGGAGTACGTGTCACATGTGACACAAACTCATCAGAATTGATGTTGATGATTTAGGATGGCGCACCAGCACCCCTAACAGTGGATTCCTGGCAACGGATGCGTCCTGCAAGTGCGTTCCTATGTCACGCTCTGCTTGATTGTTTGGTCATAAGCCCTCTTTGTAAGGTTGTGTATGGTGGTGGCATTAATTTCTTCACCCACCTCCTCGTTCGCACCTATCGCTGTCGGCACCGAATATTGCCGGTACCAGGCCCAGCCACGACAACGGCACTCCGATACGACACACGCTGTTGACATTGGGTTAGCCCGTACAAAACCCACCCTAGCGCGGGTGTTCATTCGAGCGTTACATAATGTGTCTTTAAGCGAGAAAATGTATCAAGCATGATCGGCACGAATTCTGTGAAATTCGTCACTTACACCAGCACTCGAAGCAAACACGAGTGCCGGCGCAATGCCATTCACTCCACAGGAAGAAGTAGCAAAAACGCCAAGAAGTACCCACATCGAGGACGCAGTTGCGGCCATTCAATGATGCGTCGTTGCAAAAAAGAAAAATAGCGAGCTTTCCAGCGAGATTTCTTTTCGGTCCCGCATTGCTCTAAAGAGCACTAAAACGAACAAGAGCTGTCAGCAGCTTGTTGGAAGAAAAGCAGCAAATTATGGCAAGCGTACCCCGCTGTCGAAGGATCTGCTGATACACTCACACTGCTGCGCTCGCGTATGCTAGCAAATACGCTACTGCTTGGTGCGGCTGCTGCGGATGGTGTGTGAAGGACGATAAGAAATATGCATACTTGCGCTTTTCTGCTGCTTCCCGAACCAGAATGCACGGATACGAGGGAAGGAAAGCAAGATTGTCAGCAGAAAGAATAATCAATGGGAGGAAATGAAGTGAACGTCGTTCCACTGGCAGAAAATGAACATCCGGTCTGCAATTGGCAGGAGGGATCTATGTGCACAAATAAATGAATTTTAAGCACAGCCTTACGAACGCCAGCTGGTTTCGTAAACGATATAAACGCAGTGCAAAAGTATTGAGACAGAAAGAAAAAAAATACCCAATTCAAGAGCGATATAACACCACAGAAGGTACAACATTGAAGAACATCGATAAAAGAAATATCGATAGTGTAGCGTAAGTGGGTAAGAAAGCTGCTTGGATTTAAAGATGGATTGCATTGTTTGAGCTACATGTATCGCGTTTACGTTACAGAGTATATTGCTGAACTTCGCATCGACCGATGCATTCCACGCACGATAGATGAATCGACAGTACGCCCGCAAAACAAAAAGCGCATCAGCAACCTCAGCTGGCCGGTTGCTATGGCGAAGAAAACGCAGCAGGTTCTGCGGAGCCAATAAGCTACCACGCAAGATACACTCACACCACTCGCCAACAGCACGCGACAAACGGAAACCTACACGGTGCAGCCGCTGCAGAAAGTGTTAAACTAATTTGGCACCACTTGGAAACGGGAGCTGTCTTTTGCTGCATTCATTCGGCAAGCATCGATTCGACAGTCTGTCTGTATGCGGACGTGTGCGGACACGCTTCACCAAGAATCAATCGAAACTACCACCCGTACACACCCACACTCACGCTCTGTTGACGCGGCGACACGCAAAAGGACCTGCGGTGCGATCTACCGTCCTCGAAACACTGAACGTTTGGTGCGATGGAGTTGATAAAAATACACCCGTCTGACAATAAACATATGATCCCGAACGCGTAAGCTTCACCTCGAGAAGCTTTCTGCTTCGGACGCGAGTGCCGCCCGAAAACCACACACACACCACGACACGGGACTCACTGTGAGCGAACCACTCACTATGTGGGGCGTGTTGGAATTGTGAATCATCACGGTGTGAGACACATTTTCTGCTCACTTTCATAACGGAAAGGATACAGGCGTGAGATGAGATGGGATTCACTTTCCGCTTACATTTCCTTTCATTTTACCATTTTCCACTTGAGTGCTCGCGTCGGCGCAAACACGATCTTTGCGAGTGGTTGCTAAACCATCGGCGGAACGTGTTTTTTGTTTTGTTTCTGTGCCTTCTTCCGAAGCTAATGCTAACCACATCGGGTGATACGTGGGAACCGGCGGTTCAAATCGGCTTAAATCGGTTGTGAGCGATTCATCGTTCTCACGTGGTGCGCACACGGTTCTTCTCGAGTGGCATAACAACAGAGAGTATGAGTTCTGCCGGTTGAGTTGTTGTAAGATAGAAACAGAAACGATCATATGCTGCACGTAATAACTGCGGATTTTATGGTCAGTGATGAATGTGAACATTTTTATAAAATTTCATACAATAAATATTTTTTTGTTAGCGTTAGTTTGTTTGTAGACCATAAATCATTTGGTTTACCATTAGACATTTATTTAAAAAGTACTAGGCGACTCCATCGCCGTTCAAAGCGTTTCAATTGTACTGAATTTTACGCGATCATTATTTCAAATCTAAAGCATCTTTCCACGATTATTTTAACTCTACAAATTATAAGGAAATAAATATTAGCTCCAATTCTTACACATCAAATATATTCACATAATTGCAAATAATGTTGTGAATGTACAAAGTACCAGGCGTCTCCATCATAAACATAAATTGTTTCATCCTGCGAAATTTTACGAGACTCACTTTAAATTATGAAGTTAAACATATACTTTCATAAATCAATCTTCAATGATTAAAAAATTACATATTTAAAGCCAAATGAATAACATAATTTTTAAGTATATTGTCTAAGCGATAAGTACTAGGCGGCTCCATCATAATCTGAATTGGTGTTATAATTTG
Organism: Anopheles moucheti; assembly: GCF_943734755.1. NCBI lineage: Eukaryota > Metazoa > Arthropoda > Insecta > Diptera > Culicidae > Anopheles > Anopheles moucheti. The sequence goes on from NC_069140.1 coordinate 29,525,342, forward strand.
CGTCCAACGTCATAGTTTGGAAATTCGAGCAGCATTTTCTGAATAAACTCACATTATCTTTAAATAGCTGTTGAAAATGAAATCTGTTGCTCGAAAATTGCTCACAATTGATTATAATGAATTTACAAAATAATGACGATTTGATCTAAAATTAGTTTATCACCATAATGTCGTTAAAATGCTTTTCCTAAGATTGAAAATTCAACGTGATGATAGAGTAGATAGAATTATTGTTCAACACAACTACACCATCTGGTGTTGTAAAGGTCAACCCTTTTTTTTTCTTTTTCAAACACATGTTGTATGTTAAACTTCTAAACAATTTACGCGAATGTTTGATTTATTGAAGTGAATAAAACATACGCCAAAAGGATTAGCATCGCAGCGAACGGCATGAACGCATTGGGTTGTAAAAAGTGTTACGCGAAAAAAAAAACTAAACAAATGCTACGGAAGAGCTATCATCACACCATTGCAGTGAAGCATATGAAGGAGAGAAGTTCTGTTACTATACAAAAATAACACATGACGGTACATTTTCAGCAACGGAAGATGGGGAAGATGTGTGAAAATAAACCCGTACTCAAACGATTGCAGTGGTTCATATTTCCAAACCATCAATGCTCCCAAACACTAACAACTCGTACAGCGTGTGGAGTGAACTGGAGCAAGTGCACATTCAGCAAATGGAGTATTCGACATTCGACGGAGTAGCTGAATACACTGTTAACGATATGCATTGATCGATCGCTCAAATATTACTACAATTTTCACCACAGCCAAGCTAAATGTTGCAGCAGATTGCAAATCCACTCTTGGCAAACACTTCAACACTAGAAATAATAACGTCCAAAAAGCGTCTTTCATGTGCCACCTGACGCATGTTGTGCGCTCAGCTCAATCTGTAACTACAATGGTGTGCTCATGGTAAAGCATAAGCAAACAAATAACTCGCGCGAAATCGATTCGACTCCACGCACTGATTGAACGCTGTTTGTTTGATGGAAAAGGAGCATTAAACCCGAGAAACTGTAAGTGATCCGCTTATCCGAACAAAAGCACGCTCCGAATTGTTGGCACAATGTTCATACCGTCGGATTTGGCGTGCCACTCCACAAAGTAAAGTCAACACAACACAAAACGTTAAATCCTCAAACAGCAAAATGGTCAAGTGAACTCAACGCGAACGAAGTGTTAACCAAAAAAAAAAAACTCGAATGGAGAATGGAGCGAAAATGTGGAAACGAGCAAAGCATAAGCATATGAAAATACGATAGTATTAGCCATTCATAAACACAACACGGAAGCCCTCGTCGCACCGTGCCCTCATGCTTCACTCTCTCCCCGTGAACACCGTGAAGCGCGGTGAGTAAATAGTAAATATGAAAATTCCACTCATCGACACGCCTGCACACGTTCCAGGCGCAATGATGTTGTGGGTGGTAGCGAAACGAAATGGCAAACAACAATAAACATAAATACTACCGTTGGATGTAGTGGAGGCAACGGAGGATAATAGAGATACCGAAAGAAATCGAACCGTGCAAGGGTAGAGCATTATGAAAGCAATCGGAAAGTTCGGAACAACTTTTCTAATTGGTACACTGTTGTTATGGAAATTAAAAAAAGAAAAGGAACACTACCCCAGAAAAGGCACTGCCTCCAAAAAAAATATGTGTTGCTTAAAATAAACCCAACAAACCGAACGATGAATAGGAGAATACAGTTCGCAGTGATGTTGAAACGGGGGGGAAAACAATCTCTTCATGCTTCTCTCACGTTGTTTGCTTCGTGTTTTGTTTAGATGAGTAGGAGTAGGGCGAAGGTTCGATGCCGTGTTTTCGACACACTCATAACTATTAACGGTGATGGGTACGGGTATCGCCATTAGCCCAGCATTGCTATACGGTTATTTTATTATGTTTAAATGACTCCATCGAGATGGAATCTACTATTGGGGAAGCGTTTTATTCTCACGTTATATCATCGTCCATACGGTGGTCAATATGTAATTTGCATAGAATAAACATTTGCTACATATGCATCGCTACTCATACCAATGGTGGCAATAATCCTTTTGGGGGGTGCGGAAATGTATAAATAAACCATTTGCAAATGGTCAAGTGGTGTTAAAGCTGCGCCTAAATGGGATGAACAAGAACCGGAACCTTTGGTTGGATGATTGCTAGTGAATGAGTTAAATGGTAAACGATACACCGTTTGTTCTATTAACATTTGAGGTTTCACTGAATATTTTATTGCTTTTATTCTCGGCACAAAGCTCTTTGGTTGGCTCATGCTCTGCCCTGAAAAAATAGGAGTAGAATCCTAAGGATCTTAAAGGTTCTATTGACAACTCTTCAATCCAGCTTTAGAATGGATCACCCGCGGCTGAGGGTTCAAATCTTCAATGTAATCTAGACCCTCTCATACGGAGTGGATGCTCAACAGAATATCGAGCAGAGTAGATGGGAAATCTCGCGTTGGCGAGGTTCCCCAACTCTGAGATATGTAACAAAACTTTCAATTTCAGATAGCGTTCAGGTGTATTTAATGTTTCAAAGGCGCTGGGGGCCTCGTAAGATAAGTTCAGTTAGCGTTCTATACAGTAATTAAATGCTAGTTATATTCTTGACACTAAAGCACATCAACTCTATCCAATATTCTATCAATATTTTCGCTGTTCTAACGATGGAAAAACCACAATTGCATTACTGGGATATAACTCACTATTTCAACAAGAAACTGTGTAAAATTAACTGAAATTAATTGCTTGCGCTCTGTTCATTGCGCATGAGAATGAAATAAACATATTCCATGCTCGGTATCGAAATAGGCAATAATGGGTGAAACACATCATTATTCATATTATTCATTACCGTTTACAGAGCAACATTCATACGTGCCCCTAACAGTTGTTACATCATTCACCTGAAGATCACCAGGCGTCTCCATTGACATGTTTGCAGATGTTTTGTGGAACAATTGCAATCGAAACTAGGAACTGGTTCAGACAACCGCAAAAACAAACATGTCAACAGCATCAACCTGCGGGCCCTTGGTTGCACTCAGTATGATGATAGCAAAATAAATATTTATCCAACCAACGAACATTTCCGCGGCAATCGACAATAATGCCGCTGTCACGCAGGCAAAGCAAAACATAAAAACAAAAACAAAACACGACGTGGGAATGTGCACCACTGGGTGTGTGTATTGGCTCTATTGTACTGTGTTCGGGTCAACGTATTTAGCCCATTTACGACGTTTGTAATAGCACACAACCACACGGCGAGATCAAAGGTTGGTGTGAGTGCGTCGTACCATAAAGCACGAACGCCCCGTTTTTTTTTTTTTTTTTTTGAAGATGAGCTCAATGAGGAGAACTCAATGACGGACTGTGCAGAAGGACGTAAAATCAAATCGAAATTGAATCATCCCATACACATTAGGTGAAAGCAAACGCAATGGCCATGTTACAGTTTGGCTATTCGGTTAAAATGACCCACCGGGGTCCACTAGAAATGGTGGTCGTTAGATCGGTTATTCGGTTTTCCGACACTGCAAAGATAAATAAAGTGGCTGTAAATGTGTTTTTCGTATGATTTTTTTTTTACCGAGACGTTCCCCCCCAGCAGTGCCAATGATATGACCGGTATTAGGAAAACCATAAACGATGATCTATTTGGCGAACGATAGAAAGAGAAAATGTTGCATACAAATACATAGCATGGTTTGTATAGTTTATTACTCAATGCAATGCAACAGTTTACTTCGAACGTTTTTTTAAATAGATATCTGCATTATTATGTTCAAATTTTTTATTAAGATGTGGAATGGTAATTACACTACATATTTAAAAGAAAGAAATAAACCAAAGCGTATTAAACAATGAATTCAAAAACAAAGGATTCACATGTTTAAGATTTTCCTTAACTTTAACATAATAATTACTTTACTAATAATATACTAACACAATACAATAATATACAATAATTACTACAATCAGCTATGATCGACTTTTAGATTTAATGCAAAAAAATCCCCTGCCATTTGGAGTGATCGATGAGGAATTATTTTTCTGGAATTTTGTACAAAAAAAACCCCTGCTTGACACCAACGACTTGTGGAAGAAATGAAAATGTTCGAACCATAGGAATACTCATCGGTCGATATCTCCGTGGTGTACAGTGCCAAACGATTCAGATATCGGCAAAAACTCATCACTGGCTGTAGGTACTTTCCAAACCCGCGAAAAAGCAACAACAATAATAAAAAAGGCCTCCCATACCAATCATCTCCCCTATTCGGGCAATGTGCAAAATGTGCTTTTTCGCCTGGCTGCTGCATTGATTCATCTCGTACTCGTACTTTTTTTTTCTATCTTGTTGCCTTTAATCCTGCCTTGAAAGAATAGTCAGTATGTGTGTGATAAATTGAACGCTCCTACCCGCAGCTGTTTGGTCGATCATAGTGGAAGAAGTAAAAACAAAAAAAAACGAACACACATACATTTGGCTTCAGCAGCTGAACGGAATGTTGCCGAAAATGAAACACGTTCGGCGATGTGGCGTGTTAAAAATTTAAAGCCAGTCCTCGAAAGTATTCGATGCGAGCGTGACCGAAATCTTTGAACAAAAAAAAAACCGCCAGAACCCACTCATCTTGCCATCTTCTATGCCCGTCGTGTCATCGTGGGCCTTACACTCTCAAACACGATCGATTGCAAAAAGTGCAAAAAAAAATTGGTTCTTTCACGCGCCACAGATTTTTTGCCCCCGAATTAGGGGGGCTGAAGGCAAAAACCCGTTCATCCAATTTTACTGGACATTTAAAATATGACTCCAAAGCGTATGATCAACTGTAACAAAACCGAGTTGACAGGTGTGGAAATGAATAGTAATCCAGGTTTTGGTTGCCATAGTAATGCTGTCATGCGACTAGCGCTGCAAAGCAGATAAATAAATGCTTAAACTACGCGTGCCTAATTCATTCCACTAAACATTTACTATTTTACACTAGCGATCTACCACTTGTTGCCAAAAATGGGCATTGACTATGCTACAGCTACGCTCATACGCGATATTGCCAGCCATTTAATATTCACGGTTATGAATTCACAAGCGATAAACACACTCACCACTCATAAATCAACCGCCAACGTGGTTTTTCTGCCTGCGTCTGGTTCGGCCTAACGAGAGCTGGCAAAGATTCATACCGAAGAACAAGAAGAAGAAGAAAAAAAACACACACACACATTTTACAAATTCATTTTGATTTGTTTACCGGCAAAACCAACGGCAAGGAGAGCGGTGTGAAGGGAAGAAAGAAAGATGGTGCCCTGGGTGTTATGATACCAGCTCCATCGGGTTACGGCTCCGATGGTTAAACCGTCGAGTTGATTCGGTATGCATAAGACGTCCCCGGACAACCAGCAGAGCGTCGAACAAAAATGCCCTCTGTACCGACACGTTTCATTGCCGTTTCCGCCGAGCCAATCCACGGTATATTTGCTTTTCCTTATTTTTGCGCCGGAATTGAAAACGGAATAATTTCATAATAAATTCATATGATTTCAGCTAAAATTGATTCCACCGAGTGTGATTTATTTTAATCGCCAAACGATAAGGTGAAATTAATGCGTACTGTTTAGTGTTGGGCGGATCGGATCGAATTCTGGGATTCGATCCTTCGTCGGATCAATCCAGGATTCAATCCCTAATACAGGATCCTTTGGATTGGTATCCAAAAAATCCTTCAGGATCCGGATCTGTCATGACGAGAATCCGAGTTCGAAATCCAAAACAAAAGATTAGAACATGTAATTGGGAAACACATTATTTACTACAAAAATGGGATCATTATTATAATCTTTGCAGAAGATTGATATTAATGATCCCTCCTAACAGATCCATGTGAATGATTCTCAAAGGATTCACACAAATGACTTGAAAATGAAATAGTAAAACCAAATAATTTATTTTATCTATAATTACACTCTAAATTGAGCAATCAACAGTTAATAGAAGCAGAAGCAATAAATAATGTGAAATACCAACAGTTCGTTACGAATCTAAACTGTCCCCAAGGTCCGCGAGCGGCGGCACAAACTCGTACGCTTAATTTGATAGGACTCTTACATCATTCGACCAAACTGTTGCAAGGCATCGACTAACAACTATTCGTCCGCTGCCAGACGATCGTTGGATGATGGGGGAAGTTTTCCCGAGACGCAGAGAAAAATGTTTCATTGCTTAATCATGCCAGAACGGTAAGTTGGGCTGTGGCAGAGTGTGTCTGTGTGCAGGTTTGTCAACAGAATGGTTTCGCCCACGCTCAATACCCCGTTTTTGTTTTCTACAACACTCATTCGCTCGAAAGAAAAAAGCTTTATTTCGCAAGCATCGGTAGTAGTAACGTTAATCAGGGTGTGTGATAAAAAAATGTGTTATAAAAAAACACGTAGAACCTAATAAAATGATTGATGATTGTTGTGGTTTTTTGTATTCATTTCATTTCGGTTCCGCTATAGCCTTGCGCAATATAAATATCTTTTCAACGGATAATTGTTGAATACCCTCCCAAACTCATCATAGGACACTTATTAAGATTATTCGCATTTGTTTACATTACTTTTGTTTGATCATACTACACAAAAAAACTGTCAGCCAACATTACATATCACTTCAAAACGATTCCCCACGCATCTACTTACACTCGTAATTGCCTTCCTCCTGATCGCTGGCTTCCTTCTGCTCGTCCATGTTCGCTACAGCATCGGCAAGGATCCGAGAGGAGAAGAGAAAAGAAACATCCACAAAACCCCTTTGTAAGCAGTGTAAGTGTTACCGATCACGCGTAAGAAATAGCGAACCAAATCGCCACTTCAATCAAACACTCGCGCCCGATCGCCGATCAAATCGCGAGCCGATTGAATTTGACGTTTGATCGTCACCGAACGATAACGCATACTGACCACTTCGACAGCACCGACACAGCAGACAGTCGCGCAGACAGGAGGTAGACGACGCGGTGGACGGTTGTATCGAGGCAGAGGCCGAAGATGACGCAGCATTGCCATGGCGATGCTGCTTCGTTCGCCGCTGCCCTTTGTGGTGGGCCAGCTGGGGTGTCGCCCCGAGCCAGCTTCCGTTGCCACCGTCCGATGCTGCACCGCTACCATACTGCCCCCCGGTGGCAGTGTCTAGCGTCAGGTACTCGATTTGCGGTGCGCCACCGGCAGTTGGAGCACTGGGCATCACACCAACCGGTGCCGACCCGTTATGGGAGGTGGCGACGAGTGAATCAACGGTCGAGGAGCTGCCGGTGGACACCGTATCGTCCGGCTCAACCGGGATGGCCGTGAATCCGCGCGAAGTCCATCGCATCAGTGCAATGTCCGTCGCGGTCGCTGATGGCAACTGGTGCCCGTCGGCACTGACCGTGCTGCTGCTTCGATGGCCACGATTCACGAGCTGCATTCTGGTCGGATGGTTCACTCCGCCCCACGATCTGTCGCACGATCGTACCAAACCTCCGCTCCACGATCACACCATCGAATTGCGTGCACTTAGGTCACTATTCGTTGGTTGTTTCACTCGTTGCCCTTTGGCACTCCTGAGATCGTACGACACAAACAAACACACACACACGCGAAATCACAGCTGAGTGACCACGGGACTGCGGATAGAGAGAGGCACTGATTCACTTGGGTATCATCGAAACCGCCACTACCGACGATGATGTGACGATCCGCATCGATGTTGATGTCAATCTCGATGACGGGACAACAACAATCTCCGCACACTCACGCACACTCGGAACCACGTTCGTTCGTCACCGCGATCGTGAAATCAAATCTTCCGCCCCACGTAGCTTTCGCAGTATGGTGCGTTTATAATTGGATTGCATCCAAAAATAAACATTCATCGCAGCCGGACTTTTGCCGGGCCGGATACCAACTCTTCCCCGGCTCCGCCAGTCTCCCTTGGACTGGGACACTAGAAGACCGGGAGGACTTGGGAAAGGTTAGTATCTACCAGCCACTTTCCCGCTTTGCGAGGTAGACGGGAATGGAAAAAGCCAACCGAGTGTTAAGGAGCGCTGTGGTTTCGGTGTAGCGAACAGTAAGACCACAGCAGATGAACACATTATGACAGATACACCGCGCGAACAAACAGCAATTATTGCAGTGAACTTCCTACTGGAGGATGGTGGTAAGCTCGGCCCGGAAGTGTGCAAAGATGTAATTAATTTTACGCCTTGTCTTGCAATCGTTTGCTGCCGTGCTTGGGGTTTACCGTCTGGGTACTAGAATGGTCTGGTTTGTGTTCCAATTATGCATTGATCGGGGTTTTAATCGGCAATCATTCAACTACCATCTGGTCTCTGTTTGTATCATTAAAGTAAATAAGAAAGATTCCTGTAGTATCCCCAGAATTCACCTTTGTGTTTCAAACCTTTGATGACTCTTTTATTTTTATAACCTTCCAAATATGTTTTAACTAGAATCGAAATGCTGCACACGGTAGGACCGCGGCAGGACTAACTGAATAGCTCTTGCGGTTGTTGAGCCGGTAAGAAAGGTAGAGTCGAAATGCTTTAACATTCGACCTCCGTCGAGCACTGTCGTCTGCCAACTCAACCCAACCCGACCTTTCTGGGGGTCCGACATCAAAAATTCAATTTTGGTCAATTTTGGAATGACACGTCTCTTCTGCCCGTATGGACAATCAAAGAGAATTCTTTACGGGATGGGTTGTCCGGTATCATTATGATGACATGAATAGCCGGTCAACGTCACAGCTCCTCTTCTAGCGACCAACAATCGTTATGAGCATCAGTTTTGAACCAAGTTCATGTCGCCGAGGGTCCCAATCTCGATCATCTTTACATGTGTTCTGTACAAAGAAGTTTTCTCACACTATAGAAAGATCTGATTGCAGCCAGCATTCTAGTGTGTATCTTAACGTTGATGTACGGAACTGTAGATCATGCAGCAATCGAAATTCATTCTTCTACCAAGCACCAGAGAATTTCCGCATTCACAAAACATTAAACCATCCGTTTGCTCAAGAATAGTGAATCGATGCCTTGTGATTGAAATCTTGGTATCATCTACCCCATATACAAACAAAAAGATAAGCTAGAGTGCAGCAATTACAGGGGTGTTACGGTGTTGAATACCGCCTACAATATATTCACCCTTATACTACTAGATCGTCTTGTCCCATTCGTTGAAAAGGTAGTTGGGCACTACCAGAGGAGATTCCGAAACAGAAAATCGACCACTGATCAGATCTTCACCATGCGACAAATCTTAGAGAAGATGGCGGAACAGCAACTACACTCCTTCCATCTCTTTATCGACTTCATCGACACGCCGGATAAGTAAGTAAGTAAGTAATGTTAATATCATATAGAACTCTCTTCTATTTCTAGCATGGAAAATTCAAAATGATTCTTAATTATTAACCCTATGGCTATAGTGTGCTGGTTTCTTTAACTTCATACCAATCTGTACTCGTTCTCAATATCTGCAAATAATACTGCATACTAATATAACTCGGACTACAATCACGGAATGATTAATTTGCCAGGAAATTTGCAAACATCCTCTAGCAAATGGCATTGAAAATTGGCACAATGTTTGCCGATTCAGACGAATGTTTGTTTCTACATACCCGTTTCGCAAAAAAAAAAAAAGAAACCCGGTGGCAAAGCTTGCCTTGTGCAGTACTGTGCCTTGCAGCAACGCCGGATAGCGCACAGGGCATTCACTGGCACCAACTTCTACAAATCAATTTACCCGCTGACACTGACACTACTCTAAACAACTTTCCTTGTACGTTCCAACAGCTAGTGTGCGCCATGTGGCCAAGAAGCTGACGTCCTCCGCTCCCTGCCCGTTCCCTTCAACCCTCGACCACCCTGACGGCCTCCAGACATTCGGTGGTACCAACAACCGAGGTGATATATTTGAAACTTGGCCAAATTAAGAACAACAAACAAAGCGAAAATATTACGAACCGCCAGAAAATCGAAGTGATCCTTCGAAACCTCACTGCGAGACTATTAATGGCGATTGCATGGGTTTCGTGCCGGTTCGCACCAGCAACATTCCGACCGTAATTAATGAACCTGACAAATCTTGTGACTTTGCCAAGCAATCTGCTGTTCGTCGTCGACAGATGGCGGCAGGGTCGGCATCGGGCCGAGACAGCCGGACGGATGATGCTGGTCATGTAACGGATCCGTCCAATAGGACTCTTCGCACGAAGGGTCGCCGTTATGAAGCGATCGCGCGCACGCCAGAATGAATGTGCATCGATCGATCGTAATTTTACCGCAATTGCGTCGCTGTCAATATTTTGTCATCGCAAGCAATCGGAAACAGTTGAAGCGTAGCAATTAATCGTGTTTAATCGCACTTCGGTGGCAACAAAGTCTAATGAGGACTCTCTTTCTCTGGAATGGATTCACTGGACTAATAATGTCCATAAAACCAATCTACATCACGTCACCTGCTTGCATCCGATCGTTTGTTTCTTCACTAGCAGTAATTACAATTTAGTGAAACATTGGTGATGAAAAACAGTATCCAATGCGCCACCGACAAGCTCAAGGTTGTTCGTTTTGCTACAAAAAATGTTTCCGTCCATGTTTTGCAGCGAGGGGGATTTTTCATAAGACCATTTTGTCGGTTAGCTTGACAACCGTTGAAACATAATCCATCGCACAAGTGCCCCGCTCAGGGACAAGAATGGGCGCCGATTCTAATATTATAAAGCGCACAACACACTTGGACGCTCATCCGGCTTACCGAAGCGGACGCGGAAATTTTCAATGAACTCGCTTCCAACATCGCCCGGCTTGGAACGCGTGCGGACATTCTACTAACGCGGGGCGTCACACAGGTTCTGCGCACATCGAGCGCACGGTCAGGGCCGTGGATAACTTCATGCTCTACGGCTGATGTGTCCCCGACTAATGGGACAGAGTGCGACTGAGTCAGCGAAACTGTTGACGTCCATTTGCTTAGCAAGCTCGTAAATATTCACTCTATGGGATAAGAACCGCGTGAAAAAAACACACAAATCAGAAAGATGTGGAGGAAATAAAACGAAATATACTACTCAAGAGTGGTTTTACATTTCCTTCTCTTTTGCTAGTTGTGAACTGCTTGCAAGCGAATAAAATTGGATCTTCTTGTTCAACAAACCCCACCACACATTACATTGCCAGCATGGCTTTCAACGAGTGAACTTGTTAAAGTGTATTATTGCCCATCATTACCTACCGAATGCGTGGTGTGATATTCGATCGACGCGCATCTTTAACCCCCATATCGAAACCACAATTGGTTTCGTGAAAACGCAAGCAATCAAATATCGACGATAAACACTGTGGAGTGGAAAAATATTCATCTCAAGCATCTTGATCCACCGTACAAGGAACCTATTTTGCCACCATCACCCAAGGCGGAACGGCCTAGCAAATGCGATCCCACCCTTCTTCCGATTTAGAAATATAAAGTTCACAACATTTTCAATACGCTATAAATACATCAACTAACCTCCGACCCTCCCACAAACAATCCAACCACACACTGCAGGCGGAGAAAAATCTTTAACCGCAAAACCCGCATCCGACCGATTCCCTCTACGTGTTGGACGGTTGGAGGTCGTACGGTGCAAAGAAAAGATGCGTACCGTGGACGGTGAGGACCCGGCACCGATTATCGCTACCGTTATGTACATTTATTAAGCTACCAAACACCGAAAAGGTCAGAAAATTGAAATCACGTTCGGGTCGGAGAAGGTTTTGTTGTTTTTTTTTCTTTCTTCTCACAATCCACAATATACGATCACTCCGCGATCGCGATCACAGCGTACGGCGTTGATTTCACACACCTCAAATTAGATTCACACAGCTTCACCGTACGTTCGACCGTACGCGGACCAGATTGCGCATACACTGACATTCAGACAACATAAATTATGACGAACCGGTGCCGCTTGTGATCCGCACGGATACGGCATCCCGACCACGAGATGGGCAGGTTTTTATCACTGAGAAGTGTGTTACATTTTTACACCGGCGTCTCAACTACACATTCCGTATTATTGCAACATGAACCATCCATTTAATGGCTGAAACAAAACCAACTGTGACGCAGTGATGGGTACGTGTCAGAGCTGGTGGTAGATTCAGGTGTTTGCATGACAAAAAATAAAGAACGCATCGTAGCATTACCCGAACGGAAACAAAACAAAACTGCACTACAATGAACCCGAACTCGTCGCAAGAAAACCACGCGGCTGTGTGTGTTTTTGTGCCTTGCAGTTGCACGGAAAAATTCTCCCACCGACCGATCGACGATCGCGACCGGTGTGCCGCTTGCAAACGCTTTCAAATCCCGTTCCGTACTGACAACACGCGATATGCGTGCGGGGTTTCACCGACGGAAGCATCTGGACGAAGTGCTGAGTGTCCATCGTGGACAATGCGAGCAGTCCTGGGCAGGCCACACCGAGTACACCTACTACCCAAGAGACACCGGCATCACGGTGATGAACATCCGCGAGTGCTCACACGCAGCGCCGTGAGATCATTCCTCGCTTCGCTAGCGTCTGGCGCGCATGCATAGGCGTACGAGGGCTAAAATTACACCGGTCTCGCATTCGCTCTTACGCAGCGCGCTCTCGGTAGCGTTGAAATTCTCGTCGCATTCAAACAGGTCAATAGAGTTGCACTGTTCGGGAATTGTTTTACTAAAAACAAAAAAAGATAATTATTATCTGTTTAAAGCATGATCATTAATCAAAAGTAAGAAATACATTACTACACTACAACATTTCAATCTCTACTATCTTTTAGATCCAATTTTACAATGTCTATGAATATGGTAACCTACGGGGTGCGTTTATTTTTCTGTTAATTATTCCTACTTACCTACTTCAATCTTTGATTCATTTGTAATACTTTTTATACGAGATTTATCTTCCTTATAGGAAGAAATCCATTAACCCCATTATCCCAGGGGTACGAAACCTTTATCCAAAAAGAGCCCCAAAGTAGGGGTCAATGGCAATATTCATTTGGATATATTAAGAACTCGATATATTTAAATAATATATCAATTCAATTGATTTCATAAAATTATTTGCTTTTCGTTAATAGTTTTTAAATTCGTGAAATTTTGCGAAATTTTATGAAATATTAAAACAGTATCAAAACCATTATAACGGGGAGTTCTCATTTTAACGCTCACTTTTTCGACTTGATTTCACCCGTACTTTGCACACTACAAAACACAACATAGTTAATCAAAATTGACCTTGAAAGTGGTACTGGCACTAGAGCCACTCTTAAATTATTGTCTAAATTCATTGAAGAGCACCGCAATAACATTTTGTTGCATTTTTTTATTTAAAAAAACAACTTTGAATAGAAGGGTTTTGAGTATGAAATTTCGTACATTGGGATGTATTGGGTTAAATCGCTTGAAACTATTATAAAACTTTAATTTTTGATCAATGCAATGGCTTTGAGTTTAGGTGAACGGTATACTTAAACTACAATCAAAAGTAAACTTTCATCCTTCTCTATTCGTTTTTAACTCCCTTAACACCTTACACCACACCATGATCAATCCGCCGATGGGCCATCAGTTTCCATCGCTGGAAGAATCGTTTCGAACAATCGGTACACTCAAACGGCTGCTCGCCAGTATGCACCTTCCGTATATGCACTTGGAGTTTGTAATTTCGACCATACTTCTTTCCGCAATGGTCACACTTGAAGAGATCGATGTTCTCATGCTGCTTCTCGTGCACCAGACGATCGCTGTAGGTGCGGAATCCTTCCCCACATATACGACACTTTTTCGACCGTTCACCCGTGTGAACTGATTGGTGATCACGCAAATGGGAGCGCAATTTAAAACGCATCTCGCACACGGTGCACTCGTACGGTCGTTCCGTGGAATGCGTATTTTGATGAATCGCAAGGTCATGGCGGCGAACAAACGACTTCGAGCAGGTGTTGCATTGGAATTTCTTCTCGCCATGTATTTGCCGATGCGATAGCAACGTGCTGGAGGTGTGGAACGCTTTCTGACAAACGTCGCACACGTACGTACGTATTCCCACGTGTTTGCTCTTCATGTGACTGTGCAGGGCCGCACGGCCACGGTAGCTAGCGGGACATTCGGTACACCCGTATCTTTCCTTTGATTCCGGCGAGGGTTTTTGTTTCGCTAGCTGGGCATTTTTGCAGGAGCGTTTGTAGCAAATGTCACAATTGTAACTCCCGGAGGATGTGGAGCTGATTTCCGTCTTGTGAATTTCAAGCCCATGCTGCTTTAAATCCTTCAACGAAGTAAACTGCAACCCAGTACAGGCACAACAACTGAGTACAAGACTGGTCGGCGGTTCATTTTTTGCTGCTGCTTCAACATTTCCTTCCTCAGATATGTTGGAATTTTCGATGGAGTTTGAAGCTTCCACAATATCCTCACACAGCGCGCCATCATTATTGTCGGCAAAAAGTTCATTGTCTTCTATTTCGAAGTCATCTAAAACACTGTACACTTCATAATCAGATTCTTCTATATCCTGCATTAGTTGTTTTGTCGTCGGTTGCACTTCTGCTTCATAGTATGTTTCCTCCGTAACAATATTTTCCGATTCATCTATATAACCTTCCTCCGATGTATTCCCGCATTCTTCAATTTTATATAGCAAGCTGTAAATGGTTTGGAAAATGCAATAGAACGGTATTTTGTAAAACATTGACAATCACAAAATAGCTCTATATTATATACGAGATACTTACTCTTCGCTAACAGCATTACTCGCAACTGCACGAAGATGAGCATCCGATTTTAGACATTTTTTACGGAAATTGTTACAAGTTACAATAAAATATGCGCATTCTTCACAAAAACATTGAGGAAGACCATCGCCTGAAGACACACTTAAACCGGTAAGCGAATGAAACATTCCGTCCAGTGTTATTTGGTGGATTTTCTTAAAAACCGAGACATATTTTTCTGCATTCTTTTGCAGACACGCACGGCACGTTTCCATCGTAAATTTATTTCGTTTTTATCATTTACAATGAAGTATGTTGCGTTTGTTTAGCACCACCAAAACACTTTTCCTTTTGATTGGATTGGATTGTATTGGGTGTTCCGCAGTAGAAGGTTCCCTCGGAGGAACTGTCAATAAGCACAGTGGTGCATTCTCGGCCGAATTGTTGAAAAATTAATTTCGTTTGTTTATATGTTTGAAAAAGCTCGTTGGTTTCTCAGTATTTTTACCATTTTGTCTGTAGTTTTCAGATAATATTTTCAATCTTTCTGCTGCACATACAATGTATTCTGTTGACATACGTTTTGTTCGCTTTGGGTAATTGCATCTTACGAAAATGTTCGACTAATCATCAACTAAAGTTTTGTAATTCCAGCAGAAGTATTCGCATTCTCTCAGGTCCTCCCAGTCTGGTTTCGTTGAAAAATTCCTCTCTAAGTAGCGCATCACGAGCACCGTTTTGTCGCAGCAAATGTAACAGCATTATAATATTCGTATCGTAAAGAATATTTCTTGTCAACAGGTGGTTATGATAGGACATCAGAACAGCCAAATTCAATTGATAGTATGAACCGCTTTTCAACGCCTTCTGGTAACGTTCCATCAATGTTGCATCGCTAAATAACGATCTTAGCATTTGCATCTGCAATTTCAGTACTTCTTCGTTGTCCAATCCATTCAACTTTTCTTGCAGACCTTCTGCCTCTTTTTTATAATCGTGTCTATCTGTATCTCTCGCCAACGAAACAATGTTTATTTCGTCTGAATGCACGGGAGATGCGTGCATGTTTTCCGTCCCAGATATTGTGTTCCTCAGTGTTCGGTATGCATTAAGTGAGGTGATTGATGGAATCCCTTTTTGGACGCTTGCTAACATTTCCTTGAAAGCTTCCTTGGTGTAATACAGTCTGTAAAACTCCTGCATAACCCCCAAACATTGCTCACCATCCTTCGAAAGCAGTATTCTCCTTGCAATTGCATGCACGGGATCATCTAATGTAAGTTTCTCAAAAAAGTGCCACTTTTGTGTGTAATCTTCCGAAGAGCTCCAGTTCACCTTCAACAGTTCCTCCAACGTTGTGTAGTTACGTACGATCGTTCGGCAAATGTGAAGAGCAGTTTTCAGCAGCTTAGCTAAAAACAGTACTTTCTCTACTTCCTTCAGCACTATCGGTTGCATTAGGGCTTCCACAATTGCATTAATATCAGCGGCGAGAAACACAACATCCTCAAAATTGTAGGTGTTTAAATTTTCCACTAAATAAATGGACGAGAGGTCCATGTTTACAATCACACGGCTTCACGCCAGATTGACAGCTGATTTGGAGGAAGCACAAAATGTCAAAGTAATGTTTACGACTGTTTGTTTACGTTCCGCGTCGAACACATCAATCGGAGAATTGGTGCAAAATAAGGCTTTTCGTATGCACTAGAACGGAAAATCTTTTAATATTTCTAATATTTAAACAGTCTTTCACTTGAAAACTGAACGAACAATGAGTTTTCACAAGATAGATACTCTACCGAATATCGATTCTGTATCGATGTGTCGACTTTGTCTCAGCTGTGGCCCAGCTCAGTACGTATCGCTACACGCTCTGCATCAAGGTGTACCCCTCACTAAAATTATCAGACTTTGCTTTGGAATTAAGGTAGATAATCTTTTCAAATAATGAAAAACTTAAGCTATAGTCTTTTGAGTGTTCCAATTTTTAGATCCCCCGAAATGAAGGACTGGCACAAACCGTGTGCAACATTTGCTGGAACGAGGTGATAAAGTACAACGAGCTACGGAAAAAATATCTCGCCTCGGATAAAATTCTTCGTGAAGCACAAAGGAATAAATGCGCATTACAAAATGGACCTAACGATCAACGATTAGTTCTTCCTTCTAAACCTAAGGAGGAATCCGCAGAAATAGATTCAATTATGTCTAGTCATCAGCGTGGAATATTAGACCCATCAGACGAGCATTTTAGTATGAACCATCAAGACTACGAAAATCAACTTGTTGTACTATCGCCGCTTGTTCGGATCGATCATAATGTCTCTGAACAACCCGGCACAGATAAACCCATCCATACAGATAAGTCTGAGCAAACCGATTCGTCTAAAATTGAAAAAGAAATGCTTGACACTAAACATTTCTGCTGTGGTTGCAATCCCTCGCCAGAATTTACAAGTGCGCAAGAACTAAATACCCACTGCAATCTAGAACACAAAAAGTACCGTATCTCGGATAATTCAATCCGTCCCTTCGAATGCAACACGTGCTACCAACGTTTTTTAACCGAGACACTTCTTGAGCACCATAAAAATCGACCCAATCGGAAGAGATCGTACATTTGTAGATCGTGTTCCGCGGCTTACTTCACAAATTCAGCCTTAAAGCGGCACGAAAACATGTGCACGGTCATGGATAAGAACTATATCTGCGAAGACTGCGGCAAACGATTTCGGCAAATCATTACACTAAAAAACCACCGCAAACTGCACAAAACCGAGAAAACCTTTTCGTGTTCCGTGTGTTCGAAGGCTTTCAAACAAAAGTTTGAGCTTCCCATCCACATGGTAACGCACACTGGTGAGCAACCATTTCCATGTGATCAGTGTCCGGCTAGGTTCAAGCGAAAGCAAGCGCTCAAAAACCATCAGCATCGCCATGTAAATCCGCGGCCATTCAAATGTGATGCATGTGACGAGTGGTTTGGCAATCCTACAGCCCGAAAATATCATCACCAAACGGTACATGAAGGACTTGACCCTTTCCGCTGTGATCAGTGCGGGTTAAGCTATGGGCGAAGGGTGCGACTTAAGCAGCACATGAAGAAAATGCACGGAGAAGCTGTAGACGGAGAGTAAAAGGTATCGAGGCTATATAAATTGGGAAAAGCAGTTTCCTTGGTATCGCTGATGTGCCTACTCTATTATACCATCCTCAATTTCATTGGATTCCATCCGCGACGTATCGCAAATAATTATAGTAAAAATTAAACTATAGAATAGCAAAACTGGTATAGATAATTAGCGAAAAGGAATTTGCTATCGCATTTTGGAAATTTGAGTCTGAAACGAATTTAAGGTGTTGCTCAAAGCAACTATTTAGAATACGTGGTACTTTTGTCAAGCATATATACAGTCTTGGATTAGTCATCGAGCTCCATTGGTAAATCAAATATCTTGTAATATTGTCTATTATATAAGATAGATTTAAACTCCCAACCATACTATTGAGTAGGAGTCAGACAGGCTAGAATCGACAACATTGTAGCAACGGCTAGGTATATATTAATTAGGTTTGAATATGTTTAATCTGCTGATCGGCACATTATTTAAAAAAAATACCATTATACCGTAGAGAAAAAGCTAAAATATTCCACAACTCATTAAAATCTCCCCCATCATTCTCTACACAATTCAAATTCTTGTTCATGTCAGAGAGAAACATGTTTAAAATTTGTGGATTTAATGTCTACATGCGCTGTAAAACGTTACCAGATAAAGTTTGGTACAAAAATGTAATATCTTCGACTAAAACCATCAATTTATCTTCAATATACGAATGCTTCCATACGGATACGCGTCGAGTCATTCAGATTTTCCGACATGTTATGCAGATTTCAGGCGTACGTTACGACATCCACGAACTCCACGACGCCATCCAAAGACGCTATCCGAAAGTATTACCAATATGTGTGTTTTGTTCGGTTTTACTGCGTCCAATCGATGGCAACAGGTCACAAGCATAGGGTGCCGCTTGTTGCTAACAATTTGTAATGCATCTCTTGAGCCCGGACCAAGGCTCCGCGGAGCTGAGTACCGGTCGGCCGTTCTAGTTACAGCCGCGTTTGCGTTGGTGGCTCATCCCTCAGACCACGAGGTACAACCGTGTGGCGTTAGGTGGGACGAGTGCGGGTTCGGTAAGAAATCCGTTCTTCCCCCCTCCCTCAGTTGTT
Organism: Anopheles moucheti; assembly: GCF_943734755.1. Classification (NCBI taxonomy): domain Eukaryota; kingdom Metazoa; phylum Arthropoda; class Insecta; order Diptera; family Culicidae; genus Anopheles; species Anopheles moucheti. Next base: position 29,544,393 of record NC_069140.1, read on the forward strand.
TATATAAATACATAACGATCGGCAAGCGTACCAAGTCACGTTGAATGTGGTGTGTCCGAGTCACACAAACACAGTCCCCTTGCCTATCCTTTCTCCCACAGGCGATGTTGTTTCCAGCCCGCTGTGTAACCATCATCAAATTGCACATCTTGTGCTCCCTCCAACCAAGCACTCCCGCAAACCCGGCTTCCATGGTTCACACTCCCTTTTCGGCCGCTTACCAGCCCTTATTACCGTTGACGTTTTCTACCCTGCCTTGGCGACGCTTGCCGTAGTGTGAGAGAGCTACTGTAGCCACATTGCTCGGCCAGTCGCGTCCACTCAGCCGGATGCTCTCTGAATCAGTTCAGTATGCTACGTCGCACAGTGCAGATGAAAGGCACGAATACGGTGTTTGATAGCAAAAAGGGAAGCTAGTGTACACTTTTCATCTGTGGAAAAACTGTCAAAAGTGTGAAAATTATCTTATAAGAGTGAATAAAAGAAACGTTTAAAAATGTAAGATTTTTACTAACACTCCCATCTGGGCAGTGTTTAAACCTCAGTGAATATTCGCTCCATGTTCGCATACAGTGCCAAAGATCGCGAAGATCGTTCTAGAATCCTTTTTGCATTTAAATGTTGCGCTTTCCCTACCGATCGAATTGACATACGAAACGAGAAGGTCTCGTGTGTTAGTGCATAAGATTTCAATCTCATTATCCTCGAAAGACGTCGGTTATTCCGTTGCATTTCCAGACCCTTTTCTGGACCTTTCCGAATCAACCGCCGCTAGGGATGATATAACTCAACTGTCGTACTCAAATGTGTGGCGTTTAAGTTCAAATAAAATGCTTGAGTACAAGTAATGAATAAAATGCTTTGTTGTGCGTGAATTGAAGTGAGTGTAATAGAATTAAAGTATGATCAATATGTTTCACAACTAAATGTGTCTTTCCAAACTCCAAATAAGTGAATATGTTTGAAGTTTGTTTTAAGTTATTAAGTATAAAATATAAAAAATAATTTAAATTTTTAAAAGAGAGTGAAAATGGACACGACACCTTTACTCATTGCTCCATTGCCGAATAAGTCACACCACTCGAAAGTTAACGGTCTAGAAGAATGGAAAAAGTTTTCCAGTTTTTCCCAAACAGTTTAAAACCTGTGACAGTGATGGATGGCTCGTAGTGAGTCCCTATAATGGTTGCGTAATCCGAAAACAATCTTCCCAGCCCCAGGAAAGCCATCGTCTACCCATGCGAAGGTGTGTGCCGGAACGTTTTTCACTGGCCGAAGCCATAACAGTGTAGCAAAACCCCACAAAACCCACCCGCATGTGCTGCCTATGGCAAACTCCTGTGCTCGCAGTATGTTTCACGCTCTCCAACAGTTCGGCTCCATATCTCACACGGTGCAGTTTACTCTTTCTATACGCTTTCCGGCCGACGTTCCGGAACCAGAACCGAACGCAAAAATTATTCCCTTCAAATGGGCAGTCGTTTGCCGATGTGTGGATGATGATGATGGTGCTTCGAGGCGAGGGAAAAAAACACAACCGGAAACGTGTGAAGTTCACCCAGTGATCCCGCGCTTTTGTGTCTACATTCGCTTGTCTATTGTATATAACAGCTAACGCAGTGATGCAACCCGTCGAACAGACATTAACGCGCATAAGGCATAAATTCTTCTCACCCTTGAGGTGCATTCAACGATGTGTGTGTTTGCGTACAATGGCAGTCGTTGCCATTTTCGAACCAGCTAAGCAGCTTAGTGAGTGCCCTCAATGTTGTCGATCACTTGACCGCCATAGTAGTTAAAATGACTGTGAATTTTAAATTCCCCAGTACGATACGCACACGCGAACGAAACCAATACAAACACACGGATGGAGGCGCATTGTAAGCGGAAAATCATTGTAGAAACAATTTGCCGTGTGTTAGGTTGAAGGCATGGTGTTTAAGTGTTTAAAAAATCATAATAAATCCACCACAAGCAAGGTGAACATGAAAGTGCAACGCTGCAAATAGTTGCGCCATCGTGTTACATCGTGCTGGAGGAAAATTATAGTTTTCGTTAGTCGCCGATGAGCTTATGTGTGTCTTTTGGAAACAAAAAATGGCTAATGATCGTTTAAAGAGTGCATGAATCCGATTCGTTCGGCCATTATTCCACAATAAAACAATTAAACTATTAATTTAACTTGTGAGTGAATTTATCTCCCCTATTTCAATCCAACAGTGATCGTACTCTAAATCAACACAGTGTGTAGCTGTAAACGGTGTGCGATAAAAGTTGATGCTCTTGCGCAACATGATCACACAACGCTATCCTACGTAAAAGTTCCTCATCGATTCTCGTGCCTCGCTGGCACACTCATTAACGAACTGTATTATCAGCAAAGCAAACGTGTTAACTGTTAGGTAAGAGTTATATGCCAATCGGTTAGAACAGGGGTCGGTACACCTTTCACGAATAGGGCCAGAGAGTGGAAACAACTTTTGAAGCTTTGGGCCAGACGCTCCCAACGTGTTTTCAGACACATTAAATAGATGATATCATAAAACCATTGCAAAAATGATTTTTATAAATTCCAAACTGTATTCCAGCGCTATTTCTGCTGCTACCATGTACGTCTTTTCACAAATATGTTTCCAAACTGTCCGCAGTGTTTTTTTAATGTTTCATACTTCTTTTATGTTGGGGGCGGCCTCAGGTGTATTGGTAGCGGCTCAAAATCCCACACGGGCCAATCCCTCGTAGCAAGGACCAACTATCCGTTTACATGGTAAAATTAAGTCTAGTCAAGATAGAAATGGCAGACATGACCTAGAAGGCCGTTACTTCAACAAAAGAGAGAGACTTCTTTTATGGTAATTTTTTTTGCTTGTCGTTCCAATGGTACATGGTAAAACATTCTTGGAATAACTGCGAAATGGGAAAAACAACGTTGCTGATTAGGCGGATTTTGAAATCATTGACCACACTCTGATTTGCCGATCCCTGGTTTAGAAGAATGACTGTTCAATTTAAACATACTTTTCACACATTTAATTTCAGCAAACATTTTAATCATGACGAAAAAAACCTCATCTATCGGCCATTTTTCGGCCAGCGCATCAGGCTCGATGGGAGGTGGTACGGGTGGCATGAGTAACTTTGGTACCGGCAGTGGTGGGCCGGATAGTTCCGACAAGCAGCAAATATCGTCCACCGGTTCAAACCAGCAGCAGCACCAGCAACACCACGATGGTGGTAAAAGCTCACCCTCTGATCAACAGCGACAGCATTCGTCGCAGCACGGTCATCAACATCACCATCATCAGCATCATTTGCAGCAGTCCGGTGGCAAGATGCGTGACAAACACACCGTGCACTGGTTCCGCAAGGGCTTACGGTTGCACGATAATCCGGCCCTGCGCGAAGGACTCCGCGGTGCCAAAACGTTTCGGTGTGTTTTCATCATCGATCCCTGGTTCGCGGGTAGCTCCAACGTGGGCATAAACAAATGGAGGTAAGCTAAAAATCATCGGAGCTTTATATGATGCGGATGCGGCACACCTTAATGCCGGATGCGGCACCTTGATCAGGAGGTTTCAGGAACATCTGGTAAAAATCAATTAACCGGCCAGAAATTACCAGACCATTATTACCTTACTAAAACCCATATGTATTCACGCGACTTGCTCATATCAACGTATGGTACATCGGTAAACAGAATTTTTTGGAGATCTGTAAACTGATTGGCTTCAAAAAGTCACCAAATCATTTTGATTCAGTTTACTGATAGGAGTCGTAAATGTCGTTCTCATAACGTGACCAGCCCAACAGAACCTGAAGAGTTTAAAAAATCAAAGATTAATTAAAACAGTGATTGATTTTCTACCAAACATCGGGATTTCTACTTTAAGTCTCCATCAATTTGTATTTCGCAGTTTTGCGAGGAACCGTTGATAAACGTTGATTTTAAGTCTGATGGCACTAAGATACTACCCATTCAATAGATGCGGTAGTTTTTCTTTTGGAAAAATCCCAACAATTTCCCTTTTTTCCAAGCTTCTGAGACAGTATCTTCCCGGAATAGATCCGTCTTGTGTGAAGTAATGTGCGGAGAAACATGAGCAGTGTCGCATCCCGTGTCACCAGTAAACAGCTATTATGCAACGACACATTTTTACCTACGTTAACAATTCCCGATCATCATTATCATCGGCGGGCGCTTTTGCGCGAGTGCATCAACACAACAATAGTAATTGCCTATCGGGACGTACACATGACGTACTTTGTATGCACATTTCTAACAAACAGCACTCACCACCACTCGCACAGGAACCGATCAGTACGCTCAGCAATAGAATTAACCCTGAAACCCCCATAGATGCAGTTCCCACCGTATACCGTAGCCACCCCTCGATCGTTGTTGCGTACACACGCATTGGTTTGGTGGTGTTAATATCTGGTTCTTGAATGGAACTCACGGGCATCGCACTCGCACACCACACCAGCGCTATTTTGCATCGGTGGCTTATCGGTGGGGCTGGTGCACACTGTGCATACACTACCGGCTTGTTGTTTGCGCACAACATGCGCCCGCGGTAAATGTGGATCGGTTTCGGTGGCCTCGAGTGTTGTAATGATGATATCGCTCTCGGTGGCACTTTTTTTTGCAACCTTCACAAAACCTACGCAATGGAGCGCAGCTATTTGTGTATATGCATTGCTGATTGCACCGGTAGTAACAAACACATAGTCAGAGGTACCGTATTATTTCATATTTCTTCAACAATCATTACAATGTTGGATATGTTGTAAAATATTGTTCTAATTCTTTGGGGCTACAACAGCCTCAGGAGGTGTAGAGTCCTCTGCCAAATTTCTGGCTATCTTTGACTTTATTGATCTGTAGCTGAATATTCAGTCTTGCGTTTGAGGGATTGGACCGGTCCTGTCGTGTGTACCCGGGACGGTTATCAATTACTCCACCGCTCAGCTCTAATTTGGTGTATTGATGAGTGTTAAAATATGTAGCAAAATTGTTATTTTACAATCTGTAAAACTATATCAGTTATGATTTAATACAAGCTTGTCAAAGAGAAACCAGATTCGAACCAAAACTACTTTCAAAACAACCATCAATTGTCCAACAAACCAGATTTTTCAATATTTTACAAACAACAATTAATTTCCTATGCATTCAATTTCTTTAGCTTCTTCATTTACCACATGTAGCACAATATTCTACCACAAAAAGTTACATGAACTTAATATTTTCAATTGCGAAAGCTCCAGGAAATGAAGCATTTCGTAACATTCCGAAAAGTAATTTGGTCTCGAGTGCTGTAATACTTTGCCTCCCAGCAGCATCGAAACCCGAAAAACTGTTCAATAAACACCACCACCCCCTGATCGGTTACGCTAATCATGACCAAAAAAAAAAATGGCAAAAAGGGCGCAGGTATGATGATGACAATCAGGTGACAGAGCAGGGCTGCCTCGATTACACAAAAACACAACCGCCGCGCACTTATATTCCGGCACCGACCGTACCATGCTGTGGAGAAAATCGTACCCAATACATTTCAACGTCTCCTGCACGTATCTTCTCAACGGGTTCCACGTACAGAACCGATCTACCTTCCACCTCTTCGCACACCCAACAGCCCGGACTGTTGTGAGTGCCGGGGCCGCGTTTGACTAGCAAATCACGTGGCAGACAATGTGAAGCAGCAACTACGTTCGTACCAAAACGTTACGTAGCAGTTGCCGCTATCCATCGCAAACCTACCTACCCTGCCTGGCTCCCTTGGCCCTTGGTGGTTTTACCATAACCAAGATCCTTTCCACCAACCACGCAAGTATGCGAATGGTGTTGAAAACGCGTCGATGTGGCTGGTTTATGTGTCACCTGTTGTTGTGTTTTTTTTAATTGTTGTACATTTTCCACTGCTCTTTTCCATACACAGTATGTGAGCAAGAACTTTATTAGATTGTTCGGAGAAGGGGAGAAGTTTTAACGACAGAAACAAAACGCTGACGCATTTCTTCCTGCTACAATAATGAACTTTATCATTTTTCGCATGAAGGAAAAGTTTTTTAAAAGCATCCCCCGCAGGTGGTTTGAATTCTAGTTAAATGTTTTCTATAACTAATAATATGTTACATAACAATAGTGATATACGTACTAATGGTGGTACATTGAATCCAGACTCTTAGTCATTCATATCATGCATCCAATGTTCTTGTTTATGAGACTTCTAGAAATAAATTCACTCGTCAATCGATCCATACGACCACGTTAGTGTTTTGAAAATTCTATATAAAATCCAAAAAAGCTCACAATACACAAAGTCATCGTTTGTCCAGGTTTTTCGTCTAGGAGCAACCACAACATCTTAAGCCAGGCCGCCACTATCCCCTTGGGTCCTTTTAGTTTTCGTGTCCTTTTTAGATTAAATGGGCACGATTCTTGCTCTTCCACTTGGAATATAGAGACAGCTAGAGTGCGTCACAAAAGTACTTAATTGTAATGATTGCCGATACCTGGACAGCAGTTTTGGAGTTTTAGATAATCCGGAAGGTATGGCCAGCGCTACGCAGTCTGCAGTCTATTGGTGCCTTTGTTTAGCTCATTGCTTCTAGCAATAGTTACCAATTAAGTTGCCATCCTATATTTCATATTTCATATGTAATTTATTGTGTGCCTCGAGGGTTTAACAATTTATTAACTAACCTATAACTAAACGAACTTAAGATAAACTGACAACAATGAAGTAAGAAATCCCGTGAAAGTAAAAAATAAAGTAGGGTAGGAAGGAAAGGAAAAAAATGAAGAAATAATAGCAATAGCAATAATGAAAAATTGAAACGTACTAAGTCTAGAACGAAACCAACCAACTAGAAACCGTTTGTGTATTACATCTTAGCTAATTATCTCCTCATACGATTCCCAGTTCGTACTACCGATCGTTCCCCTCGGTTACTGAAGCTTTGAAGGTCGAACACGTACTGTGAACAAAATAGCATTAGTGCGGCTAAGAAAAACGTGAGGGAATGTAACTTATGTTCCGATAATAAGAATTGTACAACAGCTTACAGTGAAACAACCTTCAGAAAGCAACATTTAAAACACTCATCCGTTTTCTTTTTTGGCTTTGGGGCCTAGGCCTAGGCACTATTGACTGGCCTAGTCTGTCTACCTACGAATCAAAATTTATCAACTTGAAGCTTTATTCCAACACGATGTTCGCCCTCAATAAATAAAATGCTCCCAAAACAAATGCAGTTACAGTATAGACTAACTAAAATAATGCACACTGCACCTGTACTTACAGATTTCTACTCCAATGTTTGGACGACCTGGATCGGAACCTGCGCAAACTGAATTCGCGGCTATTCGTAATACGTGGTCAACCGGCGGACGCATTACCAAAGCTGTTCAAAGAATGGGGAACCACCTGCCTGACGTTCGAGGAAGACCCGGAACCGTTTGGTCGAGTGCGAGACCACAACATTTCGGAGATGTGCAAAGAACTTGGAATCGAGGTCATCTCAGCCGCATCTCACACGTTGTACAATTTGGAAAGGTTACTACTGCCCTATTGGTACGGTTTAAAAGCAGCAACAATACTAACACTCTTTTTTAATGTTTTAGAATCATCGAAAAAAATGGAGGCCGAGCGCCGCTAACGTACCATCAGTTTCAAGCCATTATCGCCTCGATGGATGCACCGCCCCAGCCGGAAGCCTCCATCACGCTCGATGTGATCGGGAAGTCTACCACGCCACAGTTCGACGATCACGACGACAAGTACGGTGTGCCAACGCTGGAGGAGCTGGGCTTCGAAACGGAAGCCCTACGGCCACCGGTTTGGATAGGCGGTGAAACAGAAGCACTTGCCCGTCTCGAGCGACACCTCGAGCGGAAGGCGTGGGTCGCTTCGTTTGGCCGGCCCAAAATGACACCGCAGTCGCTGCTCGCTAGTCAAACGGGTCTATCGCCCTACCTGCGCTTTGGATGTCTTAGCACGCGACTTTTCTACTACCAGCTGACCGATCTGTACAAAAAGATCAAGAAAGCGTGCCCGCCATTGTCGCTGCACGGGCAGCTGCTGTGGCGTGAGTTTTTCTACTGTGCCGCCACTAAAAACCCCACGTTCGACAAGATGGCCGGTAACCCGATCTGCGTGCAGATACCGTGGGATCGTAACGCGGAAGCGCTCGCCAAGTGGGCAAGCGGACAGACCGGGTTCCCGTGGATCGATGCGATCATGACGCAGTTGCGGGAGGAAGGTTGGATCCACCATCTGGCACGCCATGCCGTGGCATGCTTTCTGACACGTGGCGATCTGTGGATATCCTGGGAGGAGGGCATGAAGGTGTTCGAGGAACTGCTGCTGGATGCAGATTGGTCGGTCAATGCCGGCATGTGGATGTGGCTGTCGTGTTCGTCATTTTTTCAACAATTCTTTCACTGCTACTGCCCGGTCAAGTTTGGCCGCAAGGCTGACCCGAACGGTGACTACATACGACGTTATCTGCCGGTGTTAAAAGTAAGCTGTTCTGTTCGTTCTGTGCTCTGTCGCGCTTGGTTAAGATCTCTGTTACATTACACCGTTAATTTTAAATTGCTACTCTCTTTTTTTTTCGTTTGATAGAACTTTCCAACCCGCTTCATCCACGAGCCCTGGAATGCGTCCGAAAGTGTGCAGCGTGCGGCAAAGTGTCTCATCGGCAAGGATTATCCGCTACCGATGGTAAACCATGCGATCGCGTCACGCGCCAACATGGAGCGCATTAAGCAGGTGTATCAACATCTGGCCAAATACCGCACACCGGGTGGCGGTTGCTACGAGGCGGACTGTAACGAAAAGGGCGGCTCGGCTATTGCGGGCGTCATGACGGCAGCAAAGGTGCAGCACATGAACACGAGCAGCATGAACGACAGCCCCAGTCCCACGACGATACTGACGAGTGTGAACAGCTCGGGAAATTACATGTGCCGTAGCAATCCATCCGCACAAAGCGATCCGAATGGGAAGATAATCACGTACCATCAGCTGCTCAGTGGTCCGGATGCAAGATCCGCACTCGGCGGCAATGGTAGTGGCGATAGAACCAATGCAGGTGCTGTGGAAACCACCAAGCACGGGGATGGAACTGCCGGTAATAACCACCTGATGGCAGGAAAAGAAGCTGTCTCGCAGCAACCACAAACCCAACATCAGCTGCAGCGCTCGCACCAAGTGCCGAGCCTGGATCAGCAGTCGCAGGAAAACAGCAACAGCGTGGCGCACAGCGAGCAACGGTTCGGTTCGATGGCGGTGGCTGATTACGCTGCGATCAAACCGGACAGCCTCAGTACGCTCATACGGGCCGGCAACCTGAGCACCGTCGGTACGCGCTTCTCCAACCTGCAGGATCAGCTTAGCAACAGTCTGATGTCGCTCGAGTGTGACGTGATGGCAAGCAAACTAAAGCCAAACAACTACGAGTACGAGCGTAATCAGAACATTTACAACAGCCAGTTTAAGGTGGAATATAGCGATAACTTCAACTCGGGCTACGGTTTGCGGAATGCCGTATTTTACGGTGGTAAGCGCGAGGACGAAAATGAAGACGCCAAAGCGGACAGCATCAACAACAACGATGCGCTTGCGGGCGACGATCGCCCGGAGGGACAAGGGATGCGTCACGATGTCGACGATGATGATGAATCCGCGATGACCACACTAGAGGACACCGGGCCACAACCGGCACCGCATCCACTTCTCTTCGGTACGAACAAAGCGAAAATCAAACAGGAATCACCGGTGCAATCCAACCGCATGTTTCTCGAACCACCGAAACATCACCCCAGCCGGGGAAGTAAAGTACACCGTGCACAGTGCGAATCAACCGACCACCAATCCAATGCACTTCACACGCAGCTAGATGCGCAGATTAAAAAGGAGCAACAGATCACCTCGCAACCGTTGCCGTCACATTCCATGCACACCGATTGTGATTATGAGCCGGAAAGCCATAAGCTGTTGGCGGATATCCACCGTCAGCAGCAGCAACAGCACCAGCAACAACAGGAGCAACAGCAGCAGCAAGCTTCCATGCTAGCGGATCAACGGCTGGAAGCGTCACAAATGGATCAAGGCACCGATCAACCGATGCAAGAATCACCGTGCAGCGAAGAGAAGATTGGCCCAGCGGATTAGTTGGCAGTTATAAACTACTAATGAGTGCTGCGAGGACGAACTGTGTGTGTGTTTTGACTTTGCAAGCTGCACGTTTAAATCCTTACAGCAACAAAACTTTATTATGTTTGATAGACAACACTTTAATAAAATTAAATAGTATTTGATAGAACCGATACATGGCTTACATAACATTGTGCTTAACTGCTGACTGATCAAGCAAATCGGAAAATTTTAGCGCGGCATTTTGGAGTGGTAATGATAATACATCATGATCAAAGTTTTCTGTTCTGTACAACTACTATACGATCTTGACATTTTGCAAGAGTTTCCGAAACTAGCTCAAACATCGAATTGGGACATGACTGAAGTCGTAAAGATGAGCAGCGGCGGATCAAACGGTAGGCGGAGTAGGCAGTCGCCTAGGGCCTCGCCGTGTTGGGGGCCCCAAACAGTTTGTGCCGATTGCGCATTTTTTAAAAATTTAACAGCAGATTTAATGTATAGCACAAAATCTAATTAAAAAGGTAAAAAATTGATCGGAAATATCCTTGAAACCTACCATTTCTAGCTTTTTTTTTTGTTTTATTTACCCGTAGGATAGTCAGTGCTGCGTACGGAGGTTTGGTGGTCCAAATGAAATTTTCCTATGGTCCTGTCTTGTGCCGACCGGCTGCCCCAGCAATACACCATCTGGCCGCCCCGTAAACCCTTTTTACTTCAACTTATTAATGTATTCTATTTCTTGAACGGGATTTTCGACCTCAAGATATTCATATTTTTTCATCTGTTCGTAAATGATCCTACCATTAGATGCTAGAATAGAAACCATGCTTGTTTTCACTTGCGTAAGATTCGCCAGCTATTGCCATTGTGATACTCGTGGTGTGGTATTGTTTTCTCTCCCCGATTGAACCGTGAAAATGTCCTGCCTGCGTGTTTCGGAACAGTATAGTGGTGGAGTATTGTGTTTAGTATTTCGATTGTCACAATTTTTGCAAGTTTGCAAGCCGGTAATGATGTTATAAATGACACAATCTGTCAGTATACTACGACATAGCTAGCATTGTCATAGAATATGAATAAAATCATATTGCAATCATTAGAACTTTCTTTTCCGTTCGATATTTCATACCTCATGGTTCTTGGAATACCATTTCTGTCTTTCTTGATTATTACTTAATCGAAGCTGGATTGTAAGTCCAGCTTATGTCCACCCATCCCAAACTGTCCAAACACTTCATCATATCCCCGTGTAGAATACTGTTCAAACTACATTGTTGTAATCTCGGTAACATTTGCATCGTTGTTAGACTGAAATTGTTTTAAAATTTCCAATTGTAAATCCATCCGGTTTTAGATCATCGCCGCGAAATCGTTAATCTAAATTAAAAAAAAGAACACGAAAAAAGATACTTGAAGAAATCAAGTATGCATTGATATAAAAACGATGTATTCAGTGAAGAACCTATCATAATAGTCTTGCTAAAACATTGTCGTGCGTGCTGAAAGCGTTCTCATTTTTTGCATTGAAAACTCAGTTTGTTTGAGAAAAATTAGTGAGTGCTTTGTGGTATTGTATCCCTATAATTTGCTACTGACTATCAAATTGTGCCTGAGGAGCACATAGTGTGTTTCATACTGATGTAAATGTGCAAGTGTAAATGTGACGAAATGATCGCAAGTGTCTTTACAATGACCGAAGAGATCGGCCCAGAAATTCTTGGATTTTTTGACGCACGGACAACCGACGTAAAATTGGAACATCAAATTTAATAAGCGAAATTTAATCAAACGATCGAAATTCACATTAATTTGTGCAGGGCCACAAGAGTTGACAAATTTGTCCAATCAACTGGTCAACTGTGAAAACCACTATACCGTTGCCGCGCACACAATTGTTTTCAGATTTCCGATACCAGGAGAGCATTTTTTTCAAGAGGTGACATCTGCAGCTTGGGACAAATTTGCCCATCGCAATTGCTATTGCATACTATCAAACACGTGAGAACGATCGCTTATAAGAAAGATCAATAAAACGGAAAGCATCTTTCATCTCGCTCAAACTTTCCGTCGGCTGGTACGAAATTCCATACAAAACCAGCTGTTTTCCGATTTCCGATACCAGGAAAGCATCCACGGAAGAGGTAGCACCTTGTACAGCAATTTTCGTCGAAAACCGCCGAAAGGTATGCAATATTTAAACACTAACTTTCCCGTGGGTCGAGTAAAATTTTGCAGCAATTTTGATCGAAAACCGCCGAAAAGTATGCAATGTTTAAACACTAATTTTCCCGTTGGTCGTGAAAAATTTCTTCGAAAACTACCAGTTTTTGAATTTATAATACCAGGAGAGCATCCACGAAAGAGGTAGCTCCTGGTACTGCGCCGGAAGGTATGCAATAAACTTGCAATGCAATGCGCCGTAAGGTATGCAATGTTTATACATTAACTTTTCATACAAACCAGCTGTTTTCAGATTCCCGATACCAGGAGAGCATGTTGTTCAAGAGGTAACATCTTCCATCCCCCTCCCCCCCTTCCCCTCAAAATTGGCGACCAAGATGGCGGCCAAGATGGCGGACAAGATGGCGGACAAGATGGCGGACACAAGAAGGCGGCCAAGATGGCGGACAAGATGGCGGCCAAGATGGCGGACAAGATGGCGGCCAAGATGGCGGTCAAGATGGCGGCCAAGATGGCGGACAAGATGGCGGACAAGATGGCGGACACAAGATGGCGGCCAAGATGGCGGCCAAGATGGCGGACAAGATGGCGGCCAAGATGGCGGTCAAGATGGTGGACAAGATGGCGGACACAAGATGGCGGACAAGATGGCGGACACAAGATGGCGGACAAGATGGCGGTCAAGATGGCGGACACAAGATGGCGGACAAGATGGCGGACACAAGATGGCGGCCAAGATGGTGGACAAGATGGCGGACAAAACGGCGGACACAAGATGGCGGACAAAATGGCGGACACAAGATGGCGGCCAAGATGGCGGACAAGATGGCGGACAAGATGGCGGACAAGATGGCGGCCAAGATGGCGGACAAAATGGCAGACACAAGATGGCGGCCAAGATGGCGGACAAGATGGCGGTCAAGATGGCGGCCAAGATGGCGGACAAGATGGCAGCCAAGATGGAGGACAAGATAGCGGACACAAGATGGCGGACAAGATGGCGGCCAAGATAGCGGACAAGATGGCGGCCAAGATGGTGGACACAAGATGGCGGACAAGATGGAGGACAAGATGGCGGACAAGATGGCGGCCAAGATGGCGGCCAAGATGGCGGACAAAATGGCGGACAAGATGGCGGCCAAGATGGAGGACAAGATGGCAGACAAGATGGCGGCCAAGATGGCGGACAAAATGGCGGCCAAGATGGCGGACAAGATGGCGGACAAGATGGCGGACAAGATGGCGGACAAGATGGCGGCCAAAATGGCGCACAAAGTGGCGGACACAAGATGTCGGCCAAGATGGCGGACAAGATGGCGGCCAAAATGGCGGACAAGATGGCGGACACAAGATGGCGGACAAGATGGCAGCCAAGATGGCGGCCAAGATGGCGGACAAAATGGCGGACACAAGATGGCGGTCAAGATGGCGGACAAAATGGCGGACACAAGATGGCGGACAAGATGGCGGCCAAGATGGCGGACAAAATGGCGGACACAAGATGGCGGCCAAGATGGCGGCCAAGATGGCGGTCAAGATGGCGGACAAGATGGCGGCCAAGATGGCGGCCAAGATGGCGGCCAAGATGGCGGACAAGATGGTGGACAAGATGGCGGCCAAGATGGCGGCCAAGATGGCGGACAAGATGGCGGCCAAGATGGCGGACAAGATGGCGGCCAAGATGGCGGACACAAGATGGCGGACACAAGATGGCGGCCAAGATGGCGGACAAGATGGCGGTCAAGATGGCGGTCAAGATGGCGGACAAGATGGCGGACACAAGATGGCGGACAAGATGGCGGCCAAGATGGCGGCCAAGATGGCGAACAAGATGGCGGACACAAGATGGCGGCCAAGATGGCGGACAAGATGGCGGACAATATGGCAGCCAAGATGGCGGACAAGATGGCGGACAAGATGGCGGCCAAAATGGCGGCCAAAATGGCGGCCAAGATGGCGGCCAAGATGGCGGACAAGATGGCGGCCAAGATGGCGGACAAGATGGCGGACAAAATGGCGGCCAAGATGTCGACCAAGATGGCGGACAAGATGGCGGACAAGATGACGGCCAAGATGGCGGACAAGATGGCGGCCAAGATGGCGGACAAGATGGCGGACAAGATGGCGGCCAAGATGGCGGACAAAATGGCGGACACAAGATGGCGGCCAAGATGGCGGACAAAATGGCGGACACAAGATGGCGGCCAAGATGGCGGACACAAGATGGCGGTCAAGATGGCGGCAGAAGTGGCGGCCAAGATGGCGGACAAAATGGCGGACAAGATGGCGGCCAAGATGGCGGTCAAGATGGCGGACAAGATGGCGGACACAAGATGGCGGACACAAGATGGCGGCCAAGATGGCGGACAAAATGGCGGCCAAAATGGCGGCCAAGATGGCGGACAAGATGGCGGCCAAGATGGCGGACAAGATGGCGGACAAGATGGCGGACAAGATGGCGGCCAAGATGGCGGACAAAATGGCGGACACAAGATGGCGGACAAAATGGCGGACACAAGATGGCGGCCAAGATGGCGGACACAAGATGGCGGTCAAGATGGCGGACACAAGATGGCGGCCAAGATGGCGGACAAGATGGCGGACACAAGATGGCGGCCAATATGGCGGACACAAGATGGCGGTCAAGATGGCGGACACAAGATGGCGGCCAAGATGGCGGACAAGATGGCGGTCAAGATGGCGGACAAGATGGCGGACACAAGATGGCGGCCAAGATGGCGGCCAAGATGGCGGACAAGATGGCGGACAAGATGGCGGACAAGATGGCGGACACAAGATGGCGGCCAAGATGGCGGACAAGATGGCGGACAAGATGGCGGCCAAAATGGCGGCCAAGATGGCGGCCAAGATGGCGGACAAGATGGCGGCCAAGATGGCGGACAAGATGGCGGCAAAAATGGCGGACAAGATGGCGGACACAAGATGGCGGACAAGATGGCAGCCAAGATGGCGGCCAAGATGGCGGACAAAATGGCGGACACAAGATGGCGGCCAAGATGGCGGACACAAGATGGCGGCTAAGATGGCGGTCAAGATGGCGGACAAGATGGCGGCCAAGATGGCGGCCAAGATGGCGGACAAGATGGCGGTCAAGATGGCGAACAAGATGGCGGACACAAGATGGCGGACAAGATGGCGGCCAAGATAGCGGACAAGATGGCGGCCAAGATGGTGGACACAAGATGGCGGACAAGATGGAGGACAAGATGGCGGACAAGATGGTGGCCAAGATGGCGGACACAAGATGGAGGACAAGATGGCGGACAAGATGGCGGCCAAGATAGCGGCCAAGATGGAGGACAAGATGGCGGCCAAGATGGCGGACACAAGATGGCGGACAAGATGGCGGACAAGATGGCGGCCAAGATGGCGGACAAGATGGCGGACACAAGATGGCGGACAAGATGGCGGCCAAGATAGCGGACAAGATGGCGGCCAAGATGGTGGACACAAGATGGCGGACAAGATGGCGGACAAGACGGCGGCCAAGATGGCGCCCAAGATGGCGGCCAAGATGGCGGACAAGATGGCGGACAAGATGGCGGACAAGATGGCGGCCAAGATGGCGGACAAGATGGCGGCCAAGATGGCGGACACAAGATGGCGGCCAAAATGGCGGCTAAGATGGCGGACAAGATGGCGGCCAAGATGGCGGCCAAGATGGCGGACAAGATGGCGGTCAAGATGGCGGACAAGATGGCGGACACAAGATGGCGGCCAAGATGGCGGACAAGATGGCGGCCAAGATGGCGGACACAAGATGGCGGCCAAAATGGCGGCTAAGATGGCGGACAAGATGGCGGACAAGATGGCGGACAAGATGGCGGCCAAGATGGCGGACAAAATGGCGGACCAGATGGCGGCCAAGATGGCGGCCAAGATGGCGGCCAAGATGGCGGACAAGATGGCGGACACAAGATGGCGGCCAAGATGGCGGCCACGATGGCGGACAAGATGGCGGACAAGATGGCGGCCAAGATGGCGGACACAAGATGGCGGACAAGATGGCGGACAAGATGGCGGCCAAGATGGCGGCCAAGATGGCGGACAAGATGGCGGACACAAGATGGCGGACAAGATGGCGGACAAGATGGCGGCCAAGATGGCGGACACAAGATGGCGACCCAAATGGCGGCTAAGATGGCGGCCAAGATGGCGGACAAAATGGCGGACACAAGATGGCGGCCAAGATGGCGGACACAAGATGGCGGTCAAGATGGCGGACACAAGATGGCGGACACAAGATGGCGGCCAAGATGGCGGACAAGATGGCGGACAAGATGGCGGACACAAGATGGCGGACAAGATGGCGGCCAAGATGGCGGCCAAGATGGCGGCCAAGATGGCGGACAAGATGGCGGACACAAGATGGCGGCCAAGATGGCGGACAAGATGGCGGACAAGATGGCGGACAAGATGGCGGCCAAGATGGCGGACAAGATGGCGGCCAAGATGGCGGCCAAAATGGCGGCCAAGATGGCGGCCAAGATGGCGGACAAGATGGCGGACAAGATGGCGGCCAAGATGGCGGACAAGATGGCAGCCAAGATGGTGGCCAAGATGGCGGCCAAGATGGCGGACAAAATGGCGGACACAAGATGGCGGCCAAGATGGCGGTCAAGATGGCGGACAAGATGGCGGACAAGATGGCGGCCAAGATGGCGGACAAAATGGCGGACCAGATGGCGGCCAAGATGGCGGCCAAGATGGCGGCCAAGATGGCGGACAAGATGGCGGACACAAGATGGCGGCCAAGATGGCGGCCACGATGGCGGACAAGATGGCGGACAAGATGGCGGCCAAGATGGCGGACACAAGATGGCGGACAAGATGGCGGACAAGATGGCGGCCAAGATGGCGGCCAAGATGGCGGACAAGATGGCGGACACAAGATGGCGGACAAGATGGCGGACAAGATGGCGGCCAAGATGGCGGACACAAGATGGCGACCCAAATGGCGGCTAAGATGGCGGCCAAGATGGCGGACAAAATGGCGGACACAAGATGGCGGCCAAGATGGCGGACACAAGATGGCGGTCAAGATGGCGGACACAAGATGGCGGACACAAGATGGCGGCCAAGATGGCGGACAAGATGGCGGACAAGATGGCGGACACAAGATGGCGGACAAGATGGCGGCCAAGATGGCGGCCAAGATGGCGGCCAAGATGGCGGACAAGATGGCGGACACAAGATGGCGGCCAAGATGGCGGACAAGATGGCGGACAAGATGGCGGACAAGATGGCGGCCAAGATGGCGGACAAGATGGCGGCCAAGATGGCGGCCAAAATGGCGGCCAAGATGGCGGCCAAGATGGCGGACAAGATGGCGGACAAGATGGCGGACACAAGATGGCGGACAAGATGGCGGACAAGATGGCAGCCAAGATGGTGGCCAAGATGGCGGCCAAGATGGCGGACAAAATGGCGGACACAAGATGGCGGCCAAGATGGCGGTCAAGATGGCGGACAAGATGGCGGCCAAGATGGCGGACAAGATGGCGGACACAAAATGGCGGACAAGATGGCGGACAAGATGGCGGCCAAGATGGCGGACAAGATGGCGGACAAGATGGCGGCCAAGATGGCGGCCAAGATGGCGGACAAGATGGCGGCCAAGATGGCGGTCAAGATGGCGGACAAGATGGCGGACACAAGATGGCGGACACAAGATGGCGGCCAAGATGGCGGACAAAATGGCGGCCAAAATGGCGGCCAAGATGGCGGACAAGATGGCGGCCAAGATGGCGGACAAGATGGCGGACAAGATGGCGGCCAAGATGGCGGACAAAATGGCGGACACAAGATGGCGGACAAAATGGCGGACACAAGATGGCGGCCAAGATGGCGGACACAAGATGGCGGTCAAGATGGCGGACACAAGATGGCGGCCAAGATGGCGGACAAGATGGCGGACACAAGATGGCGGCCAATATGGCGGACACAAGATGGCGGTCAAGATGGCGGACACAAGATGGCGGCCAAGATGGCGGACAAGATGGCGGTCAAGATGGCGGACAAGATGGCGGACAAGATGGCGGACACAAGATGGCGGACAAGATGGCGGCCAAGATGGCGGACAAGATGGCGGCCAAGATGGCGGACAAGATGGCGGCCAAGATGGCGGACAAGATGGCGGAAACAAGATGGCGGCCAAGATGGCGGCCAAGATGGCGGACACAAGATGGCGGTCAAGATGGCGGACACAAGATGGCGGTCAAGATGGCGGACACAAGATGGCGGCCAAGATGGCGGACAAGATGGCGGTCAAGATGGCGGACAAGATGGCGGACACAAGATGGCGGCCAAGATGGCGGACAAGATGGCGGCCAAGATGGCGGACACAAGATGGCGGCCAAAATGGCGGCTAAGATGGCGGACAAGATGGCGGACAAGATGGCGGACAAGATGGCGGCCAAGATGGCGGACAAAATGGCGGACCAGATGGCGGCCAAGATGGCGGCCAAGATGGCGGCCAAGATGGCGGACAAGATGGCGGACACAAGATGGCGGCCAAGATGGCGGCCACGATGGCGGACAAGATGGCGGACAAGATGGCGGCCAAGATGGCGGACACAAGATGGCGGACAAGATGGCGGACAAGATGGCGGCCAAGATGGCGGCCAAGATGGCGGACAAGATGGCGGACACAAGATGGCGGACAAGATGGCGGACAAGATGGCGGCCAAGATGGCGGACACAAGATGGCGACCCAAATGGCGGCTAAGATGGCGGCCAAGATGGCGGACAAAATGGCGGACACAAGATGGCGGCCAAGATGGCGGACACAAGATGGCGGTCAAGATGGCGGACACAAGATGGCGGACACAAGATGGCGGCCAAGATGGCGGACAAGATGGCGGACAAGATGGCGGACACAAGATGGCGGACAAGATGGCGGCCAAGATGGCGGCCAAGATGGCGGCCAAGATGGCGGACAAGATGGCGGACACAAGATGGCGGCCAAGATGGCGGACAAGATGGCGGACAAGATGGCGGACAAGATGGCGGCCAAGATGGCGGACAAGATGGCGGCCAAGATGGCGGCCAAAATGGCGGCCAAGATGGCGGCCAAGATGGCGGACAAGATGGCGGACAAGATGGCGGCCAAGATGGCGGACAAGATGGCAGCCAAGATGGTGGCCAAGATGGCGGCCAAGATGGCGGACAAAATGGCGGACACAAGATGGCGGCCAAGATGGCGGTCAAGATGGCGGACAAGATGGCGGACAAGATGGCGGCCAAGATGGCGGACAAAATGGCGGACCAGATGGCGGCCAAGATGGCGGCCAAGATGGCGGCCAAGATGGCGGACAAGATGGCGGACACAAGATGGCGGCCAAGATGGCGGCCACGATGGCGGACAAGATGGCGGACAAGATGGCGGCCAAGATGGCGGACACAAGATGGCGGACAAGATGGCGGACAAGATGGCGGCCAAGATGGCGGCCAAGATGGCGGACAAGATGGCGGACACAAGATGGCGGACAAGATGGCGGACAAGATGGCGGCCAAGATGGCGGACACAAGATGGCGACCCAAATGGCGGCTAAGATGGCGGCCAAGATGGCGGACAAAATGGCGGACACAAGATGGCGGCCAAGATGGCGGACACAAGATGGCGGTCAAGATGGCGGACACAAGATGGCGGACACAAGATGGCGGCCAAGATGGCGGACAAGATGGCGGACAAGATGGCGGACACAAGATGGCGGACAAGATGGCGGCCAAGATGGCGGCCAAGATGGCGGCCAAGATGGCGGACAAGATGGCGGACACAAGATGGCGGCCAAGATGGCGGACAAGATGGCGGACAAGATGGCGGACAAGATGGCGGCCAAGATGGCGGACAAGATGGCGGCCAAGATGGCGGCCAAAATGGCGGCCAAGATGGCGGCCAAGATGGCGGACAAGATGGCGGACAAGATGGCGGACACAAGATGGCGGACAAGATGGCGGACAAGATGGCAGCCAAGATGGTGGCCAAGATGGCGGCCAAGATGGCGGACAAAATGGCGGACACAAGATGGCGGCCAAGATGGCGGTCAAGATGGCGGACAAGATGGCGGCCAAGATGGCGGACAAGATGGCGGACACAAAATGGCGGACAAGATGGCGGACAAGATGGCGGCCAAGATGGCGGACAAGATGGCGGACAAGATGGCGGCCAAGATGGCGGCCAAGATGGCGGACAAGATGGCGGCCAAGATGGCGGTCAAGATGGCGGACAAGATGGCGGACACAAGATGGCGGACACAAGATGGCGGCCAAGATGGCGGACAAAATGGCGGCCAAAATGGCGGCCAAGATGGCGGACAAGATGGCGGCCAAGATGGCGGACAAGATGGCGGACAAGATGGCGGCCAAGATGGCGGACAAAATGGCGGACACAAGATGGCGGACAAAATGGCGGACACAAGATGGCGGCCAAGATGGCGGACACAAGATGGCGGTCAAGATGGCGGACACAAGATGGCGGCCAAGATGGCGGACAAGATGGCGGACACAAGATGGCGGCCAATATGGCGGACACAAGATGGCGGTCAAGATGGCGGACACAAGATGGCGGCCAAGATGGCGGACAAGATGGCGGTCAAGATGGCGGACAAGATGGCGGACAAGATGGCGGACACAAGATGGCGGACAAGATGGCGGCCAAGATGGCGGACAAGATGGCGGCCAAGATGGCGGACAAGATGGCGGCCAAGATGGCGGACAAGATGGCGGAAACAAGATGGCGGCCAAGATGGCGGCCAAGATGGCGGACAAGATGGCGGACAAGATGGCGGACAAGATGGCGGACAAGATGGCGGACACAAGATGGCGGCCAAGATGGCGGACAAGATGGCGGACAAGATGGCGGCCAAAATGGCGGCCAAGATGGCGGCCAAGATGGCGGACAAGATGGCGGCCAAGATGGCGAACAAGATGGCGGCCAAAATGGCGGACAAGATGGCGGACACAAGATGGCGGACAAGATTGCAGCCAAGATGGCGGCCAAGATGGCGGACAAAATGGCGGACACAAGATGGCGGCCAAGATGGCGGACACAAGATGGCGGCCAAGATGGCGGTCAAGATGGCGGACAAGATGGCGGCCAAGATGGCGGCCAAGATGGCGGACAAGATGGCGGTCAAGATGGCGAACAAGATGGCGGACACAAGATGGCGGACAAGATGGCGGCCAAGATAGCGGACAAGATGGCGGCCAAGATGGTGGACACAAGATGGCGGACAAGATGGAGGACAAGATGGCGGACAAGATGGTGGCCAAGACGGCGGACACAAGATGGAGGACAAGATGGCGGACAAGATGGCGGCCAAGATAGCGGCCAAGATGGAGGACAAGATGGCGGCCAAGATGGCGGACACAAGATGGCGGACAAGATGGCGGACAAGATGGCGGCCAAGATGGCGGACAAGATGGCGGACACAAGATGGCGGACAAGATGGCGGCCAAGATAGCGGACAAGATGGCGGCCAAGATGGTGGACACAAGATGGCGGACAAGATGGCGGACAAGACGGCGGCCAAGATGGCGCCCAAGATGGCGGCCAAGATGGCGGACAAGATGGCGGACAAGATGGCGGACAAGATGGCGGCCAAGATGGCGGACAAGATGGCGGCCAAGATGGCGGACACAAGATGGCGGCCAAAATGGCGGCTAAGATGGCGGACAAGATGGCGGCCAAGATGGCGGACAAGATGGCGGACAAGATGGCGGTCAAGATGGCGGACAAGATGGCGGACACAAGATGGCGGCCAAGATGGCGGACAAGATGGCGGACAAGATGGCGGACACAAGATGGCGGCCAAAATGGCGGCTAAGATGGCGGACAAGATGGCGGACAAGATGGCGGCCAAGATGGCGGACAAAATGGCGGACCAGATGGCGGCCAAGATGGCGGCCAAGATGGCGGCCAAGATGGCGGACAAGATGGCGGCCAAGATGGCGGACAAGATGGCGGACACAAGATGGCGGCCAAGTTGGCGGACAAGATGGCGGACAAGATAGCGGCCAAGATGGCGGACAAGATGGCGGACACAAGATGGCGGACAAGATGGCGGACAAGATGGCGGCCAAGATGGCGGACAAAATGGCGGCCAAGATGGCGGCCAAGATGGCGGACAAGATGGCGGACACAAGATGGCGGCCAAGATGGCGGACAAGATGGCGCACAAGATGGCGGCCAAGATGGCGGACAAGATGGCGGACAAGATGGCGGACAAGATGGCGGACAAGATGGCGGACAAGATGGCGGCCAAGATGGCGGCCAAGATGGCGGACAAGATGGCGGCCAAGATGGCGGTCAAGATGGCGGACAAGATGGCGGACACAAGATGGCGGACACAAGATGGCGGCCAAGATGGCGGCCAAGATGGCGGACAAGATGGCGGCCAAAATGGCGGCCAAGATGGCGGACAAGATGGCGGACAAGATGGCGGACACAAGATGGCGGACAAGATGGCGGCCAAGATGGCGGACAAGATGGCGGACAAGATGGCGGACAAGATGGCGGACAAGATGGCGGACAAGATGGCGGCCAAGATGGCGGCCAAGATGGCGGACAAGATGGCGGACAAGATGGCGGCCAAGATGGCGGTCGAGATGGCGGACAAGATGGCGGACACAAGATGGCGGACACAAGATGGCGGCCAAGATGGCGGACAAGATGGCGGCCAAAATGGCGGCCAAGATGGCGGACAAGATGGCGGCCAAGATGGCGGACAAAATGGCGGACAAGATGGCGGACAAGATGGCGGCCAAGATGGCGGACAAAATGGCGGACACAAGATGGCGGCCAAGATGGCGGACAAAATGGCGGACACAAGATGGCGGCCAAGATGGCGGACACAAGATGGCGGTCAAGATGGCGGACACAAGATGGAGGCCAAGATGGCGGACAAGATGGCGGACACAAGATGGCGGCCAATATGGCGGACACAAGATGGCGGTCAAGATGGCGGACACAAGATGGCGGCCAAGATGGCGGACAAGATGGCGGTCAAGATGGCGGACAAGATGGCGGACACAAGATGGCGGACAAGATGGCGGCCAAGATGGCGGACAAGATGGCGGCCAAGATGGCGGCCAAGATGACGGACAAGATGGCGGAAACAAGATGGCGGCCAAGATGGCGGACAAGATGGCGGACAAGATGGCGGACAAGATGGCGGACAAGATGGCGGACAAGATGGCGGACAAGATGGCGGACACAAGATGGCGGCCAAGATGGCGGACAAGATGGCGGACAAGATGGCGGCCAAAATGGCGGCCAAGATGGCGGACAAGATGGCGGCCAAGATGGCGGACCAGATGGCGGACAAGATGGCGGCCAAGATGGCGGACAAGATGGCGGCCAAGATGGCGGACATAAGATGGCGGACAAGATGGCGGACACAAGATGGCGGACAAGATGGCGGCCAAGATGGCGGACATAAGATGGCGGACAAGATGGCGGACACAAGATGGCGGCCAAGATGGCGGACAAGATGGCGGCCAAAATGGCGGACAAGATGGCGGACACAAGATGGCGGACAAGATGGCAGCCAAGATGGCGGCCAAGATGGCGGACAAAATGGCGGACACAAGATGGCGGCCAAGATGGCGGACACAAGATGGCGGCCAAGATGGCGGTCAAGATGGCGGACAAGATGGCGGCCAAGATGGCGGACAAGATGGCGGTCAAGATGGCGAACAAGATGGCGGACACAAGATGGCGGACAAGATGGCGGCCAAGATAGCGGACAAGATGGCGGCCAAGATGGTGGACACAAGATGGTGGACACAAGATGGCGGACAAGATGGAGGACAAGATGGCGGACAAGATGGTGGCCAAGATGGCGGACACAAGATGGAGGACAAGATGGCGGACAAGATGGCGGACAAGATAGCGGCCAAGATGGAGGACAAGATGGCGGCCAAGATGGCGGACAAGATGGCGGACACAAGATGGCGGACAAGATGGCGGACAAGATGGCGGCCAAGATGGCGGACAAGATGGCGGACACAAGATGGCGGACAAGATGGCGGCCAAGATAGCGGACAAGATGGCGGCCAAGATGGTGGACACAAGATGGCGGACAAGATGGCGGACAAGACGGCGGCCAAGATGGCGCCCAAGATGGCGGCCAAGATGGCGGACAAGATGGCGGACAAGATGGCGGACAAGATGGCGGCCAAGATGGCGGACAAGATGGCGGCCAAGATGGCGGACACAAGATGGCGGCCAAAATGGCGGCTAAGATGGCGGACAAGATGGCGGCCAAGATGGCGGACAAAATGGCGGACAAGATGGCGGTCAAGATGGCGGACAAGATGGCGGACACAAGATGGCGGCCAAGATGGCGGACAAGATGGCGGCCAAGATGGCGGACACAAGATGGCGGCCAAAATGGCGGCTAAGATGGCGGACAAGATGGCGGACAAGATGGCGGCCAAGATGGCGGACAAAATGGCGGACAAGATGGCGGCCAAGATGGCGGCCAAGATGGCGGACAAGATGGCGGACACAAGATGGCGGCCAAGATGGCGGACAAGATGGCGGACAAGATGGCGGCCAAGATGGCGGACAAGATGGCGGACACAAGATGGCGGACACAAGATGGCGGACAAGATGGCGGCCAAGATGGCGGACAAGATGGCGGACACAAGATGGCGGACAAGATGGCGGACAAGATGGCGGCCAAGATGGCGGACAAGATGGCGGCCAAAATGGCGGCCAAGATGGCGGACAAGATGGCGGACACAAGATGGCGGCCAAGATGGCGGACAAGATGGCGGACAAGATAGCGGCCAAGATGGCGGACAAGATGGCGGATAAGATGGCGGACAAGATGGCGGACAAGATGGCGGCCAAGATGGCGGCCAAGATGGCGGCCAAGATGGCGGACAAAATGGCGCCCAAGATGGCGGCCAAGATGGCGGCCAAGATGGCGGACAAGATGGCGGACACAAGATGGCGGCCAAGATGGCGGACAAGATGGCGGACAAGATGGCGGCCAAGATGGCGGACAAGATGGCGGACAAGATGGCGGACAAGATGGCGGCCAAAATGGCGGCCAAGATGGCGGACAAGATGGCGGACAAGATGGCGGCCAAGATGGCGGACAAGATGGCGGCCAAGATGGCGGACAAGATGGCGGACACAAGATGGCGGACAAGATGGCGGCCAAGATGGCGGACAAAATGGCGGACAAGATGGCGGACAAGATGGCGGCCAAAATGGCGGTCAAGATGGCGGACAAGATGGCGGACAAGATGGCGGCCAAGATGACGGACAAGATGGCGGCTAAGATGGCGGACAAGATGGCGGACACAAGATGGCGGCCAAGATGGCGGACAACATGGCGGCCAAGATGGCGGCCAAGATGGCGGACAAGATGGCGGACAAGATGGAGGACAAGATGGCGGCCAAGATGGCGGCCAAGATGGCGGACAAAATGGCGGACAAGATGGCGGCCAAGATGGAGGACAAGATGGCAGACAAGATGGCGGCCAAGATGGCGGACAAAATGGCGGCCAAGATGGCGGACAAGATGGCGACCAAGATGGCGGACACAAAATGGCGGACAAGATGGCGGACAAGATGGCGGCCAAGATGGCGGACAAGATGGCGGCCAAGATGGCGGACAAGATGGCGGACACAAGATGGCGAACAAGATGGCGGACAAGATGGCGGCCAAGATGGCGGACAAGATGGCGGCCAAAATGGCGGCCAAGATGGCGGTCAAGATGGCGGACACAAGATGGCGGCCAAGATGGCGGACAAGATGGCGGACAAGATAGCGGCCAAGATGGCGGACAAGATGGCGGACACAAGATGGCGGACAAGATGGCGGACACAAGATGGCGGCCAAGATGGCGGACAAGATGGCGGACAAGATGGCGGCCAAGATGGCGGACAAGATGGCGGACACAAGATGGCGGACAAGATGGCGGACAAGATGGCGGCCAAGATGGCGGACAAGATGGCGGCCAAGATGGCGGACAAGATGGCGGACAAAATGGCGGACAAGATGGCGGACAAGATGGCGGCCAAGATGGCGGACAAGATGGCGGCCAAAATGGCGGCCAAGATGGCGGACAAGATGGCGGACACAAGATGGCGGCCAAGATGGCGGACAAGATAGCGGACAAGATGGCGGACAAGATGGCGGACACAAGATGGCGGACAAGATGGCGGACAAGATGGCGGCCAAGATGGCGGACAAGATGGCGGCCAAGATGGCGGCCAAGATGGCGGCCAAGATGGCATACAAGATGGCGGACACAAGATGGCGGCCAAGATGGCGGACAAGATGGCGGCCAAGATGGCGGACAAGATGGCGGACAAGATGGCGGACAAGATGGCGGACAAGATGGCGGCCAAGATGGCGGACAAGATGGCGGCCAAAATGGCGGCCAAGATGGCGGACAAGATGGCGGACAAGATGGCGGCCAAGATGGCGGACAAGATGGCGGCCAAGATGGCGGACACAAGATGGCGGACAAGATGGCGGCCAAGATGGCGGACAAAATGGCGGCCAAGATGGCGGACAAAATGGCGGACAAGATGGCGGACAAGATGGCGGACAAGATGGCGGACAAGATGGCGGCCAAGATGACGGACAAGATGGCGGCTAAGATGGCGGACAAGATGGCGGACACAAGATGGCGGACAAGATGGCGGCCAAGATGGCGGCCAAGATGGCGGCCAAGATTGCGGACAAGATGGCGGACACAAGATGGCGGCCAAGATGGCGGACAAGATGGCGGACAAGATGGCGGCCAAGATGGCGGTCAAGTTGGCGGACACAAGATGGCGGCCAAGATGGCGGACAAGATGGCGGATAAGATGGCGGACAAGATGGCGGACAAGATGGCGGCCAAGATGGCGGACAAAATGGTGGACAAGATGGCGGCCAAGATGGCGGTCAAGATGGCGGACAAGATGGCGGCCAAGATGGCGGACAAAATGGCGGACACAAGATGGCGGCCAAGATGGCGGACAAGATGGCGGACAAGATGGCGGACAAGATGGCGGCCAAGATGGCGGCCAAGATGGCGGACAAGATGGCGGACAAAATGGCGGACAAGATGGCGGCCAAGATGGCGGCCAAGATGGCGGTCAAGATGGCGGACAAGATGGCGGCCAAGATGGCGGACAAGATGGCGGCCAAGATGGCGGACAAGATGGCGGACACAAGATGGCGGACAAGATGGCGGCCAAGATAGCGGACAAGATGGCGGCCAAGATGGTGGACACAAGATGGCGGACAAGATGGAGGACAAGATGGCGGCCAAGATGGCGGACAAGATGGCGGCCAAGATAGCGGCCAAGATGGAGGACAAGATGGCGGCCAAGATGGCGGACAAGATGGCGGACACAAGATGGCGGACAAGATGGCGGACACAAGATGGCGGCCAAGATGGCGGCCAAAATGGCGCACAAGATGGCGGATACAAGATGGCGGCCAAGATGGCGGACAAGATGGCGGCCAAGATGGCGGACCAGATGGCGGACAAGATGGCGGCCAAGATGGCGGACAAGATGGCGGCCAAGATGGCGGACATAAGATGGCGGACAAGATGGCGGACACAAGATGGCGGACAAGATGGCGGCCAAGATGGCGGACATAAGATGGCGGACAAGATGGCGGACACAAGATGGCGGCCAAGATGGCGGCCAAGATGGCGGACAAGATGGCGGACAAGATGGCGGACAAGATGGCGGACAAGATGGCGGACACAAGATGGCGGACATGATGGCGGCCAAGATGGCTAACAAGATGGCGGACAAGATGTCCATTCCTCTCCATTCCTGACCACCAGGTGGGTGGTGACACGTGGGAGGTGGGATGTGACACGTGGGTTGTGGGAGGTGACACGTAGGAGGTGGGTGGTGACCCGTGGGAGGTGAGTGGTGACCCGTGGGAGATGAGTGTTGACCCGTGGGAGGTGGGTGGAGACCCGTGTGAGGTGGGTGGTGACCTGTGGGAGGTGGGTGGTGACCCGTGGGTGGTGAGTGGTGACATGTAGGAGGTGGGTGGTGACCCGTGGGAGGTGGGTGGTGATCCGTGGAAGGTGGGATGTGACCCGTTGGAGGTGGGTGGTGACCCGTGAGAGGTGGAAGGTGACTCGTGGGAGGTGAGTGGTGACCCGTGGGAGGAGGGTGGTGACCCGTGGGAGGTGGGTGGTGACCCGTGGGTGGTGACATGTAGGAGGTGGATGGTGACCCGTGGAAGGTGGGTGGTGACCCGTGGGAGGTGGGTGGATGACTCGTGGGAGGTGGTTGGTGATCCGTGGAAGGTGGGATGTGACTCGTTGGAGGTGGTTGGTGACCCGTGGAAGGTTGGTGGTGAAACGTGAGAGGTGGGAGGTGACACGTGGGAGGTGGGTGGTGACTCGAGGGTTGAGGTTACACGAGGGGGGAGGTGACACGAGGGGGGAGATGACGGCTAATTGACGGCTAATCTACGGCTAATAGACGGCTAATTGACGGCTAATTGACGGCTAATCGACGACTAATCGACGGCTAATCGAGGCTTATCGTCGGCTAAACGACGGCTAATCGACAGCAAAATGGCATGGAATTGGCATGGAATTGCATAAGAAGTTGCGCGCCATCTACCACCATCTTTCTCGGCTAGTACCAGGTGTCACCTCTTGAAAAAAATGCTCTCCTGAAATCGGAAATTTGAAAACAGCTGGGTTTGTATGGAATTTCGTACCAGTCGATGGAAAGTTTGAGCGAGAGAGATGAGAGATACTTCCCATTTCATCCATCCCACTTGCATTAGCGATCTCACGTGTTTGATAGTATGCAATAGCAATTGTGATAAGCAAATTTGTCCCAAGCTGCAGATGTCAACACTTGAAAAACATGCTCTCCTGGTATCGGAAATCTGAAAACAATTGTGTGCGCGGCTATGGTATAGTGGTTTTCACAGTTGACCAGTTGATTTGGTCATTGGACAAATTTGTCAGCATTTTGTCAACTCTCGTGGCTCTGCACCTAATGGATCAAAGAATGCTATAAAACATAATCAATTGTTGAAATAGTTCAGTAAGTAGAAGCTCACCACAGAAATCAACCATTAATTTTTGTTCATCGCCTAAAACATCGACGTGAGCGAATGATCAAGGAGGTAGTCTTTCAACACAAAAACTTGACCTAGCATTTTAGTTTTCAAATGCTAATAGCTATGCAAATCTAACCGACTGTGCATAACACAAATTATTATTATTATATAAAATTTGCGTTGTTTGTTTAATGGGATACACAATGTTAAACAATCCACTAAATAATAAATAAACAAAAAAAATCGAAATTCACAACTTAGTAACTCGCTCATTCTGTATTGCTAAATGTATGAGTGGTGATTACCCCTCACAATGCATTAGAGAATGAGCGATCTCCCGCCAGGATATGCAATATATACGCGACTTACGTGGAGTAATTTGATTGGATGAATTTTCCTCTGCATTCGGCTCCATCTGGGGATCATTCACATTGATGACGTCATCACTATCTGTGTTTGTCCCCGTGCTCGATGGTCTCGTTTGTGTTGACTGTCTTCCTCGGTGGTGTCTCTTATACATACCATGAGTCCAACCAGCTTCACCCTGTGGAAACAGAATCGGGTACTGTAGTGGACGTATCATCTGGTTGGTCTCATACACTGACCTTAAAGATCCTGTAGCACGATGTTGCAGCACAATCTTCCGTGTATCTTCTGTGCTACCGGCGATATCGTCACAAACACACATGACCCATCTCACCTGCAGTCGGTGCGTTGTTCCGGCACTGGTCCATACCTGGTTTACGTGAAAGGAGGCAAAGGTGCAGCTCATCGCGAACAGACATGCGTTCATACGTATGACTGAACATCCGAGTTAGGAGATTGCGTGTGATAAATACTCGCTGCAGGACAGATAATATCGATTAAGTCCACCACCAACTACTGGTGCTTGAGTGTTTTGTAAAGTTAAGTTAAGATCGAAGAAGTATAACTGAGTGTTGCATGGCGAATATCCCGGAAGCACAGCGAGCGAACCAATTCGATGGCAAAGTGCTCCTTGGATGCTGTAGTTGTAAATTCCACCAGGTGCAGCTTCTCGAAGTTGGCGCACGTATGATTGTAGCTCCATTTAGAAGAGTGCAGGTACAGTGGTAACTGGTGTTGGTGGTGATATAGCCGGTTCCGATATTGTTTTTGAAGATGGTGATGGCTCTGGCGGACCATTTAAAGAAAATGATTAGCGGCGGCCCAGCGGCGGATCAAACGGTAGGCGGAGTAGGCCCTTTCGCTTTGTCTCATTTCAAGTCCCCTCAATGTTCCCCTTCCCTCCTGCATCATTTTTAAAATTAGAGGCCCCAACTATAATTCCGCCCTGGGCCTCCAAGGGGATTGATCCTCAACTGAAGATGAGCTACAGCAGAAGATCATAAGCAGTATAATCCTTTAGGAATAGTTATGCAAAGGATAAGCACGAAAAAAAAACGAAGACTACTTCAAACATTCTTTTTGAACAATTTTCCTATTAAATAATTTAGAAAGGTCCAAAGCCAAAGCCAAAGCCAAGGTTGCAAAGTTCAAACTCCAAACGAAGATATTTTGTAAAATTCTTACGTAATTGCATAATACGTTTTGCTTTGTTTAGTTTTTTATCATTTACATTCGACTTCTATTTTGCGAAGTGCAGTAATTAAGATGCATGGTAAAAAATGTCTTCAAGGCCAGTTTTATTTTTCAAAGGAATTTTTATCTTCAAAAACCCCAGCTGAAGTGCATACTCAAAAGCTCCTTTGAACAGACAAACCAAACACTTCGAGGTGGGCTAATACAGATTGTGTACACCAAAACAGAAAAAAAAAACCGGCCAATGTTCATCATTGAATACCCCTCCCAACGGCTGACTTTTCGAACAGGAACAATTCGTTCTGGCAGAAATCATCCAGTCGCTTCATAACTCAAACAACGCTATGACCTAACTTCTCGCCATACTAAAGCGGTCATGTATCATGAACGAAAAAACAAAATTCCAGTACTCCACGCAATTACGATTATGCTAATCAGCAATGCTTCTCGGGCGGTCTATGGCATCGATGAGCTATCGTCGTCTTACCCGTCGTCGTGGCGTAGGTGATGGTGATCATTAGAAGCGGTTTTTTATCACCCTACTCTAGGGCTAGCGCGTATTGTATCCAGCAAATTTCGAATGTTTGCTATTGCGTGGGAAATTTCCTTGCTATTCTATCGATCCGTACATTTCCATATGTACCATTATGCAATCCACTAATGCACTAATTGCGTTGTTAAGCTCAGAAACTACAGGTAGTAAATTCGAAAAAAGGTGCATCTACAATGCTCAACAACACGCAACAGACAGTGTAAACATTCCATTTAACTTGTTTACCGACTGATTATAAATAGCCGGCCATTGAACTTAGACCATTCGCTATGTTACCATGTAAACAGCACATTTAGGGATTAATGTAATTCACCGATATACAACGACGAAGCAAATATGCATCATTTACAGGAACAAAACTCTTGTTTATTTTTTTAACGCCTACTGCTTCTTCGATTATTTTTTTTAACTCAGTCATAATTCTAGACGAAACTTAATCTAACAGCTTTGTAGGTCACACCAGGCCTGCCCTTGAAAGCTGTTGGACGGCCAGTTTTTATGTACCGTACCGGTTGGCATCTTCGGTCAATGCCAAGGACAATCCTTCCAGTTTAATGCCCGGCGCGAGAGACTGCTGGACAGGTTGGAAACATTTATCAAGTGGACACCATTAAGTGAAACTCGTTTGCGGATTTCAGTTCCGCATCAGCGTGTGGAGATGAAATTTTCATTAATCAGTTGCTCATTGGTGCTTCTTTTTTCTGCCATTGTTTCTACCTTTTTTTGGCTTTAACTCACTGCATATGGTGCGGTGTTTCATCCGATAATGGTTAATTAATTAGCTGTGTAACTATTATTGCAGCCATCTTAAGGTGGTTAGGTGTCCTTTTGTGTCACGTTTACGGTCAACGCACTCAATTGCGGTAAGAAATGGCTTGGCGCCATTGCATTAAAATGGTAAAGTTTAATAATGGTTTACAGCATGTTAAAAACGTACCTTTAACGCATTACTCGATTAATTAATTACTCGATCATACATCGTGTATGATATAAAACAGTAAATCAGTTCCGGGATAAAATATCTACTAAATCCTGGTGCAAAAAGAATCGACTAATAGATGCAATTCAAAACAAAGTATACAACAAAGTTCGTGTTAGTAGTTGACAGTGGGTGAGAATAGTTGACAAGCATACGGAATAAATACTATTCGCCCCCAATACTAACTGTAATCACAAGTTCAAGTTCAACGTCCCGTACCTGCTAAGGAGATTGTCTACGAGTAGGGCTATCGAATAACTGGATCCTTATGCTATGGCTGCGTAAGAAAAAAAAACAAGCAATGCGTAACCATCGAACGTACGCAACTGGATATCGCGACAAGACCCAAACACGGGGCAAACACAGCGCGGGAGGTAGAAGGCCAACTTCTCAACTGTACAGTGTATGGTGTCTAGAAGCTCACATCAGAGACGGTGAGAAGGCAAACCCCGCAACAGCAAAAAAAGGCTTTTTAACAGCCAACTCCTAACCCCCTTGACACAGCCCACAACCTAACCCTTAACATAAAGCACACAACTTGACAGCCGATCGGAACTGATCCCTTCAGTTACTACCCCTCCTATAAACAATCCTGTTGCACGCACCGTAAACCACCCTGGGTGGTGTTGGTAGTGTACCATACGCCTGAAGTGCGTTCAATCACCGATGACGTCCGATGGATCGGGCTCTGATTAGAGTGTGTGCGTGTTGGTGATCGCTCAGTTCTATTCACATTTAGTTTGGTTGATTTTTTTTTTTGCAACCCCTGCCCAGCACCTGTTTGCAGTACTGCCTTTGTTTTAAAACGGGCAAAATCTCCAATTGATTCGCGAAGTCACCGAGATTGGCGTTGCGCATATAAGATAGATCCGCACGGTACCGTAGTGTTCCAGTCCGTATCGTGCGATCGGTGCTGGCTAGTCGCGTGGCGTCTAATGATCAATCCGTTCGACAGTTACCGGTGCGTGTAAAGTGCGTATTCCTGTACAGTAGTGAAGCCGTTCAACATGAAGTACCATATTGTTCTATTACTAACCGCCACCATTATCGGGTGCGGATCCGCAGCCAAGTTCCGTACGTATTGATGTTTCAATTGTCCCGTTTTACGTCACAGGGCCTCAGTATGTCGGACAGATTTTTGGTGTCACATCTATAGTCAGGGAAAAGTTAATGTCAAGCAATATTGTTAATGAGATACGACCCCCCCAAAAAAAACAAACGATCGGCGAGGGCAAAGGCCTCTCTTGTACGGTTGATTTTAATTCTTTCCGCTAATATTTGTACGCATCTGACGCATCTGCGGGAGTTGTGTCCTTGAACGAATGATGCCGTTCGGCGTTGTTCACGGGCAGTTAGCACAAAATTAACTAGACGCAGCAGTCACCTTCCGACTCTGTTTGCATCAGCTATTAGTTCAGTAAACTCCGAGCAGCAAGTGAATCGTGAGCATAATGAGGATGAATCAGTGATCAGCAACCGTGGCAGGTTAATTTCGGTGTTTTCCTTTGACAGACATTAAATGTACACGTGCGCACGGATGAAGTTATTAGGTAGCAATAAGGTTGTTATTGATTTTGGAAGGAGATAGTTTAGTAAAAACAACAAATCATTTCGCTTTGATAGCTGTTATTCAAAGTTATGGCCTATTGTATCCAAAATTGAGCTGTAAACAATTATTTTCTACTTAGTACAATAAGTTTATTATCTAATGTATTTAACTACTACTCTGGTCCGTTAACACATTGGTAAGGTTCATGACACTATCGGAAACAATAACTGTAAAGTAACAAATCAAGTCATTTGATGGTGGTGATCTCTTGATGCCTTGCGTTTAAATTCAATCCCCTTAAACACCGAACGTTGCGTGATGGAAACGATTTATTCACACCAATTGCGAACACATGCCATCTAACAGGACTCGTTTGCATACAGTTTACACACCGCGAGCCAGTGCAGTGCAAAATGATTTGAATAGTAGATGGATTCTCATTAGTTAAACAATATGGCCACAGCCTGGCAGCTCGTCTCGCTAACTACCGGCAGAGCCTCGAGCTTGCTTTGCCGTACGAGCGATACATGTGACCGGTTAAAGCCGTACCACGTGTTGCTAATTGTTTTGCCGCCATTTCATTGCCAGCTAGCGTAATGGGCTAATAAAATGGTTGTTCTTAAACCGGTCGTTAACAGTTTCGCCTTTCGTGCATTTGATGCATTTGTTGAAGTGTCAGAAGCGCTTGCTAGCCATGAGATAACAACTTATATCTTCACATTTTTACAGCTGCTACCTTCTCGCGGTGCAAACAGGAAGATGGGAACTGCCTGCTGGAGGCTATTACCGCTACCTTCCGGAACTTCCACAAGGGTGTGCCGGAAATCGGGCTCGTACCGTTGGATCCACTGCGCATCGACAAAATGGACATCGTACAAGGCGATGGACCAATAAACATCGTGCTGAACTTCAAAAAGGTTGACCTCACTGGATTCCAACATGCGCAAATAAAGAAAGCCAGGTACGTTTTGTTAAAAGTTAATGTAATGTTGCTCTTCAATGATTTAACAAAATAGATTGTAAGTGCTAAGACTTATCGAGTGAAATGGTTATTTGCAGCGGATTTACTTCCAATCCCACCAAGATGGACCTGAACGTGCTCGTACCGGTTGCATCACTGGTTGGAGGATACAGAATTAACGGCAAAGTGTTGATCCTCCCTATTCAGGGCGAAGGTTCCAGCAATATGACCATGGGTGAGTAGTTTAATCTGAAGGATTAAACTTAAGTACTCTTCACCAACCGAATGCAAAATTCATCGCTGGATGCTTTCTTTTCAGTGAACTGTGATATCTCGCTAAAATGGACCGGCAAGCTTGTGGACAAGAATGGCAAACAGTTTTACCAGGTCGACAAATTCAAGGTACACTTTGATACGAGCCGGTTCTACATGGACTTTTCCAACCTTTTCAACGGCGATAAGGCACTGGGTGATAACATGAACGTGTTCCTGAACGACAACTGGCAGGACATTCTGAAGGAACTGAAGCCGGCAATATCGGCGGCTTTTACAAAGATATTTGAAGCGGTCGTCAGCAACGTTTTCAATAAGGTTCCGTACAATGAGCTTTACCTAGCGTAATGCGGTGTTATGGGGAGGAGGGCACGTTACCAATAAGTTGCAGTGAAATAAATTATCAATGAAATTGTTTTGCAATAAACTTAATGTAATGTATATGCATTTAATAGGTGTGAGGTATGTACCAAAGCAAAACACATTAAAAGGCAGTTTAAAAAGCAATGATGTGGTTTACTTATTCTTCGTTTATCCAACAAAGGGCCTTAAAAGGATAGCTGTAAAATCAAATGACTTTAATCAACTCTGATTCGATTTGTTTTTTTTTACAAATATATATTCTTTTTCCACGATAATTATTCATTTAATAATTGGCAAGGACTTAATGTCCTCATAGATTACAACCTACGAAAAAACCTTAGACTTATTCCTAATGAGATTTTCAATACATCATAATCCATTCTCTCCATTCTTGGCGTAACGATCTACCATGTTACTTCTGGTTTACTAGACTTATTTTACCACGTGGCCGGATAGTCATTCCTTGTCAGGGGAGATTAGCCCGAATAAGACCAGGATTTTGGTCTGGTTCGTTCGTGTGAAGACCGACCTTGTTACTCCGACGACTTGAAAATCTTCCTCTCAATTTCGTCGGTTGTCTGATTGTGTGTTTTTTTCAAGGTATACTTAACCGTTTTTTTCTTTTTGTGTGCTATCAACTCCCTCTGTTACAATAAGTGTCAAGTTTCTTCATTAACCCGTTTCCGCGCTCCTCTGTCCTATTCCTATGTATTAGATCAAGGTCAACCGTATTTCATTGGTTAAGGACTTAGGTATATGGCTTGATAGCGGACTCACTTTATATTCACTCTACGGTTTTCAAGGCTTGGAAAACTCTTGGTGGTAGAACATACATTGTTCGAAACTTCTCTAACCCATTGTGTTTGAAGGTGCTCGTTGGTTAGATCAGATCTAAAGTATTGTTCAGCAATCTGGTCTCCTACAGCTCGAGTCCACATCGGCTGCATTGAGCGGATGCAGAGGCCTTTCACCAGGATCACTGATCGCAGCAACCCTGGTGGATCCTCTTTCACTCTGCCGAAATATGTGGCTAGCTATCAACTGCTTAGACTTGCAACTTACGATGATGGCCGTCAATATTCCTAAATCATATTTATTGCTTCCTACTTGTTCGAATTTATTGATGCTCCTTCGTTGCTGTGCTCCATTCCTTTGTATGTTCCCAACAGTACCCTTCGTAATCATCCCACTTTACTTATCTCCTTTTACTTTACTACTTTTATATTTTACAGCAATGATCCTTTGATGTGTGCAATTCTTCGTCT
This sequence comes from Anopheles moucheti, assembly GCF_943734755.1. NCBI lineage: Eukaryota > Metazoa > Arthropoda > Insecta > Diptera > Culicidae > Anopheles > Anopheles moucheti. Next base: position 29,581,330 of record NC_069140.1, read on the forward strand.
CATTTATTGATTGTCACCTTTCACCTGCTGTATTCTGTTTCTGTTTTAAGATTTTTGTTTTTATTCCTGGACCTTCCAAAAACTTCTTCACCTAGTTCTTATCTTATTTTCAGTTAGCTATAAGTTTGTAAGTTGAGCCAATAATTAATAAATAAATAATAAAAATCATCTTTTCATCTTGATCTGTTCATCACACAGGTTTACCTGTTCATGTCCTACTAATTATTCAAAGCTTGATAATCAATTTTGCGTAACGAGTATGACATCATAGCAGAAGTGGTAAGCAGTGATTTAAAAAAAAACTTATGTTGGAATTTTTTATATTGACAAAATTCTTTTTCACGGTGATGAATGCAATCAACGGTTTAATTTATGAGAATTTATGAGGACAGAGAACCAGGAATATCGCTACCATGGAGGCAACTTTTACAGATTCTTCCACGCTTCACCGATGCGATTCCGCATAACGGTAGCGACCGGTGCGCCGTTTCCTCTCATTAAAAATATATTGACCAAACGTGACAAATGCGTATGAAACATGTCTATTCGCTTATTTGATACGATTTGCTTCCGCTTTACCCGTGGTAAGCTGGACGAGGTAATACAAAACATGGATAAATTGAATTACATTACAGATGGAACAGCATACAGCATGATTAACGGTGACATGAACATGTAACAGGTGGGCTGATAATTGTTTGGCCTATGACAGTAAAACACTTTTTTTTGGCCAAATTATTTTTTTGTATTCAACATACGTCCCTTCAAGGGCGATACACCAATTATAGCGGTCTTTCAATTTTTCGATACCCTTTTTGTAGAAGTATTTGTCCTTTGCCTCAAAAAAGGCCTCAGTTTCGGCGAACACCTCTTTATCCGACGAAAATTTCTTCTCAGAGGACATCTTTTTGGGATCTAAGAATAGGAATTAGTCACTGAGAGCCAGATCTATGAAATACGGTGGGTGGCGAAGCAATTCGTAGCCTAATTCATGAATTTTTGCCATTGTTTTCACTGGTTTGTGGCACGGTGCGTTTTCTTGACGAAACAAAACTTTTTTTTATTCAAATGCGGTCGTTTTTTGGCGATTTCGTCCTTCAATCGCTCCAAAAATTTGATGTAATAGTCGCTGTTAATGGTTTTTCCTTTCTTAAGATAGATTATTAAGATTATTCCTCGCAAATCCCAAAAAAATTGACGCCATAACCTTGCCAGCTGATTGTTGCGTTTTCCCCCGCTTTGGAGCAAGTTCATCGCGTCCAGTCCACTCGGATGACTGGCTATTGGACTTTGGAGTGAAGTGGAGAAGCTAAGACTCATCCATGGTAACATATTGACGCAAAACCTCTGATTTATTTCGCTCAAACAGCTCCAAACACTGCTCCGAATCGTCAAATCGTTGTTGTTTTTGGTTAAATATGAGCTCGCGCGGCAGGCATTTTGCACAGAGCCTTCTCATGTCCAAATACTCGTGAACGATATGTCCAACACGTTCCTTAGACATCTTTAGGGTGTCAGCTATCTCGATCAGCTTCACATTATGGGTGTTCTTAATAATTTTGTGATTTTTTTTAATGTTTTCTTCTGTAACCACCTCTTTTGGGCTTCCACTGTGTTCACCGTCCTTAGGGCTCATTTTACCACTTTTAAATTTAGCATACCAATATCTGATGGTTGATTTTGGTAGAGCAGTGTCCAAAGACTCTTCATCAAGCCAATTTTTAGCTTTAACTATATGTTTCCCCTTCAAAAACTAATATTTTATCATCACGCGAAATTCCTTCTTTTCCATGATTACTCAAAACACAAAAGTTGCGTCACACAAAATGCTCTAGCTCATTAGGTTGTGGCCCGAGTGCTGTCAAATTTGGACAGAATTCCTTTGAAGGTTGGTACAAACGAAATATGATATGGATAAAAATCTTCTAGCGCGATAAATGTGTTAGGCCAAACAATTATCAGCCCACCTGTTATAATGAAACACATATCGGGAATTATGAGCATACTAAATGAGCTATAACATGTTTAATACAGCTTCCTGAATACCGTGTACCTTTAAGAGAGATAATTTTTCACCGGTTTCATTAAATTACGATGTATTACAAGGTAACTAGCATGGCACTTTGCCAAACACGTGCCTTTTTAGCATCCATTTTGTTTGTTTCTACGACCTTTTCACCTTAGTTTTTCACACCATCACGGGGGTAGTTCAATAGGGCACACTATCTGTTATTATTTATCTACCACTGGTGAGCTGCTGAAGCACTCAAATATCTTCCCATGCACCATTTCCTGTGTAGCTCGGCAAACGAATGTTAACAACCTGAGCAATTATAGTCATTGCCGTGCAAAAGATCGTTCCCTTCATTCCAGATTATCTGCCACAGTTACAAGTGCCGCCAATTACTTTCCTACCGGACGTCGTGTGATTTTCGAAAAGGAACACGAACTTTCAAACCTCGACACGTTTATGGGTTAACTACAAAATCTCCGGTCCGGCATCCGGTCACTAACCGTGCACTAACTAACCGGCAGGGCAAATACAAAAAACTATTAAAGCACATGTGCATTTATCTAAACGCACCGACTGGACCGTAGCACCACATGTCTGAGGAGTCTATTTTTCATTAACCTTTTATGTCTCGCTGATTGTTGGCAGTACGCGCCGGTACTGTTTCCATTCGGATCGGTTTGAAGCTCCGTGAACCGATCGGTAGATGCTGTGGCCAATGAGAAGGGGGAAGGATTGTGCGAACGTGTCTCATCTTACATGTGCCGCATGACGCATAAGTCACGAACGTTCCGTGTGCGGAGCAGGGCTTTTTACTTTTTCCCGATCATTTACCGATCTTCAATAATTACTGTTATCATTTGCCGTGGGTAATGCCACCTCCGTCCGTTGCCATAACGAGCGTGCATGGCGTACGTGCGCCATATCGTATTTTGTATTTAATATCCATTTGATTCTAGAGCAACGGTAGTAGTTTCCATGTATAGTTATTTCCAACGCTGGTGCATATTCCAAAATTCCAACATGATGGGGAAAATCTAACGTTACTTTTAAAGGTATTGTGTAGACATTAGAGTTATATAATCGTGAAACGTTTTGCTTGACATTGAGCGGATATGGATCACTTAAAAGGCAGTTACATCTATACAATCACCGCAAGGAAAGTCAGAAGTACAAATCATCAAAATTATCTTGGTTACTTCATTTACAAGATGTAAGTCACAGGCTGCAGGGGTGATAGTAAACATACAAAAAAAAGAACCTCACCCACAACGATAAGTCACCTTCGGTGTTAGGTGTGCAAATAAGGTTCAGCCTATCCTGTTATTAGACTGTTCTCGCTTCCCAGGACGCGCAGCGACGAACCTGCAAAAGCAAGCAATTTGATCATGCAGGTTCACCACCTGCCGCCCGCCTGTATATGTCGCTTTGTTTGCAATCTTTTGTTGTGTATTTCACTCCTCCTTACAATAGGTTTGAGCCGTGCACAGAACGCGTGCGTCTCCGGGCGAGTCCGTCCGGCCTGTTCGCCGGGGAAAAAAAGATCATCGCAACCAGTTCTGCCGGGTATGACGTACGTCCAACGCGGGATGGCGTTAATGGCAGCGTAAGAACCGACGGATCCCACCGGCACCGATCCACCTAAACCTTCGCAAAAACGCTAGCCCCTGGGGTGGGGGGAAGAAGAAGAAGTGACTATCGGCGGACGGCAAATAGAAAACAACGACAAACAGTGCGGCATTCACCCCCGCTAGCCATATATAAGACCAACACTGGCCGGGCAGCTTCTATAGGTTCTGTTCAACTTTCGCGCCAACCACGCACGGTGCACGCTGCTCGGAAAGCTACTGCCCAGCTAACGAACGAACCCGCTCAAACGGCGCACTGTGTAGAATCCAAGTGTCCACTGTAATCGATCCTAGTGTCTGTTGGTGATTGAATCGTCATGAATCGATTGGTGGTTTTCGTGTGTCTGTCCGGATTGATGGCGTTAGGCAGTGGTATCAAATTACGTACGTATCGGCTTCATCAAACCCGTAAAGTTTTACGTGTTGACAGTGTTAACATTGTGAATATTGGTTAATCTTCCTTTAAAGAATCAGAATTACGTTTTCAAATAATCCTTCGTTCAATTTGCTATAATCAATATGCTAATATCGAACGGGAATGTGTGTGTGCTGGACAGTTCCATTTTAATGCGTGATTTCAAGCAACTTCAGGCGTTTGTTTGAAGTTTGCCCAAACGATATTCAAAAAATAATCTACGAAACGGAAATCACCAGCCGGTTTTATCGCTCATTGCCATTGGGCACCAGCACGTGAATCAGACCGGTCGCTCGCATTAAACTTGAACTTCCCTTCAACAAACCGGCTTCGTGCTGTTTCTTCCGGATCGTCCAAACACGCCGACAGGTGATGTCTCGGTGCGATAGAAGATGCGACAAGTTGCGTATCCAGTTAGCGCGCTATTAATGAGTTGTTTACGCGCACATTTGTAACGACTCAGGAGTGAACGTTGAAACGGTTGCGTTTAGTGTGCAATAGCAATCATTAGCTCGTTCGTTTTCGTTCTGTATTTGTTCATCGGAGCTTTAATAGTTTAGCGAATGGTAACGCACAAATTACGTTCAAGTGTACAGACAATCACTTTCTCTGTAGGAAATACATGTACGCTAGTTACATCGAAGTTTAATTGAATCAATTACACCGTTACATCCTTTACAGCTGCTTCTTACACCCGTTGCAAGGTGGGCGACGAACCATGCATTGTCCAAGCCGTGTCCGACACATTCCACAAGTACCAGGGTGGCGTTCCCGGGCTAGCACTCGCTTCTCTCGACCCGTTGCGCATCGACGAAATGGATATCGTGCAGGGTACGGGGCCAGTCAACATTGTGCTAAATTTTAAAAACGTTGACATAACCGGATTTAAGGATGTGATTGTGAAAAAGGCTAAGTAAGTATGCTTAACCAACGCACCGGTAAGCGATGCATACGTAATGTAAAAAAATTCTTTCCATTTGCAGAGGTTTGACGGCGAGTCCCAACGTGATGGAGATGAACTTACTACTGCCAGTCGCATCGCTTGTTGGGAGTTACAAGATTAAGGGGAAGGTGCTGATTCTACCCATCCAGGGCGAAGGTGCCAGTAACATGACTATGGGTAAGATCATCTTCATGGTTGCAAGAAAATTACTGCTATTATTTACGCAACGCTGTTAATTTTTTTGATACAATACACACTTTACAGTTAACTGTGACTTCCTAATGAAGTGGAACGGTGGACTAGAGAAGCGGGAGAATGGCAAAGAGTACTTCCAGATGAACAAAATTAAGGCCACGTTCGATACGACCCGGTTCTACATGCATCTGTCCAATTTGTTCAATGGCGATAAGGCACTGGGCGACAACATGAACCAATTCCTAAACGACAACTGGGAAGACATCCTGAAGGAACTGAAGCCCGCCATCATCGGGGCATTTACGAAAATTTTCCGAGCTATTATATCGAATGTGTTTGAAAACGTTCCTTATGATGAGCTGTTTTTACCAAATGCTTAGTGTACGATGAGGCGTTAAGATTAATAAATAATAACAGTATCTTGTGATGTCGGTTTAGTATCATAAATATTGAATCTGAGGCAGAACGATCAATAAAGCAACTGTAATAGAAAATCGTTTTTCTTTACAAAGCGGAACAGAAATAGAATAAGTTAAAATAAGATGATACACGAGTGAACTCATTATTTTGCCACAAAAAAAAACAAAGTAAATTCCAGAGAATAGTAATTAGATCTGGTTTGAACTAAAAGCTTACAACAAATTAAACATACAAATGTAAAACTTATAAGGTATATCAGATAAAGTGACCATTATAGTGAGTCTCTCTACTCAAGGTAAAAAAAATATATTAAACTAAATTCTGGAGCTCAACGCATGCTTTTATTTTACGGCTCACAAATTTTAATCAACGGTTATTAGACGATACATTTTCAAACGGTATCGTTGTCCTTTTCTCGCGTTTTATAATCCGGAGCTATCTGAACCGAACAAGCCGAACCCGGATCGGAACCATTCAACTGTCAGTCAACTGACAAATAGGCCCCCCCATCACTACTGTTGTTTTCGACTTTTCTTTTCCGTAAAATTCCCACTCTGAAATGCTATCCAATGAAGTGCAATCGAAAGCATAAATTTATGCGAGTTTCTTTCATCTTTTTCATCGTTTTGCTATTTGTGTGCGGCTCTCTGGCAGACGACAATAACGCGGAGGAAACCGTGATTGAAGGTAAGTGCTGTGCGAAAGGAAAACGACTGCCTGGCCGACGATAATGAAAGCTATGCGGTAGCTGTATAATCGGCAGCAGGGAAGGCAGCATTTATGCCGGCTACATTTCTTAAAGTGCTTTACCCTTTTAACTTCCATTTTTGCAATCGTTTCTAGATTTTTTTATATGCCGCACCTGTGGTAATGATGTCAGCGTAGCAAACCTAGCGTTCGACAAATATAGCCCTTTGGCAATTAGCGCTACGAACCACACATTTGCAGACACCCGGTCCGTTCTAGTACAGGAAGTACAAAACCCGCTCGGGATTCGGTTTCACATCTTTCTAGTAAAGCAAGCATCCTGCGTAAAGATCCATCCGGTAATTATTGACACTGCAACGTCTGGTGCACAAGTGTGCACCTACATACCCAGTTCACATTATCGATTTATTTACTTACATTCACCCTTCAGTGGACACACAAGTCAACCTGGTTCCCCGGCTACTCCTGGAAGGTTTGTGTGTGTCCCAAGTGCCATACACTGCTCGGGTGGATGTTCGAACCTATTGAGAGTGCAACTGCTGAGCAAAGTTTTCCTTCCGAGGCAGGATTCTACGCTCTCATCTTTCAAAACATTATTACCGAAGGATGTGAGTATAGGAAGCGGAACCAACGGAGCCAACTCGTCCATGTTGATCACTTTCTTTGTTTGTTCCAGACGTGAATTCATTGCTTATGAAAGAGAAAGCTCTTCGTGATAATTGAGACACCCACATTAGAAACACACTGCGACAAGGATAAATCATGGTTGATCCAAAAAGGCACATCAACGTCCTTTCCCCGGAGGAACAAGCGTTTCTAGAGGAATGTGAAAATGAGTTTGCGCATCGGTTCACAGATTTGGATGAAGAGTTTATGGCCCACTGTCAGCGCGAACAGAAACCTCCGCCCGTAGTACATCCGTGGAACACTCGGCGTAACGGTGGTGGCGAACGAGGAGGTGGTAGAGGTGGAGGAGGTGGTAGAGGTGGGGGAGGTGCAGGGTGGCGGGGCGAGAGGCGATTTAACGATAGACAAGGCGGTGGTCGAACACCCTACCGTGGGCGTGATGTAAGTTATCGACCGTATAATGTACCATCGTACCATCGTAGTAACGAAACGCATCGATCAGGTCGCGAAGATAACTATCAAAATAATAGCAGGAATCATAATGCATCACGCCCAAACTATAAACCGTACGATCGTTCCGGCGATCGTCAGTAAAAGCGCGAGGCGAGAAACGTTAACATACTTTACGTTAATGATGTTTTGTTTTTTGTTTTAGTACGATCAATCCTAAACCTACAATGGAAAACTACACGTACGCCGATTACTTACAGTAATACAGCCGGTTCTACAAACATAAACTGATCACTTTTTCCTTCACCTCTAACAAGCACACACACGAGTGTTAAAATACGCAGATTCTTTACGAGTTGTAAATAAATATCTGTAAATAAAGACTGAATTGAACAAAACAGTTGCCTATGTTACGGCTGATGTTTAGGCATAGAGAACTGTTGAATAGTGATAATTTAACATACACATGAAGTCCTCTAAAGTTCTCGCGGTCAAGCGCCATCGTCTACCAATTCAATATACCGATCATTCTGACGGATACAACAACACCATATTAGTTTGAACTAAAAGGGCTTACTGGGTCGTCCGGTGTGATTTTAATGACATGACCACAGCCTATCGGAGCCCTGACGAGACTCACTGGGTTGTCTAAATGTTATTGATTTCAATCGTGACTTTTCGTCACAGTTCCATAGAACATTTTTCCACCACGGATACATTACAACTGAACGTATCAAATTGGGATTGAACAGAAAACATGCTAAATTGTTCAAATTGCGCGACTTGTATTAGCTCACCAAGAAGGGAATTGTGATTGCAGATTATTTCTTCGAATCGGAATCACGGACCGTATCTCGGAATTGGGTTACTGTCGGTATATTAACTACGAATGTCCTTGATAATATTCCTATCTTTATCGCACTTTTTAAAAGGAGAGTTATCGTTTTTTGTTGTATAAATGGAATGGTAATACATACCTCTGCCATCGCAATTCCTCTACGCCCAGCACAGTGTGAATGTGAACCAACACGTGTACAGCTCTGTGTTCTTTTTTCGGGCGAGAGTCCGTTGTGATCCGCGCTCCCGAGCGGACGAGTGTATAGTATGTTGCTGCTGCTCGCCGTGAACGATCAAATGCGGTGAGAGTGCGTGCGTGCAAGAACCAACTGATCGGATAACCGTAGTATCTCCTCGGTGTGTCTCTAGTTCTGATGTGCCCAGCGTAAACTGATGTGTACACGCAGCACGACTTAAACCGAACCATCCCAGCTGTGTGGATAGATCGATACTCGGTGTAAAATGTCTTTCGTACGGTGGTTCCGTTTCCGTGAAATGTTCACAACGGAGAAGTCGCCGCGCTGTCCATTGTTTTAACAGGAGCCCCGGAAAACTCATGCATATGCAACAGGGGTGTGTGGGCCCAGGCAGGTATTTGCATAGATTTATGTGCGCGCTGCCAAATCGTCAACCGTGCAGTGCATTGATCGTGTACGCGTGCCTGTGTGCGTGCCGGGGTGTTTACGCACACTTTCCTCATTAGTGAACGGATGCGCCCGTGTAATGCTGCGCACGTTTGCGCATGCTCGAACGGAGGTTTCACGAGCTGTCAGTTAAGTCACGGGAATGAAGAAAACGATTTACTGGCTGGAAAGATTGCAGCGATCGTACCCACGGGAGCACATTACGTTGAAGCCCGCCCAACTATTGAAGGCAACGCTGGTAGCGTGTGGGCTGTTGGCTGTTTCCGTACCTAAACCGTGTCCTGTTTCCGTGTGAAATGTGTGGTGTTGTGGCGCGAGACAGTATTTCTAGTATCCGTTTGGGGTTCGAGGGCGAGTGGTGAAAATTTGGTGAAAATGGTTTACACCAACACATCGTCACAGGAGCTGCCCATACGGTGTACGGATAAAGCGAACGGATGATGAACAAGAGCGGTACTGTGCAGACTCGATTTCGAGAAAAAGTCATCAAACAGTGACAATGGTTGTCCTTGCATCGATTGATCCGAATTGTTGAAATATTGCACCGTTTCCGTGCGGCTTTTTTGCGGGCAGTAGTGGTAGTTGTGAAACGGTCATTATTTAATTCATTGGTTAAATTTCGAACCAAATCCATAAATTAGTTTGCGCTTGTTGGAGTCAAAACGCACACATTCCGGCCTGTTTGTGAATAATTCTAGCGCATGTTTAACGATCAATCAACTGTGTACCGTCAGTGCTCAGCGAGGTTGTTGAATGGAGCATCGGTTTCGCGCACCGGTTTATGATTCAGTGGGTAGTTTAGTTGTTTGTAACTGGAAAAGCAATCACGTGCCAAAGTGAAACAAAACAAACAAATCGATTGTGCTTAACTGTTCGTTCGATGAGGAAAAATATTCCGCGCTGGTAGAAAGGATTACGTTCTCGCAATCCTCCGAAAGGAAAAGCATCTCGGCGCATCATTTGAGCACGCGGCAACCGATCGGCCTGGAGGCCGAACCGTTTTGCTTTTGTGAACAATCGAAGGACGAAGGAGTTAGGTCCGGCACCACCATCCATTCCGGAGGGCCTCCTAACTCTCCGTCCGCCACGTACCCGCAGTCACGCAGTTATGAGCGATCTCGCGGCAAACGCCTGTTTTGACGCATTATCGGTGCTGAACAATGTGCAGCTCGTTGAGAATGGTAAGTACAATTTCCGGTACAACACGTGTGAATTTGCCATGCCCCAAGACGTACCTACCTTGTGGTGAGTGTTTGTTTTGTTCGTTAACACTGTTCTGCCTATTGTTTGCCATCGTTAGCCCAGACCGAGGATCGTCATTTCGGCACAGCAAAAATCCAAACGACCTTAGCTGTATTGATACAACTGTGTTTGTATCAATACAATTTGTGTTTTAATTGCATTATTTTTCTTTCAAAGGATGTGAATTATTAACACTGGAACTACCGGGCCAAAGGTTTAGACTGGTCTGGCGTCTTCGGATTAAATTGTTTTGCTGTTAAATAATACTTTCGCAGTTCGTGCATGATTCTAGTACATATTTGGTGTAACACAAACTCCAAAAACTATTGAAGTATGATCTAACTCTTCGAAATGTTATATAAAATAACTATACCAATAAAAATGGCAGTTTGGTTAGTTTGTACATTATTCACATAATGCAGCTGGTATCAAATTCCAACTCGTAACGATTACTTACAATCAACAAGTTTGAAAAAGTCAAAATTTACCCTTCCTTCATTGCATTAAAGCTTATAGTTTATTTGGTATATCTTGTAAACATTTCAAACCGATATAACAACCAAGTTACAGCCCAAAGATTACCCTCATTCGTTATGCGATTATGTTCAATCTGAAAACGAAAACCATTTCTCGAAAGCCTGTGAACCGATTGACATGAAAATTGCACCAAATTATCTTGATACAATTTACCTAGTACTTGGCGCTTTTATTTTTAACGTCAAGAATAGCATGTTCTTAAATGGGAATAAGGTAGCGAGTTGATCTTCACACGTCAGGACTAGTCCGGAAGTCAAATCCGGATCAATCCATGCGCAAACCTGACTATCCGGCTAAGTGGTAAATAAAGTCAACGAACGCCAAAAATCGCAGACTCCTTTAATCCTTTTGATAAGGTTCTTGTGCCTATGAAGCAGACGAATAACATAATTTTGGTAAGAAAGGTCATAATGCTTTCATTACAATATATCGCAAGGAAAACTGTTTTGTAGAAACTAAAAATTAAAATTGAAAATTGTTTTAAAGAAGAATTAAGTGTTTTTTATAGTTGAAAACGAATGTAATTAGTGATCTAGTGCAAATAATTGCAGCTCCAATCACTGTGTTTGGTTGGACTGTTAGGAAAAGTATCAAAAATTTAAATCTACATTACAAAAGATGATCGATGTGTTCCTTTTTTTTAAATTCAGCTTGTTGTTAATCATACATTATTGCTAGATGACACATTAACAAAAAAAAACATCTGCCTCGCATTATTTTCCTTGTTCTCGAATGTGTACGTTTGTTCTCAATTTGTACAGCTAATCGTAATATTACCGCTCTTCTAATACTAGCGCCCAAACAACAGAACTATGTGGCGTGATATGTGTGTGTCTGTGAGGGGAGGGGAGGGGTGGAGAGGGGGGTTGTTTTTTTTTAATTTCCCATCCCTCACAGTCAAAAGGGTGATGAGTATGGGTTTTTTTCTGACTTAATTTTCATTACGAGTTGCGCAGCTAGAGAAAATCTCACCAATATTGTGAAGGCACGTTTAATGTTTTCCTTCTTGTGGCGAACCCTTAAAGAACCCTTAAAGCGATACGGGTGTAAAAAAATAATAAAAAAAATAGCTTCAAATATTTTTTGTTAATATTGATCTCAACTCATCACTTCATTTGCTTTCAAATTCATGTGATTATATGAAACAACTGGCCAAGTTTCCATTTACTTAACAAAATGCCCATGCACACCACTTTAATACTGCATGATAACCCCAAAGGCTATTGGGATTCGATAAGACATTTAATGCACTGTAAAGTCCTAAACCTAGGGCTATTAATTAATTCTTAACGATTTGCTGAATAAAACCACCCCTAAATCCAAGGGTTGAATGCTTTTGCTTCGGGTGCGTATGCGTGTGCAGGAATGTAATTAATCGGCCACACACAAACCCCCACAGAGCGCGGACCAAACGTGCCGTGAGTCAAATAGACAATGTTTCATTTCCCTTCGCAGTGTGAAGACCTAGCCACCATCTTTTCCACCCCTTCTCCATGTTGTGCGCCAGCTCTTGCCGCTGGTGGCAACTGTGAATGAAGAATAGTCCGCGATTGGAGGGTTTGTGTGTGTGTGTGTGTGTGTGTGTGTGTGTGTGTGTGTGTGTGTATGTGTGGATGCATGAGGGTAAGCGTGTTGAGGGTGAGGTTTTACACTAATATCGTGAACGCAAATATTCTGTGTCACAATCACGTTTTCACGCACATCGCTCTCTCGTCGACCGCGGAACCCCTAGACGAGAGCGATGGAGAATCGCGCGAGCAAAAACCGCGCTTAAGCTCGCGCAGCATCCCAGACCGTTTCGTGCAGTTGTGTGTGCGGGCGATCCTCGCCGCGGCGACGATCATCCTCACCCTTGTACGCGCCGATACGTTCCCGGGGGGCTAAGCGGCGCCAGACTAGCTAGTATTGCGCTTAGTGTAGTCGTAGTCGCTGGCTGGCCTAGGTGGTGGCTGGTGCCGTTGCGTTGCTGGTTTGCAAACTCTTATCCTTCAAGGCCCTGGAATCGGAATCGGAGAGTCGACCACACACTCCACTGTTGGGGCCCGTCGGGGCAAAATTCGGCCGGCGGGTGGAAAAAAAATCACCTCGTTTCGTTTCGTGTTTCTTATTCATTCCGTTTTTGCTGCGTTCTGTTTCGTTTCATCGGCGGACTTCCTGTGCGTGGGGTGAATAAAAAAAAACATACACACACACACACACTCTCTGTGCACCTGTTCCGAACGCGTACATCCTGTGTCCTCTTGTGCCCAAATTGGACATTCCTCATGTTTGGGTGCGCTGGTGCTGGGGAAATTCGTGCGACGGCCCACCACGGCTACCTGCCCATTCATCTTGGCTGCATATCGTCCGGGTTGATCCTGCCCCCGCCAACGCATACGCCGCCCGCCATCACCATTCGCCCACATCTGGTCATCGCACACACGTTGCATCGCGCACGGTACGATGATTCTAGTGTGCAGCATCTGCGGGGCTTCGCATTACACCCAAAACTGTCCAGAGTATGCCAAAGGAGATCATGTAAGTACAACTATTCGCTCAGCACAGCAACATTGGGCAAGAATCAATGGCCAGAACGCTTTGTTGAGGTGTGTTCCAGCTATAGAGTAACTGTGCCAGGTCTGTAATATTCTCTGATACGCATCATTCGAAAGCAATGATTAAACTCTTTTAATTGATCGCTCACAGAAGGCCACTGTAGATGACTAGCGACGGTAGAGGGTTGGTGATCGTACAGTTGGTGCGATCAGCAGACCATGCGGTTAAATGGCAGGACTAGCGAAATGAATTCCTTTTATGGAAGAAAATTCGACACACGATCTCACCACCCCATGTCTTGTCGTGCCTGTGCGTATGTGTCTGACAGTTGCTGTTCTGGTGTGTTTTGTAAGCTCATGGTTTGCGTGCGTGCGTGCGTGCGTGCGTGTGTGCACACTTCCGCCCATATCGAGCGAGACAGTGGCGCACATCCTCACATCACAACATCCTTTGCACAACTCCACCCATCCGATCCGATCCATCTCTAAGCGTATCTGCTGGAAGTGGGCACTACCCTTGTGCTAACGGACTGATCACTTTCTCCGATTAAATTATATAATTTACGCATTTTATAATGTCCATGACAACACACATGTGCGCAATCCGGTCCTGTTTTTGGTACAGGTCTGCGCAGCAGCAGTTCGGCTCTCTCGCGCCCCTCACCAGTCCAAATCGTGTGTTGGCAGTTCCGTTGGATTGCTGGCGGACGATAGAGCGAAGGGCTAGAGCCGAGAGAGACCACCAGGGGTTGGAGGAAGAATGGTCAGGAACCGACACGGCAATACGGCGACGATCGGAAAAACGTGTGGGAAGGAAGAACGGAGTAGTAGGGGTAGAAGGGGTACGGGGGAAGGTGGCGGGAGTGATCTGTGATTTCGTGGTAGTGGTGTGGTGGTGGAGAAAAAAAAGTCAATATTTTTATCCTCAACGTGTGAAGGTGCACACGACTACAGTGAGAAAAGGGCACGGAAAAACTGTGCGTGTACGTGTAGGCACGGGAAAAACAACGTTCGAGTATTGGTGGCCAAAAAAAAAAAATAAAGGTGGTCGTAAAGCGGAGCAGTGCGGTAGATCTGCGAGATTCGGTGAGCAAGGTAGAGAGCAGGATCATCCCAAAGAGAACACAATAGAGCGGGGAAATTTTTATGGAAAACACATTGCGCTTTTCGGTTGAGATTTTTGTCGGTGGTGTGACGGCGACCACTTTGCAAATGGTCGGATCGTTGCCTCGTGTCGATGAATTGCAGGAGCATGGCAAGTAGAGAGGGAGTGTGTGTGTGTGTGGATGTGTTTTTGTGTGTTACATTTCACACCACTATTCGCCCTTTACCCACCACCCCGGGGGAGGGGTGCCGACAGTTTTCCGACCATTTCACAGAAGAACAACACACCCCGCTCCCGTTAGTGTGTGGAACAAGTTTTCCACAATGTTCAGGCCGAACAGTGAATTGGTGTCAACTCGGATCGGATCCAGGACGGAGAGAACCGTACACCTACACACGTACACACACGTACTAGGGAAATGTCTGCCATACTATGTGCGGCCACATTTGTGTGCTCGGCTAATTCCAGTTGCCGAATCGAATTCCAATTCCATCTACCATTCCAGTTACTAGTGGTGATAGGGTCTAACAATTATCTCCTGCGTATGCGCTTTTATGCAGCAACGGAACCCATAGCACAGAGCATGTAAAATAATCTATGTTTTTCTTCAACCAAATGACCAATGCTATTATCATCTACCACCACCGTTATCCGCATTTCGTCGCTTCCAGGTTAAGGATAAGCCGGCGCTTAACCTTTCAAGGTCGTCGGTCCCGAACGGTCTACTGATAATGGACAGCCATGCGGGCAGCTGTGTCGTCACGTCGCAAAAGTTCGCCAAGGGAACCCGGTTTGGTCCGCTGCTCGCCCAGAAGTCATACGTCCCGATCAAGAATATTCCATTTCCGCTCGTGCTGTTCGCGGGCCCGTACTACCAGCAGGACGAGTACAGCAGTGACCTGCAGGCGCTGCTCAGCGGTACGCGCAACATCTACCTAGACACACGGAACGAATCCAAATGCAACTGGATGATCCACGTTAACCTGGCACGGTATTCCAACGAGCAGAATCTTATTTGTTATCAGGTAAGAGGGGGGGAAACGGGACGAACGCGAGGGAAGCAGAATCTTATGCTCTCTAGTATGAACTCTAGCATTGGTAACAAATGTGTATTGCCGCGGGGTCTTCAAGCCTGTTATCACAAAATTTGTAATGCCGTTTTACTATCGTAGCGGAGATGGGTGTGTGTGTGTGTGTACGCGTGGTTATTTGTTGCCCAGTGGTTCCGATTGCTTATCATTAATACGCGATCGAGAATGTAGCAAGCGAAATGCTCCAAACAATTGTAATTAATGTTCGCTTATCTTTAAATAGTTGTTTAAAGACAGATTAACTCTCGCGCGTTGCCTGTTCATTGTGTTTCCCTTACGAAACAGATTATGCCGAACGTTGGGATCACTTCTCAGTAAGCGAAATAAGTCAATTCCTTAATTGACTTTCAGTACTATTAGTGGTGCTTATTGCGCGTACTGTAACTACTGCTGCTACTACTACTTCCACTTATAATTGTGTTCATGTATATTTTTAGGAAAACGACGAAATCTACTACACCGCAATAAGGGACATCGAATTGGGCGACATATTACGGGTGTGGTACTCGCGCAACTACGCCGCCAAGATCGGTGCCTCAATGTTAGAGCCCAGCTCGTACGATATCTGCACAAACATACTCCGGTCGGTCAGTATGGATTACGGTTTTGATTTGGAAAAGCAACAGAGCAACAACTTCCTGGATGATATTTACATCCGTCCATCCGTTACCATGGGTAGTTGTGGGAGTACCGGTGGCGCACATAGCATCAACTCGCAATGCAGTACAGCGAGCAGCACCAGCACTATGGCTGCAAGTGGAAATCCCTGCTCTTCCACCATGGTACTCTCATCTTCCTTCGACGATCGAACGTTGCTGCAGCACGGTCTGGGTTGTACCAACGGTAGAGGAGAAACACTCGAAATAGATAACAATAACAACAGCAGCAGTTTCTGCATGGACACCGAACATGGTACTATAGCGAAGGGGAGTAGTGTAGGATCTCCCGGTTCCACGCCGATGACATACGACACGGTTTCGTTACCACCGATCGACAGTCTGATGAAAACGACATCTCCAAAATACTCTACCTCCGCATCGCAGCAGCATATCTTCGATATGGATCTGCTGGAATCGGGAGTCTCTACAAGCGTGCCTGATTTGGTGGACGATTATTTCAGCTCTTCCTCGCTCATTCCCGCTAGTCAGCTAGAATATGAGCATATGCATATGCATATGCAACATCAGCAGCAGGGTATGCTGACGGGGCAGCACCACGAAGGAGAAATGATCCCATCGTTACAGACGGAGGCAACAAACGAGCTACGATTGACACGGCACGTTTACTCCACGGAACAGATCTCGCCCGCACATACTGACACGCATCAGCTGCACCAGCACCAGCACCAACAGCAGCAACACCAGCAGCTGGGTTCAATGCCGACCGTTGCTGAATTTCAGTGCCTTCCGCACGATACGCTAAGTCCTGCCGACCTAATTAACATCTCTATCGGTGCGAGCGATGTAAACATTTCGTTTGACACGGGATTTGGTGATGCGGCAGTAGTTGGTGGCTTACCCGAGGGTACCCATAGCCTATTGAGCTACGAAAGAGGTACGGATGATATAGACGGTGCATTCGGTGATGGCGGTGGATTCGATCTACTGGCAACAACGCACGTTGTGAACGAAAATGACGGTCCGGTCGAGAAAATGCACAGCCGGTTTTCATCCTCATCTGATTCGCTGATCACACTAAATGACACCGGTCTTGGGGCTTCTACCGCTACACCGACGCCGCCCGCAATGGGCATTGCAAGTAACGCTGGGCTCGAAGTGGATGCAGATAAAAAGTACATCTGTGAGGTGTGTCTGCGCAAATATATGACCAAATCGAATCTCGACAAGCACGTGCGCAAACACAATCTGTATCTGTGCGTGTTTTGCATGAAGCTATTCCAGCAGGCGGACGAGTTGAAGGAGCACGAGTGTAGCGAACGGAAATCGAAAACGGCTTACCTGCACTGTCCCAAGTGTTTGAAGGTGTTGTCCAATTCTTGGTCATTGCAAAGGCACATGAAAATACACAAAGATCTCACACAGGATGAACACCCAGCCATTGGAACAAGCAGTGGAGCTGTTGAACAATTGGAAAAACTGACCGGAGATGGAACAAACGGTTCAAAAATTTCAAGTGCATCTTTTGAGGACTTATCCAATCCTCTTCCCCCCATTGATGATTTAAAACCAAGCATCGAATCACTAGACGGACCCGAAAACGTATCCCTACGGCTTACTACTGCACACGGTGACGACAAACATGATATCCTCGATTCAGAAATGGCTGTTGCACATCGTGAAGTCAATCCTCCATTACTAACGGAAGCGGAGATAAAAAAGGAGCCCATCCACGGAAACACGGGCTCGACTCCCGCTTCACCACTAACCAACGCGGCAAACGTGCCCAGTCTGACAACCACAATTATGCCGATCACGAACATGAGCTCTAGCCAAGATATGATCACGAACGTGCAAGCCCCCAACGGAAAGCAACTGTACAAATGTATTGTTTGTTCGAAGCTGTTCAAAAATCCCAACGCTCTCGAAAAGCATCTCCGCAAAGTGCACACAGTTTATACCGTTTCGAACGATTATAAATCGGAAAAGAAGGTACTGAGTCAGCTGAATCAGAAGAAAACTTCACCTATAAAACCGGCGATTGCCAAGGCGCTCGCTACCAAGCTTTCGCAAAAGAGCAAAAAGCAAGAAGAAATGGCTGCGGCAGCTGCAGCCGCAGCAGCAGCAGCAGCAGCTGCGGCAGCAACAGCGGTTTCTAATACCTCTGAACATACGGATGGACATGTTTTGTCGAGAAATACTAGTGCACTGGCAAAGCAAACACAACACGCATCAATAGCCGTATCTGCATCTTCATCATCATTGTCCACAGAGCATGGAACCGCTGGTGGTGGGCAAATGCGAATGCACAGTAAAAAGAAGCATTCGACCGGATGTATCACTGATGGTGGACGAAACTCCCTAGACAATGTGTACAGCAGTACTGTGCCTCTTGCAGGTGCTCAAATAGTGGGTCTCAACAGTACGATCACCGGTGTTAGGATAACTGATCCACTGATACCTGCCAACACCAATGAGGGACCACACAGTGAACTTACGGCGATCCCCAATGGAACAGCCACGTCCACGACCACCACGCCCGCAGCTGGCAAATCCCATAGCATCATCATCATTTCCAACGTGGAACTTACCAAAAACAATCTAATCGATACTAGTCAGCTGTTTCTCAATCAAAACAACACACACGGTACCGGAGCAGGTAGTAACGGTGGCATTAACGCTTTAGGAAATAAAATCGACCTGAAAGTATTAAACTCTACGGACAAACTACCGAAGCTGGTACCGATCTCCAGCCATCTTCCTCAGCATAATCAGCTGCTTCACCATTCGCATCATCATCAGCAGCAGAACGTTGTAGGCGGAACAACTACTTTGCAACTGGCCGGTGCCACTATTATGGTTCCTTCGGGTATGAATTCTACAGCGGCGTGTCTTAAAAACGATGCAGGAAGCTTAGCTACCGATGGTGGAATTGTTTCCGATGGTCATCGGTATATTAATGGTGGCATCCTCACGACACCATCCACCTCCACGATGCTTACGCAAAGCACGGCACCTACACGCATGCTGACACTCTCAAATGTGTCGATGGTAGCGTCGAGCGATTCCGCGAACAACAGTGCTCTGGAAGACATGAACGTTGATGACAAACATCAAATCGATAAAATCAACACCTGTCTCAATCAGGAAGACTTATCCGTAAGTGGAGTTTTGAAGTGTTCGCTTTTAAAGCGTATTTGTGTAATTCTTGTACTCTATACCCTAAAACTCATTGGGCAGTAGGTGTGTGTGCGCGCTTGTTAAATGAACTAATATGGCTACAGCTTCACTAACCATTTATCTTCTATTACCTTTCTCGATCATCGCAATCATCCCAATGCGGCTTTATATAAATGGCTTACATACGCTTCATCAACTGCAATTATGATGGTTCATCGCGTTACAATAGGACGGTCGTGAATGTACCTTAACTCCCGACGACGAGTGCGGCATCTCGCAAACAGCGCAAACATTTCCTTGTGAAGAATGTGACCGTGTATTTACGAAGGTAAACAACTATTTTTGTAACTCGCTTTTCCCATTGTCCATCCTGTTGCCGTTTTACTATTATTGTAACACATTATTGTTGTACATTATTGTTGTATTGTTTTATTGAATGATGAGTACTGCAAGCAAATTTAACGCGTGTATCTTGTGTGTTGGATCATACATTTAAAATTAGGTAAACTGTGATAGCAGCATTGTGATTGCGTTTTAGTTTTGCCAATTATTTCTCACACTCATGTCCTTAACCGGTTCACCGAAGGCAATTTCAAACGCTGTATATTTTCTGTTCCAGAACTATCAATTAAAGCGACATATGGAAATTCATGACAGTGTGTACTATACCTGTCCATACTGTGATCGTGGCCCGTTAAAGGCAAAGGCATCGCTACGAAAGCATCTGTACAATGTGCATGCAGATCGGGCACCACCGAAAGAGCAGATCAACAAATTCATCACAACACTCGTGGTGACGGATGAAAGCGTGCTTCGAGAATTGGCCATGAAGAATGAACGTAAAATTCGCAACAAAAGTGCCAAACAGCAGGCTAAACTGCTTCAACAACAGCAACTACAACAGCAGCAGCAGCAACAATCGCCTCAGGTACAAGGAATGACCACGATTGACATCTCATCACCTAGCGACAACTACACGTGTCCATCGCCTGGACCGGCCGGAACGGATGGTGGTATGATCATGTACGAAAACGAGCTTTCGGAATCGGTGCTGAGTGACCAGGTCGAAGATATGTTAACGTTCAAAGCGATCTTTCCCACGGAGGAAGGCAGCATCGGTGACTCGTCCATGGATCAGATCGATCAGGTGGTGCTGGAAAGCTGCGATCAAAGCAGTACATGCAGCAGCAACACCACGGCAAATGCGGTAAACAGTGTGCAGGTGAATGTTCCGAACCACGAGGAAAAGAAACGTAAAGCTGGCACGGATGGTCGGGAACTCCAACGGCATCAGCAACATATGTCAGCAGAAAGAACTACTATTACCAATTCTACTGTCGCTGATGGTAAGCGAATGAAGATAGCCGGCTTAACCCCGTGCACTAGCGGAACTGGTCGTATTGATCAAGTGAACAGCATCGTTTCCATTGGTAATACGATGGGTGAATCGTATGAAGTGGATGCACTCCAGGAAACCAGTCATAATAGTAGTCCGAATGGTCCGGTGATCGTCGCTTCCTCCAATGGCACCAGCAATTCGCTACGCTATTTACGCAAAAATGGTTTATCCGCCATTCCAACGACGATCGCAAATGCTGCAACTGATTTGGTCGGTCCGAGCGGATCATCGTCACACGGCAATGGAAATCAGCAGAGCCAACATGGCCACCAGTATCAACCTGCGCAGGGTAATAGTGCAACTGCGCTGGACGGAAGTGGTCAACTCAACTTAGACAGCCTGTTCGGTAACATATCGATCGACAACTATGAGTTTGATGATAATGCCACCATTCAATCGTTCAGCCTAATCGAGGAAAAATTTAAAACTTCGTTCGACCAAATCCAGGAGAAACTAGATGCAGAGCTACCGTTCGACGAGGAGCAGATCAAATGGCAAAACAACATCATGACAAATGATTCGTCTAACGAAATCGGCGACAAGCTGCTGACCGGCGAAGGAAACATAATGCTAATATAGACTCTTTTTGAATGCTTTCCATTTTTACAGCAGTGTGTCTTGAAATTGCTGCTATCAGTAGCAAACCGTCAACGTCCCTTGTTATTCGTCGTTATTTTATTTCGCCTTTGTGCTGCAGAGGACATTGTAATATTAGTTTCATTCAATCATTAGTTTTACCTTGATCTTGATCGGTAGGGTAATTGTAAAGCTTTTACATAATGTTTGACACACTAAAATAACTGACAACACGTTGGCGTATTGGTTTGTCAAGCGCCTTGTTTTCTTTAATTTATTTGAAATATTTATTCAATTTGCTCTTGTTTAAAACAGTTTCGGCTTAAAATGGTGGTTTGTTCATTGCA
The DNA here is from genome assembly GCF_943734755.1 of Anopheles moucheti. Taxonomy (NCBI): domain Eukaryota; kingdom Metazoa; phylum Arthropoda; class Insecta; order Diptera; family Culicidae; genus Anopheles; species Anopheles moucheti. The sequence continues at coordinate 29,602,836 of NC_069140.1, forward strand.
AACGAATTTTGTACGTAAGACCATAGCATCCAATCATTTGGTATGTATGGTGTGAAATTTCAAATAAATTAATGATATTATCTATTTATTAATTTATACTAGGCATTAATGTATACCCTTACAAATGATTTTTAATATCAATGAAATTTTTGCTTTAATTTTTCTTGCCATTTCTTGTTTTTTTTTTGTATAACATTTAATTACTCAAGACTATACAACCCTGTTTTGTTTCCCGTAGCTTAATAATATTCTGAAAGAGGAAAATGTGCAAATCCCGTTGAAAGTGGTACAACTTATCGTATCATCAGTGTATGAGGGGAAAAGGTTATACATCGTCTGAACGATAACATTATTATACATAATACGATTTGCAAATCCAAACGTTGGAGGCAAACTAAAACCTGCGTGTGCGTGTGTGATTTTGATAGCTGATGAAATATTAACAAAATACTGTTCAAATGTGTTTTATATAAAGACTCTAGTCTACTGGAAGTGCTACGAGGCAAGGTTGCGAGGATGATTATATACTATTTATAAGAAAAAGTTTATACTAAGATTTTTATTGATCTGCATACACATTTTCCCAAGCAAACGTACCGAAACGGTGTGATATGCAAGTCCATATAGCATGAGATAAATTATAGGCGCAGATCGAAAACCCTACAGCACTTATCCGACTTGAGCCAGGCTTGTACTGGACCATGTAAGGAGCAGGATTGACGAACCGTAACTTGACTGAAAGTTTTTAAGCATAAATGAGAAGAAAAGGACCATAAAGTAACTATTGTTTAACGTACATAGCTATGAATACTGAAAGGGATAGGATCGGCATCTTTAACACAAACAAAAAAAAACAATCTCGCATCGAAAGCATCTAATTGCGCCATTTTAGTTAATGTATCTACTGTAGTGCATGTATCGGTTATAGTATCACGATTACAACCAGCTAGGTAATCGCGTGCGAGAAACGAAGGATGTATACCAAATAAGATTTGTTCGACTACAGGCAACATCGAAAGGGGGAATTGAAACCAAAGTTTTCTTACATGAATTAAATTATCTTTCTTACCTTCTACTAGCGTATAAGATATTGTAACGTTTGCTTAATACAACAATGTTTTAAGTGAAATAATAAACATGCGGAAAAGTGCTTTTTATTTACGAAACTACAAAACGCGCAACGAAATTGTTTTTATGTTTAAAGTACGATGATATGATTTGGATTGGAGAGTGCAGTGTTAACGGATATGGAGAATTTAAACATAATTCTACAAAAAAACTCTCGAACCACCCTGTAGTTCGGAACGGATCGGAACCACTCGGAACACTTGAACCACTTGTCAAATGAGCATGAAATTGGTGTCAGCGGACCATCACTAGCGAAAATTTCCATGTCGATTTATCAACCTTCCGTCTGTTTACTTGCGTTTTCGTTCAGCAAAAATATAACATAAAATTACCAAACTATTCCATATTTCTTTACAAAACTATCACACAGTTGGGTGTTTGATCCGTTTTCTAAACTAATATAATGGATACCTTAGGTACAGAGATTGGTCAAAAAATGAGGGTAAGTTTAGTGACTTGTTTGGTCTACTCCTATCGGTAACCAACAGAAAAACAGAGTTATACTTGACTAAACACATTTGGTTGTACGATTTGTGTTCCAGAGTGCCGTGAAGGCGAAGCTAATCGAGCTCGGCACCGGTTCGGGCACCGGTTACATCGATGATGAGCTGCCGGATTACGTGATGATAATGGTGGCCAACAAACGCTCCCGGCAGCAGATGGTAGATGATCTGTCACTGTTCCTCGGTGCACAAACCGAAGTATTCGTAAACTGGTTGCACCAAGTGCTGCAAAAGCTGCAGGAAGTGACACTACCGGCGACTACTGCGACCAAGTCGAAAGAAGGCACGAAAAGGAAATCCTCCGAGGTGGAAGACAAAAAGAAGGACAAGAAACGGAAAGACAAGAAAACGAAACGAAGAGACCGTAGCACTGACGGGGAGGAAGCTGCCGAGGTGTCCAATCGCATGAGTGGTACGGAGGACAATACACCGCCAAGACCCGCAGTAGTACTGCCGGCAACCTCGATAACAGAAGTATTCGCACATCAGTACATAGAAAAGGCAAAGAAATCGCTCGAGTCGGACAGCGTACCGGTCGCAAAGAAAACACAGGCAGAACGATCGGAATCGCGCGATCGAACGAAGAGCAAAACACCACCAACGGCCAGTGAGGAGCGCAGTGTGCCTTCGATCGTTGATATTGCTAGTGCCAGTGTTGTCCAGAAGCACCACAAGGAACTGTGTGAGCTGAAGGAAATTGAAGAGCGGATCAGCGCTGCAAAGCGTCATTTGAGGTCATTAGGGACGGATATTTCAGATGAAGATAGTGAAGATTTGCTGCTATTGAAGGCCAATGAGGACGATTTGCTGCTGTCGAGAGCTCGCTCTGATGAAGCAACTTCAACGCGAAGTACCAAACCGTCACAAAGCACAGTAAGTAAACAAAGGCAACGAATAACTATGGGCCCTGAGGAGCCTTCGAAGCAAGCGCCACCAGCTCAAAGCAATGCACCATTGGCTGCTTCACGGTCGACAGACACACAACAAGCTAATGCTAAGAAACGGTCAGTTTTAGAACGCCTGGGAACCAAAAAACCTTCCATCACTGCCGAGCGAGAAAAAGCTGTAAATTTAGATACAAGAACTGCGCGAGAACCTACCACGAAGGATGTGAACAAATCTAACGACGCTGCAAATTCGGGTGCTTCTGGAACGAAAAGTACCATCATTAGCCTATCGGCACACAGGCGCGAGGAGAGAGAAATTTATGTGCCCCTTTTTCGGCGCAAGGAGGCATCACAGGAACAGTCAGCACCAAAAAACCGGGTGCGACAGGAGGGTACCATAAAGGGAGACAACCGTCAGAGGGAAAGAAGCCGTGAACGTAACATACGCGAAACGAGATCGCCTGTCTCACGTTTACCACCATCCCATGCACGCAACGATACTAATCGTGCTAGATCTCGGGAAAGTAATTTTCGTCGCCTAGAACGCGATCGTGTAGAGCGTGTTGATGATCAATCGATGGGACGCAAATCTCGTCCAAGGGAGCGATCACGCAGTCGCGAATGGACCAGAGACAGCAACCGGGAACGTTCCGGTTCCGATGGTCACGTTAAGAATGGGACGGATACCGTGCGTGGACGCATAGGTTCGCGCGTTATCGTACTTCCACCGAAACCGGAATACAACGAAGACGTGATCGAAGTGCCAGTGGCCAGTGTTATAAAAGTACAGCCACGGCCCGTTGTACCGAAGGCAAAACAGCCCAGCAAGAACTTATTATTAAAAGCAATGGCCGAAGCACAACGATCGACGGTAGCGAATCTTAAGAAAACGATAGACAACACCAGGGAAAGCAGTGGCTTACACCGGACAGATATGAAGCGTAAACTTGTGATTGAGATTTCCGGCGTTACTAATAGTCATCTGGCGGTGGACACCCAATACGAACGCGTACCCATTACCCATTACACACCGCACGAAGCAGTAGCTTTCAACGAACTTAGGGAGGAAGAGGATCACGACCAGCCGGAAGAAGAAGAAGAGGTGCATGAAGTAGACATAACGAACCAGGTACTGATGGAGGATTGCGATGTAGATGAGGAATTTAAAGAAATCCTCCAGAACGAATACGATGGCGCAAAATCATCTGCAACACAGAATTATCAAATGGAGGTGATAGAAGAAGATGCACCCAGCTCGGAACAGGAAGCTGCTACAAACGACAGCAAGGATACAAAATTTGTGGTTACTTTAGATGGAGCTTTCAAGTCGTCGGTGGACAGAGAAGTGTCACCAAGCCACACGCCACCACCACCGCCCGTAGCAGTACCATCGGAACAGACTAAGGGAAGAATGTCCGTAAAGGATCGTATTGGGTTCAAAGTTAGTGCCCGAGAATCAGCAACAAAATCTCCCAATCCAAAGGATTCCAAAGAGATGGAAGAGACGCTCAAGAAACGTAAGGAACGGTTTAGCGAAAAGCTTGTAGCAGCACCGGCAACAGTGAAACCAGCTAGTATTAAAAGTTCTCCAACAGCTGCATCAAACTCGACGTCACGTGCAGCAGCAACATCGTACGGCAATAACTCGTCCTCGTCGAGAGCGAACCGATCGCCGAAAACAAACTCTCGTTCTACCCAAAGCCACTCATCATCGCGTCGCCGAACGCCATCGGTTAGCCCAGAACGTGCCCCGAGGCCAAAAAATACCTCCCCAACTGAAAGTCGTTCGAAGCGTACTGAAAATGTTTCGCGCAATGTTTCCAGCTCACCGAATCAATTGAATGAGCTGTTACTGCAACGCACGAAGGAGCTGATGGATGATAGTGTATCCTCGTCGCCGATCTACATGTCCAAGTCCGATTATGACAAGATGGAGCCATCGTCCCGGAAGCGGAAACGAGTTTCACCGATTCAGTTCGATCTCACTGATGAGGACGAACGGCACGACAGTGACGATGACTATCACCATCATCATCACCGTGACCGAAGAGCACGCAGCAGAGAGGAACATCGGCCACAGCATCGCAGTCCATCGCGTGACAGTGATGAACGGTCCTCGACGAGAAAGGAATCGCGCCGCGAATGGGAGCGAGAAGGTGAAGGGAGGGAAAGCCGCGAGGCCCGGGTTAAGTCGCCCGGAAGGAAAATTAAGAAGCTTGAATCAAGCCGAAAATTCGATGATATTCCGCCACGTAAGTAATGTGCCCTATTTTAAAACAGGGAGCAAAAAATCATATTAACATTTCTTTCTTACCCGTACAGTGCTCAGTGCTGTTTCTTTATCCGGAGTGGAAGGAAAGACCAACAAATTGATTAGTGGTGCTGCATTGAAAGAACGGTGCAAATATTTCCCCATCTGTCGCCAGGGAGATGCGTGCGAGTTTCTCCATCCAACCACACCATGCAAAGCGTTCCCTAGCTGCAAATTTGGCGACAAGTGCCTCTATCTCCATCCAATGTGTAAATACGATCAAACATGCCACTGGTTGGACTGCAACTTCATGCACACAAAAAGTGCAACCGCCGGCACCTCGAGTGGCCTGTCGGCGCCACCATTAGGTTCGTAGGGCATGAACGTAGCCACTAGTTTAAATGAATATCATTAAACGTGTCTCGTTTCTTTCAGCATCATCCGTCGTTCCGGTACAAAACTATAAGTCGATTATTGCGAAACCGCTTCCGCCTGTGTGCAAATACTATCCAAACTGCGTCAACAACCAGTGCCAGTATCTGCATCCGAAGATGTGCCGCTTTGGCAAGCACTGCGTTAATAAGATTGAGTGTAACTTCTACCATTACGATATACCGACGAAGGATTTGCACGATGCCTCATCAAAGGACAAATTTCGATGGATCTCGCCATTCTCTGCTTGAGCGCCGCATAGCCCAACACTTGGCTAGCTACTCACGGCGAGCGAGGATACTTTGATTCTAACTTTATTTGTGCTATTTGTTCCATTTCGCTTTCGTCACATGCAGCTTCTCCTTTTGATTTTACCCAGTTTGGAAAAGGTTTAGGAACTACAACACTGATTGTGCGTGCATGCCACTATATTGCACTGGACACTTTCTTTTTCCTAGGCGTTTGTTTATTATGTGCTAGATTTAAAACTGCGCAGAACCCATTTTATGCTTCACGCAGTTGGGTACGGTTGGATTGTTTTATTTCAACAAAAAACGTGTATAGGAAAAGCATTGAATGTACTCATGGATGAATGAGTACAAACTATAAAACATAGTTTCCCTAACCGATATTGGATTGATTGTTGCTCTCAAACATCAACACTTATTAGATAGATACGCAGATCATCATGTGAGGGTGTGCTGCGTTTAGCGAAGATCATTGCAAGGAGACAAATATTCTTCATTAAGCACTTTGCTTATATGTTTAAGCAGGCGTATAATAATAGATGTAGTAGCATGTTCAAAGAATAATTAATTCTAATCGCTCTTAACATTTTCGAACTTTTTATTAAGTCAACTTCCGAAACGTGTGGTTCGTAGTGAAATTTATTTAAATAAGTTTAATACCTATACCCCCCTCATTGTCTTCCCGCTCTCATGTACTGTCCCAAATTTGCTGCACATTATCCAGTACGGTTTGCTGATCGGACATTTTGTGCACCATGAAGTATCCCTGAATCTGTGCCGGGCTAACGTTTCGTCCGTCCGCACCAACACGTTCCCCAAAAATCCGCGCATTCGCTTCTGCATCCGTACCGGTGTAGAACCGTCGAAACATTTGCTCCATCTGATGGCGTGTACAGTGGCCAACGTATTCCTTCACATCGACCCTGCCCGGTCGAATCAGTGCTGGATCGAGACGCTCGAGATAGTTGGTGGTCATGAAGACGATGCGTGCCTCGGTCGATGCCACACCATCCAGACAATTAAGCAACCCACTGAACGTCACCCGATTCAGTCCCTCGAAGGCTGCCTTTTGCTGTAGTGTGTCCTGGCGCGACACAAACGCGGCATCGATATCCTCCAGCAGTATGATCGACTGTTGCGGTGCAACGTTCATTAGATGGTTTAACCGATCGTCGGTAAGGCCACGCTCGGACAAATTAAGCAGACAGATACCGAACTCGATCTCACCAGCTAGGGCAGTGATGAAACTAGATTTACCACAACCGGGCGGTCCGTGTAGCAAATAACCTCGCCGGTAGGGTATACCGCGGTCCGAGTACCATTGTGGATTTTTAATAAACTCCCGGCAATCGCGCAATATGCGCTCTGAAACACCTTCATCCAGCACTACTGAACCAATCGGACGCCGTTTTCGTGGATGACCGAACGGTCGCCATTCGGAACCCATCGCCGTGTACATAATTGTCTTTCCTTCCGTGTTTTTCAGCGCCAGCTGTCGGGCCTCCTCCAGTATTTTGAAGTACAAATTTTTATCCCTACCGAATGCGGTCAGCTGTACCGTTTCCCACGGTACACCCATGTGTAGATCGAGCGTATGCTGCTCCCGGGCACGGTCCACCTTTATCCAAGTGCCACCGTACCGCATGATGTGTGTGCCGACGGACGGTATAAAGTCGTACCGCGTTTTAACGTGACCCGTATCACGCTGCTCAAAGGACGTCTCCACGCTGAGGTGCTGCGTTTGCCGGGCGCCCTTCTGAGTGATCCACTGGAGCAACCACTGGTACGATTTATCCCGGCATGGTACCTCTAGCGTTATCATATAGTGCCGTCGGAACAGTATCAATGCACCTTGCATTCCTTTACGTAACATTGCTGCCCCGGCACCGACACCGAACAGACCAAAGCCGGCTCCGAAATAAGGATTTTCGGACAGGGCACTAATATACTCCGTTATCGTCATTCTGCGTTATGGCTGTCCACCACACGAGGCGTTGTTTGTGGAGATGGAAAATTATGAAAACACTGTTTCTACACGACTATTTTTCCATGCTACACGCACTCTACGCCTCCGTGCAACTGATTAACGTCAGAAAACCCAGATCACAACAAACGGACCGATAAATAAGCAAGGGTAACTAAAAGGAAAAAAACTCAGCTTTCTGTCAACTGCTCCGTTGACAATTGGCTGTATACGTAAATAACAACAAACTGAATCCGGATCTCACATTTTCATAATGTAATAGTTTTTAGATTAAATTAATAGTCTTGCAACACATATCGCTCGCAAAAACTATCCCAATACCGCCAGTGTTAGGGGAAGAATATTAAAATGAAGTTGTTCAAATGCTTTCTCATATGTTTAGTAATATACGTTGGACAAATTCACTCGTTCGAAGGAATGTGTACGGCACAGGGACAGTGCACGGCACCGGAGAGCAACAGTCTCTACTCGGCAGGTAAGATTGATTGCCTACAATATTACGCAGTTTAATTAATGCTCAATTCCACAGATTTCAACAAATATTTTAGCGCAATAGAATCATCCCTAGCGGCGTATGTTCCTTGCAACAGCACCAATTGCAACTGCCACACAAATGTACTAAAGGCTGACCTAAAGCCATTCAAACCACATGGCATCACGAAAGACTCGATCAACCGAGCGAAGCAATACGGAACGCACTATCAGGTGGTCGGCCATAAATTGTACCGGCAACGCGAATGCATGTTCCCGGCACGGTGCTCCGGTGTGGAGCATTTCGTGAAACCTTTACTGTCACTGCTGCCCGACATGGATCTGGTCGTAAATTGTCGCGATTGGCCCCAAATCCATCGGCACTGGAGCAAAGAACGGATACCGGTACTTTCGTTTAGCAAAACAAATGAATATCTCGACATAATGTATCCAGCCTGGGCCTTTTGGGAGGGCGGTCCAGCCATAGCTCTCTATCCCACCGGTCTAGGACGGTGGGACCTTCATCGGAAAAGCATTACGAAAGCAAGCACCGACTGGGACTCGAAGGAATCGAAAGCATTTTTCCGCGGTTCACGTACTTCCGACGAGCGTGATGCATTGGTGCTACTATCCCGTGCGCAACCGTCGCTCGTTGACGCACAGTATACGAAAAACCAAGCCTGGAAATCTCCACAGGATACGCTGAACGCAGAACCGGCGCGGGAAGTGACACTGGAGGAACACTGCCGGTATCGGTTTCTGTTTAACTTTCGCGGTGTAGCCGCTAGCTTTAGATTTAAGCATCTTTTCCTGTGCCGTTCGCTCGTTTTCCATGTGGGCGATGAGTGGCTAGAATTTTTCTATCCCTCATTGAAACCATGGGTACATTACGTCCCGGTACCGGTACGCAGTAGCCCAGAGGAACTGGAAGCATTAATCAGGTTCTTCCAACAGCATGATGAGCTGGCGCGTGACATTGCCGAACGAGGATACGATCATGTTTGGAATAATTTGCGCATGGTTGATGTTGAATGCTACTGGAAGAAATTGTTAAAACGGTACGGAAAGCTAATAAGCTACACGGTTGAGCCTGAATCCAGTTTGGTCGAAGTGTAGGGCGAGTGTCCAATAAGGCCGAACGAAAGATATTATTGAGCCATGGCATTCATTATGACTGAAAATGGGCAATCTCACAAATTGATCTAAAGATTTCATTCCATAATTTTCTTCCACATAGAAATAAACAACAAAAAAACAGACAGAAATATGGAGATAGTAAACTAATCACTGTGATCGAGAAATTCTGTGTGAAATAGAAGAGGAGAATATTTTAAATAGTCTCGTGACCAATACAACGGATGATTTGATCAAATCGCGACTATGGAACTGAAGACTACACCTACAAAACTTTCTTTTACTCCTTTGACTAAAGTTCAGGCCGCATGCCGTGAACCTCCACGCGATATTTCTAACCCATAAAATAAATCCTTACATCAGATGTCGTCACAAGTGTATCCATTGATTTAACCCTTTCTTTCTTTGGAAGTGTTTACTGCACATCAAAAAAAGATTTCTCATCGTGATCCATCAATTATTACTAGAGAGATATGGTTGAAACAATTCACGCCACAGGTGAATAAGCACATGGCCGGAATTCACTTTCCACCTGCATCGCAACGATAGAGATTGCATGTGTTATCACAGGCACGTTATATAAAACTTTTACTACTTCAGATGTTACATTGAGAAGCTCGTGGAACAGAAGAAAATGTGCTGTACATTATGCACTCACCATGAAGGTCAGACACCACCCATTTGAGGAATTGCTGGACAGGCATGTTATTTATTTGAAAAAACGATTTGTAACGCTTATGATTTTTAAATCCCAACATTTGATACATGAATAAACGAAGATGATGGAGATGATGCTGGTAGGCTACATACATACGTAAAAACGAACATTTTCAACCTTGAAAAAGCGTGTATGCAAATGGACAGTTATTCAAACCGTTGGCGGCTTCATTTTGCATTTCTTCAGCTGTTTTGTAGACATTTCGCAAAGCAACAGAAACTAGTTTTAAAAACGGCAGCGCATGTTCGGCAAACTTCATAGATTCGTTGTAAAAAAATGTTAGCTACCTCGAATTACGAAACCGTCGGGTATATCATTACGAAATGGACTTGTTTTCTGGGACAATGCACGCTGACTCACTGGGCGTTGATTGCACGCGAGATTGGCGCGTGCTCATGGGATAAACACAAATGTGTCCTACAATTACGTTCGAAAAGATGAGTGAAAACGTGATTAAAAAGAAATGTTCTCCACAGAGACGATAAAGTAGAAGGCTAGAGCATAACAATCCGCAAACAAGTGTAGGGTTTAATGTTGGAAAAATAGATAAATAAAACCAAACCGCTTTCATGCTCATTGATTGTAAAAAGGCTCTCATCCAAAACGTTCGCTTGACCGATCTCTTGCAATCTCCCAACTGTTTTGAGATTTATCTCTCGTAGTGTTGCTAGTAGTGTACACACCGCTTTACCAAGATTACCACTTCATTTAGCTCCCATGACAGCTGATCACTGTTTGGTTGTGCGTCTCCTTCTCTCTGCCCACATTTGGTACACAAACACATTTGCTCTCGCTTTTCACTCCGTCGTGTAGCAACCGGACTACACCACTACCAACGCGCACATACGCATGTAGGATGCCTATCTGACACTGGTTAGAAATGACAAAATAAACATGTCAAAACAGTGCAGCCTTCTGCGCTCGGTTGGGTTTTTTGGACGAATTTTTCGCTTAACCACCGAGTGATCATGGTGTTTTCGAAGAGAAAGATGAAGCAGTTCCTAGCGTTCGGAGTGACGATCGTGCTCGGTAGGTGCTGTGTGCAAGAAAAGCCCCCGTTTGGTTGCGTACCAATCGCGGCAAATAGTCGTTCTGTGCGTGCTCTGCATGGGACGTTTCTGGCATAGTTTACTTTCGTCCAGAAGAAAAGGCGCCCGTTCAGTAGTGATAACAGGATAACAATCTTTCATACAAACAATACATTACACTACACTGTAAGATGGTTACATTAAACGGTGCAAACCTTGTCAAATATGCTGTGAAAGGTCGTTAAAAGTTTATGTTTACGTTCTTAACATTGTTGGATGTTGTCAAAGACGACGAAAAATGGCTGGAGATGGAGAATCGGACAAATGTTCGAGAATAATCAGCTTATTTTCAAACCTTCACCTTGTCCATCAAGAAGTGAGCAAGAATTGTGGAATTATTGTGTGGCCGTTGTAGCCGGACCGTTTGCTGCTCCCTGCGACATACGGCTAGTAGTGAAAGTGCGTGATTGCGTTGTTGTTACCATGGCGCCTAGGATATGTGTTTACTTTATAGTTAATTGTGTCGATAAAGGCGGTTGAATGGCTTTTACTTATTTATTCACCAGCAAGAGCAAGTCCACAAGGGCACCGTTGCAATATCCATTAACCATCTTTCAAAATATCTCCAAATTCAATGATTTTTATAAGAAATCGAGCGTTCCATCCCATGTATTTATGTATCGATTACTTTCCATTGGTTCTTTTCTTTTGCTTCATAATGATTTCACGCACAGTGATTTGTTTGTACAAATCATGGGGCAGTCCAACAAACGGGATGTCACACTATGCGTATGATGACGGTGATAACGCGATTGACGGCGCGGTAGATAACACGGCCGTCGAGCAGGAGAATCGGCGGGCCGGTCAATCACCGGAACGGCTTGTACTGTCGGTGGCCGATCGCAACGGTCACAGGCACCATAACAGCCTCGATGGAGCAAATGATGATGATGCTGACGTTGGTGAACCATTGGGGCATGATAATGTTGAACGGGTGTTGAAGCAAAACAAGCTACGGTCACTGCGAAAGGGATCTTCCTTTGGCGTGATGCCCAAACGACACGACGATCTTGCGCTAGATGACCCCGAGCGAGAATCACGGTTAAACGAGCTACACGAGGCTAAACGACAAATACTGGAGCTGGAACGGAAGATACAGGAACTGGAAGGTCGGATACCGCGCAAGTACCCGGACGTAACGTTTTTGAACTACAAAAATCGTAAACGAATACTGGTAAGTTTGCTATTGTCGGCTGTTGAACCACATTTAATGATGCGCACTGTGTTAGACCATTAGACGTAATTTGGACCAAATACGTTGGGGTTAACCTCGACGAGCTATTTGCACTAGAAATGATACTTATACTCAAGGTGATATAAAAAAAAAGTTGTGTTATCTAATGTCCGTCAATAGAGTAATACGTTCCGCTTTCAACAAATTACAACAAACTAGTGATCTCCCTTCAAGGTTATTTATTTAGTAAAAGATTACTTTATTAATTGGAAGTTGGAGCAGCAGTTATTCAAATAGTTTATTTAAATGATACGAATCAGAAGATGCTTAAAACCTCTCTCGTTTAACCATCAGTTTCATCGAACGAGTCATGCCTAAGATATTAGTAACAAAAGTGTGTACTTCTTGGTAACTTCAACAATTTGCAACAGCAAAAAATGGTTTAATAATCAACCGGTAATGTTTCCGTTCAAGCACGGAACGAGAATTTCAAACAATGTTAAAGAGCTGCATTTGACGACAGGTATTCCGACAGGCTGGGAGGCTGTTAACTCTTGTGATAATATTTACCAAAAAGATGATGGAACGGTCCGCGGCGATTGGTACATAACACTTTCAAACACACGTGCTCTCGCTCAGGTATTGGCAATCAGGCCCAAGGATTATGGAGCGGGGGAACAGGCTGAGCAAACTTTTCAGCTGCGTGGCACACACTCATCCGAACTCTGATGAGCTTGTTGATATGATGAAGCGTTTTTCGGGTTGGGTGCCAAGTTGAACTGAGCGGGCTTTTAACAAAAAAATACCCGCCACATATATGCTACCGACTTTAATGGAGTTCAACAAAGTTACGCAATGTTTTTCCAATAGTGGAGCATAATTGTGAGCTTCCAGCCATGGCAGCATGTAATGGCAAAGTAAACCCTCGGGGCTGTGTACACAACGCAACGATCGTCATTCCTAGCTCCTAGCATACAGGGAGATCTCAGAAATCGAACCACAAGCAAACGACACCTGAAAAAGTGCATGTCGCCTTTGGGGTTCTTTTTTATCATTCAGATCTCTTAATACACGGTTGCTCTATTTCCCTGCCTTTTTTAGAAAACTTTTACCATTTCGCTATTGATCGAAGTTTAGCTGCCTTATTTTTTCTACCAGCTCCAGAGTTATCAGATCGCACGATCTGACTAAAAGGTTTTTTAAAATCAGCGGTTTTTTGCTTTAGTTCCACGATATCAAGGTTGTGGATACTGAGGTTTAGGTGAATGTCGGTTGTTAAACTTAATTATATGAACCTTCTAGGGTCTATCCGTTGCGTGAAAGGAGATATTGTAGGGAGTCTGACAGAATGGCTAGAAAATGTGGTTCTTTTTTTAATTATAAGCGCGTTTTTGCTTGTTATGCTACTATTTATCGTGATTTTCTTAGATAGCGTAGGAAGGTAACTTTTTACCATCGTACCAATTCCAACATTCCATCAATGGTATTTTAACTTTTTTTTAACACAATGAATTTTAGGCAATGAATGTTACAATGAATATTATAAACCTTTGCATTTTCATAACTTCTATCTAAAAATAAAACAGAGAGATATATAAGCTTCTTAGATTATTTAAATTCAAGATTTTTTATACATACTTATATCTCTATATAATAGTTCGTAAAATATTTTTAATCAAAACACCCAACAAATCTTGCATAGCATTGCGAAGTGTGTCACGTAATTTTGAAATATTACATGAATTCGATTATGTTGTATACTAATTTAAATAAAATTCATAGTTGTTATAACCATCCGGACTGTTATTGATAGTCAGCTATTTTAATTCATTGATCGCCCAGTCACGTTTCATGCCCAAAAGAAAGACAGCGTGCGTGATGTCATAACTTTGGGCAGTTAAATTTCGGCAAGGTTAATGTCAACCATGCCCAGTTTCCTGCGGCAGACGATGAAGCAGGAGAAATTTATACATGCAACACCACACTCATTCTCACTTTCCTCTAATGCACTCTCACTTTCCGACAGATAACGGGTGGAGCCGGTTTCGTTGGATCACACCTGGTCGATTATCTCATGATGCAAGGCCATGAGGTGATCGTGGCGGATAACTTCTTCACGGGCCGGAAGCGTAACGTGGAACACTGGTTGGGGCATGAAAATTTCGAACTCATCCACCACGACATCGTTAATCCGCTGTTCATCGAGGTGGACGAAATTTATCATCTGGCCAGCCCGGCTAGCCCACCGCATTACATGTACAACCCGGTCAAGACGATCAAAACGAACACGCTTGGTACGATCAATGTGCTCGGTTTGGCGAAACGCGTGGGCGCCAAGGTACTGATCGCCAGCACGTCCGAAGTGTACGGCGATCCCGATGTGCATCCGCAGCCCGAAACCTACTGGGGTCATGTGAATCCGATCGGACCGCGCGCCTGCTACGACGAGGGCAAACGCGTGTCAGAAACGCTGAGCTACGCGTACGCCAAGCAGGAGAAAGTGAATGTACGCGTGGCGCGAATCTTTAACACGTACGGACCACGAATGCACATGAATGATGGGCGCGTCGTGTCTAATTTTATTATACAAGCGCTACAGAACCAGTCCATAACGGTGGGTATTTAGTGATTGATTTTGAATATGAGATTAGGAGAATATTAATTGCATTAAACTGTTATCTTTGCAGATTTATGGAAGCGGTCGACAGACACGATCGTTCCAATATGTGTCGGATCTGGTTGACGGTTTGGTAGCGCTGATGGCATCCAACTATACGCAACCTGTCAACCTTGGCAATCCGGTCGAACGGACGATACAAGATTTTGCCGAAATTATACGCGACCTGGTGGGCTGCAAGAGCAAAATCATCGAACTGCCCGCCGTCGAAGACGATCCGCAGCGACGGAAACCAGATATTTCGAGGGCAAAGAAACACATCAACTGGGAACCTAGGGTGAGTTTAAATTGGTGTTGGGTGAATCCTATTTTGATTCATTAATCCAAGTGAATTTTTCGAATTGACTGAATTACTCTGAATCAATTCCGAAGACTCATAAATTCTTAAAAATTTATTAATCTCTGTAGATTGCATGACCAGAAACCACCAGATTGCTTAATGATTCTTAAACCTTCTTAAATCATGTTTTTTTAGTTTTAGCTTCTAAAGTAAGAGTCTAAACTGAGTGTCTAAACTGATAAAATATTGGAACTCTAATCCCTTGAATAGCCCCAAGAAATTTTTATTTCAGAAGCAAGAATCATAAAATATGCGTTAAATCGTGATTTGTTTGCGAACCATCAATCTTTAATGATTTATCTTTGGGGATTCTTGTATCTTCGGGGAATCATGAATTTATGCGAGTTTATTAATATTTCGAGAGTCAGCTCAGGATTTAAATGGCTCGTCTGAAAAGTATCATTAGACACAGCACTAGTGAAGATGCTTACCTAATTGGGTGGACTAACTTAATGAAATGTGTTGTAATGTGTGTTTTTTTTTCGTTTACATACCGACAGGTTCCGTTACAAGAAGGACTCATGAAAACGATAGACTACTTCCGCAAGGAGTTAGCCCGCTCAAATCACTCACAGCGAAACATCTTTGTTCCCGAAACGACGGAGTTCCGCAATTTGCTATGATACCGGATATTATGATGTAATGCGGATTAGTGTGCCAGATATGGCAAACAGGATTTAATCCTTTCCTGCACAATATATTGCACCTTCGCTTTAAAGCACATAGGAGACGACGGGCAGAAAGTGCATTGTAGATATGAGAAGGGCTTGCCGTAATGTATAAGTCTAGCAATATGATTATCATTTACTGATACTCTCTACGTTTTAAGGAAGAGTAGTGAGTGAGTATTTTTCCGTAAAAGAGTGTCACATTTCAATTCCCAAAATTGAAGCAGTCTTTCAAAAACGTCCAGTATCTATTATTTCGGGTTTAGATTCGCCATCCAATTTTTGGTTCAATTTAAGAAGATTTATATAATTGCAGCCACACGTTCTAAACACTGCAAACAGCATAGTTTAGCAAATTTTCGAATAGTGTATGATTCTATACCGGTACGAGCAGTAATCGCGTGCAATTTAGCAAGGAATAATTCAAATTCAAATGAACAAAACCGTGTAAATCTGATTTAGAAATTATTTGTTACCGATTTCTAGCAACAATGCTGCATCAAATGCTTAGAGAGTGAACTGAACTTTTACCGATCGTCAGTCTCTTTTAAATGTAAATACTTTCTAGTCTGGTTTTAATAGCATAGTACGTAATGTGGAATATGTTTTTGGTTTACCTGTTTGTTTTTGGTGAAATAAGATAGGAGTGCTGAGAATCTGTTAAATATGTAATCAGTAGAAAAATAACAATAAAATAAAATTTACTTGAGTAACTTCATACAATGTTGTATTCTTATATTACCCTGCTACAGCCGTTGTTGGCCATGGACCATTTACAAAAGTGGTAGGGTCGGGTAGATTAGAGATTTGCACCCAGATTTGGTTCATTGTGAGTTGTGTTTTGCCAACTATTTGTACTGTTTGAATGGTTGAGTAATTTGCCAATAGGTTTTACGTAATTCACATGTCCGTGTATTTAGCTAAATTATCTTACAAAAACGTAAAAAGTCAAATTTTACTATAAATCATACAATAATATAAAAAGTTTTAAATTCGGTTGCCTTTTCAAAATAGGAGACAAATATGGCAACACTGCCTGTTTTGACATTTCTTCCATGCACACAGGAAACGCATTGCTCAGAATTCACGAAACAACAATTTAAACTCAATAATATTTCAAACTAATCATAAAATTAAATTACTGTCAAGAAATGAAACAGAAAATGTTTGCCTCTTATAGAAAATAATTGTTTTGTACAAATCTATGACATGAAACATCATATTTGTATTCCTGCGTAGCATTCCACAGTTCGATTTTAGTGCAGTGTAAACAAACAAATGCGATTCCGTGCCGTCGATGGTGTGCAGTTATTTGTGTTGTAATTTTCAATAAATCGCAACAGCTGTTTGGTGTTTGGCGACCACCACCTCGTCAGTAATCGTAGACACTTTCCAAGGGAGGCTGATCGTATGGGCCGACGAGAATGAATAACGTTTTATGCAGATTGTGCTTAATGAAGTGTGAAGAATTGTTCGGAATGTACATCACCTCGCCGAGCGGTGTACTGCGTAGTCTGCCGAAAATCATACGGGAATGCATCTCCATCGAGGTAAACGATCTCGAGCCGAACTTCTTCTCAAAGTTCATCTGCAACCAGTGTATCTACAAGCTGGAGCTGTTCTACGCCTTTCGGCAACAAAGCATCAAAAGCCAGGATTACTACAATGGTGAGAGCGGCTTGTATTTTGTTATGGAAGATAACATGTTTCAGTGGTGTATTTCTATTACTCCTATCCATAGGGCTAATACAATACTATCAGCAATCAGTGCCTTGCTCGAGCAAAGTATCATTAGATCCTGCTGTCGACGCGGCACAGGTGCCCGGAACGGTTGATAGCGTATTTGAACCAGAACAGTCAGTTCATTCAAACAACGAGCTGGCCGATATAAACTTTTCCGGAAATGAATTTATGATGGATGAATCGGAGAAGCACCAGCTCAGTAAAGATTACGATGATATTATTCGAAATTTGCAGAAAGAAGACCTCGATTTTTCGACAAACGATGGCGAATTAGTGGTAATGTGTTGCCTTCGTAAAAGTCGATAGTTAAGGTCTATTACCGAAAGCTTCATAATATATTCTATTTCCTAGATGAAACATGCACTGGGAATCTCATTATCGACGAATGATACCAGAATAAGCAAGCAGGCTGCATTGCAGCAGGAATGCTCAAGCTATCTACATCACGATACTGACACCGCGGTAAATATTGTGCAACCTACGGAGTCCAACGACAACGGTTGTTTTGACCCATACAATACGATGGCCGTAGCGTGTGATAAGGACATAATTAACAGCAGCACGCTTTCCGTGGACCAGGATGACGATCTTAATTATGACGATTTTGTAGGTATCCAAACGACACCGTTAGAGGGTAATCGAGAAATGGTAAGCAAATTGGCGTTGTTGACAAATTTATGTCACCTGTTGAGATTCGCTTTCTTTTCTAGTCTTTATCCGAAGTGCACGTACAAGACATCATAGCGGACGTGTACAATGTTACACCTGACAAGATACAACAGACGGATGCAATATCACCTTCCCAACAAATTGCTGACGTTCAGTGCAGTGAAATTTCAGCCCTTCAGCAGAATGATGGTTCGTATTTTTCGCTGGTTGACTTCAGTGAAACGGAAATTGCTACTGCCAGCAGCAGCACAACCTGTACGAACGGAACGGTAGAATTAGCGAACGACAAAACGTGTGAGGTTTGCTTCAAAACGTTTCGCACCAGACAAAAGCTCGCCATTCACCGAAACACGCATCTGCGATTGGCACCGTTCAAGTGTACGTTCGAGGGATGCACTAAAGCCTTCAAATCGCGCATCGGGCTCGACGAGCATGTGGCCCGACACACG
The DNA here is from genome assembly GCF_943734755.1 of Anopheles moucheti. Lineage (NCBI taxonomy): Eukaryota > Metazoa > Arthropoda > Insecta > Diptera > Culicidae > Anopheles > Anopheles moucheti. Next base: position 29,621,400 of record NC_069140.1, read on the forward strand.
AACAGTTTCGAGTTTAGCTGTGATATCTGTCAAAAGGGTTTCCAGCACCGTAGCTATTTGTCCGCCCATAGGCGAGCGCACAACACGGAACGAAACTTCCAGTGCGCACTGTGTGAGCAAACGTTCAAGTCAAAGCAAGCGTTAGTAGATCACAAAAATCGACGCCATCTCGGTGTGAAACCGTTTGCCTGCGAGCTGTGCGACAAGCAGTACACGAAGAATGCTCTGTTGCGGGCGCACATCGAACAGCATCATGAGAAACGGGACGAAGCGACCGCGCGCTATCCGTGCCAGGAATGTGGAAAACATTTTACCTCTAAAAGCTACCTGAACGTACACAAGCGAATACATCGAAACGAGCGACCGTTCGTGTGTGAGGTATGTGTAGCACCTGTTTTGGTCATTTCAGAGAAACGTTAAACGATAAAAAATGCATACGATCGTCATTATGATAGATTTTCTAAAATTTCTGTAATAGCAATTTATCGATCTATCTTTTCTTTACAGATCTGTAATAAGGGGTACATTACGCGGAAAGATCTCGCAGTCCACATGACAAGCCACACGGGCGAGAAACCACTTACCTGTGACATATGTGGCAAGGCGTATGCACGCCGTAACGCCTTAGACTGTCATCGCAGGACGCACACCAAGGAACGTCCATACGTCTGTGATATCTGTGGTCAAACCTTTTCCCAGCCAACACCGTTACGGGTGCATCGGAAGCTGCACGAGACGGTGGATCACAATAAAAAACAATCACCGCTGGAGGTCATCAATGTTACGCCTGCTTAAAACCGGCAATAGATCGGTACGGTTAATAAACGTCCCTGCAGATTGTAACTGGTGAGTGTTTTCCACTATTCGGTTGGGTTTGAACGTTGAGAAAAGTACACACTAATGTTAAGAACTGCAAACTCATACGAATTTGTTTATAATTCAATCGTTTACACTACAAACTCACTGTCTGTTTACTATCTATTAAGTAACGCTATATTTTCTCTGTCAGTCTTGTTTGGAAACTCACGCTTGGTTTGCTATCAGACGTGTGTATCATCAACTTTTAGCGAGAACATGATCGTATACAAAATGGTTCGACAACAGGACTGCATGTGAGTATGGAATGCTCGATCGCTAATATTCTAACGCTAGAAACTGGTCTAAAATCTTGCAAACTTATCCAACCTAATGCATTTATCAGTGTCGAAAGGGAATTTTAACATACTCGGCTAGCTAGGTTTTCTCATCAATTCCAAGCACTTCAAACGGTTTAAGGTAGGGCAGCGGACGTTGTAACCAGAACCGGCGCTTTTTAAGTCCCTCTCCAGCGCGTTCCAAGCGTTTCAGTTCTTCCAACATCGGAAAAATGCGCTGCTCAATGAATTCTCCATAGGTCCACTGAAGAAAAGAGGAAAATCGATAATTTCTCAGCACACACCGGAATTACCGCAACTACTTACATGATCATACGCCTCCGTTAGTGTGGAGGCAGCTGTACGGGCAAGGTTAGAGACTGCATTCAGCAGCCGATAGTTTTCCCCCAGCAAATCGTCAACTCGCGCAGCACTGCTAAAATTATGCCGGATGTTGTAATCGGTTAACCAGCCGCGTTTTTGCCGTATCGCATCCGTGTACTCTTCCGTTTCGGACGTCAGTGTCGCCAGACGAAGCATGAAGCGATAGATCATACTGCCCGGAAACATGCAGCGCGAAAACATCACCATCAGCGAGTCTTTGTGTAGCTCCAACCAGGCGTGATGCTCACCGGTAGGTTCCGGGCAGGTTAGGCTACTGAGTACGGGGTTGGTCCTTGCACTCACGTCGAAATATCCCTTCGCAGCGGTTGAAAGACACACCGCGAGACTGGGCAGCGAGGCAGGCAGCAGTTCGCATAGTATCGCAAAGTGATCGTATCGCTGCCAACCCGTCAGGGCCAGGCCTTGCAATCCGTGCGTGAATCGGTTGCCTTCGCCCTGCATCACAGCGAGCCATCGGAGTGTGTTCTCTAGATGGCGACGAATCGGTGGCATCAGCAAACCCTCACCGTGAGCCCCTTTAAACGCGGACGCAGCCCATGCCGTACTGAAGACGGATGCGTACTTCTCCCAGGTGGCCGACTGGACGAACTTGTAGATATCTTCCGCGTACACCCAGATCATTGGCTCGACCAATTTCCCAATGCCGGATGCTTGTAGCGCATCGAGAGCCATATGGCGCAGCATATCATCCCATATGATGATGCGCAGATGGGGCCAACGTCGCCGGACGATCGTTGCTACGTTGTACACATGGTCGAGAAACAGTTGATCCTTAAGCCGATGTCGACAGCGAGGACATTCAGCTAACCGGTATACCTCATCGCAACCGATGTGGATGTGCGTCAACTTTGGTGTCAGCCGCTCAATATCTTCTTTATGTAGAAGATTAGTGTTTGTGGCCGGCATGTGGTACTCGATCACTTGCGTCAACAGTTCCTCGACGAATGCCATCGAAGCGTTGTAGCTCGGGCACAGAGCCTGTGGCGAGTCCTCCACCTCACGCAAGTGGGCAAATTCCTTTAGCTTCAGTGCGTACTCCAGATGGCCAAACGTTTGCACCAAAGGAATAACGGTGAGTCCGAGTGCGAAAGCCGTCTTCATGAGTTCCAGAATTTCGTCGCGGTTGTATGCATTCCGGGCGGCCAACGGTGCCAATGAGCCACCGTATGGAAACATGTCTTCGTACTCAAGCAGAATACCCGTGGCCCCGAGGGTTTTGAGAATCGGCATTAGCCGCCGAAGGTAGGTTACTTTCGGCGGTGCCCCTTTTAGATCGAAGTGTACCAGTCGTTGGGCCGGAGGAGGTCTACCGCCTGGACCAATGCCGGCAATAACCGGAACGCCCATGCGCTTTAGCTCGTGCTCGTAGTGGCTTTGTCGTTCCGCCGCTATACGCATTTCGTCGGTGATGTGGTGTTGCCCTTTGGCACTCACCTGCTGATTAACCAGCTTCCCATCATCTGTTCGATCCTGCATGATTACATCCCAATCTTTGGTGTGTCGTCCTTTAAGAATAAGAAGGAAAAGTGGAAAGCGATGTTATTGAGAGATGGTTAAGTGGTGCATACATATAGTGTCAACAAATTGTGCTAATTACGACCATTCTAACACATAATCCACTTAATAACAAGAGTTGGAAAGTCAAAGAATTGACCCTTTGATGATCAGATCATACACGAGAATAACTATGGAAATGTCGGCTAAAAGACCGATAAAGGTCGGAAGATAGTAGTTTAATGTGCTAACATACCCTTGGCTGAACGCAATCCACCCAGCGTCGGTTTGACAAACTTGACACCGCCGGCATCACCTTCCAGCTGTATCGAATTTGGTTCGCCATGCGCAACATCCTGGGCAGCATCGTGACGATCGTGGAAACCTAACCGCTGCAGCAGACTCTCGTGTCGACCGTGCGCACTGCCAAGCATAAGCTCCCGCACCGACACTATCTTGCCGCCATCCTCGGTAATGTGCGTGGTATACAGGAAGCCCCAAAACCAAAGAGCAAGCAGGAACAGCAGGGATGCACCGAAAAAGAAAAGTTTACGCCTCCAACAAACCATCAGCATGCGAGAATGCATTACGTTTTGTTCAGCGTCTAGCGAGGGATGTGTGTTAGGTGGAATCTGAAATAGAAACAGAAAGAAACAGGGGTTTACGGTAGGAGCTATAGGTTTGGTCAATAATTGTCGCGGTAACATAAAACGAAACATGAGTAAAATCCATCGCATCAATATTTAATCTTCGACAATTTCTCAAGGAATTTTGCTTCCTTGTGGGATGCTTGGGGGATAGATGGGGCAGTCTATTTTCTCTTCAATTTACCGCTTCCTAAAGCCATTTGAGACATGTGTGAATGATATTGAGTTAAAGGTCGTCGTAAACAATTAAAACCCCTCCCCTCCGGCACTTATTTGAAATTATTGACATTTTGAAGAGTGAGATAATAGTTAAATCTTCATTCTAACTCTTGAACTCGGATTTAAATTTTCGAAAAAAAAAAATCACTTCTCTAGTTTGATCCGCTAGAAAACTTTGTCTCTTTCCAGTCTTCTTCATAGACAAGGCACGTCGTGTGGTAGGTTCAGATTGGGATGGAATGATGGAAATCATTTGTCCGACAGAATGATCGGGAAATGATGCCGATTGTACAATCTTCTCGATCAAAACAACTCTTTTACTTAAATAAATTTCTTCGCAAGTTTGGAAGGATAAGTATCAAAGGGAGTTCATGAAAAAAAAAAAACACATACACATGATAGGAACACATGCGTCTTGCATGCTGTATATCAATCGGTTGTATCGTGCATTCTCTCAATTTGTTGCATTCTGACGCCGATAGCATAGCGGAAAAACCAACCACCACAGGCTGCAAGACATTAAAAATTCACCTCGTATCGCGCCAAATCGGGCGGAGGGGCGGCTTTACCGTGTAGCGTTCGCAGTGCAAGGCAACAGTCAGCATTGGCATTGCCGGTTTGCCGGTTACCGTAAAAGGATGGTTACGAATGTGTTTATTGGGTATTTGAAAAATTATGTGAATTTGGCAGCATCCTGCAGCTATGTCACGTTGCAGATGGAATGGTGCAAATGGGGAGATAATTCGCTCAGAAAACTGAGTTGTCGCGGACAGTGATCACATGGTCGATGAGAAGGGCTGGCCGAACGTGGCGAAAACCGGAAAGAGTAACAAACATCAAAGCGTTGTTGGATGGAGGGGTTTGGGAGGTTAACAGTCTGAACCTGGTTCCTCGAGGTGCAGAAGAATTACACGGGGAATGCGTTCGGGTAGAAAAACATGGTTTTGTTTTTTTTTTTTCGTTGAAAATGTTTCACTTGGCATTTCTAACATTTGTGCCTTCGCTCGCTGCGCTGGTCAGCCTCTGCGTTACACAGCGAAATACACGGGCGTCAAGGGAATAATCACACAAAAATCGGCAGAAGGAGAACCGTTCGATTGATTCGTGATTGGAGTGGTAATTAACTGCTTAACCTGTTCATATTCCTTTATGCAGGCACCTTTTTCGAGTGCCTTTTTCAGATTTGTGCTGGTCTTGTAGCAACTTATGTAACAAACTTTAATAATTTATCTATATCAAAACATCAATTTTGTATGCAAAGGTGACCGACATGAGATAAACATAATTAACCATCAGATTCAATTAACATACCCATGCGACGCTATTAAAATGATTTAGTACGGTCAACGATGAATGGAAGGAAGATTAATTAATTATGAAGGACATTACTGCATCCCACGCATACATTAACACGCATTGTCATATGAACAAGTGCATATGAGATATACACGGTTTCATTCACTTACATCAATTGCAGATAGATTATGTTCTCATCCCACCACGGGATTTCAGGAGGAGAGAGTTTTCCCAACGCACTTATTAATTACTACACTAAAATATTGTTCTTCGTTGAACAGCGAAGTTGCGTGCTAATTGACAGAGATGGAAGGACAAGAAATCATTCCTGCTTTGTGTCCTCTGGATGCAATTTCTTTACTTAATCTGGCACACACCTGTTTACTAAATATAACACACAAGCAAAATATAAAACTCGTACACGACTTGATGTCCTAACATTAACTATTAGCACCGTACACTTCCACAAGGGTCAATACCTTTCTTTGCAGCCCTTTCTGATCTCAGCAGAATCGAAACAAACACGGCTGATTGATTCTTCGGAGAGCAACGTGGGTTCCTCCCTGCAGATGGGTCGATGCTTTCGCCACCAGAAGCAATCAAAGACTGAACACGTTTCGAAGGTTGATAATGTGTTATAAAGAATTTGCCGGGACAGTTTTGCACTCGCTCGAATCCGATGGTCGGTTGCACCGAGTTACAGCGTCATCCGGATGGAAAGCAGCGTTCATTCCGCGGTCCTTGCGATGCTGTTTTGTTTGGGAAACTGATGCGAGGCACGGAAGTCAGTGCACTAGTGCGCCGAATCGAATCGTCGCGTAGAGGAGCGTTACTTCGGAGTCAGTTCCACCCGGACTGCTCGGTATGCTCGCTTCAAAACGTGGACGAAAAAAAAAGATTGACGCTTTCTACCGGCATTTGCAGAAGCGTTTGGGGAAAATAAAGTAACTAATACTTGTGTTTTGGGAAGCAAGCTCTTTCTAACCGGTAGTTTTGTGTTACTATTTTATTTTTCTTTTAAATCACATTTTTACAGCTCATAATTTGAGACGGCATATGATTTATTTGGGAATCGAAAGAATTGAAAGGCAATAAAATATACATTACTCTGGAATAATGGAGCTTTGCTAATACAAAGCCTCTTGAGGTCCTAGAGACTCTCCTGCCCAACTCCTCCTATTCTGTTACGTCCTTGGGTCGATGGATGGATGTAACGCAAATCATCCTTCATCTCGCTCAAACTTTCTGTCGGCTGGTACGAAATCCCATACAAACCAACTGTTTTCAGATTTCCGATACCAGGAGAGCATGTTTTTCAAGAGGTGACACCTAGTAGCAGCCGAGCAAGCACAAATCACGCGCTTCCTGGTAGTTGCATTGCGCTTATCCCAAGTTATCCCAGTGGTAACTGGTGTTGGTGGTGATATAGCCAGTTCCGATATTGTATTCGAAGATGATGATGGCCCTGGCGGACCATTTGAAGAAGATGATTAGGAGCAATTAGGACAAATTAAAAAAAATGTGTAATAGTAAAAGGTGTATACATAGGCCTCCTCTCCTTATGCTAGAGGGGGCTCCGAAGGGTACCTCAAGCGGCCCCTGGCGAAATTTAATGGATAAATATGTAACCCAACGACTAAAACAACGTTGCTCTTGTGTTTGAATTGTCATTAGCTTATTGGAAAGCTTCCAATGTGAAGCAACATTAATGTACAAAACAAACATTTACTCTAGCACATTCAGCACACGGAGATCAGGATTGATTCGCCTAACGACTTTCACAGCTGTTGTTGGAAAAAAACGAACGGATTTACACCACTGGTCTATATCTGGTGCTGTGCTACGGGTGAGACTATTTCCATTTTGCCATTTCCCCGATTGGCAGATGTCAAGATTCCCGATTTCAAACAGCCGGACTGATTGCAATGTATGCAAATTTAATTGCCAGTATGGTTGATGATGAAGTCACCCCCTCATTGGTTGGTGCTTTTAGGGTCCTTTTTCCTTCTGCTCCTGTATACTAACCGGTTAACGAACATTCAAACCAAAAGCTTACACTTGGTTAACGTTTCCAAATGAAAATTGTAGTTTACCATCAGGGTATGGGCACGGGTACGCTCACTGTGCTGGAACACGTGGAGCGAAAATAATTTGATTGAACGCGAAACATGGCATTCTTACATTGTATGCAATTGATTAGTGCAGTGCCAATCCGGTCGTCCCACCGTCCGTCAATTGCTGTGCTATTCCTATTTGCGTATTTGCACTCGTACGGCCATGCGAACCTTCCAGTTGCGAAAAAAGTACATCCTTACGATGGGAGTTCTAGCAGGTGCAATAAAGCAGCTCATTAATTACGTGCTTTCGTGCGGCAGAATTCGTTAACGTTGACGCCGTAAATTGTTTTTGCCACTCTTCGTTTAATGAAGGACGACGACGGAATTGTTTTGTAACTGCCGTATGCTTGAATGGGAAGGGTGAAGGTTTAGAATAGTTTGGTAAAAAATGTCCTATGCCACTGCACTATCGATCCAATTATGGAGGACTATATTCATCGAACGAAACCAGTTAAAACAAATGCTGCATATATACACAAACTCACTGAAAGTTGTTTAACGATGTATAACGAGAATACGGATTTGTATGGAGCTTGAACGTAAAAGTATGATGGCCGTTAAGAACACGTACCTTTTGTAATATCTGTCGTAACCGTACCGGCATTAATCCCTCGTTAACCGTCGCTGGTTTTGTTCAGCCTTCGTCTTTTCTAGCACGCTTGCCTGCATTGATCGTAGAGCACGATTCATCGACAAATCGTACCAAATTACCCTGCTGCACCGGTCGGTTGCTTCCGGTTGAGTCCGTTGTGTCTGTGCTAGAGCAATAGTCCGGTGTAATACCCACGGATGCAAGCTTTTGATGCGGTGACTGAAGCAAAAACAGATCCTTCATTAGCTATCTGTTTGGCCATTTTTGTTCGTCCGTTCAAAATTTTGTTCTTACCCAACGCTCCAAATCGCAGAACTGTATCGTGTAAGTGGCGCCACTTCCGGAGGGCAGTAATGAGTGGAACTTTCGCAGTTGAAGACCGCGCTGCGAAACGAACAGGACGGCAACGGAGCGGGCTACAAAATGTTCCTGAATTTGGTCGTTTTCCGAAGAAATAACGACACCGGTGGTGTGTGCATCTTGCAACGAACCAGGAACGTTTCTCGATGTCATCATGGCAATGTGTGTTCAAGCACTGAGGTATTGCGTTGAGTTGTCCCGTTTGAACTGCTGCGACAGGCCAGGATTGGGGGATGGACCGTCGCCAAGGTAATGTGTACCGTTGCAACACACGATTTATGCGTCGCGTGATGTCCATCACTTAAAAACAATATCGCTCATGTACCACTGCGGGAAATGCTTTGTCTGGCGGCTCTTGTGAGCCATAGATTTGTTTGTGTTCCCATAGGTGTGAATGGGATGAATAGCTAATAGATTCCCAGGTGACCTATTTAAAGGGTTTTTGAAAGAGAAAAGATTTTAAAGAGAACCCATTTGGCACAATAATTTCCTGCGTGTGATTTACAACTTTACTGTTTCATGTCCAACGACTGGTGGACGAGTCGTTCAGTTTTGTTCAGTAGGATTTTTAGGAATATAGAGCTACATTGTTACCGGTTATGGAATATTTCTGCAGCCAACATACACCGATATCCTTTAATGCGATACAATTTGGCATCAGATATCAAACGCTCGAATGGGTTTCAGTATTAATAACTTTTCTTTGATTTAATTATCTCAAGCATACTGTACAGCTATAAAGCAGGGATTTGAGATTTTTGTTATCCTTTTCAAAGATCTTCATTGGTCCTATCATTTGAATGTGTGATGTGTCATATAAAAACAACCGAACGTTTATTTTACCTTGCACCTAAAGGTTTATTGCACGATGCATTTTGCCACGAGGATACTAATAATAGTAACCACCCCCAATATCACGTTTAACAAATTCGTTTAGTCTTATTTTTAGATGCGCTATGTTGTGTGGGTTTTTTCGGAATTTCGTATGTGTGCATCGGTTGGTTGCCGGTTGTTTAAATCGTAATGCAGGAGTAACTAAATTTCCGCTAATCGCAAAACACTTCCTTATCGTTGGTCGTGAGACATTCTATTTGTTTCGCAGCATCATTGTTCAACACATCTTCACTTCAAGGCTGATAAACGCACAAAACAATAACAAAATAAGAGTTTTATCTTATCGAGAAAAAAATCGGGCTGCCTAAGGTGTGTGTTGTCTGGGCACAATATTATAGCTTTCCTTTCTTTATACTTTTGGTAGACTTTGTCGTATCGGACTTTGGCGTGGGTTCGAACACATCGTCCATCGGTTCCGGTATGATCTTCTGCACAAAGTCAATAACTCGCAGTAGTTGATCTTTCTTGATTTCGTGTAGTGCGGTCCGGTGGGGCACGAACTGACCCCGTACACCAAGTTTGGCCAGCTCGTCGAACGTTGTTTGGCCCCATTCGAGCGGCACTAGTGTGTCCCGTTCACCGTGCATCATCAACAGTTCCGGCAGCTTTTCGTCATCCGAAATACAACCGAGCGAATCGTACACGATGCTGCCGGTGTTGAGGAATGAAGAGATGGCAAACACGCCACCCAAGTCTCGGTTCAGATGGTAACCGGTGTGCATTGCCAATGCACCACCCATCGAGAAGCCACCGACAACGATTCGATTTAATGGCACTCCAGCGGCCATCTCGCGCACCACCATTTCATTGACGGTGTCGTATATCGAGGCCAGCGAGGTTCGAATTTCGGGACAGTCCATTTCGATGCGCTTTCGGTTGAACCATACATTCGAATTTTCGCCTCCCATCGGCGAATACGGTTGTACCGGTGCCGTAGGTATGATAACCTTGATGTGCGGAAATTCCATATCGCGACCCAGAAGGAATCGTATCCATTCCGTCAAACCGTTCCCTGTATCGCCTGCAAACGAGTGAAACCGGACCGGCCATCCATGTTTAGTTTAGGCAATTGAAATTAAAATCACGCTACATGATTAACCCTTCGACCCCCATTCTTCATGGTACGCTGTACGTCTGTTTTTTTACATAACACTTACCAGAACCGTGGAAGAATATGAGCGTTCCGGCATGCTTTTTGCCCGTAGGATTAAAGACCTTCTCTATCAGCCTCATTGCAATGCTGAGTTTTATCTATGAGGTAATGCCTTATCACAGATGAACGTAATAGTCTGGCAGCAGGACCGAGACTGATCAAGGTAAAACTTAAAAAAAAAACACCGTTCGAACGGAAACACGTCGCTACGATTTGGTTACCAACTTCGTATCGGTTCGTAGCGCATATGAGAAGTAAACAAACCGCTGCAGTCGTTTGACAGTGGTTGGAACTACGGGCATGATAATGACGTTTCATTTAGTAAACTTTCTTAACATTGTTCACACGAGAGGCATGGGATATTGAACTTGACTTTTGTTGGTCTATTAAACCTGTTTTTCTTCGCTGGTATAACAACTTTTCAGAACCCAACGCCAATAAATTTCGTTTCAGTTCTTTAAACTTAAAAGTTCCACCGAGTAAATGAGTTGTCTTACAAGTAATGTTTTCTGTAACTGCAGTTTTTTCCCCAGTTAAACAAATAATGCGAATGATTGCGGCCTGCTCGGGCAGACCATTGGCGCCCTGAACCGGGCAGACCGGGCAGCCCCGATGCTGTCTGGAACGGGCTGTCCAATGGGGGTCTGAACGGGCTTTCCGATGGTGGCCTGATGGGGCAACCCGATGGCGGCCTGAACTGGCTGTACGATGGTGAGCAGAACGGGCTGCCCCATGGCGGACTGAACCGGCCCGATCATCCCTCTATCGGACAACAGTTTGCTCTGGCCGTCATCGGGCAGTCTACTATGGCCGCCATTGGGCAGCTCGTTCAGGACTTTGAATTAACCCGTAAGTTATCCGGTTAATTAGGGGTGATTTTAGGATATTTTAACGATATTCAGCTCATAGAGACGGCTGTGTCGTTCATCCGATAAATTAAAAAAAAACTTCGTGCCTTCGCCGTATTATCAAATATCTGTCATATGAACACAATGCCACACATTGCTCACAATGCAGACGTGTGCAGGCCCCCTGATCTAACGTCTTACGTTTGACAGCTGATTTTGTAAACATTACTATTTAATCTAATCGCGCATGTTTACATAATACTTTTACTTTCGCAAATCGAGTCGTTTTTCCTAACCCCATCTCTCGTTCGATCCTCGCCTGTTCGCAAGCTGTGGCGCAGACGCATTGGAAATTAGAATGTTATCCAAGGCACGCGTTCTATTTTCCCGCACATTAGCCCACCAGGGAACGGTGGCTAAAGTGCTCGGTCCGCAATGTTACCGATCCGTGCACGTTTCTGAAGCGAATGTGCTAGCAACGGAAGTAAATCGCCAGTCAGCAGAATTCAAGGTATCGCGTGGTCTCCGATGTTTATAGAAACATCGTTCGCACTAAAACAACATTTTGAAACCATTATTACAGGAAAACTATGGACAAATGAGCGATTTGGTCAGTAACCTGAAACGTGTCACCGAAGATGTCCTTACGGGTGGTGGATCGGAAGCAATCAAAAGGCACACGTCGAAGGGAAAGCTGCTGGCGCGTGATCGTATAAACCGTCTCGTCGATCCTGGCTCTCCTTTTCTCGAGCTTTCGACGCTAGCCGCACACGAGATGTACGGCAAGGATGTCGTCAACTCGGCCGGCATCGTAACCGGCATCGGTAGAGTGCAGGGTGTGGAGTGTGTGATCGTGGCAAACGATGCCACTGTGAAGGGTGGCACATACTATCCGGTCACGGTGAAAAAGCACTTGCGCGCGCAAGAGATCGCTCAGGAGAACAATCTTCCGTGTATTTACTTGGTAGATTCGGGTGGCGCAAACTTGCCCCGTCAGGCCGACGTCTTCCCGGACAAGATGCATTTCGGAAGGATTTTTTACAATCAGGCCAATATGTCAGCTCGCGGTATCCCGCAGATCGCTGTCGTTATGGGTAGCTGCACGGCCGGTGGTGCCTACGTGCCAGCGATGGCCGACGAAAGTATTATCGTGAAACGGCAGGGCACGATCTTTCTGGCAGGTCCTCCGCTTGTTAAGGCTGCCACCGGGGAGGTAGTGTCGGCGGAAGATCTAGGTGGGGCGGATCTACACTGTCGTACGTCCGGTGTAACCGATCATTACGCGGTGGATGATGAACATGCCCTGTACCTTGCACGGCAGGTGGTAAAGAATTTGAACCGTCCCGGAAGTGCGAACTACGACGAGCTTGCCGGCAGCAACACGGTGACAATGATGGAACGGGATGGGCTTACCTTTGGCTCGGAACCGGAACCACCGCGTTATCCGGCGTCCGATTTGTACGGCATCGTTGGATCGAACCTGACGAAAACGTTTGACGTGCGGGAGGTGATCGCACGGATTGTCGACGGAAGTCGTTTTACCGAGTTCAAGAAGTTCTACGGTGAAACGATCGTGTGTGGGTATGCCCGACTGTATGGCCAGCTGGTCGGTATCGTGGGCAACAATGGGGTTCTGTTTTCCGAGAGTGCCCTCAAGGGAGCGCACTTCATCCAGCTGTGTGCGCAGAAGCGCATTCCGTTGCTCTTTTTGCAGAACATTACCGGGTTCATGGTGGGACGCGATGCGGAAGCCGGTGGTATCGCAAAAAACGGTGCCAAGATGGTGACGGCTGTCGCCTGTGCCAATGTACCAAAATTGACGCTCATCATAGGTGGGTCGTACGGTGCCGGTAATTATGGCATGTGCGGACGTGCATATTCACCCCGATTCCTGTACATGTGGCCAAACAGTCGCATTTCTGTGATGGGTGGTTCGCAAGCGGCCGGTGTGCTGGCGCAGATTACCGAGGAACAATACCGTAGAACGGGTCGCGAATGGACGGAGGAGATTGGCAACCGGATCAAGGCACCGATCGTGCAACAGTTCGAAGCGGAAGGTTCACCATACTACAGCACGGCCCGTTTGTGGGACGATGGCATCATCGATCCGGTCGATACGCGTCGCGTACTGGGGCTTAGTCTGCAGGCGGCTCTGAATCAACCGGTTGGCGAAACTCGTTTCGGTGTCTTCCGTATGTAGTCCTTTGCGAACCCTGACCCGTTAAGATTGGCGGAAAACCAGTTTTGCATTTATCTAGTGTGTAAGACTCAAAACCGAAACAAACACTCGACATTTAGTTCTAGCAGAAGCGAAACATTGCATTTAATGCATTCCATGCGACTTTAGTGCGCAACAGATGGCACCTAGTGTCAGGGCGGGATATGTCTCCTAAAAGAGAGTGAATGTAAAGTGTGCCTTATCTTCCACAAATATATCCAATATATTAGGTCTCTGCAATTCAGTTTGTACTATTTTCCTATTGCTGTAACACCGATCCACCGAAAGATCCGTTTTGTCCCAGCTCGCTCATTGTTGACCACGTCGTTCTTGCATAGCCAGGTCAACAATCCGTATCCAGGAATCTCAGCTAGACAAAATCAGCTGGTCCACTGCGAAAAACCACTATACCTCGAAGGGAAAGCTGCTGGCGCGTGATCGTATAAACCGTCTCGTCGATCCTGGCTCTCCATTTCTCGAGCTTTCGACGCTGGCCGCACATGAGATGTACGGCAAGGATGTCGTCAACTCGGCCGGCATCGTAACCGGCATCGGTAGAGTGCAGGGTGTGGAGTGTGTGATCGTGGCAAACGATGCCACTGTGAAGGGTGGCACATACTATCCGGTCACGGTGAAAAAGCACTTGCGCGCGCAAGAGATCGCTCAGGAGAACAATCTTCCGTGTATTTACTTGGTAGATTCGGGTGGCGCAAACTTGCCCCGTCAGGCCGACGTCTTCCCGGACAAGATGCATTTCGGAAGGATTTTTTACAATCAGGCCAATATGTCAGCTCGCGGTATCCCGCAGATCGCTGTCGTTATGGGTAGCTGCACGGCCGGTGGTGCCTACGTGCCAGCGATGGCCGACGAAAGTATTATCGTGAAACGGCAGGGCACGATCTTTCTGGCAGGTCCTCCGCTTGTTAAGGCTGCCACCGGGGAGGTAGTGTCGGCGGAAGATCTAGGTGGGGCGGATCTACACTGTCGTACGTCCGGTGTAACCGATCATTACGCGGTGGATGATGAGCATGCCCTGTACCTTGCACGGCAGGTGGTAAAGAATTTGAACCGTCCGGGAAGTGCGAACTACGACGAGCTTGCCGGCAGCAACACGGTGACAATGATGGAACGGGATGGGCTTACCTTTGGCTCGGAACCGGAACCACCGCGTTATCCGGCGTCCAATTTGTACGGCATCGTTGGATCGAACCTGATCGAGCCGCTGTTAGGATGTGTGCTCTGTCCAACAGCTCAGCTACCTCGTGGTTCATCAAGACTTCAGAAAAGAAAGCTAGCGACCTCGTAATATGCAGAATAGTCGCTGACTGTTTCTATTTGCTCCCCAATTTAACCACCTCGCCCATTCGTGCAACAGCTTGCGTTTCCACTGAATATATAGAACCGGAAGAATTAAACTGAATAACCTATAATAATAACTAATACATCCCAAAAAACGAACCCACAACGGACCAAAGAACGCGATACTCCGATCCAAAAATCGTTACCGCATCATGATTGTTGATCATTTGTTTGAAAATATCAATGATATGTTGGATAAAATGAGTAAACAAAGAAATGTATTCAACTTATCGATTTATTACCGAAGATAGCCATTTTTATTTCGAAGATAGACAACATCCTCATTTTCAGTATACAAAAAAAAATAGTTTGAAACACTTAACATGAAATACCAGGCGGTGATTAATATTATGAACAATATCGATATTGAAACAACACTAACGGATCGGAACCAAAAGGGAGAAATCAGTGTCGTTAGATCGGAATCTGAAAATTATTGGGATCGGGCAGACTAACCGACGTAAGGTACGCGTTCAGGTACATGATGGACAGTACCGCAATGCCGGCCTCCGCAAGTGCTCGATGATCTTCGCTGGACAGTTTAGCCTTACGGTCCACGAAGCAGTGTGTCGCCGACATGGCACATTCCGATTTGATGAACGGTGGATCCACGTTCAGCACATATCCACCACCGGACTGCAGCAAGCGTTCGAACTGATCTTTCTTGGGTACGACCAGCAGCACGCGGTACCCGGTAAATGCCCCGTCATGTTTGCCCACATCGTTTGCAATGCGCGTGCGCCACGTGTATGCTGCCGCCGCCGTTTCCATATCACCCGCCGAAACTAATGCCGCCAGCTTGCCAACAGCTTTCGGATTGCCCCATTCGTAACTCTCCTCCTGCAAAGGTAAAAGGTGAAGAAAATGCACGATTACAAAAGCCAAATGTGCCTGTGGTCCAAACAACTTACATCCAAAAAGTAGCCCGCTTCAAAACTGTCGTCCAGATACTTGGTAGAGAGTAACCACTTGCCAGCTGCTATACCGGATAGCATCTTTTCACCCCGGTTCGGTTTGCCGCACAGGATGTGCGTACAGTTCGGATCGTACCGGTTGGGATCGGATGCCAGCTGTCCTTTTAGATGTTCGATCTTTCTAGCCAACTCTAGCCGCACGTTCTCCGGCACACCTGAGATTGCAAACACGGGTGTACCGCGGTATTTCATACCGTTTCGGGGGGCACACTTAGTCGAACTTTCCTGCCCGATGCTCTTATCCCGACTCGTATCGCCCAGTTTCCCCTTGGGTGTTTTCGTCCCTTCATTCGCTTGAATATTTTCAATGTCACGCTCACGCCACACCACACCGCCAACATTAATTTCTGTAAAACAATAAACATGCCAACGCATAACACGCGCGACCATGGGAACAGTGGTAACGAAACGTCGGTGCAATCTTAAAGCCTATCTACCCACCCGAATCATAATCCATCTCGGTGTAGTGTTCTGGCGGAATTTCCGTATCGGGCTGCAGTTGGAACTTTCCCTTTTTCTTTGCCGATTCTTTAGCGGCCGCAATCACATCGCTAAACCGCTGCACCTTTTCTTCACCCTGGCCCTCATTGAGCAAACGTTTCTTCATGGCTGGTTGCTGCTGTTCGGATTCGTGTCGCACTCCGACAGGACAACCGTACTTTTCATCGCTTTCGTCCAAATTGTCTTCCCCATCCAGCTCCTCCAGTTCAGAGCGCGAACGCTTTTCGGCACTAGTGTTGCTCCGTTCGAGTGATCCTCTCGAGAGGGAAGTGGACGATGAGTCAGCCGAATGGTGAGATCCGGCCGCCGGGACGCTTCTCGTAATAACAGCAGGTGAAGCATCTTTCCCTCGTGGTTGTGGAGCCGTACTGGCAATTTCTTCCTCCGGGTCAGATTCTTCTCCGGAACGGTTTAAATCCTGCATCCGGCGCGGTACCGTGGTACATTTCGATTGTATATGGTTCGCGTACTCATCGCCAAACTTTTCCACGTAGAATCGACGCTTGATCTCACTGATCGGTGTGCTTAACCGGCGTGCTTTTTGGGACGCCGTTTCAACCGGAGCCTGGTCCGATGGGCCAGATGCTCCTTCAGCTGTAGCACTGGTAGACGATTTATAGTAGCGATCCCAGTGCTGTAGTTTGCGCTTATGATATGCATGATTGTCGGGACTAGCGTCCGGTCGGAAGCCATACGGCGTGACGGGTTTCGTCATGCATTCAGGTAGCGTCGGTGTACGGATGTGCCCATCACCCATTACCGTCGCAGGGCCAGCTTGCGGTGTAGCCAACAGTTCCTTTACGCGACGCGTTCGGGGTGTGATTTTGCTATCCGCTTCTTCCGCATCCTTTAGCACCTTGTACAGCGTGGTTCGGATCGGTGTGTCAAATTCCATCACACGCTGCGTTACGCTCATAGCTTCGTATTCACCAGCAACCGGAGTGATGTTAGTACTGCTCGCTCTCGAACCGCCGACCGGAGTAATTGGCGATCGTGAGGCGGACGATCCTCTGCCTTCCTCCTCGCTTATGGCGGTAAAACGCCGTGTCCGCAACACATCCCCAGCAGGAGATTCCATCACCCCTGGTACGACGGTGCCTTCGTTCGGATCGAAAGGTTTCCTTTGGGCACGCTGTGCCTTGATCAGATCCTCGTACTGATCCATCTCCTGCGAGTACACCATTCGTTCGTCGTTGGTCATTTTTCTAAGCTGTGGCGTGGTTAGGCGCTTAAACCCGTACTGTAGTTCCGTTTCGTCGCGCGCTTGCTGCCGTGTGATGTACTGAAAGTCACCACCTTTCGTCGGCTTTGCCAGTGGTTTCATCGTTGATGAGGCCTGCGGAAGCATGGAGGGTTCTTCATCCTTTGCCTCGTCCATTCTGGGCGGCGCGTGTGCATCTTCACGTACTGAATCAATATCTACATCATCGGTGGACGTCGTGGGAAGGCATCCGCCAACAGCTCCTACGGGAATGTTCTTAGCAGAACAGATCGCATCTCCGACCAAGTACGTATTTTCCGCTACACGACTCCTCAGCCGGAAGCACTCCCTCAGCCATTCCGCACGTACCACCGTCAAGTCCCACTGAATGGCGGCATTGTATTTGGCACCACTTGCTTCCTTGCACACCAACAGCGGGGCCGCCTTCCGCACAAATCGTTCCTGCACGCAGGCTCCCAGCACCTTGCCCATCGCGTTTAGAAAATCACGTTCTGGTCCGGAGTATGAGCTTATAACGACTGTTTCTCCTTCCAACGGAGTGGGATCATCTTCGCCGTAAATGATGGGCTCATAGTAGTACTCCATCGGGCAGCATTGGCCATTCTGTATCGAAGTTTCAAGCCAAATACAGTTTACGGTGAGTCGGCCGCGCACGGCAAAGTCCGGCGTTCCGATGCACGACGTTGGCAGTACGATATAGTCGACCTCATCGGTATAGCTTTCGTCAACAATCGTTCCACCGCATTCCTTACAATCGGACAATATCTGCACGGCGTCCTCTTCCGAAAAGCCAAACACGAACAATGTTTTGCCCAGCATGAATTCCGAAAACTGCGATTCCAGCTCCGAATCCATCTGGCTCACACCGCTGGTGATAGAGCCAGGACCTGGAGATGGTTTCGATTCAACCGCCGTTCCCGAAGACACCGGCAGTCTTTCGGCCGTATTTTTCTCCATGTACTGCAGCATAATGGAGTCCACTTCGCTCGGTTGTTTTGGTGCCGGCGGTGCTTTACTAGGGCCGGGTGCAGGTGTCGCATCTTCCAGCCGGAACTTTGGTACATCCGGTCGCTTAAAAACGCTACTGTTCATGCGCTGGAGATTTTTCTTGCTCGACGGTGACGGCGGTTCCGGTGCACGATCCACAATCCCTTTGCCGGACGGTTGGAACGCATATTCACTCGCTTCTTCCGGTGCCAGTTGGCGCAACTCGATTGATTTCGCTAACCATTCGACCGTGAGCAGATGGGCTGTAGAATCACGGAACTTTGCGAGCTCGGACACGTGCTGCTCACCGACAATCACGTGGCTAATGGTGCTCGATATCTCGTCGTACCGTACGGCACCGACCGAGTTAAGGATTTTGTTCAATTTCTCCTTTTCATCCCCGGTGAAACCGCTCAGAAAAACGTTGCAACCGTCCAGCACATGGCCGGCCTTCTTGGCTTGCTGTACCGTCATTCGGGCAAGTACCTCCCGGTACCTTTGAGCTCCACAGAGACGAGTAACGACCGTTCCGCTGGAGAGAATCCCATCCCCTGCGCTAATTATGCTTTCGTTGATGGTTTCATTGCGTGAGGAAAAATTCGCATGTGAAATCTCCGATAGTTGGGTACAATCGGGATTAAATTGACCACCGGACATGCGAATGCCCACATTACCAGAACTAACCGCCGGTTCGTCCCCTTTCGTAGGTGTAGAAGCTTTCAGGCTTTTCACTTCATACTCTCGAACTGGCAGCACGTAGCCGCTGGCAGCGCTGTCCACGACCCATTCGGGTGTGAGACATTCCTTGTTGCATCGTACGGCGCCTCGAAACTTCGCCGACTCGGTGCCCGTTTTTTCCAGGATCAATATGTCTGTTGTTTCTGACTTGAACGAACCCACGTAGTTTCCTCCGTTGGATTCGATCAACGCTTTGATTTCGTTCTTTCTCGCAGCGGTCAGACCGGTCGAAGTGATCGTTAGTGCGTAGAACACCGGCAAACGGTACTGCTCGATGATGCTGGGTTCCGTAGCGTGAAGATCACGCCGCTGACTTTCCTCCCATACCGCACTCACCCAGTCTGGATGCATTATGGGTAGTTTGCATTCGGCCGCCTTCTCATACTTTACCGATTTGACGGTGGAGGACACAAGGTGCGTACAGCTTGCATTCAGCACGTCCAAATAGTATCCGCCCATATGATACAACAGCTGGCTGACGAGGGACTTGTCCTTCGCCTTTAACCCAGAGCTACAGACGGTTAGATTTCGCATCGCTGTCGTATACACGGGATGTACGCCGAGCGGAATCGTTTCATTGTCCATGAAGCAACTGATGAGACACCGCGGCCCGATTACGGTCGAAGGCGATTTGCGAGCATGTTCGAATGCGGTTCCGGTGAACTTCTCAAACACAAACACGTGCCGCTTGGTAAGTGACTCTTCATCCATCTTGAGGCACTCTTCCTCGGTGATCCAACCCTGCAGCTCCTCGTTGTCGTTGTGTTCCCGTGCGGTCTAGAAAAGGAAGACGGAGAAGTAAGCTCGGAGCAGTTCCAATTCTGGTTGCCGTCAATTTCTTACCGAGTAAGCCATTTTCATATCTTCAGAGGCATTTTCGTTCGAACTGTGTCCTGCACGCAGTACAAAATACAGCTTGGCCAATTGCTGATCCGCCAACAGCTGACTATTCATGTTGCGTTCCGTAAGTTATTTATACGACGATACTGTGTGCTCTTGTTTACTGTTGTGCAGCTTGGTGCATCTCTTTCGGAAATCACAGGTGGAAAAAGAGTTGTCTACTGTTCGTTTACGGGCGAAAACACAGTATTGCACGAACTAAAACCAGGAAGACTAGGGTTAAATACAAATATTTCAGCACAACAGCAAGCTACGGCAAAATTCTCCCGATTTAAGCACCGCTAAACAGATTCTGCATTTGAATTGTCATTTGACCGTTTTTGGGGGGAAATTGGACTTCACATTTTAGTACTGTCAGATTTTAGCACAACTTGCTTTCCTTCAAAAACACGTTGATTTTGCGTTAAAATCGGTATTTAATAAAATATTTACATACAAATGGGATTAAATATAAATTTAACATGTTTGTATTGTTTAACATGTATTGTAAAAATTGGAGCAATTGGATAAATTACAGATGACTGCTTGATTTGGTGACTGGGTGATCCTGTCAAAGGACAGTTTCGTCAAAAAGAACAATTTTGACATTTTCGTTAAAACATGATCCCGCTTGACATTTGTTTCGTAGATCTCTTTGTAGCAGCATTTCATTTAGTGGAAATAACGTGATTTCTGTACGGCAAATTTCCAACAGCTCAAAATGTACGCCCCACAACAGCCAATTCTGATTCTCAGTAAGTAAATCGTGCCGTTTATCGTGTGAACGATCGAGAAAATGATTGTTGGTACCATTGCAGGCAAAAATACGAAGCGAGAGAGCGGCCGAAAGGTGCAGTTGGAGAACATCAATGCCGGCAAAGTGAGTCACTGTGTGTGTGGATGCGTGTGTGTACTCACCCGTGTGTGAGGTGCACACATGGGGTTAACCACGAGTTTGAATTAATTGCGTTTGTGTGTGGGTGTTTTTGGTATCCTTCCGTAGACCATAGCTGACCTCATCCGCACATGCCTGGGCCCACAAGCCATGATGAAAATGCTGATGGATCCGATGGGAGGCATCGTGATGACAAACGATGGTAATGCCATCCTACGTGAAATCACCGTGCAACATCCGGCGGCCAAGAGCATGATCGAAATTGCTCGCACGCAGGACGAGGAGGTTGGTGACGGTACCACGTCCGTAATTGTGTTGGCCGGTGAGATGCTGTCAGTGGCCGAACAGTTCCTTCAGCAGCAGATTCACCCGACGGTCATCATTCGGGCGTACCGGGAGGCGCTCGAGGACATGGTGCGCATCCTGCAGGAAGAGGTCAGCATTGAGCTGGACCGCAGCGACAAGAAGCGGTTGTCGGAGGTGGTAAAGTCTTGCGTTGGCACAAAGTTCGTCGGGCGCTGGTCGGATTTGGCGGTGCGTATTGCTCTGGATGCGGTCGAGACGGTGACACTGACGGAGAACGGGCGCACGGAAATTGACATCAAAAAGTACGCCAAGGTAGAGAAAATCCCGGGCGGATCGATTGATGACTCGTGCGTGCTGCGTGGAATCATGCTGAACAAGGATGTGACGCATCCGAAGATGCGCCGGTACATCGAGAAGCCACGTATCGTTCTGTTGGATTGCCCGCTGGAGTACAAGAAGGGTGAAAGCCAGACGAACGTGGAAATTATAGGCGATCAGGACTTTACGAAGCTGCTACAGATCGAGGAGGAGCACGTGTCCCGTCTTTGCGAGGAGATTATTGCCGTGAAACCGGATGTAGTGTTCACGGAGAAGGGTGTTTCCGACCTGGCACAACACTTCCTGATGAAGGCGGGCATTACGGCTATTCGGCGACTGCGCAAAACGGACAACAATCGGCTGGCTCGTGCCTGCGGTGCAACGATCGTGAACCGCACGGAAGAATTGACGGAGAAGGACGTCGGCACTGGGGCCGGACTGTTCGAGATCAAGAAGATGGGCGACGAGTACTTCTGTTTCGTGACGGAGTGTGAGGATCCGAAGGCGTGCACGATTCTGCTCCGTGGTGCGTCCAAGGACGTGCTGAACGAGACGGAACGCAATCTGCAGGATGCGCTGCACGTCGCACGCAACTTGATGCTCGATCCAAAGCTGCTGCCCGGTGGAGGTGCAGTAGAGATGGCCGTCTCGCAGGCCCTGACCAACAAACAGATCCAGGGACCGTACCGCGCCGTTGCTCAGGCCCTGGAAATCATCCCCCGTACACTAACCCAAAACTGTGGTGGTAATACGATCCGTACACTGACTGCACTGCGAGCGAAACACGCATCACACCCGGCCACCGAAGGCCCTTGCACTTGGGGAATTGATGGTGAAACTGGGCAGCTGGTGGACATGAAGGAGAAAAACATCTGGGAACCGTTGTCGGTGAAGTTGCAGGTGTACAAGACGGCCGTTGAGACGGCAATTCTTTTGCTGCGCATCGATGACATTGTGTCCGGATCGAAGAAGAAGAGTGACGATGGCTCCGGCCCTTCGCCAGCTGCTGCTGCCGCCGGTATGGGAGGAGAGTAAACAGTGGTCGCGTGTTGTTTCGTGGCCACTCTAATGTTCCACTCGCTTAATTTCCTTCACCAAGCCTTTTTTTTAGTATTGAGCGATGCGGATCTACGCTACGCGCGGACAGTTGGTGGTGTTTTGCTTGTTCTTAAACGCCCCGTACTATACAACCTTACACGTTCCAGGTCTGTGGCCTGTTGCATTTTTTGTCAATGCCTAACATTTAACACACAACCAAACATCTTTAGCACACGCACGCATCGTTCTTTCATTTTGTCCCTTCGTATAACGTCACCGTCATCCTTTCCTGGTTCGTCTTTATATTACCATTGTTTGCCTAACAAGTACGGTCGCGATCGATGTTGACGATCACAGGGGAATCCTCATACATATATGATTACTTATCCTTTGAGGAGCACATATTGCGATCGGGTATGATGTAGCACGTCGTAAAATAAAATATTCATTAAAAACAGGTTCTTGAAAAATATTTTCCGTTCATTGTGAAAGAAAAAAGCAGTTGATCTTACGTGATCGTTTACGTTTTTCTCCATTGATTCCAGTTTGTCCGGTGACTTCTGGACACACGAGCCTTAGTTCCGAGGGTGGACTTTCTGCGCATAAAATGTACGAGAAACCACTCTTTTTGTCGCTGGTCTCCTGATGGCTAAGACCTGTGCCCTAGCTCCAGATCATCCATTCTATTAATGCGTTGGAATCCCTATCGATTGAAGCAAAATGTTGCAGTGTATCCGTGGATGAAGTAATATAAGCAATTCTGATGATTCCGGATGCTTTTTTCGAACGTATTTAATTAATTGTGTCTTTGGCTGTCTTACTTACCCGTACAAAAAAGTGATATATTGATGCCCGGAACAATGGAGATTTTTTCCTAAAAGAACTTAGTCCATTGGACATAGAAGCAGAAACATTCTAAATGAGATGGACAGCAAAACAAGAAACCTTCATATTTCTCACACTCCCCGTCAGCGGATTCGAAATCCCATAGAAACGAGCCGTTTTCCGATTCCTGATACCAAGAGAGCATCCAAACCAAGAGGTAACATTAATTCCCCTCCAGCGTGCACACAGCTGTTCCGCTCTCGCATGATATCATTGAGCGTGATACGAAATCCCATAGAAACGAGCCGTTTTCAGATTTGCGCTACCAAGAGAGCATCCAAACCAAGAGATAACATTAATTCCCCTCCATCACAGCTGTTCCGCTCTCGCATGTTATCATTGAGCGTGACAGACGATCTCCCACTACATCAGTGTTATCATTATCCCACACTATCAAATACTTGAAAATGATCGCTAGTGTAAATGAAATAGACAACAAAACAAGAATCCTTCAGCTCTCTCACACACCCCGTCAGCTGATACGAAATTCCATACAAACACAACAACTTTTGTTTTCCTTCTCTTCTTTATTTTCAACGCATCAATAATAATAATAATTCATAATCATATCAATGTAGTGTTACTTAAATGTGAAATTATCGTTATAAGAGCTGTCTAATTAACACCATGCAATCTGTTGTCTTTCTTTAGAGCGATAGTGACCCCTTTTAAAACGCAGTCCGATCGAACGAGCGCGCTGCATCCGTATCAGAGGCCATTTATTATGACTGAGTTAACTGTCTTTGAATGCCGTAGGACGCCGAACACGGGGACAAACCTAAACCCTTTACATTCGTCCACATTACAATAGAGGCAGAGAACAGAAGATTAAAATCGTTTACTAGAGCATTTAGGTTATTTTATACTGTAAAATCAAGTCCATGTTATCGTCCGTTTAGTTACATTTGCCGGTATGAGGAATTGTTCTGTGCAAAACGATATACACAGTATGGGCAGACATGGGGGAATGGCGATATTAGGAGATTAGGGCATTTTCATCCGATGGTAGTAACTTCCGTTTTTCGTTTCAAAATTTTATACCAAAATTGTTTTGTGCCAATTGATTGCAGTCGTAGACAAAACTAAAGCTTTACTTTGTCCAGAAAACGTTTCACATGCTACAGTTGCCATTTCGCACGAATAAGCGTGCCATTCGACACGCTGTATTGAATGTTTCCTTCTGGATTGTGGTTTCTATTGTAGTTTACTGATAATATGGCGATTTGGCTCCATTTCGAAACTAACCGTGCGTTTATTACGTTGACAACCGAAAAGGGGACACTTCGCTAATAGGAAATAATAATTGTAGTCCCCTTTTCCGTACTTCGCCTTTCCACATTCCCCTCCACCTCAACCGTTCATCAATTCAGTCCTTCGTATTGTGCTTTTGCAAAGCGATCTGTTTTGTTGGGTCTCTTCTTATTTTCCCTCCCTTTATTTATATTTTTATTCCTTGCTCCTGAATACGTCCTGCTGTACACATCTGTTCGCTCATCCAACACACGCACTGCCAATTCGTGTACGAATGGCAGAAGAGAAGCCAAATCACAGGAATGAATTGTGACGCAACTAGCGATAAAGCGGCAGCGCATTGCTTGCTGTTACCGTATGATACCTGTTCCGCAGGGGGTAACTAAGCCTGTTTGCTTTGCTTCTTAAACACACAAACCTATTAACACACAGCACACACACACACATTCTTCCCACAGCCCACAGTTGAACACATTCTTTCCGGTATGCCACCGGATTGCATTTCAAAAACCTGCCCCGATTGAAGCCGTTGGCCATCTGCTTTGTTAAAGAAAATCAATTACTGTTTTATTAACCGAACGGAGAAAATATCGTTGCTATCTTTATGCAGCAGCACAACGCTCATTCGCTTTACTGCTTTTTCACCCAATGAGCGCATTAAATGGCAACCGCTAAGTAAAATTAGATAACAGGCATAAAACGATATTGCTAACATGATGCGGAGAAGAAAGAAAAAATAAAAGAAAAGGGAACTGCCAACACGGATTTCCGGCTCTCTTCGCTTTCTTACTTCCCCCAAACCGTTATATAGAATGAAAGTCCTTGTGGTGGTGTTCCTTACCTAACCCACACTCACTGTCCTGTTGTTAACACATAAGTTAACATAAGTTGTTAACTTGATGCACATAAAGCATGTAGTGAATTAAAGCAAAGTTGGACCAAATCGTACGCGAAACTCCTAGGTCTACATACAGGCTTTCATACAGTTTATCTAGAGGACTGCATCGGGAGGATCCCGATGATACCCCTTACCCTTTAGCTTGAAAGTGTATTTCCGGCTTTGAATCCAGGTACGGACAGTTCCAACAGGCTACCAACATGTTCGAGGTTATTGGCAGCCTCGATGGAAGCAATTTAAGTCAAATCGGCTAGTGTGAGGGGTCGCTCCCCCTATGGTACCGTACCGATACAACGCTCAATTAAGTGAGGTCTTCTATAGTCCACAAGCTGTAGAACATTAGGTGACAAAGTTCTAATCACTTTTCGCACTTTGTGAGCAATGTTACGGTCTTACATAGTGTCTATCTCGATTGCTTTTTGCGAGCATGAGTTTGGGCAACGGAGAGGCCCATTCCGTACAGGATTTGTAGCATCGCTCCCCAGGAGTCCATCCACAGTCCAGCCTCACGCAATGTGGGTATGCAAGTGGGCATTTCAGTACCACGTCACCGGAGCAGATGACACCATATCAAGAGGTTCAGCGTCTAATTCGTCAAGTCCGTAACCGAGTCGTTCCTGCCAGCCAAAAATCCGTCCAAACGACATCCAAACATCAGGGAGATCTACGTAAACCTAACCCATTGGCGGCTCAACCACCAGCTAGAGACACTTCTGTACACTTTGGAGGCTAGTGTGAAGAAGAATTCTAGCCTTCTTCACACTTCTTCTATTTTCTGATTCTCTTGACGGCCTTCTTGTCCTACTAACACCCGTGTGGTTCAGTTACCTTTCAAAACTTAGAGCAAAAATTGGAACACAACACGCAAGCAAACCAATGCAACAGTCTAAAAAAGAACTTATAATACATATTTTAACACTTCTCTCTCTTCCTGGTACTACTACTACAGCCTGGTGGTACTACAACCTCGGAAGGGGTACCATTTTTATCTCTCCTTGACCTTTGAGAAGAGTCAGTCCCGCGTACAGGAAAACTATCCTATCCTACACTTGAAAGTGGGTCAAGTGTTGCATTCCAACAAGTTTTCACCTCAGAAAACGGTTATTTCAACAGACATTGTGCATAATTCTAGACCATGGTAGAATTGAATGTTGAGGTTGCTAAAAAGGTAAATATTAATTCTCCGCCTTCGCCTAAACAGAAGGAACTGAAAGAAATGTATACAGCAGTTCCCGGTGAGCACCAAATACGTCTCGTTACACAGATCAGACCTCAGGACAGCAAAGTTTAAGTAACAAAATTCTTCCTCATCATCTTCGCGCCTCGCGTGTTTCTATACTCCCTTACCTCACGGAAAATCGTTCCTAAAGCAACAGCTCCCTTCGGGAAAGATTATGCGCATGGGCGCGTGTCTGTTTGTGTGTATGTGTGTTGTGTTTGCGGCGAGGACTTTTTGGTTAATCTAACTCTAGCGTGTAATCAATGGTACCGTCTTCGTCCCGCTGGCTGTTGCTCGGTTGCGAACCGTTTGAACCGCCACTGGTTGATGCACCGCCCACGCCTGTATTGTTGCGACTGGTGGTAGATACATCACCGTTGGTGGTGGTTCCGGTACCAGCACCGGAATTGGCACCACTGCCGGAAGCCGTTGGTGGTAGACTAGATGATACGGATGATGCAGTAGCCGCCAGAGGTTGCGCCATCTCGAACAGCAGATTTGTCATCGCAGGCCCTGAAAGGGTAGGAAGCAGATCATCTATGAATGGTTGTGTGAAGAACTTATCCGCTGCGTACGGTGCGCTGCTGGATCGACGACATTGGAAGTTGGGTTTTGGGCGACATACGTATTGTGAAGGTTAGAAAATTGGAATTCTGCCGCCCCGAGTCGGACTGCGGCTGCGATGCTTGCTGATGTGGCTGCGAACTATCACTGTGTGATTGGGCGCTGTCCTGCGACTGTGATTGCGCGCCACCATGTGAATCTTCCGGTGTAAGACTATTTCGACAGATAGGACACGTACCGTGTAGTTCCAACCACGGAATGATGCATGGATCGTGATAAACGTGCTGCAAAGACAGAGAAGCCAAAGTGTAATTACTGCCAGAATCATAACCGCGTACGACTGTGGAGGTTTTGGGCTTACCAAACAAGGTAATTTTCGGACCGATTCGCCAACAACAAAATCTTCAAAGCAAACCGAACACTGTAGCTTCTTTTCCACCTGTTCCTCGTTGATGGTGACGGTCGGTATCTGCGCGATTCGCTCCTTTTCCAGCGGAGGCGGACCCGTATTGTCCATTTGGTTGAGCAGCTGTGTAACGATGGTGTCGATGCCTTCGCGTCCCCAAGCATAGTCTCCCGGATTGCCCATAAAGAACATCGGGCCACTGGCACCGGCACCAGATGCACCGCCCGACACCGATATCAGAATTTCGCGCAGAATTTGATCTACGTGGTTTATGTTTTGAACCCCTCGTCTACGACTACCCCGTCTACCGGTGTAACGCATGGATGGACGAGTATCACCACTACCCGCACTACTGCTTCCTGCTGCGCCATCGCCCATTTCGCCACCAGCTGTTCCCGATGCAAGCGGAACACCAGACGACGGACCACTGCTACCATCCATAGGAATGTCGTCTATAAACATAGCAGGTTCACCACCTCCCGCACCAGCTCCGCTCGCCGATTCACCATCCTGGCCGTCAGAACGACGAAAGAACGGCGACAAAATAGAGTTTGTAAAAATTTCTCCGGCTAATCTTATTGCCTGCTGGCAGGGGAAAGAACAAACAAACGTTACAAATATATTTCAATATACAAACAACACTTTTGCATACCTCATTGCTAAACTGCGGATTGTCGTAATCGCTTGATGGTTGTTCTGTATCTTGTCCTGCTGCTGATCCAGCTGCTCCGCCCCGTTCCGCTGCCGGAAGCTCTTCAATGAATCCTTCCAGACAGTGTGGGCATGTGAATTCCTGTGGCATTTTGAGCAAGAAAATTGCATTGCTGTTGACCATACGTATTACCTAGACAGACCCTCAGCTCTTACCGATGAGACACGATCGATTTCGATGGCGCACGAGTGACAGTAGAAGCGGGAAGGCGGGGCCGCCGCATTCTCTACCAAAGCTTCCATCGTTCCAACAAACCGGTCACTGTACAGACACTCTTGCACACTGATCCTTCGTTGTTTTTTTCTAACGACGTCGTCACGGAAACAGTATTCTTTCAGAACAGCCCAGCTGCTACACTGCTCCGTGGAAAGTTCCTTCCGCCCACACCGAAACCAATGCGTAAAATCACAAACCAAATATAGGATACTACAAAAAAGAGACGATTCAATCACGCTCTTATTACAAATGGGACGAGTTTACTTCATGCCTACCGCTTGTTTGCTGGCAGAATCGATTCCGGTCACTTGCCAAATCGGAAGCAACCACAGCAGCCCAACGATGGGAGAAATGTTTCGCTACTTGCCTACCCCAGATTTCGTTCGATCACGAATGTGTCGCTCGAGAGAACTATTTCGTCATCCTGCTTATGATAAGCGCATTCGAGCGCTGTTCACACTAGGCAAAGGAACGCGTTTCACTTCCTGCGTGTAGAATTACCTCAGAAAATGGACAAATTGTCGTGTAAATTTTAGGAATTTTCTACGAAGAAAAAAGAGCAAGTGATATCTATGACAAATACAGAATTGTCAGAATGGTTCCACTGTCAAGGTGCGGTTATAGCAGGGGGTTCAGTTCGCCGATGGATGCGCAACCAAGCGTGACCTTGAATTTGAATTCGTGATTGCAACCACACGTTTGCCAATATTTCTCACAAGTTATGAAATACAAAATTAACTCTATTACAGTGCTCTTCCTAAGGTGTAGATGGAACAAATTATTGAATATCCATGCTGTAACAATAGCTACGACAGCTCACTGCATCTTATCATCCGTTGAGAAAAGACGAGTTCGAGGAAAAGATGAATCGCGTAGATATGTTGAGATAAACTCAGCAACTTAAAGCCTAGCCACAATTAAACAATCATAATTTCGAGATTGAATAGAAATTGTCTGAAGAAAGGAACTGAACAAGATGGTTTGTTCAGTTTGGCTGGATTCATTTGAGCGGCAAGTAACGAAATATAGAACGAAAGATAAAGGAAAATGACTTTTATTTATTGCCTTAAATGTACGACCCAAAAATGGCCCAATCGTATGTTAAGATCCTGCAAAGACCCCTCCTAAAATACTTACGTATTCTTTCCATAGTTGTGATCTTTGTTTCGTTCTTAGTTTCAGTTTAAAGTTTTATTTTTCATAGAAACTTGTGACAAATACAAGGAAGAATAACATTTCCGAACGTGGGTATCAATAAATATACTCGTTCCCTGCCCCGATCCTTATACATGATCTCCGTGGAGTAGAGAGTGAGAGACAAACAACAATTCCACTGGCTTAATATAGTCTAATGTCTTGGTTTTCCAGCTTCCATGCATCCAGCATGCGTTTCCCCTTTTGTGCTAGCGATCCTGTACAATATCCAACCGACATTTGCCTTTCCCATATGCAGGTTATTGTATAAGCCACGCGCTACCTTATTTTCCCTCCCACGGTTAACTATACGTTATCTTTTGTGATCCCTTGTTCCCATAATGCGCAGTTATATGTATTAGTCGTGCCATGGAAGCTTTTACTTCTTCGGCGTGCAGAGTCTGCAAAGTCTACTTTATCCCTTAGTGTGCGACAGTAAAACGAAAAAAAAACAACTCGTCTGGTGGAAGTAAACAGATTCTTGTTTGGAGGAGTTACCTTCCCTACTTGCAGCACGGAAACCCATGATGAATAGTTTGTGGTAGTAATCTATACCGGGTAACCGGGGTTCTATGGGAGAGAGTAAGTTTCAATATCTTCCGGAATTAGATTCATCGTTCCTTTATCTTTCAGGGCGTCAGGACACCAACATAATATCCATTTGCTTTCCATGTTATAATTAAGCGTAGCTTGCTGTATCTGTATCTATGGACAATAATTATAAAATAATTTATTTGGTATCTGATTGGATCGTGCAAACCTTTGCAGTTTTTGCGATCCACTGCCACGAAAGTGTGTTCTACTCTGTATTAACCAGAATGTTCTGGCGATTACGATCGAAATTCAACTGCTTATGCTAGCGGCTAACTGTACTGTAACGCCAAATCTGTAACAACGAAGCAATAGCATGCAGTTGCCTGGAAGGAGGAGTCCTTATGTCCATTGCAAATCTGCTTCCCACACTGTGTTTCACCCTGCGAGTCCTGTATGGGACCGTTCTTCTTTGTCACACTGCACAACAATGTAAACAAAGGTTTGGATTAACAAAAATGGAAACTAACCAATAGTTATATATTCGCCGTGCACTCATTCTCACACGTGACCTTCAGCCGAGGATCTAATCTGTTCTAGAGCATTAAATTAGTGTACTAGTAACATGTAACAATAGCCACGTAAACCTAGCCTAGAAATTATGGGTTTGAAAATACTAATCTTGCTTCCGAGGTGCAAGTTCCTTTACGAACTCGCATTGACGACAGGTAAACGAATCAATGTCCTTAAAGAATGTTCCTTCTTCTTGAACCAGTAGCAGCGCTAACAACTATCATCTGTTTTCGACGCCTTGCATCAAGCCGTGACCGATTTTATCGATGGTTGATTGTCCTGGAACTCGACGTAACCGGACTCGTCGCTAAATTCGGAATCCGAATCGATCGCCTGCAGATGATTGATCAGCTCGGTGTTGACTGCGGCCACGGTTGACTTTAGGCGCATCTGGCGCACCTTCGGCTTGGTTGTCTGGTGGTGAGATTCGTCGTCCCGTTGCGCTTCGACAATTGAACTGTTTAACGAGTCCAGAGGAGAATCGATTGGCTCACTAGCTCCGGTTGCACTTCCAGCCATCGTCATGGGCATAAGAAAGCTTGACTTTACGCCAGGTGCTGGGAAGGTGATACTGCGCTTGAAGATCAATTCCGGTGAGGCTGTGACGCTGCCTGCGTCTTGTGCCACTTGATGACCGGTACGTTCCCCGAGCGGCACATGGATCACTTGGTTTTCAGCCAACTGTTCAAAGCTTCGCACTCGCTCCAGCACCGATCCTGGTTTCCCAAGGGAAACGACTGTGACATTCCGTCCCGTAATCAATCCATTACCACTTGCACCCGAGTCGTCCGTGTTGGTCGTAACCGTGCTGGACGTTTCGCATCCGCTCGATATGGAACCTTCGTCACTGTCCGGATGGGTTGCTCCGCCGGCCGCTTGCAACTTGCTCGTCACACACAGCAGCGACGGTGGTGCCGTGTCGTCTTCGGCGTGTAGACAATCCGAATGTCGGAGCCGTTCGTCGGAAAGGCGACGGTGGGAAACGGACGACGATGCGGCTGATTCTGCAGCCGTGCGAAGCATTTCCAGCACCTCGTCCTGGTTGAAGAACACGTCATCCGTTTCCAGGTCCACGTCCCGATCTTTAAGCTCCCGGGTTCGCGCTTCCGGTGCATCCGATTCGCTAACCACTCCCGGAAGCGAGTAATTGTCCAAGTCGTCCAAACTGAGCGCTAGTCGCTGCGTGTCTTCCAACGTTACTGGGAGGCTACCATGGTGCTGGCTGAGGTCATGCATGCTGCAAACGGTGTTCGGGTTAAGCTTCATGTCAAAGTACGAGATCAGTTCCGTTGAGAGCGGTTCGCTCGAGTTGTAATTATAGTGCGCTAGAAACGATTCAAAGTCATCCTCCGACGAATCGGAGTTGTGGGATAACTTTGAAGCTTTTCCCATCTTAGAACTGGGCTTCGGTTCCGTCTGTGCCAAGCCGGCCTCAGGATGCGGTTCCCCGTTTTCCCTCTCCAAATCATGCTCATCCTCTTCACCATCCTCCTGGCTGATGGTGTCGAGGATGGAGTCGACCGATTTGTTCATCGGACTAATGTGCACGATGTTCTCGTTCTTGAGCGGTACACGTGCCTCCACGTCCTTCGGCGACTTGAACGAATTCCGCAACCGTGACCGTCGTATCGAATGCCCCCGACGACAACGCCGCCGTCCAAGGGTGGTCGAGGGGAACAGCGCATCCTCCCGGCAGCACGCTTCCAACACCGTACTGCCACCGTTGCTGGTTCCAGCTTTAGAGGTACGCACACCCACCGCTCCTTCTACCTCTTTTCCTTCGTTTTCTTCTTCGTCCTCTTCGCCAATCATCTCCTCGATGGCCATCAGCTTCGGGGCGGATTTGGAGCGTTCGAGCGGTGGCCGATAGTTGTTAGCACCGACACTCAACATAATCTTCCTTCGCGGCATGCTCGGATTGTCGTACACACTGTTTGCCAGACTGAGGCGTGCATTCTGGCGGTTTAGTTTGTCGCGTTTAAATTCGCGCAGGGCTTTGGCTAGGTTTTCCTAAAAAGAAACGAGATTGACCCGAGTCAGGTTAGCTGATGGGCGAACGGGGCACGACGGAAGCACCGGCCACTTACCTTCAGGACAGTGCTGATCTCCTGGGCGATCGTTTCTTTGGAACAAATGACCGCGTGACAGCGGAACTCATGCTTTAACTTGCGGCCTTCATGCCGGTAAATCCAGCAGAACACCCGGGGATAGTTCTTTGGCGAGCTGCAGTAGGTGATCCGATGCGACCAGTACTCGGTAAGGCCGTGCTGGCGGGTGGTCGCCTTCAGACCGGATGGGCACAGGCATAGCTTCATCATCACGTCCGGTTTGCTGTTTTGGGTGTAGTTACGCCACAGGGTAGCCAGTGGTTTCTCCACGCATCCATCACCTGTAGGAAAGGAAAAAAATGCGCACAAATTGAGCAATTAGAAAAAGCACAAACAAATCTGCAACACAATCCGCTAGCTGTGTCTGAAATCATACATTCATGCTTCTCAAAAAAGAACCTTGAAATTGTTGTCCCCCCGAAAATTGGTCAGTGCGCTGCTTGTGGCAAACAATTGAACGCATTGTGGAAACATTACAACACGCCCTTCCCCTTCCGCACTCAGAAAGGCTAGGCAGTGACACCTCCACCGAAAGGGAGTTGCGTGTGGTTTGTGCGTTCCTCTTAGACCTTGAAGTTCTAAATTTGTGGAATATTTTAAAAGCCACAAATAACAGCAACGCCTTACAAAACGTGACAACGCGTGTCCCCGTGCGCGAGGGCGTCACCGCCAGCTGTCTTATGCAATTGCCTGCAAGCCGAACTCTGCGTGTCGTCCGGTTCGATAGCAAACGATTGGAAATCGTTGTCTGCCTCCAAAGACCATCAGCTGATGGGTGGTGGTTGTTGTACTTTTCCATCGGCCGTTCCAGCGGGTGGGGTTGCACATTGCTGAGCTATTATGGCATTCGTTCCCCCGCTCCCACGGCACCAATAACCTTCCACTAGGGTCTAGGTTGTGCTGTATCCGTTTTGCTGATGATACGTGTGGTGTGCGGGTGATGGCCATTTACTCGCACGCACCTGCACGATGAAAAGAAAGCTTGGGAATTTGTCGGACAGGTGAAAAGTAACAGACTTTGAGCGGAAGTACTGATTGATAAAATGCTTTCAAAGTTTGACGACAATATCGAATAAGGGTATCCAACATACACCTTCCCTTTCCCTGGGTGTTCCCTTACTCCAGAACAGTTCCAAACTTCCGGAAGTTCATGTAAATCCACACAGCCACGTGAAATGATTTCTAGTTGTGGTATTTGTGGGAGTGCCCGAATTTAAACCGTGCAAGGTTGGGCGGCAAATGTACAACGAACCACACGGTGCGATGCATTGTGGTGATGCATTTTACAGCCCCATTTGATGATAATGCTTCCCGAAGGGACACAGACACAACAGCGGCGAGCCATAATGGAACAAAAAAACTCCACCCACTCGGCCAGCGTCGTCGAAGCGTTTGCGGTTGCTAATAAGGTCACCCCGTGGAGCGGAAGTGCAGGGCAGCATGGTTTGTGGCTGTTATTGGAATGGTACATTCTAGCCGTAAATGGTAAAATATGGCAGATAATTCTCGCCCAAACGATCATTCACGGCGATGGGTTTTGAGTGACAGGGGAATGCATTTTTTGTTGTTGTTGATGCACCATTATTCCAATGAGGAAATTAATACTGAGAAGTAATTTGTTTGCTAGTGTTGATTTTAATTGTCAGTGACTGGAGTTTTTTTGTTGTAGATGATTGACGCAACAATGATAGATTGCGGTTTTGTTGAGCAGATGTGAAGTTAGAAGTGTCAGAAGCCATCGAAAGATATGGGATTATATATTGAAATAGTAGTATTTAAATTTTACATTTGAGAAACATTTTACCATAATACATTAACACGTTCCAATAGGCAATAGAATAAACAAAGCATTATTAGCGGAAGCTGTTGCGACCATAATCGGAACCCGGTTCGTCACTACCGAACCGCTACCAAATGTATGCGAATTGAGCGCTAATTGTCTGCGTCAGTTCTAGCCGCCTTTTTCGCCTTCCGCCGATAGCGGCCATTATGTCTGGCAATAAATTAAGGCCACCTGATCGATCGGTCGCCAAAACCCCGGTCCCGGTGTTACAAAAACGAGCTCGCGCGAAACGAACGGAACAAAAACCCGGCGACACCTAGTGTGCGTATACCGCCAGCGATATCACCCCGTCAAGGTCAGTAATGGCTTATGGAGGAGCATTGTCCAGACGCTCGTATCTCATCATCCGGCGTCTTTCATATGACCCGCGAATCATATGGAGAAATAGCTGTATGTGTGTTGGTAGGTTTTTTTGTTGCAGTCTTAAGATGATCGAACACGATCGACAACCATCTGAGTAGTACGGGGTTTCGAGGTGCGATCGTACCTACTGGAATGGACACGATGGATTACCAACAACAAAAACCAAAAAGAAAAAAAAACCCGGATGGCAACGGTTAGGATTTGTCGATGTATTCACGGGAGTGTGCACAATTACCAGCGGGAACCGGTTTCAAGCTCCCAACATTCTGTTGACGAGTCGATGATTCGCTTTGATTAGGTTACGATACGGCTCCCCTACAGGGATTACCGGCATCCAAATTACCAACAGAGATGATCAATACAAAAAAAGCTGCTTCAAGGATAAATCTTAGCTATTAACAATATCCCCGGGAAGAATGTCTACAAAAAAGTGACTATACTACTAATTAGCTGAGCTCACCGTAGAATCCCGAGGTGCTACGAATAGAAGCGGAGAGCGGAGGTTTGTAGATAATTGCTGGAGTTACCGGAGAACTAAGGAATGTGTTGATTTATGAGCCAAGAACGAACGAATAGCAAATAACGCATGCAAAAGGGAAGGTTTTCCCACCAAGTTCAAAAAGAGATTTTCATTTCTACGAGAACTCGTTCACGAGTAAGAATCCTTAACCATAGGGAACTATCGCAGTTTTTTAGTCCAATTGTAGTAGGGATTTACGAATCTCTATTATTTTTTATCTTCACAATCCATAAATCGTGGTAATTCATCAATGCAATTCCTGATTTGGATAATTCCTCACAAAATATTCACATGATAAATTGTCCTCGGAGGGTTCATTAAGCCGAGCACTGCAATTAACGCACTCATCATTCGTAAACACTTAATTAAGAAAAACACTAACCAAATAACAAAAAACAAAACTGGAACAATAATGCTATTAATTGTTGAATAGCTGCCATCGAAAAAAATGTATGCATCGCACACCGGTACGTTCATCACATTATATTGGGATCTCTTTGTTGCGTGGGGGGAGTACCAAATAAGAACTGCAAAAAAAGGAAGGCAGCGTGTGTAAGTGAGGTAGGGTAAAGAGGGAACCACGTCTTGTGCCCTACACATATCGCTGCTAATTTGCATACGCATACAGGTTTTGTACGCTCAAACACGTTCTTGCTATTTATCATCGGCTGACGATAGAGCTCGGTGGGGTTCGAGTTCGGTAGGTTCGCAACATGGACGCCGCAAAAGGGTCAGGTGTGTGCAACAGAATAGGGATGACGGTGTCGACTGTCTGGTACCGTTTGTGACCCGTTTGTCGTACGCACGGGCAGTTCAATTCTGCTTTCTCGCTAAAGTGATTGAAAACATTTTTCGCTGTATTTACAACAACTTGCACACCTTCACCGGAGCCCCGTTGGCCCGGTGCACGTACCTCCACACGGTGTGGCACGATTTCACGGGCGGCCATCACATTATCGGGTTTTTGGGATTTCTCCGTCCGTCCCTTGGCTGCCGTCACTATTGACACGTAGCCGCTGTTAAGCCAAAGTGTCACCGTCGCCGTCTGTGCCGGTTCTGGATGACCTATTCTAGAGCAATAACAACGCGGCGACGACGTGAGACAATTCATTAATCGACCACCTGTCATAACCTCAATTTAGTTTCCTCGCGGTAATGGCGCCACACCGGTGTATGTCCGCATTAAACCGTGTTGTGCGTGAATGTCCATAAATTGTTTTCCACCCCCGCTCAAGGGAAGCGTGGTGGGCAAACAGGGCTAATAAATCAGATCAAGTGGACGCATCGATCGAAAAGTGATGTCAAAAGCTTTGGTTGTCTATTGCTTTCTAATTCCCGTAGCTAAACGCAATTTGGCTAAAACACCAATACGACCGTTTCTGAGGACCGTGGAGCAAGCCATTACAATACCTCTATAGATGTCCCAGAACTTACCCATAGAGTGCATGTGGCTGACATCTCATTAAAGTCATGTGCTAATGAACTGCACAAACCTTTGTATTGTATACTCTGTATTGCGTACTTTACAAGGCACCACAAACATTGTAACCGCTTTGATACGAAGTTTTTTAACAGTCCGACAATCAACGTTCAACACCAATCTCGTACAATGAACGAACGTGCAAAATTTCGCGTACAAACATTCTAAACGAACACAAACCTTGCCACCTCGGTCATTTCCCGGTAATCCCGAAAGTGATACGTATCTTTTGGTGTAGAATCTTCATCAAGTTGAAAAAATATTCTAAAGTAAATATTGGTACTCAACAGAAGAAGATACCGCAGATAAAAATTACCCCGATTTTAGTAACTTCCACAGGGAGGATGGTGCCTTTCTGGAAGTGTGGGAATATGGCATCCACGGTGATATTGCTGTCGAAAATTTAACAGCAAACAATACGCGACGCAAACACCCAGCTGAATAGCTGATATAGCAATCAACGCTCCCGCGTACAGAGATACCTTCAAATGTATGCCGATCAAAGGGGCGACGGCGTCTCAAACGGAACCACGTCACCTCTCGTGGAATTCTCGTGGTATGTAATTTGCAAACAATATTTAACCTTAGCGAGGTTTTTAACAACGAAACTGCCAGATCCGCTGTTGACGCTACCGATTGACGTTGTTAATGGATGGGAGCGTTGTCTTTATTTGTACAAACGCTTGGGGATATGTTTGCTCTCGTATCTCGAGAACAAAACCCGATCGCTTAGCAATTGGCGATGATAATGTACGATAATAGGGAAGTTGATCGGACAGTTCGATTTGGAATTAAAGTACTATTAGACACAACACTTCCTTTGCCCACGCTGCCCGTGAATGTTTTAAGCAAATATTATTCATGTGCATTCATTAGGCAGTCTACCTTCCAGCAGCAAAACAAGCATGTGGCTTGATAACAAGTGAAACTTGCTGACTTTAGTTCCCTTTAGTAAACGTAGCAGAGGCTAAAGGTCACTACCACCTTATCTGGGGATCGCGTTGGATTTTGAAATGGGAGAAATTTTCCCATGCATAAAACAACAATCAGCTATCGGCACAATGTTGGATACAAGACCTCCCAAAACAGCACCCTGCCAAAGTTGGTGGAAAGGCATAATTATGCTACGCTGGTGGATGTTCGAAATCTGCCGACGGATTTAATTATTTGCTGCGCAAAAAAAACTGCTCCCGTCTCGAGTGTGTCTGATGTTGGCGTTACCTTCCCCACTGGGGCCGGTGTTTGAAGTGTGATGCTTCGCCGTAAAACCCTTCAAAGATCTTCATCACGAACCCTAGATGATGAGATCTTCAAAAGCAAACAGCAACAACAATCGCACCTCACACGATCGCACTCCAAAAACTGGCCTTACTTTCTGCGCCCTTTACACCACACGGCACGGCATAAATTGTTCGCGGGAAGGACGTCTCCATGACCCTCGCGTGAGAGGGTAAGGGTTGCTCGTGATTGTTTGTAGTATGTACGGATGTGTGTGTTTGTGTGGCCGGTAAGCTAGGTGGGGGTCATGAAACAATTGGATCATAGTTGGCCGGATGAAGAGAGGATGGAGAAAAAGGGTAGCAGGCGCCGCCATGCAACAGTGTGAAGAAATGATTCTACTTTCTTCTTTGGGCGGACAATACTGCTAACGCGATCGCTAATGAAAGCAGGTTGAAGTTGTCAGTGAAGATTACGGTTGACTCGAACCATTGCCGAGAGTTAGTAAATAAGAGTACGACACTTTGAGGTTAGTTATTAGTACACGCCATAGAGGGCGCTAAATGGGTTTACTTTGATCGTCATTAAACAAAATTGCATACGGCGCTCATTAATGTTGATGTTTTTACAACCAACGACACTTCGATCGTCCATAATTCTAGCCGTAATTACCATAAATAACTTTCAGACCTTCTGAAGAGAGATGAAACTTAGATAGCTCATAATAATATTAGCGGCACGACCACATTAAGCTGTACCGCCAATGTTTATTAATGTCAACAATAAATAGCAACAAAATAATAACTGAAGTTTACTTCAGTAAATGTTTTTTTAAAAATAGTGCACATAAGAGCTATTAAAAATAAGTGCTATGGGTAGCAGAGAGGAAACGAATGGTAAATTCACGGAACTCATAACAGCAACAGCTGAAATGATGAAGAATACCTAAAATACTAAGCGGCAATGTGTTATAAACACGGCCATCTCTTAACGACTTCTCACTTGGAGGTGTTAAACTTATAATTGTTCTCTCCAGCCCTCTGCCCAACAATGTATTTGTATATTTGTTATACAAGCAAACGTAACCATGCGGCGGATATGCGGGGAATTACCTTGACAAAAGCATTTCAAAATTAATCTCTTCCAAATGCGTAACTTTATACGATAGCGAAAGTTATGGAGCAGTTACTTTGCACATATATGTACAGAAAAGAAATGCAATGTAGGATAAAGATTTTATATAAATAAGAAAGTTAGTTTCTTCGCAAGTAGACAAAACAGCATTAGGTAAGTAGTTTCGGTGCAAGGAGAGTTGTAATAAGAAAATTTGGATCTCGTAACCTGCATACATTTGCAGACTAATTCTCCACAGCCCATCCTCATCAGCCCGTAACATTTAAATTATGATTTTTTCCCCTCTAACGTGTATTAAAAAAATGTTTGTTTCTTTTCAATGATCATCACGAAAATGCGTGCCAAACACTCCATTGCGCACTCTATTTCCGCCATTCCCAAAATGCAACCACCACCGTTATTGCATGGAAGCGATACGATTTCGA
This sequence comes from Anopheles moucheti, assembly GCF_943734755.1. Classification (NCBI taxonomy): domain Eukaryota; kingdom Metazoa; phylum Arthropoda; class Insecta; order Diptera; family Culicidae; genus Anopheles; species Anopheles moucheti. Next base: position 29,661,533 of record NC_069140.1, read on the forward strand.
TTTCATTGCCCAATAGTGCTCCCCCTCCGACAGTAACACCACAGTGGGGGATGGGTGGATTGGTCATTGATCATTAATCATGGATTTATTGACCGTTCAGTTGCGGGCGCACGGGCGCAAATTGTCGGACCGATGCGGGATGAACCGTGCGAGACAGCGTGAAGGAAAGCGTGAGGTACAGAGATGCTACGGCACTGGGTGTAACGAGAAGATCCCAACGGATGCAGCGTGTTTGTGTGTGTTACATAGAAACGGATCGGAGGCTGGGTTGCGTTACGTGGTGCATCGGGAGGGTGGTGTGCTGCTGAGCGTAAAAATGGAAGAATTAATGGTGAAAATTGCATAACGCTGCTGCACTGTACGGAGTCGCATCTACAGGCTTTACTACAGGTGCATCGTACACTCGTGGAGGACAGTCTATAATTATCGATTAAATCAATCGTTCACTGTCACTCGATGGGTCCCGGTAAGATAATGTGTTCCAGTTCCAGCCATTTTGTGCCTTTCATTTTGTTCTTCTATCGACCAGAGAAGGAGCCATGCTGGAGATCCTGTTGAAAATCGCATGACAGGCAGCACCGTACCGTGGCTAGTCTCTGCCTAATGAGAGAAGGACAGTTACATCGTGCTTTAATAATCATCAGATGGCGCCAGCCCTACAGGTTGGTGACAACCTTCAAAGAGGGCTTGGAAATATAGACACACAGTGTTGCCTATGCAGCTGACAAGCAAATAATAGAAGGTTTTCATTTGTGTACTAGCCACTGGCCTGGCTCTCGACTTCAAAGCTGTGTCACAAGGGTTTTCGTGTAACAGATCGTAACACAAAACCTTCTCTCACAGCAAAGGAGCAAGGTAATTCCACCAGAAAGGAAATACATTGGAAAAAGCAATCATTATTTTAATCAGTTACCATCCTGCTGCCAAGACCGCTCTAGGGGTACATTGCTTTGATGCCTTCAGGGCTACTACTACTACTACTACTACTACTACTACTACTACTACTACTACTACTAAAAGGCATAAGAGATAAAATGCAAAATTTCCCAGTTTTGCAAATATTGCACAACTCCCTTTACACATCCGCCGATCAACCTGGACAGAAAACATCTTCAAACAAGAGAAAAAAGGCAGTTTTGTTAAATCATCGCTTCACTTTGTGCACACAACCCACTCTCTCCCTCTCTCTTTGTGTGTGTCTCGTACGGTTCCAGGACACGGCAGGAAAAGTGCACCTCCTTAAATCGTATCCAGACGTAATAAATAGCTCGTCGGTTGCGTATCGCATCAACCGGCCGTTAAGCAACAAAAAGTAAAACAAAACTTTATTACACACACCCTTTTTGGACAGAAATGCGCGAAAAACCACCACGAATAATCACGCGATCGATCATCGGTCACACAAGAAGCTGCCGTTGCCAGCCAATGCAGCGAAGTAAAAAGTAAATGGCTTTAGCGTTTTGCTGGAAGTTGCGTAAAGAACGTGAAAGAAAGGAAAAATTGGAAAGCAACAAAGAAAATCACCATCACCGGTGTGGTCTAGTTTCCAAAATCGACGGTGATGCAGATAAAGCCGACACAAACTGAGCCGGCAAACAGGCAACCGAAAAAAGAGGCGAAATGTTTTCCAATTATTTTGACGGTGCCAAACTTATAACACCGTGTGATCGTGCGGAGAATGAGCAAAAATCGCTGAAGGGGTTGTAAATATTTTTATACAACCCAATTTTTTGGGAGCTATTTTTTATTGGATTTTTGGAGACAAATGTAGAATTTCGTTTTCTTCCTTTCTCTTTGTCTCTTTGCTTGTCCAAATCCACGCTTAATTGTGCCAAACTCTAATCCCGTTGACCGTTGCATAAATGTAATCCGGTTCAGTAGGCATAACCGTTGCCCAACTGACATCGATTGACATTCGCCGAAACTGGAGCTAAAACTGGAATATCGATTGATGTAGTGTCTGATGTGTGAAGCAGTTTATGACATCGCACAGTGGTCCAAGCTCAGAGCTTAGGGAAACGGGCGGACATTGTATACACATGTGTTTGAAGAATTAAGTTTAATCCTGAATTAAAGCTTATGATCATGTTCGTTGGATATCTAGATAGCGCCAGCGCAAGCAACTGTTATATGGTGCGAGGAGTAATAAAATTCATGTTAAGTTACACATCATCAAGTTTTTCCGCATAGGAAAAGATGAACATAACTGATGCAAAAACATTTCTGTAACAAAATATTGATGTTTTAGTTTCCCTTATCCAATATCCTTATTTCCTTTATCCTTATTTTTGAATTTCACAGAAGATATCAAAAGTGTCATTACAAATAATGTGGCAAGTGCAGGAGGTTACAGGTCTAAAAATCGAGATCATCAAACACAAAATATATGATAATTACAGAACTTCTTGGAACATTTTTGAACGTTTATGAAACATAGCTTTTGGATATAGACTAAAAATCCTTCGTTCAAACTTAATTGGTTTATAAGTATAGGTAGACAAAACGACACGATTTCAACCGTTTTGTCAAATTTTAGTTTGTACATTTCCATTTCAGATGGTGATACCTTTCAAGTTTATAGACGGAATGGATCAAAATTTCGCTATTCGGCATTATTCGGCATATTTCAGCATATAACCATCATACTTTTAATGTATGTATGCTCGGTTTTAAAGCCAAACATATTACATATTAAGCGAAAATATCGCCCCTGAACCATAGTGCAACGCCGCTCAATTTCTGCTATTTCCTCGTTCGGCGCAGCACAAGAGCATGATTGATTGTTGACATTCGATAGTGATCGAAGAGTAGTGGTGCTACGAAAACAGTAAGCCTTCCACAATAAAAAAAACACATAGACCAGAGCTTACATCATATGTGGACCTGTTGCCGATCTTACCGGATCAAAACGGGTCATCAACGGTCTGAAACCAACTGTCACTAAATAGCTGATGGAAGTTATTGCCGATTAGCGGCTCGTTCGTGCATTTACGAACGGCAGCAACTCTGTCCTTATTGCGTATGGGAATTAAGTTTATGGAGCCAACCGTCATAAAATAGTACAGCAATTGAAAACAAAATTTCTTCGCATCACCGTATCAGGCATATGGTGCAGCTTGCACCTCGTGCGATATAATGGAGGAACCAGGAGGCACCTGATGTGAGGTATCTATTAAAACAAAATAACAACTATTTACTTTCACCAACCTGGCCAACTTGCGTGTCCGTGCCTCGGAAATTCGGCAATCGAAGACGACAAGCGGCATCAAGCACCCACCAACTCGGTCCCCCCCTAGCCCGGTGAATGACGACGACGACGCACTTGGTTCAAAAAGAGCAACAGCAGCAGCCCGACACCGCCCCGATGCCGTTATGAAAGTTGGTCAATCTGTGGGACACGCAGTACGGCGTTTTGCGATGGTGTCCGTGTGTCCGGCTTGGAAGTCGTTGATCGTGTTGGTGCATTGAATTTTTGGGGTATTTTTACCTTCCTACCCGTTCAACCGGTTTACGAATATACGCGGCGAACTATTTCAAGACATCATTCGCGGTCGCTGTTAACCGTGGCACGCAGTAGAAATGGCTCTTGTTAGGTAACACCTTGGGTTTTGTGGAGAGTGTACTACTGCTGTCACCACCACTACTAGCAGTGAAGTTACGCACGGGAGTAAACAATAACAAGCGGTGACAGTTACAGCTCGGAAGCAAACTGTCACTGCGAAGTACTAACTGCACCGAAATGAAGAGGGGTACAACGAATTGATCGTGCAGATTCAGATAAGCGCTTTTGGGGTTGGTAAGCAGCCGGCAACTGATATCGTAGATGGTGCGCACTGGGTGCTTCGTAACAGTGCAGCGTAACGAAATCATTGGCGCTCATTGCATTTGTTTTCAATACTAGCTCAGCTATTTTCGGTACCGAGATGGATTCGGCACACGGAGGAAAGGCAGCCACATTTCACGCACTAGCAGCTATATATTATCCCCAAGGTGGCGAATAGTCTACGGCGTCTAAGCATCCTAAGCATGTCCATCTTCTGTTGCGGCTCTTACTAATGTTGACGGTGCGGAATGACACCAGCCAGAGGAAGTACGTCGATAAACATCGATTTCCGTCGCCGTACACACAACACAAGGGGACGCATATACCAAGGTGTACCGTAACTTCACAAAACCGGTCGCAGCATACCTGCGCAGCACGGTACATTGCGTAAGCCCTGTTGTTGCTCCGATCTCGAAGGTATGTCGACCGTATTTGCACACTTGAAGGCTTGACCGGTCGGCTTGGCTACTCAGCCCTCAGGCTGCTATCTAGACATGGTCACAAATTGGAAGTTATTTCTAAAGCACTGCAGCATTCGGACATCATCCGGTTTAGCTGTCAAAAGCGAAAGATAAAATAACCTCCGAAAAAAGGGCTATTATTATTTTGAAAGCTGACGGTAATATTTTGTAACTGAGCTGCTTAGCAGCAATTGGGGGGAGAGAAATGTGTGATCAGGTGTTTGGCAGCCGAGAGCGAGATGGGGCCAACATTAAAAGCTCCCTTATGTCACGGTAACGTTGGTTTAACTCTGTGGGCTGTTTTTTTATCAAACATTCCCATTCTCCACCCAATGGAGCGCCGTAGACGCTACATCACCTGGGGTGAGATCATCTTCAAGGTGGCAAACTGGGCATCTCGCGTACGGCAATTCCCCGGCGAATGCTAATCATGCACCACTGAAACGAGCTGTGCGCGTCTTGTGGTTTTATGGTCTCGCTAATGGTGAGGTAGTTAAACCCAGGGTCTAAGTGAGTTTTGCCATCCGAAAGTTTCTGCCGACCATTAGGACAATGTCGCTGCAAAGCTCGATCCGTTCCAAAGCTCGAAGGGGGAAAATAATTTGGCTGCTCGTCGCTTGGACCTTCGTTCACAATGGAAATGGGGATGGATGCACTGCGGACTTGCACTGATTAGTGATGCGCACGTCGTAATCACCCAACGGCACGTCCCTGAGTAGGGTCACCGCACACACTTTCACCCTTCGTTGTTCGCCGTCACGCAAAAGGTATGCGACCGGGGCATCACGTTCGATCGTGGTCGATCATCGGAATACGCGCAAAGGGGTCTTTGGAAACTACTCCACCACAAGCACCACAACAACGAGGTCACAACGTTTGGAGTACCGCCGTCGCCCGTTCGCATTCATCGCTACCTTCGGTCGCTTATCGCGCCGGTATCTGTTTTGTTTTTCGCTCTGAATGTTGATCTTCCCCGCCAGAGGCATCCGCAGGGCCCAGTGTAGCTATCCGGCGAACCCAAACAAAGCTCTGACCGCATCCGACGGGGAATAATCAATTGGTGCACTTTTTATTTTGAGTGTCGGCGAACGTCTTTCTCTTCGTCCCATTGCACACACGGGGACACACACTTTTTGTGGTGGACGCCATTATTGTCCACACACACACACACACACACACTACTGACACCGTTCTGCGCCCATCCTTATACGAGGAACTTAATGGTTTTCTTTCTCTTCCTACTCTGCCTGGTGCATGTTCGTTCCACTTCCTTCGCTAAGCGCGGGACCCGCGGCCACCTTCAGAAAGGAGACCCACCCAAAACGGACGACACGAACCGCGCCCAGCGTAACGAGCCTGCACACCCAGCCCGATTATTAATGATCCCGTTCTACTTAGTCGTCGCCGTGGTTTCACTTGCGGTTAAGGTCCCAAAAGAATCAACACTATCGGCAGGTGGGGACACAGCGGCACAGAGATCCAATCCGATGAAATGCTTCGTGGACGTTCGAAATCGTGCCGGGTGGAGATACTCGCCAGATCTAAAACATCACCCCGAGCAGAATACAGGGCATGAAGGGCGAAAGATCTTTCCCAGCGGAAATAGAGGTGTCCCTTTGTTGTTCGTACATTGGCCACGGTCATTTAGCGCTTGCAAGCAACGAGTGGCAATGGCAAGCACAGCCACTAGCGATCGATTTCCACGGCAGTGCGCCACAACGTGGCAGGAATGGATTTGAATTGACACAAAGGAACTTTTACCTTTTGGTACGAACAGCAAACTGATGGACCTTTCTGGTCGGCAATCATTGCTCTAATAGCAAGATGCCATCCCAAGATGCCGTAAGTAGGTCAATCGATTTGGTTAGCAGTAGGCATTGTCCTGTGGGGGCTGTAAAATGATCCACCCGGACAATTTGGGCAAAAGGAGAATAAATTGACAATGCACACTTTGCATTTCTAGTTTTGGCCTTAAAATGCCATTTGAAATCAGGAAGTTTTATTTTTCTTTCGTGTTGAGGCTTAGGTGAATTCCATGGACAGCAACCACATTTAACTATCATTCTTATCTATCTCATGCGCTCCACGGTAACTCATCTGCTGTGCTCTGAGGACTACAGAGAATACAGGGTGTTCAATAAGTTCAAATGCAATTTTGAAATCGCATTTCAGATTTAAAACAAAAACAGATCATATGTTTCGTTTCTGCTTTTTACTGTTCAAAGCTATGTTTATATTGAACCTATTCAACATATTTAATAAAATATACAGCTCCTTACTTCGTACTGTCCAGTGCACCGTATTTCATTGGAATTTTATCCGAGATTTGAGAATTACTTGTACTGAGAATCGACATCAGAATATAGAACCAAACAAAAAGTCGATAGGATTCACATTCGGGGAACTGGTAGTCCAAAAATGTTGCCCAATACATCGATTAAATAGTTCGGAGTATAGGTTTGGACCAAAAAAACGGCTGGAACACGAAGTGCTCATCTTCGTAGAGGTTTCGAAGACCACAAAGACAACAACCTACACTTAGTTTAAAAGTACGCCCCATTGAATTCGGCTTTGTTTGTTTTTTCAAAAAATCTAAGAAAAATTGTCCGCATGTTGGAGGCTGCAGCCCAAATCATATTGGACGATACATTTGGGGAACGACCGATGCTCATATTGGATTCAGGCATGCTGTACCACGTTGGAGTCTAAAAAAATAATGAATTCTTAACCCATATGCCAACCCCGTTAGGCTGTGATCTCTCCGAAGGAACGACTGACAGAATGTCAACGCAACGCAATGCAACTGACAAACAATATCGGAACAGAATATGAACTTATTGAACACCCTGTATGTATTAGAATTCGGTGACTTCCAGCCGCAGCTACATCCACACACAGTGGATGTCTTCGCAACCGGGACAACGATGAAATGTTGGTGCACTAAATAATCGATTACGAAACATGCTTTTTCTCCGGCCGGTAACCGTGGTACCGTGTGTAACCGAGCTGAACATGCATGTGTTTCGTGCCGGTTTCTAGCGGAGATTCAAGCACACCGTTCCAGTTGCACGGCTTCCCAAACTAACCTGTTTGCAGTTTCCACTGGCAGCGGTAAGGAACACGATATCAATGCGAGAGAGGGAAAGAGAGAGAGGTGGGAATTGAATTCAAACATAAATGGACGTTGATAGGTAAAGGGAGCACGTAACGTGTCAGAGCACAGGCAGGGTAGAATGCATTTATTGCAACGGAATGGGGAAATTGTGGATTTGATTTTCAGCGCCAAGAAAATGAATCACTGATTTCAAAGCAAAGTTATTTTACTGACATACATAAAGACGGTAGGAAGAGGACTTCCAGTTCTACGAAAGATTGATTTGTCACTGGAATAAACAGTGGCAATCGTGGCGCTGTTAGTACCAGCCTAGTGGATTTTCAGCCCATTAGGGTGCCTTTGATGGCTTACCCATAATTTTCTTCTGATCGCAAAATTGTGCTCATGAATCATTTATGCTCATCATGGGCATACCCCGGTTGCACACTGTGGTATCCGTATGAGCCATTATGCACACCACACGATCGACGCCCATTGTTGGTATGATTCATCAAAGTTTCCGCGTGGCACACGAAACACAGCCCGGGCGCTCACCGGAGTCTTGCCCAACAGAAACACAAGCCAGCGCGCGAGCACGCGCACGCCCGCTACCAAAAACTCGCGTTGCACAACGATTTCTGCAGAAGGCTGCTGATCATCACCCCTTTTCGCGGGGGGAGGGGGAGGGGGCGTACGATCCTCACGGTATAATTTATGCGACGAGAAGGCGAGAAATTTGGCAGAAGCAGAACACTTCCCAACGCTCGGTGGGCCATTTGCTGGTGTGTTGTTTCGCTCCCACGTTTTAGGAACTTTGGGTGATTACATCACGCTAAAGAATGCCACGAGGTAATGAAGGGCCTGCAATTGACGGCTGGTGGCATCTATTGGTTCTTCATCGTATGTGGATAAAAAATCCGCCCCTGAGTCCCAGATACCAGCCCCAGTAGCACGGTGTAGTATTAAAGTATGTGGACACATCCACCGCCGGGCAGGATTTACGTGGTCCAACATTTCGTCACCGCTACGATGTGTTGTCCAATGGCGAAAGAAATCATCTTCACACACCTGATAATTATAGCGCGCAGTAAAGTTCATCGAACGCCCGCAGGGATGATGGCGGGTCGCCATCGAACGGGTGTAAGCAGTGATCGTTGGTTTGGAATTCGCCATAAAACTCCTGGATGGGTTTTGCGGTACGAAACGCTCACCAGTACGCTCAGCAAATGCAACGCAAATGGTGCTCGATCTTACGACCAGTACCAGCGCATTGCATCATGTGCGTTAGCATTAGAATATGTGTTGCGCAGTACAATTGCATTAACTTTACCGGTAGCTGGGAGACGGATCGTGTGCTGCAACCAGCAATGTTGCTGGTACTCCAATCCGCGAACTTCTATAAACCGCGAAATATGCTGTGGATCGTCTAATCATTTTTTTTTCTGCTACTGTAGTGGCCTTTGCGCGGTCACCAAGCAATGGCTAATGTGGGGCGTATCTTTCATTTGCTTTTTTTTTGGTTGCGGGCTTGCGACCGTTGTTTCAAAATGGCATCCGATGCCGCCGGATTCGAGAGTGCTGGGGGTGCGTGAGCCATTATGTTTATTATGCAATGGGGGTTTTCTTTTCGCGTGCTTCCTTCGCATGAGGGAGGCGGCCAACCCCACGCTTCGCGAACGGTAAAGATCAAAACTGAGCATCTCCGGGCAGGGAGACGGGGGTGTGCTTTTCGCCACCTTCGCGACATGTAGCAACCGTAATTGGTGCAAATCAGTGCGCACGGGCAACGAGGCTGGACAATTTCACCGGGGCCAGCCCCGGAGACGAGCCCTCCACGGGGTGTAAATTGGGTGGAAATCTAACAGCTTGCCTATTTTCACGCGTTTGTTTCTACACCAGCGTCAGCGCTTTTACGATCAAAAGCATCGGTTGTGGAGGAGCTTTTTTTTTCGTGGAGGTTTGGTTTGCATCATAATTGTCTAATGCTTGTTTCCTTGGAATGTTTCCCACCCTGCACCCCTGTTCGCATCTTCCTTTACGATGTGTCGTTGCTGGTTATGAAATGTGTGCAAGCAGTAAAAATCGCAATTGCCGACAGTTATTACTCCGCTTCAGCTCGGTCCGGTAATGTCTGCTTTAAAGCGTGCGAAATACGATATTTTCGTCGCCCGCTATTCATGGGCAAAGAAAACCTTACATGTTGCTCGTCTTATTTGCAGGCCGCACCAACAAAAACCAAACTTTACATTCATCCACTTCTCAATTCCAATCGATCAAAGTGACATAATTGGCTTTAAAGTTTATCTGGCTCATGTTTTATTTTTGCAAGCTTTTTTCCTGAGCTGACGCAGCGAATGACAAGTACGAACAAATGCGTCCATCTTCGTCGTAGTAAAGCGATCTCTCGCATAAAATGGCACAAAACTATCATATTTCCGGTCGGGACAGTTCGAGTGATCCCCATTTTCGGTAGGTTCGCGTGCTCGGTGCGTCTGCCATTCCGAGCACCGAGGGATGGAAAATTGATGTGTCTGTTTGCCCGCTTTATCATTCGGCCATTCCCCCTTCGGCTTCCTTTTTTATAGTTTTCACCACTCGATTGGTCACGTTTCTGCATAACTTTTAGAATCCCCCCCAATGCAGACACAAGCACAGGACTGGTATTATGAAAACCAACATGGCACGATGGTGAGGGATGTGCAAACGCGTCGCAAAGTTTTCCACCCTGGGCCACAGAACAGTGTCATCGGATCGCGGTTTGCCACTTGACACTGTTTTCCGAGCCAACTCGTTCCCAGTGCCGGGCGTGAGTGTGAGCTTACCGCTCGAGAATGAATGCCAGAGAGTCGGATATGCCGAAACAAAACAAACAGAGCAAAGGAGATAAAATAGAAGCTGAAGGAAAACAGAAAACTTTGCTCGTTAAAAAGCAACTTTACGATTTCCGGTTTCATGGCAACTGGAAATTGCGACGCATTCCGCGAATGAGCATCCCGGGAGCGGCCGCATCTGCGATTGCCTTACCCGCTAGAATTTATCGGGGCTTCTCCTTGCAACGGTCCGAGCCCAGCTCCATCCCTCGACGTACATAATGTAAACGAGAGGACAATAAAATCTTTGCTCGTAGCTCAAATCGGATTTACGTCTGCGTCCACACGGGGGAATAACGGAGCCGAATCATCAATTTTGCATGCGGGTACCATATCCCACAGCTTTGCAAAAGGGTGGCGCGGACACTCAAGGCAACCTAAAAGCACAAACTGGTACTAACGGTCATGGATAAATGGACCAGCTGCAATCATTGAAACTGTCATCTGACAAGACTTAAGACTAGTTGCGCTATGATCCTACTAAATAAGATATCATTGTAGTCACAATGTCGGTAAAGGGAGGTGAGACTGCTTTGAAGTTGCAATCGATCGATTTAATCGGACATATTATGCGTCACAGTATATCAAACAATCAAACACAATATTCAGCAAAAGATTTGCTTCCGATCATGTGTCGATCTCTCTTTCTCTCTGCTCCAACTGTCGATACAACTCCATCGATGGTTCCATAATTAAGGTAACCTACTTCCGCCACGCGAGTATTCCATTGGTAAAACCACCTCCACCTTGTGTCAACCGGTGAAAACCGACGAGAAAAAACAAACCTTCAAACACGGAAGCACCCACCGCAGGCACTTAATGGAACCGTCGCGCGATTTTCCCGCGCTTACAAATGACAACAAAACCCGATGTGCGGTGAGCGGTGTCATTTATCTTCCGTCGGATCCCTTTTAACCTCGCCCCGGTAGATTGCAGGCCGAGGACACGGCACTCGATCTGCAGCGAGGTGGCGATGCAGATCGATGTGGAAAATGCGTCACGGTAGTTGGTACCCTGCAACTCCCCAGCTTCACTCCACAAACGGGTCACACCGTCCCCTCCGACACACGCCCCGCACGATGCGGGGAAATTCCGACCGATGTACCGGAACTCTGGCAGCGTTATGGCGGAACGCTTACGCCGAAGAGGCTTTCCATTCGCGGAAGCAACGTCAAACAATAAACCGGCAAAAGCATATCGTAAAGCAATGCTGCTGTAGCGCGCGGTGCACTGTTGTGAAGCAGGTTGAAAAACGAAAAGGAAATGAAATCCGATGATACAAACCAACACCATTTCTAAGCACTTCGGGCACTTGGGACAGGGTTTGATAATGCTAATAATAATAATGATGATGATGATTATGATGATGATGATGGTGTACAATCACATTTTCACGATGGAAGAGTACTTTTTTTTGTTGTTGTTACGAGATGTAGACTGAATATCTGGATGCTGTCGACCATAATGTTAACGTGACTCGATAGCAGTGTCGCACGGTTATTACAGGGTTTTACAATACGTTGGATATGGTGTGCTCAGCTTACTGAATCGGGTAAGCGAATGAGACTAGTGGAAAGATTGATAGTGAAAGACAAAACGCTTTACTTTACTATGGAACCGCGTGCATAATTCTGATGAATGCCAAATCGGTCAATCTGTTTACGTATAGACGGATTTATGGGTTGAGATATAAAATACACATTTTGACGATATTTCGAACAAATCAAATACAGAAATGGAATTAAAAATTATGCTCACTAATAATGTATACTTTTACATAGCTTCCAACTAATTTAATCCTAAAAATATTTATTATACATCTCAACTATTCAACCTCATATCAGAGGGTTTCAATCAGTGGGACACCGACGGTCGATACTTCATTCACTAAATTGTGCACGTGATTCCATATTAACTTTTTTTTGATTCAGTAAAGTAAAGTTTACAATTAAAGAAAAATTGTACATCAGACAGGTGTTGGGTGTTGAACTGCACATTCATACATGTTGGTGATAGTCGATCAATAAAAAAAGGTACTGAACGACTGTGCAGCAAAGCTTGGTGACACGCAAACTGACACGCAAACTGACACGAATGAGACGTATAAAATGAACCCCACACTACCAATTGTCGCGGCATAGCGGGCCAAATATGGCGAAGGGACAAGAAACGCGAGTTTAATTAAAATGTCAATTATCGTTAATTTAATTCGTTTGTTGATTTCTTGCACGGCTCATTGTGTTGGTCATGTGTTCCACCGACGCCGTACGCCAATGACCGACCATCCCCGTCCAATTTCAGGACGTTGTAGTTGCAATAGTTTCGAATGGGTTGCAAGCTTTAAAACAAAACACATTATGGAACGGTTTCCAAATCTGTGTTGAACATTATCGTCCATTGGTTGCCTTCTCACTTTCAGTGGTCTGTAGCTGTTTATGTCTTGATAAAGCCCTCTAAAAGTTTACCATCTCGTATGGAAGATATATAGATAATGGTCCGCACATGGGGATGCAGTACATTTAAGGTGAATGGCTTAATGTCTGTGGACACTCATACAGACGTCAGTTACACTAGATGCTTGCTTACTTACTTTTCAGGTGCTACAACCGCTTCCCGATCTTGGCCTGCGGCAGGAGTTCTCCAAACCGCTCACGGTCGATTCTGAATTACATTCTGAAGGAAGCATCAACGCCATCGCTCCATCTCAACTCGAGAATTACCACGCCTCCTCTGTCCATGTGGACGACTCAAAAGGACTTTACGGGTTGGGGTGGTCCGGTGTCAGTTTCTTGACGTGACCTGCCTACGAAAGCCTGGCGAGTCTAATCCGTTGTACGACAGTGCGTTCGTTGTAGCGCTCGTAGAGCTCGTCATCGTCCACACACATACGGGACCAAAAATCCTTGTGATAATCCAAGCTGGCAGCTAATAGGATTTCTTCACTTTTAGACATAGTTCATGTCTCAGAGACGTATGTGAGTACTAGAACTATAAAAGTTCTTTAAAGTTCCAGTTTCGTTCATCGCGACAGGTATTTTGAGTGGGGAAGTTCCTCAGACTGTAGAAAGGCCGGTCGGCAGCCAGCACCCTGGCGCGTATCTCAACATCAATGTTGTTGTCAGTACTGACCTTTGACCCAAGGTGAAAATTTTGGACAACTTCGAAAGCGAGTTCACCTATCTGTACGTCACCCTAGCGTAAGTTAGGGTTTGTTAACAGAGCCGCTAGTGATGCCACCATCAAGTTGCTTCGTTAATCTCCAAGCGAGGTTATCCGCCGCCTGCTCTATCCTTTGGTAAGCATCCGTAGGTTGCACTACTGCACACTAGACCATGCATCACTTTCCAACAGTTGACCTTCTTACACTTTTATCGAATCCTAGCATTATCTCTTCCTGATGTTTGGGCACCTGAACGTGCAAAACAAATGTGTACTGTTATGCGCCGGTTTCTCTACGAGTCCCACAACTTGACCGATTCGAAGCGATTTTTCACACCTTCCAATTAAGTCTCTCTACATCGCGAACGTAGATGATTACTATCTTTAGTACCTCGGTCGTCCAGCCCAGTACCACCGGGCAAGGCATCCAAAACTGAAGCATGATGGTGTCGGGTTGATTTCGCCCTGATTTCTTCCCACTGCCATCGGAAGAATGCAGCTTCGGGAGGCATACCACTGTTGGTTGGCGCGCATGGTTGCGTTCCTGACCGTTCAACCTAGTTCCACGCCGCCCAAAGACGCCAAAAGGTCAATAGAAATAGGATCACCCGAGCCAAGCCCCTCGCTCTCACGTGTTAAACGGAGCGATCACGTTCCCTTTTTTCGACGTACGACGAGGCGCTCCGCTTCGGCAATAAGTTGGGCCAATCGATCGATAAGTGGCGGGAACGTAACGTTCCAATCGACATGAAACTCTAACCAGGTAACCAATAAAACTGTTTACAGTTATAATCATACTACAGTCACCCGCACTAACCTTCCTGTGCAAGCGGTCCACAAATTAATCCGCTGCCCCACCGTTTGGAACCGTGGCGGATGGCACGGAATACGATACATACGCGATCGATCGCTTAGGTGTTGCCGGTCCGAAATTATGCGAAGCTTGCCGGCTTGCTGTTTAGTACGCCATACCTCGTCGGTTGGCTAGCTGCAGGAAGAGAGGTCAACCGAAAATCCTCGTGAAACGGTTCGATGAAAGATGAAATCGGTTTCTTTCTTTTTTTACAACATCATTGCCATCGGAAGATTTAATTAACACGTCTTGTTATGGAGATTGTGTGTTACCAAGAGGCAAACGGAAATTGAGGATTTTATCTCGATGGCTTTGTAATCGTTAAAATTTGAGGGCCTATTTTTTTGTTGTTGGTACCGTGGACGCTCTGCCCTGGTGACCTTCAAATTATGCTGGTATGTTGGGAGGCAAGATAAATGCCGTTTTACAGAAGGGCGGTGCATAGTATCACGTAACGTTAATACACGCTGGATGCCATCCAAAAGTCGGTCATCGCGTGCATCACCGTTTTCGTCCAGTCTTGTTTTTTTTGTTGGTCGTGTGTGTTCTGCATTCTAGGTGAACTTTTGCTCTGCATGTCGTAGATTATGCCTGGGTTCCAACGGAACGATAACTGGTTTGATGCTTCAATCTTCCCAGCGCCCGCGGATCTTCGCAATGGGTGAGAAGTTGCACGACCACCCTCTATCTCCGGACTGTGGTAGCCTGCGCAGGCGATGCTCAGGCTTGTAAGCAGAATCACCAGAGGAAACTTTATACCGTATTACATCAGGAGCTAGGTTCGACCGGCAGGGTATCATCAGCGTCATCAACATCCGTGGCGATACAGTCGTGCAACAACCCCCGAAACCATACACGATCGTGCATTCCACCAGGCGAGCCTCTGCTATCGCGTGTGGTCTCGACATCCCTCGACCAAATCCTCATTTTTACCAAAGCAACCGGTTTCGGCTGTCCGTTGAGGTCAGTTTGCTAAAGCTGATCGCTGTCGGGGCTCGGTTGCAGCAGGGCCGGTGATTGTGTCCTCGTTTGACTTTCGAGCCGATGTGTGCAAAGCATCTCCCGCACGTCCTCCGACGATCTTATCGACGAAAAAAAAAATACAACTTGTTCAAATTCAACCTGCATCGGTTTCAACATTCACATGGAGGCTGGAGGGAGCTACAAAACGGCACGGTTCGTAACGGGTTCGCCAGCCTAGTTTGCGGTCAATGTAATCAGTAAATGGCTACGACAGGCAAAGTATCATCGGCAGAGACAGACTGGTGACCGTTTGGCAAGACGATCGGGGGAATGAATCATTCACGACTAAATTCAATTTAGTGGCGGCTCGCGTCGATCGTGTCTAAGTGATCGTGTTGCCGAAGGAAGCGCACATATGAGCGGTGAGGCAATGCTGGACCGTCGACGAACGTCGCGTGTTCTCGCGGCATCGCCAACGTTGCGTAAGGTCAAGCAGCGGGTCTTCATTAGATGGTTCATCAGTGATGGGACAATTCATTTATTGCGGTACCCTCAAGCGAAGGTAATCGTTAAGGTATTACGGTTGGGGATTGAAGCACAAAAATAGGCACATGTAGTTGCTAGTGAGTCACTTACATGTGAGCCTCGCATATGGAAATGTTGTGATGGAACATTGAACAGCCGGTCTCATTTTCAAACGCCACTCGGCAAGGTCCAATTACTTAGCATCAAAACTAAAAACAACCCTAGCGAGATGAACTAATTTCTAGCGTGTTCTACGCGATTACCTAGCGTAAAACGGGTACCGCTTCCGGAGATGGCTTCACCCAAACCGGCTTCACACTCGATTATTCTACATCCTAACAGGTTGCGCTGGCGAGGACTGCCACACTGGTTTGCTGTCCCCTAAACGGCCCTACCCGGCACGAGAGGCAAGTTGGGAGTAAAGCATAATTGTCCCGCATGCTGCCACCCTACCGGAATCGGAGTAACGGCGCTTTACCGCCACGGCCAGGAGCGGTGCCGTACGACGATTATCAGGTTCCCATCTTTAGCGGCACAGGGTGGTTTCAAAGCATCCGCCGAACAACAATCTTGGGATGCATCGCCGAACCACGGGCGGCAACCGAACGGTAACGTGCCACGCGACGAAACGAGGAGTGACGATTAGGACAAGGTAAATTATTATGGCTTAGGTACACGCGGATCGTGGCGGTGTAGGGCCAGCGGCTCTCAATGACACACACACACACACTCACACAAACAATTGGTACATCAATCATCGTTTGAAGGTGGACCTGGTTAACGTTGCTTTCGTGTGACAGGGCGGTGGTGCAGCATGGGTTCTTCACCTCGGTTGGTCATAATTGAGCGTACCCGGGTGCCGTTCTTGATGGGAAACTTGGGCAGCCCTTTTGTTAGTTTGCCGTTCAGATTAACACTTACGATAAACTCCAGTGTGTGACAATTTACACCCAATGCTTCACTATGCTGCGGTAGTGTACGAAAGAGAGCGTCCCTGATGCAGGTGGGCAGAGGGACATTTGTCAAATGAAGCTAATTGATAGTTTCAGGGCTGACAGTTGTCTTGCTGCTAAACACTCCAGGTAGACTGCTTACCGAAAATGTGTCGATTTTATACCAGATCCTCTCGTTGATTCGTGTTGGTGCAAATGGAATGCAGTGACCACCATTACGTTGCATAATCTAGGTCTACCCAAGTAGTGCTAGAGTTTATCAAGAATACAGCGTCATCCTAACAAACAGCACCAACTCTCTTAAGTGGAACACCTTCTTCTCTGAAGCGTTAGCAGCAGGGCAGAGAGCAGAGTTTGGGACGGTGCATCGTGCATTCCAGAGCTTACAAGGGTAAGGAACCATTTCGTTTCGCTCCGTTGATCGAAACGTGCTTCTCAGCAGACAACTGTTTGTAGCACAAACTACAAGTGGCCAAGAAATATATTGTTCCGATTATTCTCCGTTCTACTGCCCGCTAAACACCTACAGGTTTCAGACCATTTACAATAGGACTAGGCTTTTCGACGTTGCCTAGCTAGATTTACAATCGGTACCCAAATAACAGTTTAATACCGCGACGCACTGCGAACAACAAACCCAAATGAAAGTCAACCTTCGGGGCGAGACATTTCGGAGGCCAGTTTACTGCATTCCCAGCTGGTGGTGAGCGGAATGGAAATCTTAATCAAACCAATCAACACAGCCAAGGCTGGACGATGGGTCATTGTTTTTTTTTTGCCAACCAAGATCAGAGATCTAGGGAGATATGCGACAAAGAGACGACCACAATCGGAGTACACATCTGTGGAGACCGTGGGATATAAGGCTGGCTGCGGCAGAGGGAAACCTTGAAGCACCATAGAATTCCGGCACGAACAATCAATCGAATGTCCAGCGATTGATTGTTTGCCGCTGTGAGCGTGAGTGTTCATAGATGTGGAGGGCCCAAGTCAGATAGTTGCTGGATAGCTAATCCACAGTCGAATCGACAGGTGACCGGATGAAGCCGATTGGACCGACCTGCGCTGCACGTTAATTACCCCCGTACAATAAATCAATAAATCTGTAACACTGGTTCGCGAGTACAAACTGCTAAAATCGTGCCGAGGACCTTGATAATCTGATTTATCTATGTGTTACCGATCGGATCCGTAGAAGATCGATAGTAGATCTCAACAACATGAATGTATGCTGACGTTACCCTATACGTCATCTAACACAACAAGGCCTAGCTACATACGCTTTCACCTACCTTTTGCCCATCCAGTAAGAACGTTGCCGAGGTAAGACACCTTGTACTCCGGATCCGGCCGGCTGATATCGATACTGTGACAATTTCGCCTCAACAATCGTCCCAGCCCGCGTGTGATCGACTTGATTGCCTTTGCACTGTTCTCGCTATCGTTCACATAGCACGAGTCACCGATTTGCAGCTCTCCTTCGTCGGTGTCCTCGGGTGCACCAGCCCCACTGTCCTTCTTGTGGAACTTTTCACTGTTCAGGAAGCTACGCTTGAACTGCTGCAGCTTCAGCAGTGCGCTGCTATCGTCATACTTTTTGGTATTGTAGGTATTGCCAAAGATGCGCGCTATCGAGGCACTCTTCACGAACCGTGACTTTTTCTTCTTGAGCGTTTCATCCGCACCGGTCGGAACACCGGCGCCATTTGCCGTTTGTTGCGATGCCATCTGTTGACCCGCAGCGTGCTTTGCAATTGGCCCCGTGCCGGGGTCACTTTTTGGTCGCCGGCGTAGGTGGAATATGTTGAACTTGTCGAGCGTCACGCCTGTTTTGGGGACCGAATCTCCTTCCTGTCCTTTCTTCCCACTGGCTATCGATGCTCCATTTGTCTTGGAAGATGTCAGCACAAAGTCCACCTCGTCCTTACCATGTTTGTTTGGTTCGGTCGGTGAAGTGCTTCCACCACCTCCACCACCCTCATCACTGCCACCGCCTTCGTCGCCTTCTTTAGGGATGTCCTCTTTGGAGGAGTAGTGTTTGCGATTCGCCGCCATGTTTATTCTAGCTTCCAACCACCACCACTTGACTCGAACAAAGCAACACCACCGAAACACTCACTGCAAACTTCAGCCCAGGGCCGTGTATAGGTTGCACAGTAGCCAGGCGGTGGAATTTCCTTCACAACTCGTAACAGAAGTTGCCGTTTGTTTTCTCGCTTACATGTGGTTATGGGTACACTCTTCAAACTACATGTTCAACGCGGCATCGGAACTGCTGGAAATTGGGCAAAACAGTGGGCCTCTTTCGAGCAAGGTGTATAAACATTGGTGCTAAAACAAAGAAAAACTCGATTGAAAACAACGCCACAGCGATATCTAAAACACTCGCAGTTTTAGGATGCTTCAGCGAGAAAAAACACTACAAAATGGCGCACTTCTGCTTGAGATTCGAGACTTTTCGACACACATACACACACGTACAGATACACACTATACACAAGGGAACACAATTTGTACTCCAAACAACCCTTTTGATGGCCACTCTATCTTGCTGTTTCGTAACACTGGTGACACCCAATAGAAGAAGCTTAAGCTTGCGTTGTTGGTAAGATATCACGCTCGCAGTATCGATCTCTATTGATCCACGATCGATCGTACACTGGAAAAAATCGCGCCCAGCGTTTACTGGCGCCGTTCGGACCAGCAGCTTGATGTTAGAAACTAGAAGCCCTCGATTGTCCGCTCGATTCTTGAGCTATACGGCCGTTCGTTGACTTCGCTGTGCAATGGTGGCGCCCTGTCCGAACAGGTGCCTTGAACTCGATTGCGCCAAATTCTCGCGGTACGAGCGTCAAGATTTCCCTCCCAATATGCGCACTCGAACGGATCGATGCGTCGGCACTCGCATGCGCCTACTGGGGACGGTGGCTTGGTGTTAGTAGTGGCACCGGCAGTGTGTTCGATGATGCAACTGCAAGCCCGCGATGGAGGGGATGCACGCATACAGCAGGAGCGTAATGCGGAGCACGATTTTCCTTTTTTTTGCGATCCTTGCGTTCTGGTGTTAGCTAATCGGTGGCGGCGTCGGTGGGCCGTTTTTTTTCCTGGCGGCTTTTTTATTCGTTTCGATGGTTTACGGTGCTTCGCTCGACCATACGATCACGATCCGTACGGTAGGGCTACGAGAACCGATGCAGGAACAGGTCCGACAGAAGGGCCCTGCTGAATGCCGTTAATTACTACGCCACTGCACCGGACCGTGCACGTTGTTCACGCGTAGGTTGGATGTGTGTGGTGATGATGCCGATTTAATGCACAACGCACCGTTGTGGGTGTGTGAGGATCGCTTAGTGCAGAGACTCCTGCAATCGCTTGGAATTCGTGGACACTCCAATAGGTGCTATGTAACGTTCCGTCCTGCAACAGAAAAGAAAAGATACACAAATAAATACATGTCGCTGTCAGAACTGTAGCCCATTAGGTGGTTTACGGGCATCTTGCTGTATGAGAATTTTATCGACCTTAACCCTCGTAACTCGTCTTTTCGATAGTGCGATAGTACCGAGTGGCTTCCAAAACATTCAACAGACTGGCTATTCTATTTTACAAGTCAAAAATACCCACATCGTTAAGATTCAGTAAACAAAGGCACCGCACGCACCGCGACGCAGTATGTTTCCGGGCCCGGAACAAAGCGAAGTTTACCGTTTACTTTGACCATTAACGTTTCAGAACATACATTTAAAGCAATTCGCTCGGTTGCGAAATGTGATGGTACTATATTAAAACCTTCTACCGTATCATCTGACGTATCTACTTAATGTTTGCTCCTCAAAGCAACCAGCATATCGTTTTGCTGAAGTCCGGGTGCTAGAGGAGCACCGATGTTCAAGAGGATGAAAGGCTCTCAAGTCACACAACCAAATTGTGTCAGAAATGCGATAGTTGGGAGGGTATTTCGTATGATTATTTTCAAGTTCAGCATTAAATCGAGAAGCATTCGGCAGTAAAACACTGCGCTAAATTGATCCAATGTGGTCAACTACTTCAAAGGCCACGCGTTGAAACGAGTGAGAGTAGTCGCCGCCATCCGTTAAAGCCCAATGTTTCATACACATTTCGGTCACTTGTTTTGCCACAATAGCTGAAACCTTTTAATAGGGAAAATAAATCCACGGCCTGAACGGTGCGATTACATAATGAAGTGCAATCTATCGGCACTAACGACTTCTTCCGATGGTGTGGTCCACTTCCATTGCGGGAAGCTTGAAAGATACAGTCAGACACATTCACCGTACCTTCGCACTTCGCACCACCTTCAGGGTGATGTGCCGTGGAGCATAAAATGGCCACAAAGCCGTGAAGACAAGTGCAGCGCTAGGTGCCGTAAAACGGAACCTAGAAACCCAGAACGCGTCGTGGTAAATCATAACCACACATTTGAGATTTCTAACGATTTTCAGTCGGCTGTGCCAAAATTGGTCTTGAAAATAGCAACAACAACAACAACAGAAAAACCAAGCGCAACAAAAGGTGAGTGCTTTGTGATTGATTAGCGCTCGTTAATCTTTGCGCGGCAGGCATTCGCATCGGCATGGCATGTGAACAATTTTCGACCATTAGCGGACCGTGATCGGACGTAAGGCATATGATCCATTTCTCTTCGTCGAGTGGCACACATTCGAGGCTTCATTGTTTTTGGTAAAGGCGGTACATGCACTTTCGAGCGCATCATGAATGCACGCTGCATACGACGGGAAAGCAGTACAGCGGTGTTGAGCGATCAGATTTACAAAAATTGGTCCAAACAAGAGGCAACAATTATTCTTCCTTTTGTCAGACAGACAGAGCTGCTGGAGCGATCAGATCGGTGCGTCGTTTGTTTTGGGGGAAAGATTTTGGGGATCCTTTTCTTTCGTGCCACGTAATCAGATTGCTCGTGACGAAGATGACCGCACGACGATCAGTAACCAGTTTCCGCTGTACGGTCCCCGTACTCACTCAACTGACAGCTGTCATATCTCTCGCTACTCCCCAACGGGAGTCCATCGAACCAAGTGCGGTTGATGGGCGCAGATGTAAATTAACGTTTGCCAAAATGACAGTTTTCGCCTGTTCGTACGGGTGCGCGCGACCGGAATGCTAAATCCAACGTACGAAATCGGATGGAGCAAGAATGTGGCTATAAAACGTTCACAATGGCAACCGTCGTGGACGCGCGGACGGGTTTCCAATAAGGTCCCGGGATCGTTAAACGGACTCTCGTCATGCAAGGCCCGCCGCCGATGAACGTGCGGGGAATTGGTGAGCCACGGATAAATCCATCTCCCTGCCGATGTCGATCGGGGGGACTTGACGCACCCTACGATTGCTACGCCTCAGACGAAAAAAAGGAACAATTCTGTTACCCAGCGGGAAATTACATATCGATCAAACGGGGTTAGGAACCGCAAATACACATAAAGGCTGAGAGAAAACGCGAAAAGGGTTGTTACATTATGCAGATGGTGGAATTGATATTGGATCACCACTCCCCCCTACAACCTTGTATTTAGCAAAGAAACTGATAGAGCCATTCAGTTTGTTAAAACAAAATTTAAATCATTGATAAAACAAAGCTCCCTAAAAAGAAAACGGAGTAGAACCGGAAGCATTGTGCAATTGCATGCCACCATCCAACATGGTACCCCTTAGATGGTTACAATTCCTTCAATACGTGGGTGGAACACCTCGAGTCGAACAACAACAAAAAACTAAACTATCCTACCCTAAACCCACCCACATTCGGTGTGGAGAAAGGAGCAATAAAAAAAGGGAACTCATTTGAGGAGAAAGGGACCCTCCTTTTGCTCGGACCGGTACGTCACGCGGCATAGAAAGCTTTCAAAAAGCGTGCCGCTGCTGCATTTGTACTCCATTTACCTTCCCCTGCCCCATTCGTTGGGTGGGTGAGCCAATGCAATGCCACGCAATTCACGTGTAATCTGGACGTTGGGTTGTGCAAAATTCCAGCTCTTTACCGGGCGAATTTGCACGCCACGACGGAAGTCTAACCACCCTGCCCCGAACTGTCCATCGTAGAGTGTGGAGAGGAGGCGAAAGGGAGGAAGGTTTTGGGGGGGGGGGGGGATTTAACAAAATGGCGGGGCCGCACTGGACCCACCGAAGCGTGTGGACCGGAAACTATTTTAGCAGCCATCCGTTTCATCGGGCCGATTGGTAAATTGGTTGGTCGAACACCCGATTATCGGGCGTATTGAATAATGGGTTGGAAAGTTTTTGGAGGTGAGTTCTTGCACTATTCGCATGCAGCAAATCACAGCAAACGAACGCAAACCAGAAACATTAGCCTGCGTAATATCCGCTAGACATCTCACACCGCAAGAACTTGTTAGCTCGGGTCACTAGATCATTGCTCAACGTCATGCACTATGTTGACAGTTGGATCGAAATAAGACTTTCGTCCATAAAAAATGCTTACTTTTGTTGCAATTCTTCGATTTTCATTTCGGTGTGAAACTATCATTAGTCCAGTATTATTAATAATTTTATTAACATGCAGCTGGTGAGTACACATCATTGAGCGGTTGAAGTTGACTGAAAGTGCGAAAATCCAGCAGCTTATAAAAGCAGAGAGTTTGTTTTAACAACATAAGCGTGCAGAGAGAGCAGGTAATAGGAAATATTTTAGGTGGCTATAATTAAAACAGCAAAACGGGCAATTAGAGCCATTAAATGTTGGATTGCTGGCACACATTCGGTGCACAGTGAAATGATAATCGCGTGCGATGCGTTGTAGCGCAACCGGTTGCTTGGTTAGCGATCAGCTTCTGATACGCACAGCACGAGCGAAACATTTTATTGGCACTCAAAAAAAAAATACAGTGTGCATCATTTCTTTCCATTTAACAACTTGATTCACGATTAAACCACAACACACAAAGAAGTCGAATGTAGGCGCAAACTGATGCTAAACACTCGCCATGCAAACGTAAATTTGTTTACAAACAGAAACGCACGCTTTTGGCACGATCTTCTACGTAGTTAGTAAATTTAATTACGTTTCTTAAATTTAAAGTCCACTGTTTAAACTAGTGTTCAGTGATCGGATTCAGATGCATGAATCAGCATAGGTGTTTGAATTGGCTGAATCAATCTAAATCTTTATTTTAATGATTCATGAATCCTGAAAGATTCTCGAATCACCCACGATTTATGATCTCCACCTATGAGCTTGTTCGTCATGCTCACCCAAAAAGGACCCAATTACCATTCAGCTTAAGGCCAAGAACCACCACAGCTCGGAGCATTCATAAAATCTTCTTCTTTTGAGAATCGATTCCTATTTTGAATGACACTAAAGATTCATGCAAATGACTCTTCTGAAAAGATTCATTAAGCACATCAGTAGTTTAAACAAATCCTACGTGGATTGAAACATTCTCTTCCCAATCGGAAAACCCACCCGGTGATTAAACAAACGGACAAATGGTGATTGGAAAGGCCAGCGGTCTGTCAGAAACAAGCCACGGGTTCACTTTTTCTTTCCCTATGCATCTATCAATAGTTGCAGCGCATTTGGTTTAATCTGCTTCGAACCGACACGGTTGCATTATCAATTGCACTCCCGTTCTCCCAACGCGCACGGGGTTTGTTATGGAATATGTTTTCTTGTTTTAGTGCAGCTATTTTTACTTCCTACTTAACCTACTACTACTTGAGCTGCTTAACCTCTATTTCTCGCTTTACCATCCTGTGATACTGATAGCGCCAGATGATGTCTTATGATCGTTCGCCTCTGGATCGCTGCCTCCCCTACAAGGGTGTTGTTCATCTTATAATCTACTGACACATTGGGTAGGGCACGTGCACCTAAAGCGACAGAATCATTGGTGGGGTTCGGTGAGGCAAACGCTCGCTGCCACAGGTTGGCTACAATTTGCATGATCATTACCAATAATTGACCACATACTTGCCCATTGTCGCTCGTTGTGTTGTTATCCAAGCCCTAACCAACAGGGGTTTGGTTTCCCCAACCAATTTTCCCCGCGAAATAGTCGACTATGGTGGGGAAGTTGGACGCACGCTTACATAACCCAATCCTTCCCAGTGTGTAATCGGTTTTGGTCTGTTGGTCACCTAACCTATCTAACGACGATCGACAAGGGTTATGAGACGTTCTCGCGCTAGATGATATATATCTCACGACGGGCTCTTGCAAACACGCGCGTCACCCCCTGCGCTACAAATCGCTAATGCGACCCGAGTCAAGGCAAACCCGTCATCTGATGTGGGGTCGTGATTTGTGCACCGCAGCGCAGCAACTAGTTCCGGAACTATTATCTTCGCACACTGTACTGCGACCTTCGCCAAGGTTTACGATCGTCCCGGTGCTATCACTACCGGCAGCCAAAGCAATAACAGTTTATTTAGAGGTCCCAAACGCGTGGAAAGTTTCGATGGAAAGTTCATGACCCATGCCGCATATGTACCAGCAGAGTAAGCTACCACTCTATTGAAACACTTGCAAGTGCTTACATCTAGAATATCCATCGATGGGACGATCCTCAACTACCTTTACCGAAACTCTGTCGCAGCTCATCTTGATGAGATCTTCATTCTGGACACGCGAACACCGCTCCGGCTTCGATCGTTTAATTGCTGGGTGAACAAGGGGAATAAGAGGCAGCTGTAATTAGAGGGACGAGAACCCTGCACCCGGGATCAGCAGTTATTTCATTGGTACCGTCCAAGCAAAACGGGAGATATGTCACGTGCCCACAGCGGATCCTAAGATCGCCAAGCTGATCGACCTCTTGACTTGCTCGGGCTGGTATCGCTTCGGGCCATCGGTTGTGCCGTAAATTTCCGTTCCGTACCGAGTCCACTATCATGCTCCGGAACATGTGACATTCACTGCGAGTGTCGCCCTCACGTTGACACACTCGTCTAGGCTCGAGATTACGTGAAGGATGGTAGTAGATGCAGTAGTCGTTAGTACCACCCTTCTCGTGCCAGCAAGACAATAAAGATCCGGAATGTTGCGATCCAACCACCACCTACGTGACGATCAACACCCTCGGACATCGCATCTTGGGGTCATCTTGCCTGGTGATTACAGACAGACAGTAAGCTAGCTCGTGATTAGGATTACCTGCAGGTATCGCATTGTGAAAGAAATTACAATCTATCTTCAAGCTAAGCATTAACCCGAGGGTATAGAGTATCTCCAAGGCAATACACCAGAATTCCTCGTGGGTTTCGTAGACCCTCACATTAACGAACATTTCCGTAATTCTGCTCAGGTTCAAACACAACATAGAAAGGTCCCCCAAGCAGAGTTCGCGTGGTGACAACAATAGCGAACAACTCGGAAGTTTTGTCACCTTCCAGTCGACCATGACGCCTCGTGGAGACACCAATCCATCGATTTCTTATGCCCAATGAAGTCTGGTAACCTTTTCATTCTTCCTGTGCGGGAGGTGGAAGAGTGGCCACGATTTGCGTACCAAACCACAACCTCATTGCCTTCATGTCGCGTGGGTAAAATTCCGTAATTTACTCCAATCTTAACCAACACACACGGGAGCACCGTCTGTCTTCGTCGTCTCGATCAATTTCATTGGAGGTGGGCAGGATGGCAGCATGCAAATCACCAAATGTCCGCGAAACACAGCGCAGAATGAATAGGAAACGTGCGCCGGAGATACCGTGCCGATCTGAGACGGTAGGCGACCCTCGGTATGAATAGTAACTAGTTTTTATGAGGACGTACGTGACGGTAATCACGAATAATCGACTACTACCCGACGACTACTTCCCGGATCGGTTTGCCGCGTTGTTATTCCCAGGGAATAGTACAACCGGCAAGGTGATTTAGAAGGGAATTAGATAGTTATTCCCTACGACGGAGCTGGTTCGATTGAAGCCAACCGCCCAACGTTAGGCGGAGATAGAGTTTTCCTAGAAATGATCAAGCAGAAGGAAGCCATCCTCGCGGCTTATTAATAGCTCCCACAGATTCTCGCTTATTCCGCGAAAGTGCGAACAATTTGCAATCGATCTTCAATTCAATGCGCATCGTGTCGACTTACGGTCAACAGGTTCGCTTAGCCAGTAAACAGTGAATAAAACGAAAAGAAGAGATAAATTGAATAATATACACACAATTTCTGCTCGCAACACACACACACACTAAGGTGAAGAGAGTATGTCATCCCTGCCAGCGGCGAAGGGTGTACATTTCAACGATTGACCTACAAACGAGGCCATTGTGGAAAGTGGAGGGACTTATCTATGTACGTTCGCTTAGAAATAAGTGAAAAAACAGCTTATTAATCTTTACCGGTCGTGTCAGGTATGCGAAGTGGCAAGAGAACCCTCGGCGGCTGGTACGATCCGGCAGTCCGATGGGTTATTTCGTTAAATGCTCACGTCCACGGCGATGCAAGGTGGAGTGTAGGCGTAAACTAATGAAAAGCACGTACCAAGTGTGTTCTAGTGGTTTCAGAGGGTGTAGTGGAAGATAGATAGGAAATGCACAGCAACGCCATGTACGCACCCGTACGTTCGTGTATTTATTTCAGTCCAAAAATGCAACTTTTGCAGATTGTACCAAGCGCTTAGTGGACAAATTGCACATTTTCTCTATAAACAAATTTGTTTGATAAACAAACAACAAAGATTACAACAAAAGTTTACTAATATCATATCGTATTTCTGCAAGAGTCTTGTCAGTGATCGCCAATCTCGTAGCATCACAAAAGATTCGGGTGCCCCAACAAATGTATAATTAGTTTTAAAATAAGTCCACAAGTAAGTAGATATTTTGTTTTCTTATTTAGATCCTTAGATCTCCAAGTATGACTGAAAAAAGTACTTCTAAACATTATAATAATACCGTTTAGCAAAAGACCACTGAAGGATCCTGCTCATGGCACTAAAATCGGGAATAGATATAATTTTCTGTTATTCGTAACAAACTCAATAGAATTTCGGTTAATGATTTATTGTAATATTAAGCTCATAACTAGTCATTTTTTATTAGAACAGCTTATTTTATTTCGTTGAAAAATTCGGTCACCAACGTGTAACTTATTATTACACCCACAAAAAGAATGAATATTCAATGACTACCAACAAAAGAGTTATCATAAACACTGGTTGATCAGTGATTTTTATAAGAACAGCAATAACAACCGGATAGAACATCAATTCCGACTCCATCGTTACATTGTTTATCCAATAAAAATAAGTTTCGTAGGGAAAAAACTTTGACCTCCCGCAATATGCAGCAAACCTTAACAACACACAAACGCCCGTAAAACGAGTGGCAACATCGATAGCAACATCTAAAGTTCATTGACAGCCAGCATACCAAAATCCACCGCACTTCTCTGGCACCGATTACAAACCATCGCGAGATGAAACGCGCATGAATGAATTAGCTCTCTTACTTCTTCGTCGCGCACACATTTGTGCGGCGAATGGACTACGCGAAGAATGTGAGTATTTGAACCCGCCAAACAGCGACAGGTCAAACTTTCACTTTTTGCCATTGTGTACTGGTCGGTTGCCCTTCGCGTGGAACAAAGCTGGGTGGCGGGCAGTAGGTATGGAGAGCGAGTTTGAGTGTGCTCGATAGATCGTGTGCAGGGGTGCATAACGCTGGGGCACATCGAGCAGACCCCAAATCATGGCCCAACGGTCCCTGTAGGGCGAAGTAAACCGGGCAAACAGGAGAGAGAGAGAGAGAGCTATGGACGGTGGTATTTTTTGCCTTCTGTTTTGTTTCACTTTTCGTATAGTTTTTCAAAACCTTTTATACTCTGTCTTATGCTTTCGCAGCTTAGATTCCAAGGAGGTTTAAAACACATACAAATAGATATGTTATCTCGTTTTCTTAGCTCTTTAGATGGATAGAAAAATGTATTAACTATGATGAAAATGATGTGTCATGTTGTAAAACCATCGTTCATTAGAATGAAATAATTACGATCGTAAACATTTATGGCATAGAAATATTTCGAGACTCTTTGTCTGGAAGCTGCTGCCGATTATTGTCACAGACACACACAAAAAACCCGGCATGCACCGTAGTACGGCGTGTTCCACTTTTAGCAACGTTCGAGAGGCATACCGAGCGCCGACTGACCGGTTTGGTTTGGGAAGGTTGTAAAAATAATAAAACCACATGATGGAACCCCGTGAACATGCATGCGAACCCCATTCCCCACACGGTGTATGTTTTGACTACTGATCGATGGTAGATATCGGGGCGAGATTGCAGCTCTGGTGGCGAAGCATAAAAACACCTTCTCCGGTTGTAACCGACAACGCGCGCCACAAGACATGCTCTGCCATAGAACATTCTTCGGCCCGTGGGAAACTATCGAAAAATATTAACCGAAACATAAGGGCCCCGAGGGCGAACAGGCAACCATCGCAGACATGCCATTGCAACATTAACTCTTTTTTGCCAGCCTTTGGACTTTGGTGTTCTCAAATGAGAGGCGATTTGGAAGGGGGCGAGGAGATGGAGGTTATCATTCAATTCGCTCTGGATACAGCGTACTGTTTGATTTAACCTTTAAGTCACTTATTTTCGGCATCAAAATCACAAGAAAATTGATTCTTATAACATGTTCTATAGAAGAAAAGCAAACGTGTATCCTGGTCACGGCACCAAACTGTGCCGAGTTATTACTGCACACAGTAGAAATGACATGATACGCACAACGCGGGAGGTACAATTAATACCCCATTGATAAAGTAATAAATTTTAAATCGAAATTGATTGCATTTGCAAATACGAACTCGTACAAGAGCATTACTAACATTCGGATCCAAACCATCCAAACCTGTCCGTGCGAGCTAGTGTTCCCATATACGTACTGTTTGTATGGTTTTGCATGCGTACTCAGTATGGATTGGCAGTCGTCTCCACAAAAGAAGCAATATAAAATAAACCATCCATGCCGCTGTACCCAAAAACGCTCATCCCGATCAGGGTTAACTTCCCTTCGAGACCGATGCTCTGGTGAGGCTGGCGAGAGAAAAATAATCTGTTTGAAATGTTTAACGAACGAATTGGAAGCTTTTAATGCTCGAGCGTTTGCGTGCTTTTCGTTACTTCCAAACCTTTCCAACCCGCACTAAATGCTCCTGTGCCGCTCTCCATTCTTCTCCCTTGACCTTCCTTATTGCAGGATGGATCGTTCCATCAGTGGTTCATCAAAGCTCACATCCTTTTGCAAACAACGCACTTCGTGAAACGTTTTCGCTTTTCGAGTTCATGTTTGCGTGGTAGCGTTTGCGACGCACGGTGCAATTTTCTCACACGCCAAAATAGAGAAAAAATGGTCGGAGAAAATTGCGAATATCCGTTTGCCACAAATGCCCGGAACATGCGGGCACGGACAATCGGTTTGTGTGTGTATGTGTGGTTGCTCGTTCGAGATCACGCGCGTATCGGCCCACCGCACGGCGATGGGGTCGGTACGCGGGACGTGGGTTTTCTTTCACCTTTTGCACCGGGCCCCATAGCGAGACTTTTGCCGACCATTGGCAATAATGGTTCGAGTCGAAATCGAAACGGGCGTGGAACAATAAACGGCGAGAAAACACACATTCGAGCGCATGGAAAGCCGGGACACACCGCTATCATCTGCTATCAACAAAAAAGCTTCATTTTCCGGTTGGCGCGTGGAAATGGATGAGATGGAAAATTGGTCCGAAAATTACTAGCACGCCAAAAAGGGGAAATGATAAAAAAAACACATACACTCACACGCACACAAATCGGTAGGCGGATTTCACTTTGTGTTCAATGTTTATATAGAGTGGATAGAGAAGCTTCTTCCTCTGTACCTGGGTCATGTGAAAGTTAACATCGCACAGTGATCGAACGTTTTCGATACTTTCAACTCCCCGATTTAGTATCGAACAATATTTTTGTACATAATTTCGAAAAGGACTTTTAACATTTTCATTTTTAAGGAGCAAGCTATACAACAAATCATCCATCATGCGTAACCGAAACGAACCATCTGTATGTAACCATTTGTGGCGACAGTAAGTGCGCGACATCAAAGGGAACTGAAAAGGGAAATTCATGCCCCGAAGCTATTTTTCCTTTCATCCCACAATCGGGTACAGTTTTCCTTTTTTATGCAAATTTCCCTCTTTTTTTAAGTAGAATACACCAAACTTCTAGCAAAGCACAAAAAAAAACCGATGGCAAATGTGGAGCGAGAGGCCACAACATAACGAACCGATTGTCTGTTGGTGAAACCAGCTGCTGTTTTTCTATTTTGTTTTTTGGTCACCACAAAACATTCCCATCTGGGGGTACGGCCGTTAAGCTCAAATATGTGCGAAATCAACGCTGTTTTTCGTTGTCTTGCATTCGCCTCTTTCGTACGACGGCCGACCCAACACACACCTAGGCCAGCCGCCAGGAAGTTTTCATCAATTTTCACTATCAATGAAGTTTCATCGCGAGCAACGTGTTGACGCGCGCGCGTCTCGTTGCATGGGGAGCTTTTTGTTTGCCATAAAAACAATCAAATGGAAATGAAAGCATAACAACAACCAAAAAAACCTCTCGCCCACAGTGCAAACGCGCGGCAATAAAAGAGGCAACAAAATGAAAAAAAGCTCACCAAACAAGAGCGATGAAAGTGATCGAAAATCACCCCCGAAAAAGTGCGCTGCATCATTCAATCAGCGACAATCACACCAAACTGGAACGAAAACAAAATGGGCGAGAAAAATCAGTGCCGCGTGCAGTGTGTGTACCGGTGGGCAGTTGCTTTCGTTTTTTGTAGCCGAATTTTCCCACCGTGCAAAACCGGGCACTGGTGAGATGATGCAGATGTAGCACAACATACATTTAATCGATCAAAATGTGTGCCTAAAAGCGAACATAATTTTCATTAATTATCATTTAAATCAAACGCAAATGTATTAGTAAGCACACCGATCAGGATCAGGTGCATCCGAAGACGTCAATCAACCGTGACCCAATCTTGCTGCGCAACTGGACACAAGTGCCCCTCCCCCCCCACCCCCCTCCTCCCTCACTCTTTCTGGCACAATTGGCGCAATTCGATCGGTTATCGTTCACTGAACTGGAAACCTGTTCCGGTGCATTGAAATGGAACGGGCCGGAAGCATTAACATTTTTGCAGCTCGTGACGGCACTGATACTAGTGAGTGACCGTGTAGTTACAGCACGAGCCAGTAGAGGGCCTCGAACAAAATGATGCCGTATGAAGAAGTTGCGTTATTGTGCATTACATTAGTAGTGGTTTTATAATTGCACACAAGTGGCGGGGAATTTATTATAAGAAACACATAAAACTGGAGGTCGATTTGTGACCATAAGGCGTATTTTGTTTCGAGAGTTTAGGAACAAGGTAAGCGAGGTTTATCGTTGGGAGATTTTTTACAACAGATGGCGCTGCAACGTAGTATATCAAAGGTGATAAGTGTGCATCACACACCTTCTAGAGATCTTCTATCCATCATACTGTAACAAAAAGAATTCCAATTTTATTGAGAAAAACAATTATATTGAGAGGTCTTTTTACCCTGCCATGATAAAGCCATCAAGAACTTTCAAGAAGAATCTCAACCTCAAATTTTTCACAATATTACTATTACTAAAATAATGTAGAACATTTTTTCCGCCCGCTTCAGGCTATGCAATAAGTAAGTAGGGACTCTTGTCTAGAATTCAAACTACTAGCACAACGATTGTCACCGGGTTCCGAACCGGTTATCATCGTTCGCAAGACCATTCCAACCATCGTGCATGCAACACTCATACAAATGTGCTGCGTGTTCGTCCTCGTAGTTTTCCTGATTTTGCACCGTTTCCGACATTTGCAATGACAACCACCGGTTGTATCCATTACCGATGGCTCGTGGGAGGTAGCAAAGAGATGCCATCGCGGCGGGCAACATCCGAAAAACAATGTCATCAATGTCACCGAAGGCTAGCAGCAAACCGGGATCGGAATGACAGCTAAGCTCCCCGACTCGGCTGTACACGACCTACACACGGCTGTCAGTCATTGTACGTGCTCGATGTGCGCGCCAGATTCATCGTGGTGCCCGGTGGTACTCGCAGGCACGTACCCAACAGAACGGCCAGTTGCTAAACTTATCGATGAACCTTGTGTGAGGTGAGCTTCGTCCGACCAGTTTGCACTGTAACTGTAAGAACCATCCGTGCCAAACGTTGCGCAACGAACACATCCTTGACGGAGGCGCCCTAGTGCCCGTGACTCAATCATGCGGACGTAGCCGTCGGACGTTTGTTCGCCGATCAAAATTCCTGCTGTATCTGTCAAGATTCCCACATGTGCAATCGAACTGACATTCACGAACCATTACATTGTCCTTGTTCAATGAATGAAACTTCCTAATGAATATTTAAAAATCACTGCATGCGAGATCTTAGCAGCCCGAGTGTTGGAGAGTTTGTAACAGTTGGGAAAGTCATTTTAGCATTTGCATAATTAACTTCCCGTTCGTTCCAGTATTCAGCGAGTCCGCCATGGAGTACATTTGCACATTGTACAAGGGTCAAGGACTCTTTGGTATAAAACTTTGATACAAGGTCATACACAGTGCTACACAGGAAGCTCTGCTCTCACAAATCCTTAATCATGCGATTTTCGAAATGGATCGTAGCATCCGATCGTCTAAAAAAATATCTTAAACAATATTCTAAGCAAGTTCATTAGATGAAAATGGAACCAGTTTTAGTGTGAATTTAAATACGTTACTTCCCAAACCCACTGGCGAGGCAACAGACCGAATACATTAGCCATAAATCCCCGGTGGGAGGAAGTGTCATTACTTTTTATCACCCCCGTTGCGATCTTGACTTGTTTGGCTATATTTTACACGAAAAAATAATGCCCACATTTAGCAGAAAAAAAAACAAGTACGACCGGACGAGCTGCAGGAACTGCGGCAAATGATGGGATGGAGATATAGGCGGGATTAATGTATTCCCCACTGCCGTCTACAGACGGATCGTCTTCGTTCTTTCGTCCTCAATCGGTCACATGACGTCAAGATCGGTGATTTTTGGTTTGGTTTGTATCGGGTTTTTTTTTGTTTTTGTTTCGACATCGACCGTTAAAAGGAATGTTATCTGATGTGGTTGACTTTGGCCGAAAACCGGACAGGTTTTGGCGGAGAAGGTTCATCCGAGTTCGCCGAATCGAATTGCGCCGCAGAACTGTGCTTGGGTACGAGAGTGTAGCGCGTTGAGCATTTATGGAAGAAATCTAAGGAAGAAATATTTCTGACAGTTGACGACGTCCGTATATTTCGCTGTCAAGGAGGTTCGTATATTTAGCAGAAGGCTTACGGGTCATAACACTCTTTTGCAAATGGTAGGCCACCTTTGATTGATCACTTTGCGGGGGATGATAAATTTTCATCAATGCCACATAAAGGATCCTTATGCCGAATCAAACAAAAAAAACAAAACGCTTGATGGACATTAGAGTGTACCGCAAACAAATGTATGTTCGTTGAATTGAACATCTTACATATTTCCATACGATATGTTCGATAAATGGATAACTCAAACTATTATTTTCTAGAACAATTGAAAGATCGGTTAAGCATACCGTCCTACGAGCAAATGATGCCGCCTTTCGGCCAGATTTACTCGAATGAGGTTGTTCATGTTGTTCGTACATACGAAATGGCAGCGCGTTGGCGCCAGTAAACGTTTCAGTGGGAGTTAAAAACAAGATCGCACGATGGGTGTTTGTAAAACATGGCGCGAAGTGTCTAAGGCGTTTAACGAACCACCGCACGAACCTGGCGGGCAAGGAAGGAGGAAACGTAAATGTTCGATAATTGCCTGTAGGAAGTGTAATTACCAGCCGCACACTTAATGACATGCGCAATTCGAAAATGTTGAGGTCTTCCTTTCGGGTGAGATCTTTGCCAGCACATGTTACGAATCCATTATCAACCATCGTACGTTGCCGTTGCAAAAAGGCTCTTTTTTCCGCTTTCAGCTAAGCTGGAGAGTGTTCCAGTTTGTACGAGCAGGAAATACACCACGTCCGATGAACGAATGTGAATCAAAAACCGAAAGTTTCGACTGCTTGCGTTTCGGGTTGGGATGTGTTAATTGTTGGGGGCCGCTGTCGGACGCGCTGTTAAGTTCATGTCTGCACAACTGCACAAATTGCCCCGAATTGCATTATCTATACCTCGCAGTGGTAACTTGAACGTCTTTATTTTCCCAGCATTCAGTCGTCACTATTAAATCTTTCGTTCGAACGTGAACGTTCACAGGGAATCCAGTAGCACGACAGAGCCGCTCAACACCCTTAAGTGTTCGATGTGCAAACTCGTAGTTGCAGGTTTGAATCTGCATAAAAGGATGCGAAGGCCCTAACCTCCAGCCGTCACGCATGCCAAGGGATCATTGTCTGCTCTTGAGACCAGTGAATATCCATTTCTGGAACCGCTTCGGGAAGTAACTCATCGGGTGTGCTAAATGCGTTCGACATGCAAGGCATTAAGCAACCAGTTTGTATGATAGGCATCTCGACAGCTTCTGGATCGAATTGTTGCTCTGCTTACGACTATCCAGCTGGGGAAATGTTGGGAAATCTTGGAAGACATCAGGGGTTTAAAGTAGGTGTGCTTGCTTTGTCTCTGCCAGTACTGCGATGGAATCTGATAGAAGCGATTGATTTTTAGTCAAGTCTTTTAGACACATCCGTAACTTCCGACGAACACACGACCAGTGACCGGGGGCCATTGGTGACTCAACATATTGTGCATATGCACGCTCCATGTCCAAGATCTTTG
This sequence comes from Anopheles moucheti, assembly GCF_943734755.1. Lineage (NCBI taxonomy): Eukaryota > Metazoa > Arthropoda > Insecta > Diptera > Culicidae > Anopheles > Anopheles moucheti. Next base: position 29,697,092 of record NC_069140.1, read on the forward strand.
TCTGAGTGATTCCTTCCCACTAAGTCAGTGTGTAGGTGTCGATTGGGTGGTGTTTAGCTCACACGACCACACATTCCAGACAGATATCTACGGCAGTAGATCACATCGCATCATGCTCGATCAGTAGTACGATCGGACGTCAAACATGGGGCAGCTATAGCAGCGCCACGCCACCTTCTCCCGAGACTCCGAGCAATCTAGTGCAGTCATACGGAGTGACCTTTCGAAAGGGACAGCAGAAACAAGCCCTCCACCAAGTTGATCCTATCCTAGTTCACATGCGAGAGAGACGAAGAAAAAAACATCGAACAGTTGGTTATACATTGTTGAAATATTTTCTCACGGGGTTTAACAACTGCGGCAACTGCCATTTTTATTCCTGTTGTGCACTTTTTTTACGCTCTGCTCCATTATGCTACTATAGAATGCCGTTGCTCTATTGCCGGCAACGGCACAGTCGGATCGATCGATTAAAGGAGTACGGTATGTTCACTAGACAAGCGAGTGAATAACCCATAAAGAATGATCGCTACCGGAGGATTGGGTGTGCTGTGAAGTCCGGGCGGCGACATTACCTCTTTCAGGGGCGAAACCAGGCCCTGCTGTGTATCGGTCGCGTTAGTGAATGGAGCTCCATGGAAGAATCGAAGGTGTTGTCATGTTGTGGCAGGTTTTACTTTCAAACTTCTATAGTTCTTCATAGCAGCGGCAGATCCGTGTATATCCGCTCGTGATCTGCCTGGACGTGAGCTTGAGATTGGGCACCAAGCACGGCCGGCCGGCCGGTACCAATGTTTGGCATACATCATTACTTATTGGAGCAGGGAACACCACATACGATCGTTCATACTCGAGTGTTTGAATGCTGACTACCGACTGCTGCAGACGTACTCGTAGTTAGAGGGGCAGAACAAGGCGTTTTAAGTGTCCAAAACTAAAACTCCCAAACTTAAGCTTCGAAATATCTGCAAATCCATATTTGTCGTGACCGTCCTTGAGAGACGCTCCATTTCCAAAACAAACCAGTTTTCAACCTTCGTGCTGTCATGTCATTTTTATTTTTTTACTCCCCACTCTGTGTGTTTGTATGCGGTACCATTAGTATGGTTCTCTATTTTGGGGAGATTGTTGTGCGTCTAAAAAATAATATATACAAGTAAAACCCGTTCTTGGGAAGGAATTTTGCAAGAAACAAAAAAAAGACATGCGATCGTTTGAAAGTCTTCTCCGACACAGTACAGTAGAGCGACTAAAGTTCAAGGTTTAGTGCGACATTGGGTCGGTATTAGGAGTGATTTTTGGCGCTTCATTTTTCGCAAGCTATTCCACCCGAACTGACCAGTGCGTTCCGGTGAGATGCGCCTCAGATTGAGGTTAGATTAAGTGCGACGGAGCTTGCTATCTGTCGGCACTAATTGTATGAATAATTAATTAGGTACGCATGATTGTGATCGTAATTCTGGTTCATTTGCTGCAATGCATTACGATAGTAAGACATAAAAAAGAGGATCAATTAATCAATTTTACGCACAGATCACCACCAAATTGCATGATGATAACATCATCCGATGTTTGTTTTTCTTTGTGGTCGTCGGTTGACGTAAGACTGTGGAATCTTGGGTATGCTAATGTAAACATTTAGACCCACACCCTCTTTCGTTTGATGACACTTAAAATCGCAATGCAACGTCAATTCGTACACTTAGTTAACAAACATAAATCCTAGTCGTTTCAAAAAACTTTTAAAATTTAGTCACAGTTGCTAATTATTCCACTTAAACAACGTTGATGGAAGAACATAAATCAAAGATTTTTTCTGTCAAATAATGACATTGGACGAACGTATCCATCACTCATCATCTTTAACAGTCAGTGATTTTAAAGTAATTTTTTCGAATTTGCTATCGCAGAATGTCCTTACTATTTATGTACGGTTATAACGAGATAAATAAAACGCTAACACTCGAGCTGAAGATTCCCCCCTTTACATTTTTTTACATAAAGATACTTCATTCCGGTTGAACGATTCCACAGCTTACTGGGATCTACTCTACTTGACATAAATTGACTACCATTATCGTTCGTTCATCTCGTTCTATTATAGCCCCTTGTCCTTTGTGCCAACAGTTTATACTTCATGTGACACTTTAAACTGGCCCTAGGTGATCTCTTATGGTACATGTGTACGATCAAGCCCTGCCATAGTCTTACGTCAGGGTTCGTCACATTGGCTGCACCCGCAGTACGCTGCGTTGGTGGATTTGCGGGAAGGTTAATCGCGTGTAACATCGTCACGCAGCAGTGATCCTCGGTGCTATAATGTCCGCCGTAATGCCAGAGGTGGAAGGTTTTCTCTATCGTACATCTATACCGTCGGTATCGTACCGTAACATGCGGTGCGGCATAGTTCCAATCACGTTCTCTGCCAGGCCGAAATTACTTTTGTTTTGTGACAGCCCGCAATTAATCAATAGAAATTTAATTGAACTACTGTTTTCTACGTCCAGTTGGGTTGTGACATTGCGATCTGTTCGGAACATTCTCGTGATACGTTTTCTCCCTTTCATGGATCAGTCCTTTTGATGCAGTGTGAAAACAATACTCTTTTCAATTACGTATTTAGAAGGCTCTCCCTAAAGCCGTGATCACATTAACCTTAGATGAATTATAAGATGAATTTATACAGTATTTCCACTCAAAGTGCACTTATGACAAATAATGGTATTTCCCATTCCGTGCAGATAACACCATTTCCTTCAAGATTTAACGACCCCATCGGATATTCATTGTAGTGTTTTATGACGTTGCTACGAGATGGTTTGGGGTCAATTTTCTTACGCTTTAGAACGTACCATGGTGAGATTTGTTGAAGAGTAACGGATCTTCTCCGGTTCTTGAAGTGGATAATTTACGATATCAAATCAGTGGAGCTGCCGGAAAGCGATTTTAGCACCAATCTTGGGTGATGTTCTCATTCGTGGCTCTGGATGGAGCGTA